>NC_084779.1:7940934-8546143 GCF_028858725.1 Colius striatus
TGTGTGAGGTATGGAAAGACCAAAATCACCAGGAATGGAGCATTCAAAGCTTGATTAAGAATTTTTCCAAGTCCATACCCAAGGAAAGGGCAGCTGGATGATGGCACTTCACAGCCCAGGAACACTTGAGGGGACACAAGAAGGCAAGATTTTGAAGGGGCAAAGTAGCTCCCTCTGTCACAGCCCAGCTCCAGCAGTGCCCAGCAACACACCCCCAGCTAACGCTGCCCTTACATCACGTAAAATGAGTCAGGACACGTTCAAATACAAGGGAAGGGAGCGGAACAACGAACCAGGAGCCCTGACAGACCAGGCAGATGCACCCTGAAAGCATCTCTACACAAGACTGAGGCTTCACCATACTCACATCATCGTTGTAGCCCATGTGCATCCCACAGTCCAGCATCACGTTTTTCCCAGCAATGGACACAAGGATGCAGCTGCGCCCCACATCCTGGCCAGCTCCTGCACCCAGGCCAAAGACAGACAAGTAAGACATCTTTGGGAATGTTTACAAACGCTCCAGAAGAAAATACTTGCAATCACTTCAGAAAACAATATTTACAATCCCTTCAGAAGCATTTAAAGGGCCACACAAACTTCCTGGCCCATTGCTGATGAAGGAAAAGACTATGTCCTTTCTTCCAAGCAAGCAACATGAACTGATTTACCTTGTTCCCTGAGCTTATGAGGGGGCCTTCTGGCTGCACTTAACACAGCACTATGCCCAAACCCACGAGCAGTTCAGATGCAGAACATGTTAGTTCTGTGTAACTGCAGCTACAGCCTCCCATGAGAGCAAAGTAATCTCTTATTTGGAAAGGACAGCACAGAACTCCCAAGTTCCCAGGGCTCTGCACCTCCCCAGGCAGCCTGCCTCTCAGTGAAAGCACAGACCTTCATTAACTCCTTAAGTCTGTACCAAGCCAGAAAACTTTGCTCAGGATAAGGCAGTTCTGCTCAGCACATCTTCCACCATCTCAATACACGACTACAGCTCAACAGTTTTTTAACACATCTTAAGCACAGTTAAGTGAACCCCTTATCTGTACTGTGCAATGCTACAACTTTACCAGCATGCATTAATGAATCCTGTCATCAAAATTAGGCTGCTCAAGCCTTATTTGCTTGAAAGAAAAGAGGGCAACGACACAGTGGGGAGAGCCAAGGCAGGGTGCTGTGCAGCTGTCACTGCAGCACACCACAGCTACATCTCCAGCAATCTTAACACGTGTTACTTGGAATCCCAAATCCCAGCGTTTCCCAGTGTTTCTATTCCATGGCAATTTTAGATTGCACTTACCCAAGGGAGTCACTTTTATTTCAGGCATTTTAGCAAACTCTAAATCTCAAACCACACACCACTTTACTTCAGAGACAGCCTCACGGGAGCCAGAAGGGAAGATCCGGCTGTTTTACGGCTGCCATGGCAGCAATTCCTCAGTGTCAGGCAGAAGACTTGAGCAGAGGCCCAGCTCCTTCCTAGAGGGTCAGAACACGCAAGTCACACCACCATGCCGACGGTGAACAAGCCATGGCGGCTCGGGCCTGCAGCCTCGGAGAGCCGTCACCGCCGCGACAAGCGTGACGCCGCCGGGGGAGGGCCGGGCTCCTGCTCCCAGCCGCCACCCCGTCGTCCGCCGGGCTTTATTTATCCCCGTCAGGCGCGTTTCCAAGCGCGGCTCCGCCGCTCCGGGCCCCGCTCCCCTCCTGAGGCGAGCGCAAGGCCGGCGCCCGCCGCGGCCCTCAGGGCCCTGAACCGCGGCCGCCTCAGCAGCGCGCAACGCCCGCCCCGCGCCGCCCCGCTCACCAGCGGCTGCCCGGCCCCGGAGGCCACAGAGCAGGGACCGAGACACCCCCCGCTAACGGCCGGTTCTCCTCCCGCTCGCCGCCAGGGCCGGGCGCGGCCGCTCCTCGCTGCGCCCGCGCAGCCGCCCGGGGGCGCGGATTGGCGGCGCGGGGTGACGCGCGGCGGCCATGGCGGGCGCGCACGGCGCCTTCAGCCTGCGGGAGGTTCTCGCCGCCTTCCAGACGTGCGTGACGGAGCGGCGGGAGGTGCTGCTGGGCCCATACCTCAGCGGCTGGCGGGGGCTGGTGCGGTGAGTGCCCGCGGCGGCCGCCCCGGGGGCCCGGCTGCCTCCCGAGCCCTAACGCGAGCCGTGTCTTCCCTTCCCCCCCGCCTTCAGGTTCCTGCACGGCCTGGGCGCCATCTTCTCCTTCATCTCTAAGGATGCGGTGGCCAAGGTGCAGATCATGGAGAGCTACTGCTGCGGCGAGCAGCGGGACAAGTACGTGTCGCTGCAGTCCATGGTGGAGTACGAGCTGGCCAACGGGCTGGTGGATGTCCAGAAGCGAGGGGAACACCCCGACTCGGGCTGCCGCACCGTGCTGCGGCTGCACAGGGCCCTGCGCTGGCTGCAGCTCTTCCTGGAGGGGCTGAGGACGGCCCAGGAGGATTCCCGGACGTCTGTCATCTGCACGGACTCCTACAACGCGTCCCTGGCTGCCTACCACCCCTGGGTGGTTCGCAAAGCCGCCACCGTGGCCTTCTGCGCGCTGCCCTCCCGAAACGCCTTCCTGGAGATCATGAACGTGGGCACGCCGCAGGAGGCCGTGGCTGTGCTGGGTGAGGCCTTGCCCTACATCTGCGACGTCTACGGCATCACCCAGGAGCTCTTTGCCCAGCATAAGCTTCTTGACCTTCCGTGAGAGGAGGGATGTGAGGAGCCACGCCGCGTTCTGCGGCACAAGGGGGGTGAACTGGTTCTCACAGACATGCAAGCGCCCGGTTCTCTGGCTGGGGTCACCCTCCTTTTCCTTTTCCAGGATGGAGCTGACAAATTGGCAAAGCTATTCAGGGTGCCTCACTTTATCAGAAGGAAATGTGCCCATTTGTTGATGTGTGTTTATGTAGAGCCTCAGCTCGGTGGTAAAAACCCCACTGTTAGCGTGCTGAAGGGATTCTTTGCCCTTCCTGGGCTCACCTCCAACTCTCCAGCTAGGCTGGGAGGAGAGGGGTTGGTTTCTTTTTTTTTAAGCCAAACTGCAACTTCAGCAGCTCCTTCCTGTGCATTTACACCAATAGTTGGGACCTTATATGACAGCACAACTTTAAGCTGGTGCCTGAACACATTTACACTACGTATGAGCTCACTTGGCCACTTTTGTTTACAAGCTGTTCCCTGGAACAGATCCAGGGAGGTTAATGCTCTGTTATTCTTTAGCCTTGAATATAATCCTTGAGTAATGTGTGTGTGAAAGGAAGCTCTTTCCCTGGTGGTCACAAACTCATTTGATTACTGATGCTAATTCTGTGTCCCCTAGAATTAGAGGAGGAAATGGTGGTGTATGTCAGTACTGTAAGAGATCATTCTTCCTTTGTGCATGGACCCGCTGAGCAGGACCTTCCTCCTGTGTAACTTCCCTTAATCTGTGCTTTATGTGTTGTGGGATGTGCAGCAGCGCTTGGGAGGTACTGCACAATCCTACCTCTCCAGCTCAGGCAGCAGGCTGCACCTTATCCCTTTTTCCAGCCATGCTTCTAAACTTGTCATTACTTATATTTTTTTAATGAATGTGTCAAATGCCTATCTGGGGAGAAACCCAAACCTGTACTGTAAAGCACTACTTAGGCTGATGGCTTCTATTGCAAATCACTGTATGTAATGGCCAGTCTGTGTGTTACCCACACCAAAGCATGGAAACTGGAGTTTACTTGGCTTTCTGAAAGCTGATACAGCACTACTTTGTTAGTTCAGGATGACACAAATATTTGGGGGAGGAGAGAGAATCCCACAGTCTGTTTTGATTGTATCTCAGACAGGAGGAATTATGGCCTAATGTAACACTGTGTGGTTCAGGAAATCACTCTTACCTCATGGACATGACACTAACTGGACATTAAATTATGTGAATAACGTGCTTCTGAAGAGTATTTTTTATCAGGTTGCTTCCTGGTTGTGTGGTGTTGGGAGGAACATGCCATTAAAGAATCAAACACTGTTGTAAGTCTACAACCAATTATTTTGTGCCAAGAACCCTTCAGGTAATGAACAGAGCTGCCCATCAGCCTGCATGCTCTGCATTGCCTAGTGGTCATTTTCTCTGTCTCCAAACGATAGGAACCTTTTTAACAGCCCCAGTTAATCACCACTGAATAAAGTCCTGCAGTTGGCTTGGGGCAAGTTTCTGGCAGCTTTCACTAACGGGGCCAAGTTCAGAAGAGCAAAGCCACCTGCAGCGAGTGTACTTTAGAGCTGCAGCCACGCACAGAGTCACTAGAGGGAGTGTTTGGCACAAAAAGTCCATGGCCTAAACATGGCATCTGCTGGAAGCACAGCTGATTTCAGAGTGACAAGAGTAAAGAACTGCTTGTGACTTCTGCACCATTCAAACAGCTTTTGTTTCGTCCCCATGAGCAGCTGAATTTGTACTGAGAGCTATTTAGAAGTACTTACCGATTTTAAGCTAATTAAGGGGAAGGAGGCCTGAAAAGGATGTCAGTATAAATCTGTGTGACATGGGTATCTGCAGCTGTGGCTTGCCTGAAGGATGGAGACACCTTCCCAGTGTCCTGCATCTCTTCATACATACAAATCTGTTCTAGCCTTGTAGCAAAGTTCCTATGACACAGTACAAATATATAATAAGCCAATAACTGAACTTCCCAACTCAGACCTGCCTTTTCTAGGATTAAAACCTGACAGGAGAAAAAGTGCAAACCATGCCACAGCCTAAAGGACTGTGCTGTGGGACCTGCACCTAAAGCAACGGCTTTAAACTGAAACCAACACCAGAGCACAGGGTGAGAAGAATTTAGATCCACCAAGAGCAACTTGCAAGTAATAGCACAGCTCACCAACCTGGTGATCCAGGAACAGCCTGCTCCAGACAAGTCCTTGAAGATCTGGTGATCTCCATGAGGAAGTGACCCTGAATTACATAAAATGCAGTAGAATTCCTGCTGGGTAAGTCTCTTGCCACTGCCCTTTGGTTCAAACAGCTCCACACACCCTTCTCAAGTTCATTTAAAAACTAAACTGGGGGACATCTTTCAGTTCAGGGAGCACACAAGGGAATGCCTGGATCACAGACAGCCAGGGGGAAGCTCAGATGAACCCAGGGCAGGCAGCAGTGCTGGGGAGCAAGTGATTTTTTTCCCTCCACAGCCTCTGTATGGGCAATACTTGAGTTACTTCAGCTTGTTGGGTTGTGCTGCTGTTGCTGGATTGTGTGTTCTCCTTGGCTATGCTTTTAGATGAGCAGCCTGCACTGGCTGAGGTCAGTTTTACAAGAAGTGCAGTTTCCAGAGCTGTGGTCATGAGTTCAGTCAGTCAGTCTGCTGGGGTAAAGGCTGCTCACAGAGTAACTGATGCCAGGATTAAGGCAGTGGTTTGCAGCCAAGCCCACTGATGGGGTGTTGCTGTGTATTTGACTACTGCCCACCAACCAGTTACACATTCAATGCCTTTTGCTTAACAAATTCTTCCCTGTTATTTCCATCTCTCTGAGCTCTATTAAAGCAGCTTCCTGGGAAGTGATGAGACTGGATCCCCTGCTCCTGTTCCCTCTCCCCCATTCTCTTGGAGATCTCTCCGAGACATCCCTCAAGGCAGACGAATCATGGTCCCTGCCCTGCTGCTGTGCTTGAGCTTTGGTTACGTGGCAGCCCTCAAACCCGTGTGCCTATCAGCTCAGTTCAGCAGGCCTGGGGATTATATCATAGGAGGCTTGTTCCCTTTTGGAATGGACACCACAAACCTGACAGCACGATCAGAGCCCACGACGGTGGTGTGTGAAAGGTGAGAGGAACGCGAGCTCCGGGAAGTCTGGTCACTTGGGCTGGGAAGGGAAAGTGTTCCCTCTGATAGCAACAGACAGGATGCTAATAAGTCAAAGCATGTGGGATATGCAGCACTGACAGCCCATGTAATCCTGTGTCTCCTCTGACTGTAGGTTATTTGTAGATGGGTTAGTATGGGCTCTCGGGATGAAGTTCGCTATCGATCAGATCAACAATTCCACCTCGCTGCTCCCAGGGGTGCAGCTGGGCTACGACATGCACGACACCTGCCTGGAGCCCCTGGCAGCCTTACAGCCCAGCTTGCTGTTTCTGACCCAAAATGGCACAACAGGCATTGGAGTCTTGTCCAACTACACCGACTACCAGCCCCGTGTGACTGCTGTGATCGGGCCACACAACTCAGATCTCTGCCTGGTAACAGCCAAACTATTCAGCTTCCTCTTGATCCCACAGGTAAGGAAACTCTGAGGAGAAGCAGCAATTTTGGTGGGGGGAGGGTTTGAATCCGCAGTGCTGTCTATGCTCTAGGTCTGCTAAAGCACAAATGCCAGTCTTCCCTCTGCCACGGGTGGGTGATCTTAGGTAGGTCATTAAACTCCTCTCCTGGAGCATGTTCCAACTTCCCAGAGAGGCAGTGAAAGGAGACAGCCACGTGGGAAAGAGACACATGGGCAAGGGCTACCAAAGGCATGTGACAGGCCAGTTGATGGCTTTTCCCACTCTCCTGACACAGACTTTTTGAGAACACAGCAAAAATGTGGAGAGTGATCTGGATTATGACCACTGCCTCAGCTTCACTCTCTGCCTCACCTTCCCTCGTCCCCTCTCACTTGCAGGTCAGCTACGGAGCCAGCAGTGAGACGTTCAGCGACACGGAGTTGTACCCATCCTTCTATCGGACTGTGGCCAGTGATAAGACCTTGGTGCATGCTGTGGTCCTGCTGCTGGACGAGTTTAAGTGGAACTGGATTGCCACCGTTGGCAGTGACGACAAATATGGCCGAGAGGCTCAGGAGCTCTTCTCAAGTGCAGCTATGAACCACAGCCTCTGCATTGCATTTGAGGGGCTGATTCCTACAGACCTGCAAGAGCCCGAAGCCAAAAACCAAATGGAAGATACCATTAAGTTAATTAACAATACCCAAGTCAATGTCATTGTCATTTTTGCCTCTATTAAGTCAGCCCAGGCCCTCCTTGAACACAGCATCAGAATGGGACTGAGCAATAAAGTCTGGATTGGCACTGGAGCCTGGGTGTTGTCTGACATGACTGCCTCCATCCCCAACATTCAAAGCATTGGGACAGTCTTAGGCTTTAGACCAGAAGTAAACACAGAAGTGCCTGGCTTCAGGAGATACGTTGCCAATCTCTTTGCTTCTGTTCAGCAGGACAAATTTTGCCAGGAGTCTGAAGAATTCTACCAGCTGATGGGCTCTGATGTACTGGACACACGTTGCAAACACTGTGACAACATCTCTCTGGGCAACATCTCCCACCTGCTGAGGCGCTCACACGTAAAGCCAGTGTACATCGCAGTCTACAGCGTGGCTCAGGCCCTGCACAGAGCCCTGGGCTGCACACACCAAGCCTGTCCCAAGGCACCCATCAGATCTTGGCAGGTGAGGAAAGGTCTAAGGGACTAAGAGCAGTTTTGCATCAGAGCTGCAGGCAGCCAGGCAGGGAGGTGGGGTAACATCACACCCTGCCCCTGCCCTGGATGTGCAGATCCCTCAGCCAGCCAGCCCCTACACCAGCACGGTGCACCTTCTGTGCTGCTGGCTAGGGCTGCCTTCCCCTCTCAAGGGCCGTGTTCTGGCTCCCACTGCTTAGGTTTGGCACAATGGAGTAGTTAATAATACAGCTAGAAGTCCAATAGTCACAATCTCAGCCCATGAAAGGGACAGCAGACTCTACCCAGAAATTAACTTACTGCCTTATCATCCTCCAAGCAATAACATGTCCCAATATTCACTGTGCATGTTCATTCTCTCCTCAGCTGCTGCACTTCATGAATACTCTCCCATTCGAGGTGAATGGCCAAAGGTTCAAGTTTGATCAATCCCACAGCATAGACACTGACTACAAGCTTATACTCTGGTCCTGGAGAAACGGCACCCTTACCTATCTGCCTGTAGGCACATATGAAGGCTCCTTGTCCATCAACAAGTCCCTGATTCATTTTCACACTGCAGATCAAAAGGTAAAGACAGTGGGCAAAAGCATAAACAAATGAAGTGAAATGTTGTGACCTTCTGTCAGGATTGTTCACAAGGAGCTCTTAGCCCACGGGCTACTCCTACAGGATTTGCCTTGGACCCAGTTCTTGCTCCTCCTTTGCACATCTCCATTGTGCAAAACTAGAAGAAGGTATTCCCAGCACTCCCAGCACAGACACAGGCTGGACCCCAGCACAGACACAGCCAGTTTCCTCTAATCAGTTTGGTGATACGGTGCTTCTCCTGCAACTGACATGCATCCTTCCTTTCATCTAGGAGCCCTTAGAGTGCTTCAGAAACTGTACACCAGGACAATTGAAAATTAGCAAAGGATTCCACCTCTGCTGCTATGACTGTACAGATTGCCCAGAAAACACCTACTGGAACAGTAGAGGTGAGGTTTGGGAAATTCAATGGCTTTAACTGTCTGTATTACACCTGTCTACTAGTTGGGGTCACCCAGGTTCACAGAACTGGTAATGACCACTTGTGAGCTCTTTCTCCATGACACTGCCAGTGCAGAATATTTGCCTCCCTTTTGTTGTGCCATGCATTGCTCCCATGCATTGCTCAGTCTTGCTCTACAGAGCTTGTGTGGAAGAGCTTCCTCTGTCGACCCCAAAGAGGATGCATAAGGACAATGGGTAATGCTTTATCCTAAGTGGTAGGTGAGAGGGGTATGGTGAAATTCTGGGTCACAGGTAGAAGAAAGGTGTATGATGAGATTCTGGGATGTTTTAGAAGCTGGTCACCCTTCCTGGGGAAGGGAAACAGAGCCAAGAAATACGTGGGTCCTTCTCAGGGAGGGCGGAAAAGCAGATGGAAAACAGATGGCACTATGAGATCCACTCAGGAAGCCCTGGGGGAAGTAGGCAAAGCAGCACCCAAAGCAGCAACCTCATTCCTGACTGTGAGCCACCCTCAAGGGCTGCCAGGTGCTCATCAGCTTCTCCCTGCTCTTTGCAGCCATCCCCACCTGCACCCCCTGCCTGCAGCACCAGTGGTCCCCGGGGCGCAGCACGCGCTGCTTCAAGCGCAGGGAGATGTTTCTCTTCTGGAGCCAGCCACTGGCCATGGTCCTGCTCACACTCATGGCCATCACCATCTCCCTCACCTGCCTCATTGCACTGCTCTTCCTGAAGAACCTGGACACTCCCCTCGTGCAGGCTGCTGGGGGCACGCTGAACCTCTTTGCCTTGTTCACACTGGCGCTGCTGTCTCTCAGCTGCTGCCTCTACATCGGGAGGCCCAGCAGCAACCTCTGTATGACCCAGCAGATGGCCTATGCCCTGTGCCTCAGTGGTTGTTTCTCTACTTTCTTCATCAAGTCCCTCGAGATCGTCCTGGTGACAGAGTTCCCTCGCTGTGCCCCCACCTTCTTGGGCTGGGTGACCCAGGGGAGGGCCTGGCTGCTCGTTGCCTTGTGCATCTTCACCCAGTGCTTGTTCTGCTTGTGCTATTTTCACTTGGGCCCTGACTATCTGGTATCTGATTACAAGTCGCTGCCCACTGAAGTTCTGCTTTTGTGTAACACAGGGTCCTGGTTTGCCTTTGCCCTGCTGCATGGCTACAATGGCTGCTTAGCCTTTGTCTGCTTCCTGTGCACGTTCATGGTACAAACTTCTGCTAAGAGGTACAACATTGCCAGGGGGATCACGTTTGCCATCCTCATCTATTTCATCACCTGGATCTTCTTCATTGCTTTTTTTTCCACACTGAAGACAGTCCTCAGGTCTGTTGCTCAGATTGGTGCCACTTTGATAACCAGCCTGGGTATCCTGGGGTCTTACTATATCCCTAAATGCTACATCATCCTGCTTAAGCCTGACCTGAACACAGCAGAGTATTTCCACAATTCCATCACTGAGGAGCCAGAGGAGGATTCTCAATAAACAGACCCATTGTCACCTGCTCCTCAAGATGAGCTGCCTGCATTTTAAGGAGATAATTCTGTTTGTGATGAGTGTATGAGCTCTAGCCCCAGCCACAATCACCACACAAATACAGCCTCACCCAGCAGGCTCAACAGTAGGAGCAGAATGAAGCAAAACATCTCCAGCAGAGTAGCAGCCACCCTCTTTATAGCTGAACACCTTTTTCATCACACACAGGAGACAAAAGCAGGTTCAGTTCAGCAAACAACCTACAGTACTGATACTTATTCATAGAATCACCTCTCAGCTCTGGCAGCCTGAGCCAGAAGCCTCATCCACACCACTTTCCTCTAAAGACTGCTGGTGATTTCCACTTCTTATTAACTGGGTAACTGCTCTAGAGCTATACCCAGGAATCCTTTCCCAGCACAGAACTGATCAGAAAAACAGAAGGGAATCATCTGAGAAGTTTCATCCTTGTGATTAAGTAATGACACTGCAGACCTGCTTATACAGCATCCTCTATAAAGACCTTCTAGCAAGCAACATCAGGAAGCACAGCTCCTGTGCAGGTTTCCTCCTGTTGGACACAGGAGGTAGATGAGGAAGGGGAGGGAATTCTGACTTTCATTCCAAATCAGAGCACCTGTAGTTATTCAAGCCAGAATCTCAGTACAACTCAGGTATTACTTTCCACATAAATGATTCTGTAAACATCCAGATATCAGAACAGAAGATTTCTCACAATTTCACACTTCTTACACAGTATGAAATGAGGGTTTTCTCTCACTGTCACAAACAAAAAGCTGCCCTCTCCCCAGTTCATGTTTAGATGTCTGTTAAGTAACCTTTCCCATGGAAACACCATTTTTTCCCATTTCCTTCACTACTTTGTCACAAACCCTGTAGAAACCATTGTGATGTGTAAAGGCAGCTGTATGCACATGCAAGGAGTCTATGACCCTTTCAAATTCCAGCTCACTCATTTGTGTTTCATTAACATGTGTTTGCAAAGAGCATGGAAATGGGGACAAGACACATGGAAATGGCCAGTGTGCAAATCACACCGTCCAAAGTCAGGGCAAAAAATTCACCTCATCCCAATAAACCACACAAAGGTCACCAGAGAGAAGCATTTCTTACCCAGTGGGGCATTCTACAAAGGGAAATGCCTTAAAAGAACTTGCAAATTAATCTAAATGAGGGAGTATTTTCACTCTTAGGAAAAGAGCTTTTTTGTGCACTGCAAAGCCACCTGTCCTGGATTTCTGTGGCCACCTGCATGTAAAATCCTCCTGGCATACACGAGGAAACATGGGAAACATTTGACAGAAGTGTGATCACTCCTCAGTGTGATTAAAGACAGCAAAAATCTGACCTGAAGACTGGGGAAGTCCTTGTGTCTGCAGACTGCAGCAAGTATTGTCACACCTGAGAATCCCAGCAGTACTCCTCCCTCCAGTGCTGTGACTTCGTGGTAGAGAAGCAGGAATAACTTCTGATCATCACTCCAGAAACAGAGATGGGAAAGAATCAATTTCACCTCTGTTGCTTCTCTTTCTGGCAGCAGAGCTAGAGCTGGGACAGACTTGAGTTTTCCTTTCCTTTAGGAGGAAAGGGGGGAGGGGGATGGTCAGGGGAAGAGGGAGGAAGGGAAAAGCAGCTGATTAAATTGTTCAACCTGTTCCAGTAACCTGCAGACAACTCATCTTAGGTCAGCTGGAGTCCACCAGGCCCTGCAGGAAAAGGGCATGTCTGCTCATTTAGTACTCATCCAGCTGGGAAAATGCTGGCCAGACCACTTTGCATCCTTTGTAAACAGACAGGGTTTAAAAGAGAGAATATGGGAAAGTGCAAGACTTTCTCACAGGCTCCTACATAAATCTGTTGCAGAATTGTGCCCTTTGTAACATCTGCCTCCATAATAACTACTGCTCTGTCTCTCCCTTTGCTGCTTGACCTCTACCAGCTAAGACAAGGGAATCTGCCTCATCCAGCTGTGGCTGGTCTTTGTGTCTGAACCACCCAGGCCTTACAGGGTGGCATTATGTTGTATGACAAATACACTGTGGTTTAAAGCTTACCAGTTAGTCTGAAAGTGGTGTGCTAATGATCCTGGCTTGTCTCTGCTGGAGTTTGTCAGAAAAAAGGGAAACTGGCACGAAACAGCTGAACACATTGCTGGGTTCAATCAGCAGATTCACCTCCTGAGGCTGCAGCAGGGAAACGTGTTGCAGCTGCTGTGTTTGGAACAGGATGTATCCTCCAGCTTTCTCTTACTTCCACAGACTTTGTCCATCCTTTCCTGTGTACCTACTCCTGCCAAGCTGTGACACAGAGAAGCTCAATAATTAAGAGGTAGGGCAATTTAAGAGGAGAGCACAACTTCTGCCCCAATATATTAGTCATTAGCTCAAAGCTACAGCACTTCTAAAGAAGGGCAAGTCTTGTGTTTCCAGTCAGATGTCATTAACCTGAGTGGAAAAGTCAGGTTTCAATCATCTGTGACCCAGTTTAGTGGGGAACATTTACAGGGTTCCTGTCATATTTTGAACACTAAGCACTTGGGAAGTGCCATGAAACCACAGAACTCCCAGCTGCCTACCATGAGCTCCTCAACAATCTTCTGTGGAGAGGACAAAACTTCAGTGTGGTGGGGGAAAAACAAGAGTGAGATTCAAGCAGCATTTCATCATTCTTGAATGAAAGACAGTGCAAAGAACTGAGGACATACACTGTGGTTATCACATAAAATTAAAAGCTTTTTAGTGTTTAAAATAGCATTTACACATAAGCAGCTATATATTAACTATACAGACACTTGGGTTTTAATACAATATCTACAAAAAAGAACTCAATTAGGCAATAGACATTTAACAGGAACAGTGCAGTCCATGCTAGTCAGAGGTCACTCTTTGAGTAGAACCAGTTCTAGGATAGGTGATAGTCTGGGGTTTCATTATTTAAAATCATGTAACTTTGTTCCTCTACTGTACATAAAATTCTTTACATGTATTTCTAATCACTGATTAGAATTAATAACTTTAAGTCAATCTTATTACAATCCAGTTCAATGCAAAAACAAAAACAATTACATCAACTCATGAGCTGTCAAGTCTCCAGCTGGGACTGCCCATTTGAACAGAACAAAAACAATGTCCAAAGTCAATGTCTGTGCATCATTGCTTGCCATCCAATATACCTTTGGATAAAGTGTCCAGGGGACTGTTACCTTTGAAAAGTAGATTTATGAACAGGAGGTAAAAGACAGTAGCAGTGCTTTTAAGACTATTTACCAACAAACCTTACTCCTCAGAGTTCATACACCAGGTGGGTACACTACCCCTACAGATCTACCTCCTTTGGACAGGAGACATCAGCTTCCAAACATACCTGTTAGTCCTTGTTCAAAGCTCTTGGCAGGCATGCATGAACAGTGAGCTGCACAGCACAAGCACACGTCGAGGGTCTCACTTCCAGGATGATGTCACCTACTTAAGGCTCCTGTTATGAGGTTGTTTCAATGCCCTACAGAGCCAACCCATAACCTCTCACTGTTGTCAGAGGCACAGGTCATGCATTCCAGAGCCCAGCCAGTGCCAGTTACTTGACATTAAAATCAGAGAACAATTTCAGCCCCTGGTGAGAGAAACAGAGAGTTCTGCAGGACTCCAGCCTTCAAACCTCCATCTGGCACAGTCTTTCCTATTGTGAGTAGTTTCATTGGCATCAGTGGCACTTCTTTCTGCAGGTAGTACTGTACCCAACAGGAGAAACTTGCAGTTAGGCCCCAAGGCTCCCTTGTAGCAAAGACACATGCACATGCACTGAAAGCCAAGGAGGGATCTGGGAAATCTCCTGTCTTTGTTCACTTCTGAGAATTAAGAGCTAGCAATGTTTCAGGCCTAACTTTCCATTCACTCCAAGCAGCCTCTCTGCTGTACACCACAAGGCAGGGAAACCAAGCTTTTGTTTTACACACCGTGGCCATTATGTATTGCACTGTTCACAGAAGGGTCATGTACATTCTCCTACTGCTCTTTGTAAATGGCAGGTTCTACAAGCTCTACAGTATTAACCACTACACCCAGCATCTGCCTGAAATGGATGCTCCTTTGTGGGAGAAGCTAGTTCAGGCTGTGTTTAGCAGTCTGATTTCCTCTGCAGACAAATGCTTTCCCACACCTATGCTATGGACTGGCAGCCTCATTCCAGAGTTACCCACACACACACCAAGTATATAACACAGTCGTTTCAACATAGCAGCAAAGACCAGCAAGACACAGTTTCTGCCAACAGCATAAAAAGACAAAAAGCCCAACCCATCAGATGTGTAAACTGCAACTCTTGAAAAGCCAGAAGGAAATGAAACAGGTTTCTTTGCCCTCAGCTTGGAAATATCTTATTGAAATGAGTCATCTCCTCCAGCCCTGGTAAGTTCTGCCTTAACAAAGTGGGACAGAAAAATCCTATCAGGGACCAGAAAAGCTCAAATTCATGTAAAAGGAGAACCACTAGTGATTGTCAGTAGAGTCAAAGACTCCTTACCAGTGTCTGCTGGAGACACAGCAGAATCACAGCGTTATTTTACCCTGACTTACTCCCTCGCTTGAAACATCAACCTTTCCAAACATTGTACTGAGTTAGTTTGCATCTTTGCTGTGTTACTGGGAGGAGGGAAGGAAAAGAAAGGATACTGTTAGACAGTCAAGCTTTGGGTGGTGTGGTTCTTTTGAAGAAGCCACCACCAACTCTGCAATCTCCGCTAGCCCATGGGATGGACCGTGCTGACAGCACCGCTTTCAGGAACCCGATGTACGTGTCCTGGGAGGCTTCTGTAAAGAAAACTGTCCAAAAGCCCTCAGCTAGTTCAGAAGCCCAGTGACTGAAGTGCCTAGCCTGAGTGACACAGTTTCCTAAAGGCCTAGCTCCCTTCTGAAAGTGAGACTTAAGTCTCCAGTGAAACACAGGCGTTGGAAAACGTGCCTCAGGCTTTTGGAGAAGGGACGTGTTTGCACACAGACATGGAATAAGAAAAGAAGGAGTGAAAAAAATACCCATCAGAAAGAGCAACATACAAAATGGACAGTTTGAAGAGTAACTTCTCAGGGTGACCAAGGAACATGAATATACTCTATGCTATATACATGGATACAGTGAGAAAGCCACGTTCTCCTTTGACATTCATTTTGGATATTCACACTATCCATAAAGCATGGAACATAACAAGAAGAAGCTTCTTACCAGTGAAGAAAATGCTTATGTACAGTAAGGACTGATTTTAAAGCACCTGTCCTAAAACCTGCCAGAAGCAGGTGTCTCACAAGAGAGGATTTCACTGAGGCATGGCCCCATGGTCAAATGCCACTAAGTGACTGCAGCCTAACACATACATCCCATGAAAGGAGCCACCAGAACAGAGTGTGGGTGTGCTCTTGCCATGCCCTGATTCAGGTACTTTCAAAAAGCTTCTTAAACATCAGTGAAGGTTCCTGAATGTATTTTATCAAGCATCCATAGCCTTAGAGAGAAAAATACACAGTCATGAAATCTTGGGGGATATACAACAGCAGTTGCTTAAGTCAGAGCTCCCAGCAGGAGCTTTTAGCCTGGGTCTCGCTCTGTGTCAGGTATAAAGCTTCATTCACTGTACCATTTATGAGCTGTTCTCACCCTCTCACCTCTCTGCTACCAGCGAGCCCCAACCTGTGCTCAGAACACGTTCCCTGGGGTAACAATGCAATGGGGATCAGACATCTCCAGGTTTCTATTTCAGGAGAAAGATACTGCTCAGAAATTAAGAATGGACAAAGAGGTGATCAAAATGAACAGCCAGGTCCCAGTGGGAGCCAGGATTTACCTACGTCTCTGCTAGAACGGGATCAAGATCCCCTTAGAAAAGAAAAAGCTGCAGCAACACAATCAGAACCACACAGCAGCAACTGTCCTATCTCTGTGGAAACTTCTAAAGCCTGCAAACAAGCCTACTTGCACTATAAGCAAAAGAAACAGGCACATCTGTCAGCAGGGATGTGGCTGAAATGCCCCAGAACAGGCAGCAGCTACACAGTCAGCGTCCTGACACTACATGAACCAGCTTTACAAGCTCTGCACACTGAACACACACAGCAGCAAGGCCCCAGCGCTCCCTTGATAGAACAACGTCTTAAAAAGAACCCAAGGAAAAGGAAAGACAGATTGATTTACACTCCCTAGTCAGCAGAAGCTGGTAGCCACAGCTTTGCCTTCTGCTGGGAACTGGTCTGAGCCTGCTCCTTCCCAAGCACGTGTTGTGTGGCCACGTCGAGTGCTGACTGATGCACGCAACAAACAGCATCACAGGGCAGTAGCACAGACACCAGCCAACCCTCATTTTGCCTTGTAAGAGGAGGGGGGGGAGGGAAAAAGTGCTCCTATGCATTACTGGAAATTTAGAAGTCGTGAAAGAACAGGCTTTGAACCAGCCATCAAACAGACACTCATTGCATTGAAGCAGGTGCCACAGTTACCAAAGCTTGTTAAGATGTGAACATACACCAGCCATCCACCATCAAAAACAAGAGGGAGGGAAGGGAAAAGGGAGAAGGAAAAGATGCCATGGATTTGCTGATATTTAACAATCCCAGGGGGGAGGGCTGGATCAGTTTTGTGGGTTGTTTTTCCTTTTTTTTAGCATACTTCTTACTTTTTCTGCAACACACCTGCAAACCAGGAGGCTGGGACACGCAACACAGCCGAGTCCCTTCCACCAAGTGTTGGAGGCCAACCAAGTGACCCAGCCAGCCCCTCAAACAATCCCTTCCCCCAGCAGAGTCTGAAGGCACTTTCCTCTCACATGATGTCCACAAAGAATTCACAAGGGTTGCCCATGGCCTTCTGGAAGGACTGTCGGCTGCCCGTCAGCTCCGGCGGCACGGAGCTCAGTTCCCTCACGGGGGGCCCTCCGGGCGGGCCGCTCGTCCCGTAGACTTTGGAGCCCAGTTTGGGGAGGTTGTAGAGGGGTGGCACCCCGGGAGGCCCGTAGGAGTGCTGGCTGTGGTGGCTCCTGTCGCTGTGGGCGGCGGAGCCGTGGCTGCGCTGGCTGAGCTGGCTGCCGGGCCTGTCGCGCCGCGCGCCGCTGCGGGCCGTGTGCTCCGACTCGCTGCCGCTGCCGCCCGACTTGCGCTCCTTGTCTCTGCCAAGGCCTCTCCTGCTGTTCTCGCTGGTGCTTCGGTTCGAGCCGCTGCTTTTGCTTCCTAAGAGCCCAGGAGTGAAGAGAAGGCAACGGGATTAGCTCGCCCCGTCTCCCACGTCAGCTCCCGCCAGAACCCACGGGCCCGGGAGTGACGGTCGGAATGGCCACAGGAGTGACGAAAGCAGGCCCGGCCGTGCCGCGCCGCGGGGGGTCGGTGGGATCTGGCAGCGAGGATGGGTAGGACAAAGCTGATGAGGTTGTGCCATGCACAGGTACACGGAGACACCTTAGAGCCTGCACAGTGAAAGCAGCAGCTAGCCTAGAACTACTGGCCAAAGCTCCACTGCGGCCCCGCCTGGACTGGAGAGAGGGGAGGAGCAAAAATGGAAGGAAGAAGCAGAGGTTTGGGTTTTGCCTCAAGCAAACGAGGTGCAATCTCATTGTAACTGTCCCTGTCTTTGCTGTCTCGTATCAGCAAAAGCTTTTTCTCTGTCACCCTTGGCCACGCTGGGCATACTCACACCCGGGGCCAAACCACCCGAGGGTACCGTGTCCTTTTGCTGGCCTCAGTGGGTGGATTCTTTTGAGGCTCATCACTACAGTGCTGTGTTGGATAATCAGTGATTTGTTGAACTATGAAGCAGTAACGTGCAGCAGAGATCACTAAATCAACCCAGGGAAACAAAGGACTGCTGCTGAGCTGTTGCTGCACACAGGCTTCGCTGAACTTCACAACTGATTCCCCATCACAGCTGAAAGTCGCTCTGGTGCCATCAGAGATGGTTTAGATGATGTCAAGAGACATTTCCAAGTTAATTATTGTTTTAAAAACCCCAATAAACCAACCCCTAGCATATGACATTAAGTTGGTCCCAGCTTAGTGCAAGATTGTCTTCCTAAAAGGATCCTCAGCTCTGGGAAGAACACTGTCCTGCTTTGTGCCTCAGTTTCCTTCCATCTGTAAATGGACAGACCAAAATGGGCTCAGCTGCCTCTGCCAGATGCTGCACAGGGCATTCAAGTGAGCTTTTTGGAGAGGTAAGGTGCTCCCTGAGCTGTCACTTCAAACGTTTCATAACGATCTCATGCAACCAAATGAGAGAGGAGAAAGCGCTGGTCAGCAGGTCGACTCTTACAGCTTCTGCTCCAAAGAACAATACAGAGATTATCTCCAAGAAGAGATCATTTATAAGCTCTCCAGTGTGACATGTGATTCCCAGTGGAAGAAAACAGACATTTCATTTTAACCCTTCCACAGCAAATGTGCCTCTGCCTTTGTCTCCTGACTCATTCTGTCACCATCCATCCAAACCCTGCAAACCTTACCCAAGTCACTCTTCCTTGTTACATAAGAATTCATGGCCAATTCCATAGCTTGTGGCAAAGATCATGCAGGGGCGAAAGGAAGCTGCACTGAAAGCCTGTGTCACTGTAACCATCAGCAAATACACCACATTCATCTCAAAAGCACGGCATGGCTCTGCAGCAGTGCTCTCCTTCCCCACATGAACTCAGTTCTGACCCAACAGCAAACCAGGAGCTGGGATTGTTTGTTATTTTATAAAGAGCAACCAAGAGACTGGTGACAGGATTTTCCCATCTGAGCTGACAGGGAGGTATCTGATGCCATTCCCCCCAGAGCTGCTGCAGCAGTGTCACACAGGGCCCCAGGAGGTGGAGAGGCTAATGCCACGCTATTGGGCTACTGTGCACTGACACAGGTTGAGCATCCAAGACAATCCAAAAGGAAACAAAAAAGGAAAAAAAAAGAACAAAAAATACAGCTAAACATTTGGGTTACAGGAGTCTAAATGATCATGCTGTGAATTCATTGTTATTATGGAGGCATTTGAAGCTTACCAATCCCCTAGAGTCAGCCATTCCTGTATGAATCCTTCAGTCTAACGCTTGCTCAGAACAAAACAAGGGAATAACAGTTACAAAACAAGAAACAACACAGAAGTGTAGTTTCCAAAAGAACAAGGAAAGAGGTGAAAGCCTTCAAAATGATACACCTTGGAAGCTTTCTCAAGGCTCTCTTTAGCCAGTAACACAGGTCGCATGGATAAAATACCATTCCTTTCCTATTCCATCAGCAGAGATTCTGCTGCTCACAGAACCAGCTGCCAAAAAAACCAGTCACATTCCTTCCAGCACAATCAGCTTGCAGCTCTCTGGATACCCCTGTGAGCTTCCTCACAGACACTGCTTACTTTGAGACAGGTTGGGAAGCAATAGTGCTAAAACCTTGTGAGCAAGTTCCTGTCAGGAAATTCTTTAGTGCAATTTGGCAAAACGGAAGTGGCTGCAGTAAGAAGGAAGGGGTTACATCCACGTTACTGGATGTTCACCACAAAAACACAGCTAATCCTCACCCTTTCTTGACTGGAAGCATTTCCAAAAGCAAAACTCACTCTGGAAGTGATTAAAAAAGATATCTGTACAGCCAAAAAACACATACATTAGTTACTAAGGTTTAACAATGAACCACAAAGTTATGCCAGGGTAGGAAAGGAGGAGGTCAGGTTTTTAATCCATGCAGTATTGTCTTCACATATTACAAGAGAGACTCTCCTCCCTGTGAGCAGTGTTTCAGCCCTGTAAACCATCTGGCTGGTCACTTCACACTTGTCTCACACCAGCTAAGAGTGATTTTTCTGTTGTACTAGGCATTGAAGTGAAAGCCAAGAGCACTTTGGTTCTAGTCCCTGTTCTGTCATCAACAAAATGGGCTCATCTCCAGCAATATCAAGTGACTGCAGCCCCACTGCTGGCAATGGCTCTTACCTCTCAAAAGGGAACAACAGTTCAACAGGGTGGGCAATTGAGTCATTGAGGAGTTGGCCTGATCAGCATTCTCCAAGCAGTACTTTGCTGTGTGGTGCTGTTGGGCAAGTGCAGATGCTCATGCCACCATGGACATGACAAACAGCTTGGCTCTAGTTCCCCACTGGCATTTTGCAGGGGGTACAGGACTACAGCAGAACTATACACAGCTTCTAGGCTAGGCTAGTCTAGTCCATTCTAGTCTATTCTAATCTAGTCTACTCTGTTCTAATCTATTCTAGTCTGTTCCAGTCTAGTCTATTCCATTCTAGTCCATTCTCATCTATTCTAGTCCACTCTCATCTATTCCAGTCTATTCTAGTCCATTCTATTCTATTCTATTCTTATCCATTCTAGTCTAGTTTATTCCATTCTAGTCTAGTTTATTCCATTCTAGTCTATTCTACTCTAGTCTACTCCAGTCTAGTCTATTCTAGTCCCTTCTAGTCTATTCTATTCTATTCCATTCTAGTCTATTCTGCTCTAGTCTAGTCTATTCTAGTCCATTCTACTCTAGTCTATTCTATTCTAGTCCATTCTAGCCTATTCTAGTCTATTCTAGTCCATTCTAGTCTAGTCTAGTCCATTCTAGTCTAGTCTAGCCCATTCTAGTCTAGTCAAGTCCATTCTATTCCAGTCTATAGTCTATTCTTGACTCAGTTAAAACACTGCTGGCAGTTTCAATACAGAGCTGAAAGGCTAACCCACTCCATCCCACACACAATGAGTTTTGATTAAGTGCAGTTGTAGCAAATGCATGCAGGTAGCAAACAGACCCACGGGACAGAAGCATAGACAGTACAGGAACTCAAGCAATGGTTAGGGGTAATGACAGCTGCAGAAATAAACACCAGCTTAACTGCCTTACCTTCACTTTGCTGGCTCCCTGCACTGCCACTACCATAGCTAAAGCCTGGGTCTTGGTATGCTGGTGGAAAACATGGAGGGGGCAGAGGATACTGGTATGGGTATCCTTGGCCTAATGGCCAGGGAGCAGCAGGATGTGGAAGTGGAGCGAGAGTGTCCTGATCCGAGGCTCCGCTAGAACCGTTGTTCAGGTTCAGTGCAGCCAGATCTGCAAGAGAGACAAAAGCTGAAGGCTCTGCTCTTACCTCACAGCTGACACAGCACCTGGTGTGGGGAGGGTCTACAGGGACTCAGCCTCCAGAGCTCACTCCAAATACAGCAGGGCAGACATCAGTATTTAGTGCTGAGCACCAAGGCACCTTTGCAGCATTTCTGGACATCAAGAAGGAATCATTCCCACTCTACAGACTGGAAAGTAAGTGTGACTGACAGGCAAGAAGCCTGTGGCATCACTAGAGATAAATCTTGCTTACTTCAGCCTCAGTGCAATACCCTATTTGACTTCAACCTCTTCTTCCAAGTGGTCTCACTGCTGGGTCTAACTGTCATGTCACTGTTCTGAAAGGCTCCCATGCCCTACAGGACTCTGTGCATCCTGCCAGCACAGAAGAGACAACACTCACACTGCTTTGCCCTTCAAGGATGGGGAACTTACTGCCACAGAGGTCTCCAAAGACATAATAGCACTGCTCAGAGAAGGTGATTTTGTTCACAGTGTGCCTGAGGTAGCCATGTTTTAACATGCTGCTGGCATACTTTCTAGCCTCCCGGCGGTCTTTGAAGCCTTCCACGTGTGTGTAAAGCCAGTCAACCACATCTGCTCCTGAAATGAGAACAGGAAGAGGAGACACTGATCATTTTGGTTGTTTATTCATCTGCACTTTATCACACAGCCCACCAGTACCTGTGCCAGGGGCTGAATGCAAAGGTCAGGATGCAGCAACCTTGCTGCAAAGGGCTTAAAATGCTCTTTTCAGAGCTCAGCCTAACTGCTGAGTTAGCTCCCACCACACCTTAATAAAGCAAAGAATCATCTTACATCCAGCACAACACTACATGGACACTGACATGAAATACACAGAAAAGTTTACAGTTACACTCTTCAACCCCTTCTGAGTTGCAGCAATGAAAACAAGAGGGGATTTCCAGGGCAGAAGTGACTGGGAGAGTCATCCACCTCAGCAGGCAGATGTCGTGGTGTCTGGAGGCCTGGGTTCCAACCCTTCTCTCAGCAAAATGTAACTACAACTTAGAGTGACTAAACCCTATCCTAGTTCAGGTCACAAGACAGAATCAAAGGCAGACTGGTTGTGGTGGTGCTAACAGTCCTTAAGATGCTTTATTAAGGTGGGGTGGCTGACTGGAACTGCAATTCTAAGGACTGATGCTCCTCCTGTCACACTTAGAGCTGTTCACAAATACCAAGTCAAGGGAACAGAAGTCAGCAAAAAGTTCATATAGTTTCTTGAGCCTATTCCCCAGCTCCCCCCTGGTTTTTGCTTCCCCCCAGCATGCTTTGCTCTGCTTACCTATCACTGCATTGGAGATGGTGATTTTTAACCACATCCTGTCCCGAATTTCGAGGCCCGAGTCTGGTAGCTGCATAACCTTGACAATAGTAGCCATGTCACTCTTCACAGTTAAGGGAGATTCTTCTAATTCTAAAAGGAAGAAAGGTTACATGCTGCTTTGAAATGAAACCCAGCCTGAAAGGAACCTCTCAGCTCCCAGTTTGGAGGAAACGTTTCAAGATGCAGCTTTGCCACCAGATGCAAAAGGAGACACAAAGGTTCCTACATGCACCCCCAGTGCTGGCATAAACCCCAGCACTTGCACCAATCCTGCACAGACTGTGCTCAGTGCAGCCAGTTCAGTCACTGAGAGGCTGAGTCCCTGCATGTCTGGACTCCACAGAGCAGCTCTAGGTCAGCACTGCATTCTGCACTGAGCTTTGCAGAGAAGGAACCCCGAGGAGTCCCATCACCATTGTTTTCCATTTCAGTTGGCCACAGAACAGCCCTTACCCATCCAACAGTTCAGTGCCCTGTATGCACAGCTCTGCAGGACAAGGGGCTCTGGGCTTGTCCTGTAACTCTGGGTGTAACTGTCAGCAGTAACACCCATCTGCATGGAGAAAGATGACGACCACGTCTCTCAGCCAACGTCCATTCGGGCTTTTAAGATCTGGACATCAGCAGAATTGAGGAGAACTGGCACTAGAAAAGGAGGCTTCCATCATCAGGATAGAGGCTGGTGGTTTCCTTTGAAAAACAACTTTTCAGGATCCCAGAGGTGGCAGCCTTCCAAATCAACAAGTCACTTCATGCAGCATTACTTGGCTCTGCATCTTTCTTGCAGGACACTGCTCCCAAATGCCTCAGCAGCTCTGCTCAGATTCCACACTCAGGGGCAGGGCTGGCTCAGCACAGGCTCCAGACTTCCCTGATTCATCTTTATACTAAAATCAGAACACCAGGGCTGAGGTTCTCCCTGCTGAACTGAGGTGCCTACTGTAGGAGTCTAGTCTAGTCTTCTCAGCCCTAGAAAATCCATGTGGAGCATGGCTGTCCTGTGTTTGTAGTTTCTCTCAGAAACCCTCCTCCCCTCCCTTCTCCCAGTCCCCCATAGCACCCACCTTTCAAAAGCACAAGGGAACCAATTTTGTCCTTTTCCAGCAACCCAAACTTTCCATCAAAGGCACAACAAGCATGAGACAATGAAAACTGCTTCTTTCAACACATGCCCTGCTAGGAGGCCTGAGGATAACCCAGCCCAGCTGCACATGCAGTTTCAATACTTACACAGTTGCAACAGGCACTCAGATTTTGCTTTTGCTTTAAGTTAGTTTGGTTAGTGGCAAAAAGCAACAAGTTTGATTGGGAGAAAAAAACCACCCCACAACTAAATAACATTCCAATAAAGTACATGGGGAGCAATAAATGGTATTTCCTTGAAGAGCTGTGATCTGCATTTAAAGAACAACCCTGGCCAAGTCTAATTCCTCTACAAACATGGAAAATCCTAAGAGGCATCTTAAATGTACCCACTTGGGCCTGAGCTCAGTTACCTGTGGGCCTGACCACCTGAGCAGCTGTACAAGGATGTGCAAATCTTGGGAAGAGCACACTAACTCCTTTCTGGGGAAGCAGGTCTACCACAAAGCTCTGGTTATTGGTTTTGAGTGGCATGTTTTCCCCTGAGGAGATCCTGGTAGTCCAAGAGGTGTATGCACCAGGAAAACAAAGACCTACCCATGTAATAGCACCACTGGCTTGTGTCCTTGTTTCAGTAGGGAAGTACACATTTACCCAAACAAAAAGGCCCCAGGGAGTCCCACAGTACCTCAGGCTGAGTGCTATTCAGTAGAAATATTGGAACCTCAGTTTGGAATCCTCTGAAGTCCATGCAAAGAACAAAAACTCTCCAACAATGTCAGCAGGCTGCATTTTGAAACAAGATGTTGAAGAAACATTCAAACACTTGAAGTTAATCTCAAGGGACAGCACTGCTTAGCAGAAAGGGGTCCTGGAGTGGCAGAACAGGGGCTGGAAATACCTGCCTCTAGCAGAGTAAAGGAGCACAGTTTGCACTGACTGGGGTGCTGGGTCCAACACTCTCAAAGCATGGTGAGAATACTCTCCTGCCTCAGCCAGAACAATGCTGGAGAACAAGACACTTCATAAAGCAATAACTGCTATGAAACACCTCAGTCTGCCTTGGTTTGCATAGTCCTGTTTTCTGAAGACATGCACCTGGGAAAACAGAGCTAACACAGTAACTCCTTCTGTGTGGTGTGACTTGTTTGGGCCCAAAATCTCAGCTGGTTTCTCACTAGCACTGATGTGACAGCAGCTGTGCAAATACTTCAGATAGCAGACCTTCACTTTTGGTCCAGAGGCTAGAGAGCAAAGGAATGCTGGTCAGGAGGAAGGCAGTCATTCAGTCCATTCACATTCTCCTGGCCTTGCTGCAGAGTGAACCAGCAGACATCCACAACACCTAACACAAGCAAGCTGGAGTCACCCTTGTCTAGGATTGTCCATTAATTTGCTGCTCCCACTTTCACAGCCAGCTCCTGTAGAATAGGGATGATGTTTGCTTCAAATACCAGTGACTCTGGCCTCAGAAGAACTGAAACAGAATCTTGCCCTGGAACATGAGGAGTCAGAAAGCTCCACTCTGCGGGAAGCTCTTTGTTGAGATGTCAACTTGCAGCCTGTCCTTGCCTCTCTCTCCTCCTCTGTTCCTCCCCAACTCCTCCTGCCCAAGAGGTTCCCAGCACAGGTGCTTTGTCCCTAAGGCCCTGAGGTGCTGCCTGCTGTGCTCAGGAGAGGTGACAGGACTGAGCTGAAGGAGTACTGAGCAGAAGGTCACAGTAAAGGTTGAGGTACTCCACGTGTTCTTGCACTCAGAAAAGGAAACACTTCCAGTCACTGGCATAGAAATGAGAAGCTGTCTCCAGAAACGTGGTTCTGCTCCCAAATAACCTTTATTTTAAAAGCATGAGTGGGAGGGTGTCTGTCCCACACTCCCCAACCACATCACTAGATATCAAGGCACACAATACATGAATAGTTCAAGAGGAATCCAGAGCAACAGACTCTTGTTTGACAGCAATCAGCAGATACATTTGATTCCAGCAACCTTTAGTACCAGCAGGGCTGAAAACACATCTCAAGGTAAAGCAGTCATCAGTTGAGCTGGGTCTCCTGCTTTCTACTGCAGATGCATTTTCCCTTCAGTGGTGTTGCCTACTATCTGAAGAGGCACTGAGCTACTACACCTACAAAAAGGACAGCTGGCCTTTCAGTTCAAGGAACTATGAGCTTATAAAACCTGAGAGGGCAGAAGCAAGAGGCAGGTACCTGCATGGTCTGACAGGACTTGACTGGTCCCTGCAAATGCACCTTTCCCACTTGAGCCATGCCTTTGTCCAGGGAAGATTCAGTCACTAATCACCAACACATCAGCCTTTAAAATCCTCAAGGTGTTGTTCTGCTTGTTTCTTGTGCTGTTTCTTGTCAGTATTCTATCCTCCCTTTCTCTCTAGAAGAATCTTAAAGTGGAAAAAGTGACTCAGTCCTAAATTTAGGCTCTGGCAGGCACTCAAGCATCCCTTGTAAACATGTCAATGTTCCTCTGGCTTTCAGTGAATGCATATGAGGTAGCACTGCTCCACAAGTGAGATCATCTCCTCAGGACTTTAAAGCCACTTCAAGATTTCTATGTGGCTATAAGCAAAGACAATAAATCTCCTTGCTACAGATGAACAAAGGTTGCACCTCTAGAGAAATTCTTCCATATTGATATTAGAGGAAACAAATCTATACTGAAGAGGTGTAAAGCATCTCCAAACCTTCCTGTCAAGTGGACAGAAGTGCTGTTTTAAATATGAACACTGCCCTCAAGTAGGACTTCAGTGGACAATGTTCTCAGAGACAGGCTCCTGGGTTTATTTGCCTTGTCCTACTGCCACTATTTCAAACTAAATGCTACCTTTTATCCCCACACTTGCAGTAGAAAGCAAAGGAAGAGGAAAAGGAAGAATTTATACTCTTTAAAAATGCTCAAGAAGAGGAATCCTGACAACTTGCTGGTGACATGGATGTGACCAGTTTAGAGACTGCCACGGATAGACAGGGCAGGAAAGGAGGCTCAGCTCTAACCATCATTCCACAGGGACATTAACATGGTTTTGGCTCAATAAACTCTAAAAAGTATTAAAAAACCCCTATAAAAGAAGGAAAACCCCTCTAAAAGGTGGCTATGTGATCTCAGTGGCAGATTTCCCCACTGTTATCCAGTGACATCTATCTGAAGTGAATTATGTATCAAACACCAGCTGAGGAAGCTCTCACATCCACTCAAGGGGATAAAGTCAGGGGCCTGGCTTGTAACTGTGAAAAGCACCAGAAGCCTGGCAAAACAGCACCACCTCTACTTCTGACCTTTGTGGGGTGAGGGGCCAATAAAAACCAAGCCAGCTTTTGTGCTCCCCATAAGCACAGCAAGGCTGAGAGAACGCTGCAGCGTGGGGGGGCGGCTGTCGCTCTCAGGGGGCCTGTGGCTGGGCTGGGCTCTGCTCTGCTGGCCCCCAGCAGACGTCTGCCCTGCGCTGCCCACGCTGGGACTTACTTTCCGACTCGGGAATTGAGCTTGTTAGTGAGGAGCTGGTAGATGTGGTGATGCTCATGGAGGGGCTCATACCGTAACGGGGGTACGCTCCCGTCATGGCTGTGGTATGAGAGATCCACGCTGCAGGGTCGATTGGCCTCACTGGTTCAGCTGCAAAACAAGCAGAGAGGGACAAAAAGATCAGTGGGATCAGGTTGGCAGCAAACACTAAGGGTAAGAAGGGATTTTTTGGGGGGTGTACACGAGTCCTTGCTGTTGTGATAGGACAAGTGAGAGAGCCTCAGCACAGGGGAGCAAAAAGCACCTTGCCAGCAGTAGCTGGTTAGCAATACCCAAAAAGCTTAAGAGCTTGATCCAAAGCCACGTGGATCAAAAGAATTCAGTGGGCACTGGAGTCTCAGAAAAAAAGTGGCATAAACCCCTGCTTCCCAAAACAAAAAGCAAACAAATCATACTGTCAAAGCTGGAGGGAACAGAGGTCTGTCAGGTGCCAAAATAGCTGAGCATGTTCTAGATCTTGAGGGCTCCCCAGGAACCCAGCAAAAAGCACAGATATGTACTCACCCCTGGGGATGGTGAAATAACTCCTGGGAGTAGGGTCCCAGCATTTGGCTACTGTTAGGCTAATAGGTCTGGGAAGAAAGAAAACAAGTAAAGGTGACTCTTAACTTTCCCTATAGAAGTTGTAACTGCCACAATGATCTCTTTGCAATAAACATTCCTATCCAAGAGTTGTCCAGTACACTCTAAGAATGCTTTTGAGATGCTTTGTCAGAGCACTTGCAGGTACAAACCAGTCCTGAGGATAGTTGTGGGCTTGCATAGATCATGAGCACTGTCAGTGATCAGCTCTGGAGAGATGACAACACTCAGCATATCAACTGGAAGCAGGCAGCTCCTGCTTTGTGCTGCATCTGGCTGATGCGTTGGAACCAGCCTCACCTAGTCATCATTTACACTGAGCTCAGAGTTGAGTCAGCAGTCACACTAGCTGCTTATTGAGATCAAAGTGTTCATTTCTCTGAGGTTTGCCCAGTACCAGTAAGTGCATGTGAGGGACAAGCAGCAAGAGAGTGCCTCAGATGCTCACCCTGGTTTGGAGACTATTTCCCGTAGGACCCGCACGGCGTCGTCATTGCTCATGTTCTCAAAATTGACATCATTCACCTGAAACGTGGCAAAAAGCAGAGGTCAGGCTTTGCAGTGGCAAAACTGAACACACCTTAATGACTTCTTTCAAAAGTTATTTGCTTTCTAACTGTTTCCATTCCCTTGAGCAGCTGCAGAAATCCCAGGGTTCAGGAACTGAAGCGGTAACAGTCCTCGTGACGCATCTCTCTGGGTACGAATGAATTCTGGGGACTGACCACTAAGTCCATGGATCTGGTGGGATGACTGAGCTGAGCCACCAATGTACAAGCCAGCAGCATGTATTTTTGGACAAGGACCAACCTGCAGAAGCATGTCTCCTGGTTCAATTCGGCCATCTGCTGCCACAGCCCCTCCTTTCATAATAGAGCCAATGTATATGCCACCATCACCCCGGTCATTGCTCTGTCCTACAATGCTGATTCCCAGGAAGTTATACTTCTCTATACAGATAGAAAGTGAAGGGTGGGGGAGGAAAAAAGCAAACAAAGTGATTGGAATGACAGTGAAGAGCTAACACCAGGCTACTACAGTCTCTCAACATCAGCTGGGCCACGTTTGACTTACAATTATCTCAGGTTACCCTACTGGCATCTATCTGACTGGCAGCCTCAGAAGGCAGCAGGGAAACACTGCTGAAGACATTATTTTTGTCATGCAGGACACTGAAAAGTTACATTCAAAAAATCAGCAAGAGAAACAACATTGGAAAGAACTGTCTGCACCCAGAAATCAGGCACCCAGTCAGCATTAGGCAGTGTTTTCTCCATGAGCCAGAGTGGCAGGAAGAGTTTGGTGCTACTGAAAAGTCCTGAACTGGTAGCCCTGAACATTTCTATCTGGATAAACAATGAAACATGTGGGTAGCAGAAATGGAAACCTCCAGTGCCCTTCCACCCCTGCTCATAACAACATCTGACCCCTTTACCAGCCCTAGAAACAAGAGCAGAACTCCACATCCTGCAGTTCCAGCTCCTTCCTTGGGCTTTTCAGGCAGAACATTGATCTGCTTGTGCAAATGGCTCAGAACTATCCTGTACTGGACTAGCAACCCAGGCACAGTCAACAGAGTGGCAGCTCTCAGCTGCCATTCCCTTTAGTTCAGTCTTTTCAAGTCAAGGAGCTTTCTACCAGCTCCAAAAGCCATAACAAAATGTATCTGTATCACTTGAAATTCATCATAACAAACACTGCTTGTCTTCTTACCCATGTTGAGTGTGACAGTGATGATATTTAGGGACATGGTGGAATCAGTGATGCTGCTGAACGAAGATGACTGCAAAATACAACAGAAAATGCTCAAGGTTTTCAAGGTCTCAGAATAAGACAATACAAATACAATTGATCAGGAGCTGATTAATAGGTTTCCAGGCATCCCAAAGCCATTGTCGCCTCCTCAAAATGATTCTTCACTTAGAATCTGTAGGGAAAAAAACCACCTGAGCACAGTGTGCACTGTCTGCAAGGATTTGTTGACAGAACACACAGAGCAAGTTCCTGTATGGAGGTTTCTCAACTGAACTTCACATTTAATCACTTCTGCTCCCTGACCACACAACTGACAGACATTTAAACACCACAGTGCCAGGTGTAAGGTGTTATTATGTCTCTGGCTTCTTCCTACAGAGAGGAATGGACAACTTGTGACCCTTCAGGAGGTGGGAACACAGACACTCCAACATTAAACACAAATGTGCTTGTTCATTATCTTCAAAAACACTGCTCCAGTTCTTGTGATAAAAGACTCAGTCTTAACCTGTGGAGACTGAGAATAAACAGTTACTTCAAGAAGTAGTTCATTTGGAGCAATGCCATTGTGCTCCCAGAGGACTAGCTCAGGAAAAGGCAAGAGAAAAGATTTGCCATCTCCTATAAACGTGGCTTTCTCCTTTCAGCAGCCTCAGCAATTCATACACCAGATCTCTAACACCACAGACATCCCTTGCCCACAGCAGCCAGTGGAATAATGGAGGCTCTCCTGCAGAGGCTGGTCTTGAAAAAGACAAGAAGAAATGCAATCACTTAGAATGGGAAAAGGAGAGAAGAAAAATGAGTCTTGACCCTTGTGCTGCAGAACTTCAGCTGTTAGGGATTCAGGCTGGAGCCAAAGGGAGCCTTTCCAATGAATTCAACAGGGCACAGACCTGTTCTGGGTCTCTTCTTAATCACATGCTACACTCTAAAGTCAGGGTCCACGCCATAGGAAAGTGATGATGCCAACCTTACCCTGTCAATCTGCCGCATCCTTTGTTTCCTCCTCCTGCGCTTGTGCTTGCGGATGAGCCGGGATGAAGTGCTCTGCTCAGTGGAGCTGCTCAGCCTGAGGGAATTGAGAGCAAATGTCAGCTCTGTAAAGCTGAGCCACTTGCATTTCTCTGCACCCTGCCAAAAAAGCAAGGCCTATTCCTACAAATGCAGGAGAGAGTAAATCACGCAGCCACCATCAGCCTTGCTCTGCTCATTACCCCAGCCTCTGCCCAGGAGCACTGAGAAGACAGCAGCTAAGCCACACCATGCAGCAGGCAGTGCAATCTACTGCCTTGCTTGCTTTTGGGAGCAAGACTGAGTGCAACCCACATCTCAACAGGCACATATCACCCTGATTTAACCCCCCAAAGGTCAGAGGTAGCCATCTGCCATCACTTTAAAGGAGGTCCTGACTCCAGGCCCATCAAAGAAAGATGCACACTGTAAGAACAGCCATGTGAGGCAATTATTTTAACCTCTGCTCAACACACAACGTGGAGATCTCTTAGTATTGTTTTCTGAGAGTCTTCTCCTGGTGCTGTTATTTTCTCCTGCTGCTATTTAATGTGGAACTTAACACTGGGGCTTGAATTCTATGAAATAAAGGAGCAATTGACAACAGCTACTACCAAATAATGATGGGGGGATAGCAAATATGATTTGCCCTCATATGTTCTGGTAGCTTTTATTGATTGTGGAGTTTTGGGGGGGCTTTTATTTGTAGGACCTAGATATGCTACATTTTACACATAAATCCTTAAGATGCCCATAAGAGTTGGGATCATTAATCACCCTTATTCTACAGATGGTCAATTGAGACACACAAAAACATAAATGGATTTGGCCAAATTCATTTCAGAAGCCTGGCAGAAAGCTTGGCTTTCACAAATACCAGTGTAAGAGCACAGAGACATTTCCCCTCTATTTATTAAGCATGGAAAAAAAAAGGACAAAGTAATGCTCCATCATTAACCAAGACTTAAAAGAAGCCAACCCTATACAACAAGCAATTGAACTGGCACTATCACAAAGAAAACAGTGCCAGGCTTTCCTACCCCTCCCCCAGTCTCCATGTCACTATCTTCAAAGTTCTAGGCACAAGCAGGAATGCTGGAACACCTCAAGCAAAACTTGATACACTGACTTCAAAAAGGAGCTCAAGAAGGAGCTCGCTGACTTGAGATTACAGCTCCCCACATGGGAAACCCACCTTGCATGAAGCATGTGTGTTTTAGTCCAGCACACTGAGCTGAATATTGCAGAAGCTGGAACTGCTCAGAGGGTGTGAATCTCTTGACATTCTCTTTGAGTTCACAGAACTATTTCAGGCATGTTAACCTCACACACTCCTTTCTTCCCTCCCAGCAAGGCAAATTAATTTAAAGAGGCAAGAGGTGGTATTTCCAAAAGAGATCAAAAACCTGCTTATGCTTGGTCTGTGGAAACAGCTCACAGCACCTGGTTTTCTGAGCCTTGACTTTTTCAATAGGAAAAATAAAGGTCTCTCTGATACAGGGCTCCCCAAACTGGACTTGTTCAGCATTCTCAGCTCTTCTTGAAAGTACTTGCAAAGACTGACACAAAAACCTCTTCTTACATTTTACTGCCAATGTTCTCCCTCTGTTTCCTCTCCAATCTCATTCTCCTTCTCTCCCAGGAAAGTCTCATTAGCAGGATTCAGCTAAAGCTTTCCAGCACACAACAGTTTGGAGTATTGCTCACATCACCAGCAGGAAAAAGACAAGAGGCAAAAGACTGGGGGAGCTTTTCTGCTTAAATGTCAAGTCAAGCCCCAAGATCCCCTCAAAGGTATCCCTGCTTGGGGGAGGCTGAACAATGACCTCAGTTGCCTTAATAAGCCTATGTGCAAGGCAAGACAGTTTGTTTCAGCAAGACTCCCACCCTGTGTGGAAGCAGATTTGCAAACATCAGGTTTCACAGCTGCTGCAGCTTCTTCAAAGGGAGCCAAGCCTGTGTCTGTTTCCAGGTAGCTATGGCACACTTCATCACCTCTTCTGGGAATGGAAATCCATAGCCTCAATGCACACTTGCTGAATTGTCCATAGACATTGCATATCTCCTATTCAAGGAGTACCTGGATGCTAAATAGCAGCTCAAACCTATTCCACCCCCAGGAATGAGTAGAAGTCATTATGACCATGAGCAAACCAAGATGGTAGAGTTGAGCTTTTGGGGAAAATAAAGTGCAAAGATGAAAACCAAATCTGGACTCATAACTACCAATGTCCTGCACTAGCTACTGGCCAAAACTCTGACTGCACTTCTAGCAGAAAGGCTAAAATCCCACAGGATAGGGCTTTTGTAAAGAATAACAACAATTTGTCCAATCCACATTCCCCCAAAAAGGAAAAGGAGATAAAACATTGTCACAGAAAGCTAATCCACAGTCTGAAAATAACTGATGTCAGTTCCTTAAACAAGCAATGAACTGAATGTTCATTGATCTGAGAATACTAACTGCAAGTTGCTGACAATAATCCTACAGATACCTGCCAGACCTTTATTTGCTTAACAGAAGACAGAAATAAGACTCTCAGTGTAAAGTTCACCACGAGCTCCTTACATCAATCTGTACTCGAAATACCATCTACTACCTGCCAGCACCAACATTCCACATCACACTGAAAACAAAGCACACAGATTATTGCACTCACAACACCTGAAGGGCTCTGTGCTGTCCTGTAATATCTGTGCACAAATTCATTCACTGGAACAAAAGACTACTCTTTCTCTCTAAGTAAATGCAACAGAAGTTCCTGGCACTTGGCAATTCCTGCAACCGACTCCGAGCTAAAAACAACACAAATCAAACACATGCTGTTAGAGAAGCATCCTCCTCCTTATGACCTCTTCACTTCCAAGCCAGTAACATCCTTTACATCTGATTTCTCCTCTCTGTGACCTCCTCCATGTCCAATCTCCTTTACAGTGCAGGTTCTGACACAGGAGTACACCAGCTGTTATTAAACAAACTTACCCCCTTCGACCTCTTTCTCCCCAGGCCGCTGTCTCCAGCAGATCTGGAGCATGCTTGGTTTTCTATTTGGCTGTATTTGCCTCTAAAGAAAACTTCTCCCTGCCAGCACAATCTCCCATCTGCTTCAGAACATCATCACTGTAACACAACAGCATACCTTGGAGCATTCCACTTAGTCGTTCTTCCTGACTAGCTGGCCTGGCAGCTATTCTGTGTGCCAAAAGCTTCTGCCCCAGCCCAGAAAGGAAAAGGCCTGTGCAGCAGCTTCCAGGAGTCTCTTTCCTCTCAGGTCAGATGCAGGAAGCTTTGTTAATACAGAAAGGTTTAGCTGGGTCTGGTATAATGTGCTTCAGTGGCCACCCTGACTGCTAATCCTGCCCTACTGCATATCTTGCTGCCATGGGAATGATTAATTTATTTACAAGAAACAGAATCAACTGCAGGCTTGTTGTTGTTTTTGTGGGCTTGATTTTTTAGGGAGGGAAGGAAGGTTAGAAACCCTAAAGGCTTTAGGAAAGCTTAGAGTACATTCAGGTTAACTACTGATCTTGCCAACCCTTTATGCACACGAACATCCAGGTGAAGTACAAAGCAACCAGAAGGATCATTTTCTTTATCTTCAGGTGTTGCCAACTTCACCGAAACTGCCAATTAAGTTCTTGAAACTATTTCAGGACCAAATCTTAAATGTTCACTTAGTTACTCCTTCAACCCTTTGGAAACACCCAAGCTTTAAACAGGATTTGAAGGGAACTGCTGTTCTTCAACAGGTTTTTAAGCTATGACTAACTGCAAGACCAAATAGATCCAGGGAGTGCAATAAGCTAAGCATCTGCTTGCAAATGTTTAAGTGTTTCCAGGACTAGTTGTTCTTTGCTGTTTCCATTCTACCTAGAATTGAAGAATATCACATTGCTCCTTAATTTGTTTTAGCTACAGATTTCTGTGAACCACCAGGGATCCATGACCACCAGGGATCCATGACCACCAGGGATCCATGACCACCAGGGATCCATGACCACCAGGGATCCATAACCACCAGGGATCCATAACCACCAGGGATCCATGACCACCAGGGATCCATAACCACCAGGGATCCAAGACCACCAGGGTTTCATAATCTTCTTGTTCTCTGACAACTAATAGGAATCTGTAATAGGTTTTCAGAGCAAATTTGGATGAACACCATCTCCAGAGACAGTGCTTAGAGAATGCAGAAACATCCCAGAAAGAGAAGAATATTAGTTTTGATTGACTTTACATGTAAAAAAACCAGGTATTTTGAATCCAAGACATGTATTGGCTTCTGAACCTTTTAGGGAACAGCAAAACTATCTCTAGAGATAAACAAGGATGTCCTCAAATGAACAGAGTCTCTGCAAAACCCAAGGAGCAATTCACATTCTCTCTCTGTTTAAGAAATCACAAATACATGGTACCACAGCCTGCCTTTGCAGCAGCATTAACTGATGAATTCCTGTGTGGCTCAGAGGTTTCTGCCCATGCAATTACACAGGAATTCCTTCACAATTCAGCTTCAGTGAGGTGCATTTGTATTAGGAATCTGTGCCAAAGGTGTTTTGTTACAATATTCACACCATTATGTTATAAATAGGTAGACAGTTGCACATTGCTTTGATCTTCCAATACAATCCTACTATTAAAAGGAAAGAACAGAAACAGATTTATTCTCTTAAGTGGATCAGTGGCTATAGGCAGCTTGGGGAGCAACCCAGGTAACTGAGCTTGCTTCTCAGAGCAGGGATTAGACACAACGTGATGTTACTGAGGAACTGTCGGTGCTTAAGGAAAATAAACAAGGAGAATAAAGAGAAGACATAAATCTTCTCATCTTGCCTGGCAGCATGTCTCAGGAAAGCCCAGGAATACAGTCAAGTGGCTGTGACTGCCCAGTGCTGGGTGGCTGTGGCAGTGCCCTACCTGCTGGTGTTGTCGTCATCGTCAGAGTCGATGAAGCTGCTGGACTCCAGCTCACTGCTCATCATGGTAGAAGAGCTGTCGTATCCTGGAGGGTGCTCACGGTGTCTGTCCAGCTTTGGGTGCCCATTGATCCGAGGGACTGTGGAAACAGCAGAAATGGAGAGTTCCAGAGCAAAGAGGGAGAGCAAAGGAGAAGTGGCACTGTGAGCAGCAAAACATTCACACGGATTGAACTGGATCTTTTGTAGAAGAGCTCCTACACACTGCTCCAATTGATGGAAATGGGTGGAAGAGCTGGAAAGTGCCCTAGCCTGGGTCATCATGAGAGTGAAACCCTGCTCTAGCAAACCTATCCTGCAAAGTCCTCCTGCATGTTCAATGGAAAGAGGTGTGAAACCTTTGTCAGATTACCAGGTGTGTCCCACACCTTCTGGCTGCCATCAATGTTCATGGTGGCCTCTGTATGGATGTCTGTAATTGTCCATTAGCAATTCAGCAGAAATAGCTTTTCTATGATGAGTAATCCTTCAACAATGAGGTGAAGCACCCAGGCCAGCATTTGTGAACAGTCCACCCATGATAGCACACTTTTAATTATCAGCCCTCAGACAATCTGCTTAGTTTACCATCACCTAAACTCTTTAATCCAAAACTAAGTCAATGCCCCTCTAACAAATCTGTTGCAGTTCAAGCCCAGGCTGTCAGACTGAACTATCTGACAAAGTTTTCCAGTCTCTTGTCCAGTAAGGAAAGAGTTTCTTCAAATGAAAATGGAGAGTAGGGCAGAAAGGATAAAGAAACTGCTTTAACTCTTTAAGAAGCTCTAATACTTTATTTTCCCTAATATCATCAGGGTCCTGGACCAGCCACCCAACAACCAGCTGTTTTCCCACAAGTGACCATGGCAAAACATGCACTGGCACTAGTTTCATCTTAAAACCAAATCCCCTTTCAAGGTTTCTCCTGTAAGAAATGTTTAACTTAACCCTGTTAGCAGATTCTGCCCCTTTCTGTGATTCCCCAAAGGAATCTGCAGTCAGGATCATGCAGAGACAGCTCTCTGCTCCACCCACTGAGTAATGTTCATACCCTCTGAGTCAGTTACAAGTTGGAAGGGTTAAATGCACAGAAAGACATGTGTTTCCAACCCATAATATATAGATGACTTCTGGTTTTCTAACTGCAGGCAAATACTTTAGTGGGTGGAGCTGTGAATAAAACCTGTGATGGCATCTCTTGGGCCCAAGTATTCCATATTCTGGACCATTTTTAACTCAATGGGTGGCACCTATTAATCCTTAATTAAGCCTGGAAATTCTTGTCTGGCAACAAATGAAAAAACCCCAAACTTCCTTTGATGTGCAGACTAGAGGCAAGAGATGAAGTCCTGTAGTTTATATGTGAACTTTGGGTGTATTTACGTATAAAACCAGATTCAGAGTCAATGTGCTGTAATTATAACAGCATAAAACACCACCACTGATCCAAGCCTAGAGAAACCAACTGGTATTTTAAAGGTTGTTGGCTCAGATCTTGTAATTTCATACTAAGAGTCTCAAACTGTCTGCACTGCAGACTCATGTGCCATGCAGAGAGTGTGTTGTGCCTTTAAATGAGTGAACTCCAGTAAAGGAGGCAGCGTAGCCATGAGATACAGAGGTCAGCACTGGCTGGAGTTACTCCTCTCCAAGCTAATCATCTTCTAACACCACAGAAAGTTCTGTACAGCATCAAAAAAGTATCTTGCTGGCACTTTGCTCTAGGTTGTCCAAACATCTTGGAACATGCTGAGCTTCAAAGGGTTTCAAAGCAATTATCAAATTATTCCATTAAAATAATCCCAGCCCCTGCAAGCTGGTGAGAATGCACAGCTCCCTCCTGCACTATTCCTGCAGGAGCAGCTGTTGCTCTGAAAGGTTGTCAGAGGCATTGCTCTTTTGAAATGGAAGAGGAAAACTGACACAGGACTCACCATCCTCGTGCCCTTCTCTGTTCCTCCGCCGGTGCCTGTCTCGCCGGTGGCTGATGACTGATTCTGTTCCTGTTTCATTGTCCAGGCCATCCCTGCTGCTGGCAGCATTGGGGCTGGTAGAGAACAAATAGGAAGAAACACTGGAGTCATCTCTTTTGTTTTTCTCCTTTTAATAAGAGCAGTTGCAGTTACTACAATGAACCAGAACAGAAGGTTTCAAGGAGGCAGCAGGGAATTTGTCACCATGGTTTTGGGCCACTCTGTGGGATGAATCTAAACGAACAGCAATGACAGCTCCACACTCTCAAACTTCCAAAGCTTGAGGAAGGGCCATTTCTCAGTTCATATGAACCAGAGTGGCTTTCACTTCTCATGCCCATCGATAAGCCAGCTAACCAAGAGCAGTGGTGGTAACACAGAACACTGAATATTTAAGAGCATTTATTTGCACCCATGTGTTTCAATATCTCTGCTGAGGGACAAAAATCAGTCCTGTTAACAGAGTTGGTGGGATAAAGGGGAAGATGGAGATGCTCTTTTGTTCCACTGCTGAACAGAACTAGCTTAGCCATTTAGCTCTTTTCTTCAGGCTCAATCTGGTTTATGTATCTCTGTCATTAGTACATTTAATAAGTTACCTTGAAGCACTCACATGAAATAAGAAGAGCCTCTTGGAGTGCAGGCAAAAGTTACAGCTCATTTTGCTGGACTAAATTGTGGAAACTGATCTAAAGCTCCTGGAAATATAACAGTGAATGATCTGACATGAAAGATTTCCCTTAGAAAGTCACACTCTTTCCCTCTGTCCCATAAACATCACCCATTTAAAAAGGAATCTCTACTCTGCCCTTTGCACCTCTTGTTCTTGTGCCTGCCTCTGTGTGCATTATACCCATACCAAAGCATCAGAGTCATTAATGTACTTCTCCTGGAACCCCATGATGCTGCACCACACTGCCATGCACGTTTTACACAGGGAATCAACCTACCAGCTGTCTACCCAACTGGTGCCATGGGCTGCTGTGGAAGCTGGACCCAGAACTGGTCTATATGGAAGCACATGTATCCAGTGTTACATTTAAGAGGAGTGCTGAAAAGCCTTCTGCACACCCACAGACTGTTTGTGCATTAGTGAGATGTACTGACATGTCCACCACACAAACCAGGAATGCATGGTTGTTGTTCCAGACAGCACCTGCCTGCACGTTTCAAGCCCTGATGAAGGCACCAAGATGCAAGAACACAGGTAAGCGTTGTCACAAGTACGTCTGCACTTCTTGTTTCAGCCCAGAACAACTGAGAAGGGAAAGAGGGATCATTTCCTAAGGTCCCTGAAAAGGGAGAGAGGGTGCCAGTTTCCTCAGGTGACCCTGTGAGGCCTTGGACACGTCGCCAGCACCATCTAGTGCCTGCTGCTGAGGTTTGCCACTGCTACCGGGCTTCCGAGGCTCAAGCCGCCTGCAAAAGGTGCTTTACACCCTCACAAAGGGTGCAAAAGGGAACCTTGCAGCTCGCTTAGTACCTCTCTCATTGCTGAGGCAGTTCAGTTCCATTTGCAGTGCACATGCCCAAGAGCTGTGTAAGAAAGGCAGCTCAGAGCTCACTACTCTCAGCTCTAAACAGGAGCAGCCTCACCCATTCCCATCAACGTGATGTGGCAACCACTGCAACAGAGCAGCGGAGCATGAGATACAGGATGGGCTTCAGAATCCTCCTCAGAAGGGGAAGAAGTACATTTTGTTTAGATTTCATCAATGATGAAGCAAAACACGGATGCTGCCAGGCAGCCAGTGGAGATTACCACTCAACCTGTGACAAGGAGCTCACTCCCCTGGATGGTGTTGTATTCCCTGTGCCCAGGGACAGCTCTGCTTGCACAATCACACAACACCGAGCTCATCTGGGACTTCTGGGATAAAACAGCTCACAATCAACACTGAAGAGGGAAGACACAAGCTGACAGATGTGTGGATGTTTGACTAGCATTAAAATAGAAAATCTCAGGGATTCAGGACTCAGGAAGGTAAGTCATGGCTAGAGAAGGGGAGGTGATATGTGAGTATACAGCAATGCTGAAGGTACAGTACTAAGTGGTGAGTTTGTGAACAACCACTCTGTTGTAGTGGTTGCCAAATCCACATTCATGTGCATGGGTGAGGCTGCTCCTGTTTAGTGGTGGAGAGGCATGTGGTGAGAGTAGTGAGCTCTGAGCTGCCTTTCTTGCACAGTGAATCAGAACTAAGGGCTTCATGCAGAATGAGACACTCATAGAGATAAATGTAGGTCATCATTAGGCTTTCTTATGGACACAACAGCAAAAACCACTGCAAAATGTGAAGACATTCAATTATGAAGAGAAGGACAGAAGAAAGGCACTAAGAGAGAAAAAGTTGTAGCCCAGAAGATTCCCCCCATGAGTCAGATTTTCTACTGCAGTTTAAAACAAGAAAGAAAGAAAGAGTTAGGGGAGAGAGAAAGAAGAAACATGGTTTATCTTCAAATGAGAACACAAGCCAGAAAGCACAACCTCCTGTGTTGCTACTCCTGACTCAGCATGACCTCTGTAAGCTACTTCACCCCTTGGAGGATTCCTGCATTTGCTTCTTAACATGAAAACAGCAGCACTTGCAGCACTGTGCTCACGGGCAGGAGGATACAGGCAGGATGCTCAGAATACTGTGGGAGAGAGCAGGTGCATCAGCAGAGCACAGCTTCAGTTCCATCAGAGTACACAGCTATCAGCAGGGAGCAGTCTCATGGACTTGTGCCTCACTTGCAATGGGATTATTTCTTAAAATACAGTTTGACCTCGCAGCTATTACATGCAGGTGTAGGTCAGGAGGACAAAGAACCAGTTATATTTGCTGGACATGTGACTGCACTCACACAGGCCTCTCCTGGACAACAGAAAGCGACTCATGAACACACGAGGGCAGTCAAGCCCTTGCAAGACACACAGTCTGAGGCAGGGTTAGCACTTCCCAAGGTTTCTTGTCCTCTCTAGAAGGCATTTAACTGTAAAAGACCCACACACAACACTAAGGGCTCTTCCAGGCAATAAATTTCCTAGAAGGCAATGGAAACACATGACACCAGGCAAATCAAGACCACATTTCCTTCTCCAAACATATACTAGAACCAGGTCTTGCTTTAAACCCTCCTTGTGTAAATTCAGAGGGCCTCCCTGAAAATGAAGGTATTCTAAGGATATACACTGGCTCTGCACACTAACAGGAAATAACAAGGCTCCCATTAAACCAGCTGACTCCCAGTCTGGCTGAGCACAGCTCAAGCTGGCAGCCCCTGTATGCACATGCAGGAGGCATTATTCCTTATGGAAATGTTTGCTCTTGATATCAGTGTTCTGCTGGCTCTGCACACTACACAATTACACATAACACACTCATAAATTAAGGTTGTCATCCATAGACTACAAAAAGCCTTTTGGGCTCCCTCACTGCTTAACCCTCCCACATATATAGGATGGATATTTCATTCTACCTATGGCAGGGTTTTTTCTACCCATCTCCCTTTTAACTCCTGGCTTCTAATAAGCACATTATTTTTCTTGCAGTAAGAATAAACAGCAGGGAGTCATGTGAGAAAGAAGCAGACAGGAATTAATTGCATCTTTTGGTTTAAAATCTAAAAGAAAAAGAGCCCTTTTCTCTTACTGGAATGATGGAGGTCGGGAGTCTCCAATGCCTCCTGTCCTCTCAATGGGTGGCGGAAGGTCTGGGTGGCTCTCGGTGCACTGGGAGCCTGTGTCAGAGTGGGAGCTTTCAGCCAGGACCAGCTGTCAAGAGAAAGAAGACAATTACACACACTTGTACAGGTTTCTCCACTCTGGCATAAGGGGATCAGCTTCTGCTTTGCTAGAGATTCTGTGAGATCCAAGGGAAACCAGAGCAGATGCATTCCTGCCAAACTTTGAATGTAACCTGATTTTACCAGTCTCAACATAAAAACACCATCAACTAAGAGACACATAAAATTCCTGCAAGCACAAGTTTTTTTCTCATCTCAGAACACAGCAGCACACCAGGCAGGGAGTGCACATCTTCCTGGGACTTGTCATTGCAGCATTCCCTGGCTGCCCAAGCACGCAGGCTGTCAGTGTTCCTCATGAAACACACGCACACTGGAAGACTGCACTCTTGGGCTGGGTTTGCCATGACAAAAAGTACAAACAAAAGCTAAAACTTGACAGCAGGACAGTCTAAACATGGTATAACTTCTTAGAGAAAACCCCTGAAAGTAACACATCTAAATGCAAGTTAAATCCTAGGGTAAAAGAACTGGGTAAATGGTTTTGCAAGGACAGGGAACAAAACCCTGCCCATTCAGAAAGGAAGCTAAAAATGATTCATGTGCTTCAACAGTCCACTGACCACACACAAGACTTTTTGGTCACAACCAACAGAAGTTCAGACTTGAACTAGTGACCTAGAGGTGAAAAGGTTTATACCCTATTACCAATCCCTTAAGCCATCTGATCGCTTTGCTGAGTCTCTTTAAACACATGATTATAAGGCCTTTAATTAAATACATGTGCAAGCACCAATATAAATTATTACCTTTCACTAAGAGGCAACAGTGTCTCAGCTTCCCTCTCTTTAAGCTGTTAAAGAGTTAGCCCTATAGAAGACATTCTAACTATAATTGGTTAATTTATCAAGGTCAAAATCTAATATCATCACCAAAGACATGCACTGGTAAAGAAGGGGATGGACAAGGAAATGGAACAGGACAGGAGGGGACTGGCACTCAGGATGCAGTGTATCACTCCTAAGAGCATACACCATAAAGATGAGAAGGCAAACACACAGAGTGTCAAAAAGGAACTGCCTGAAGACAAAACAGTTCTCCAGCACCACATGGAGTCTGCTGCATTATTCAAACTCTTATCACCAAGACAAGAGCAACACAGGAAACACTGAAGGGAAAAATAACATGAGCTCTCCCAGTAAGTTGATAATTAAGGTTTCTTTCTTTCAGGTAGGGAAGTTAATGGGAGATGTTTAGAAAGCATGAGGGAGATGCAAGAATGTCTCTGAGCCTGGCTCATCCCCTAAGGAGTCTCTGTGCAAGCTCTTTCACCAACAAAATCAAACCAAGGGGTAAAAGGAAACTGGGTGTAGGCAAGATCTATAAATGCTCTCACCCTTACATTCAAAATCATCCCAAGCTGTGCAAACCAGCACCTGGCCTGAGTTAGGGATAGCAGGAAAATGTGTTCCTCCTTGAAGCCTTCCTGCTGACAGTAACACCTGTCTCAAAGATGAGCTCAATGCAGAGAGACATGAGCCAACAAGACAAATCCTTTCCATATTTCAGGATATTTGTTCTTTAGTATTTCCCTGCTCCTGCAGGAAGAAGCCTGGGCAATGCAGAACCCACCAGACTGATGGAGGGTGCAGATCATCTTAGGAGTGCTGCTGAGCAGGAGCAAAATCCACTGCAGCAAGCAACTCCTTTGTGAATAAATAATGTCCCTGGGCTGTGATTTCCTGAAGGATAAAGCACTGGGTACCCATTTTATTGACCTTCAGGGGGATTAGAGGCACAAACACCTCAGACTATGCCATTGCCATTAGAAAGGCGAGAGGGCTGCACTCAGGAAATGTGTCACTTTAAACCTGAATCAGTTCACTACTAGATAAAGTGAACTCAAGATACACTCAACTCCAGAAAAGATACTAGCAATATCTCCTGTTTCTGGGCATCTTGTTAATCCTAGATAAAGGTCTTTCAAGTGGTAAATGATAAGCACAGCAGCCATGATAACACAGTGGCCAGTGCAGAGCTCCTTATGCCTGCCTTCCCAAGATCCATGCTGCACTGGCTGTACTGCTAGCTGCAGCCTGGCTCAGGCATCTCCACACAGAGTGCACTCCCTGTCATTTACCCACATCCTCTGGGGTGAAATTTTGCCCCTGAGGAATAATAATGATTATTAAATAAACAAACAAACCCAAGAACATAACCATTTCAATAGGTTGCCTAATGTGACCTTACTCTTAGGATAAGCAGGACCTGGGAGCTCCTCCATTGGACCTGACTTCAGAGATTTAAGCAAGAGAGCTTGACGCAATTCCATTATTAAAACAAGACACAGAGTGTCCAGATCTGTGTCTGGTTACAAGTGGAACACTCATCTCTCATCAAAGCTTTCATTCTTGACTTACAGATCACTGGAATATAAATGGATGGCTGCAGACCAAATGAACAAAAACACCACAGAAGAGCATTGGACAAACATTTGTTGTGCTGGAAAAGATCTGCAGTAGCAAGTAGCACAGGCAGCTCAGTCTGTTCCCACTGCACTTTCTAGGTGCCTTTTCCCAAACTTGAGAAGGATCAGAAAGGTCATATGACACCTACACAGTGGAATCCTGGAGCTTTGTAGGGACTTGGCAGCCCCACCTCTTTCCAGACACCTCACAAAATGCCTTCAGTTGGATGAGGGTTTGCCAGTGACTGCAGAAGAGGAAGAATTCTGTGGGGGTGTACACTTGCTGACAGAATTCACATGTCACTGCCCTGGCTACATGTGCAGGCATACAGAATTGCTGCTCCCTGTCTTGCATTGCTAGCTAGGAGCTCCTCATTTCTTCCAACACCCATTGAGTAGATTGTGTCCTTTGCTTTGACAAGCCCCAACATTCTATTACCTTGAATGGAGAAGATCAGCACCATTGGACTGCCACATTGTAGTCTTCTGACTGTGTTTCCACATGAAAAGCAGTGTTAACCCCAGCTTCCCGGCCAGGAGCCAGCCCTCACAATTCTGTTTCACCCATCAGCTTCTGCTGCAGCTTCCACTGGCAGTAGCACCTTAATCCATCCCTTTACTTGCCCTGTGTCAGTACCCTGTGCTGTTCAGAGCATGCTTCTGGGCTGTAAAACAGCTGCTGGGTTTCACCCCAAAGGACTGCATTTCAGTGTGAAACATGGATGTCTTCAGCGTGCTGCACATGGAGGAGGTTTGTAAAGAGTGTGGAACTAATTGCAAGTGTTAATTTGCTTCACTTCGTCTTGCCAAAGCTGTTTGTTTTTTCCACCGAGGTCCTGCCATCACACTCACTACTAAATCTCTCCCAGAGAAAGACTGCAGCTCCATTTCCCTTTTTCTCCTCCACTTTTGCCTGTGCTTGTCACTTCATTATGGCAAGGGCTGCTTTACAGTGCTCAGCACTGAGCACACATCTCAAACTCACACGGGCATTAAGCCAGCTCAAGGAATCTGTCTGTACAATATGAAGACCCCAGACAAGAAGAACTAATCTGGGAAGGGGAAAGAGCAAGCATTGGCACACTCTGCTCTCATATTCTCATCTGGCTAAATATTTATTAGTCTATGAGAGTGAAAACTGCCATATAGAAATCCTCACTGCTCCTGAGAGCAGCAGCAGCTCCTGGCATTTCTCTCAGCTCAGGGAGAGGTGAGAGACTGATAACAGGGACTAAACAAATACCCCCAGAGAGCCATTTGTATTTTTGACAGCAACTTCAGAACAGGCACATTCATCTACAAGTTAGAAGTAATTATTTCCTATAAAGCCACAGACATTTCAAATCTCAAGTCAAAGCTTCAGAGACATGGCCCATTACCCACGTGCAGGCTGCTCTCCAAGGACCGACTGCACACAAGGATGTGCTGATGAGGTCTGTTATTCCACCAGGAGTTCTGTCAAAGGCAGCAGGACTCCATATAGCTAGAAGGCCTGCAAAAGCCTATTGGGAATGGGATGTTGATTTTAGTAACAACAAACTGTCTATGCAAGGTAGATTAGGCTTCCTCTCTTTGTCCTGATGAAAAATACAGCATGTTTGGGCTTTGCTCCAACCATGGACCATGTATGCTCAGAGAACACAGGATCAAGCTCATACAGCCAGTCCCCCATCCTTTATGTTCACCTGTTTGCTTCCTCCCCATCTCTTTCTCACAGACATTCTAGCACTGCAGCCCCAGCTGCCCCTTAGAGGAATTCCATTCTCCTGTACTAGGACTCTGGTCCTTCCCTAATGACTTGTTCAGGTATGTGTAAGCTTTGGAATGTTTTCAGTGAGCGTGTCTCCCTTCCTTATAAGCTCTAAACCTTATGGAAGAAGATACAGTATTGTGACACTTTGGGTCAGATTTCATGCACAGCTCTCTTTTCTCCTGTGTGATAATTCAATCAGCAGATGAATGAGGGTACAGACAGTCTGAGAGGAGAATAAACAGATCCTGAAATCGGTTCATTTTATACAAAGGAATCAACACGAAGCCGTCTCTGTGGATTTTCACTCACAGCCTCAGCTCTGTGCTGAAAGGCAACAATGTAGTTTGCTGAAGATCATTTCACAATCCTGAAGCTGCTGAGTTGCCTTGTATGGCAGAAGACTAAATGGTCCTACCCAATCAGTTTAATTGCAATTGCAAATACGATGTGTAAAAAGCTTATGTACAAACAGGACAGGTATTATCTGCTGGCAACCAGATAACAGAGAGGGGAAATAAAGGAGAAAGACTCACACAAGGCTATGACATCACTGCCAGCCAATAGGAAATATTGCACATTCCCAGCAGCCAGTCAGGGAATTGCTCCCAGATGTTGCAAAACCTTCCTAAAAAACACAGATAACAGCCAAGGACTTTGTGTGAGCTGCTGGCAGAGGCCACTGACTGGCTCTGATCTGGCAGCAACCACCAGCCAATCCTTTCCACACTCCCAGCTTCCACTGGGAGGCTCTTCCTGGACCAAGCAAGGAGCACAGCAAAACACTGTCGATTTTGCCAAAAGCCTGAAGGTGAGGTGCTCCCTCCCACCCAGGCTAATTCCAAACTGGCCAGAAAGGACCTGAACCTGAACAAACCAAATCCACACATAACAATCTCACCAGAGCAGCAGTCCTAAAGAGCTCGAATTACCTTCTGTCTTTTATGTATGTTAGCAAAACAGGCACACACATCAGCTGTTTCTTGTAGAAGATGTGGATGTGAAGATGCATTTACAGTAACAGCTACTAGATGAGAACTCTGCCATACAATTAATGCCAGGCCCTGTATTGTTGGAAAACCATGCAAGAAGGAATTTGGTGAGTAGCAGCCCTCTGTCCCAAATCATTTAGTCCTAAAAAAAACCCAAAGAAACCCCCCAAACCAACAAAAAGACCCCACCCTGTAATCAAAAGGATGAGATCCAAGATGCAGAGGAGGCAAACAAGTAGGAGACAGAAGGAGGTTTCAATAGCTAATTAGGAGCAGTGATTCTAATTCAATACTAATCTAGCTGTACATTGAATTCCCAGGGCAGCAAAAGTAAACAACTAAAGACTTGCAGATCCTCCCTTGAATATTTTCCCCTCTGGAAATCAGTCCTGTGTTTGACACCAAGATCAAAGTTCCTCCCTCTGACAAATAGAAGGATTGAAATGTTATTAAAAAAGATGAAAATCTCTAATTTCCAAATGTCAGTCATCTTGTAAACTTCAAAGTAGCCACTGCATCAAGAGGGGAGTTGTGGGGGAAGAGACTGCTAAGCTGGATGGTGTGCACTAACGCTCCTATTTCAGCTCTGTGGCCTCACTATGAAATACACACATACCCATTGCAGTCATTTATGGCCAGGATGGCAATTGCCACAGATGGTGTTGTGAAAGAATCCCAAGCTGTCAGCTACCAGCTGATGCACATTTTATAACAGCAGAGACAAAGAAAGCTCAGGCCCATCATGTTCAACACCAGATAAGGAAACAGCCCTGTCCAAAAGACATTTTTTTCCCAAAGAAGACCAACTTTGCTACCCCTGGAAGACATCTGCAATTATCTGTTAAGCTGCACTGAATAGGATATTAAAGGGTTCAAAACTGTGAACAATTAACTTACAGTAAGATTTACATAAAACTCCTCCAGTAATTAGCAGCAAATAGAGGCAGATAAGCACTGCAATTTTATGGGTGTTAGTGTGGAAAAAGTAATTTGCAATTTGTAATGCAGGTCAGACACAGATGTTTCAGCTGATTGTTCAGCTGAGGGAACAGAAGCCCTTGTCAACATCATCTGCAAAGGATGCACTACATCATCTCAGAATCTGGATCCAAACTAGTGGGCTGTGCATACAGATTTGGAAGCAAGCTGGTGAGTGGGAATGGAGGAAAGCATCTAAGCCTTTTGAAGCAATGTATCTGTCCACACTACCTGAAGCAATCTGTGCTCCCTGTGTCAGCCTCAGCTGACACAGGTGGGTTTATAACACAGAACATCACTTGCTGCTGAGCAGCCCAGGCTGTGAAGAGCCTGTGTTGGTACAGCACTGATTCTGTGAAATGATTGATTTAAGCCACGCATCTAAATTTTGCATTTAGATCTTTGCAATAGCATCATTCTGTTACAGACTTGGCTACTGACTCAGACTGAAGAGTCAGTTTATCATAAAACTCTTTATCACCAAACTAGTGTTATTGTACCTGAGGGCAAAAGGCAAATTGAACTCATTCTTCTCCAAAAGACATGAAAAAAATGAAGAAGAGATTGTGTTTTGACTTGGGAAAACCAAACTTCAACAGAGTTCTCATGGAATGGCTTCCATTCTATGATTCTATGATTTCTAACCCTACTTGCATCATTTGTTGAAGCCAAGATCTTAACCAAAAAATCATTTCCTTCTCAAGTCAAACTAAGCCTTTGCTTCTGTGTAATTTGAGCCTCAATCCATGTACCAACTATACTGCTTTGTGCTCACTGTAACAACATATGGACACAGACACATGAGCCAACATACCCAGGACACCACTCTTCCATTGAAGCAAGGTAGCTTTGCATTGTCATCTGAGATCTCCTCCTTTACCACCCTGGAAAAAAAACAATAGGAAGAAAATCAAGAGTTTGCAATTACATTAGTGAGGATTTCAACATTTGCAGGGATCTCCAGCCTCAACTGACTGCAATTCAGATAGTATCTGTTGTGTTTCACAGATTCCTGGAGACAACACTCACTCAGCAAAGACCCAACAGCAGAATCAGCAAACAAAGATGCTGTAGGAATTTTATCTCCACAGATGCATGTTTTAAACGGCAGCATCTTCCCCCACCCTCGGGAAACACCACTCACTGCATCCCAAAAATCACGTGCACAAGTTCTGCACCAAGCTCCAAGACTTAGGCAAAAGGGAAGCACTAAGAACATTCTGATTGTGAGGCTGTTTCCAGAGTAAAGGCTCAGGGATCCTTCCAGTCAGGATATCCCTGCAGTACTGCCCAGACTGGTTCAGTTGTCCTCGCGACGGGGAACCAGCACGCTGAGGTCACTGCTCACAAAGCAACACACTCTATCACAGCATTAGCCTTCTGCTGCAGCTAAAGGGAACAACTTCCAGATCTGTTGCAACTTGAACTACTAAATATAGCCTTGAGCTATGAGGCAAGAGAATGACAGACTGTAATTCCCAGCTTGCTTTGGGTAGCAATCAACAGTGCCAAGAACATCAAAGACAGCAGCAGCCACTAATTTCAAATATCACTGTTTTACAAATCGTTACTTGTAGTAAAGAGGCAGCTCCTTTCAGTTCTGAGGAAGGAGAAGGAATGGAGAGAAGGCAAGAAAGGAATATGAATGGTTGCAGCCATTTGCTTCAGTCTGAGGACAACCTGGATGCAAGAAAGCATCTTTTGCTCTACAAGAAGTTCGAAGCAAGGGCAGATCCACGATTCTGTCAGCTTTTGGAACATCACACAGTCCACTGGGAACTAATACACACAGCAGCTTAAGACCAGGGTGGATAAAGCCCTAAGAAATGGGTTCACAACCTAGACCCAACCCAAGCAAGCCTGGCAAGGCAGAAGTGATGCATTTGATCTGCCACAGAGCTCCTACTGAGGTAAAGCCTGTTCCTATTGGATGTGGTCCACTGTGGAGAGAGGACATCAGTGCTCTCCATCATTAGTGGGCTTACTGTTTAATAATGACAACAAAGACTGATACCAACAAACACAACCTCTGCTGTCATGGAGTTAAAGCTTCCCTTCAGAAGAAGGGACATTTGTTTCCTAGGTCACATCTTGCCTCCTGGCAACACCTCCATAATCGCTGGCAAGGTTGGAATGCATGCAGTCTCTATTCCAGCACACACAATCTTCCACTTAACCTGGGTTATGAGCCACCCTGGGGCAGAGAGCAGACAGCAAACAAACATCTATCCACAAAGCTGTTTACAAAGCTACTACTCAGTGAACACCCAACAGCAACAGAACCACTCATTTCCAGGTAACTTGGGTCATGATATCCCAGCAGCAGGTCTGCCCCATAGTGCCCTGCTGTGTCCCAGCTCTGCTCACTTCTCCTGTGTAAAGGGGAGAGAAGGGAGATGTGCCAGCACACCAACAATCTAGTTAGAGATTCTTCTTCAATGGTCAGAAGCTTGTAACATTGTCCTCTTCACCACACTCCAGAAAATCTTGGTGCACAAGATATTAGATCCATTAGTTCACCAAATGCATGCACCAGGTAAAAGGAAGGTCAAACAAGAACACAGGGGAACAACTCATCCAAGCTCACACAGTAACTCAGTCACACACCATGAAAAAGACCCCACACTTCTGAATACCCCCCAAGCACCTGCTCTACACTGTCAGCAAGCTCCCTGCTATCAATGCTCACATCAATACAGTCTTCACTTGGAATGAATATGTGCCAGAAAGGGTGTGGATGTGCAGGGAAGGGGAGGAGGGAATAATCCTCAGTAGCTCACATCCTCTGCTCTATTTGACCTATTAGAGCTTTAAGAACTAATTACTAAATGAAACAATCACTGCTGGTACCAGCCCCTCCTTCCCCTCGCTTCCTCCAATTGTGTCTGGATGCTCTGACTTTGCTGCCACCCTGCTCTGCACAAATAGGTATGTGTGCATTTACCAAAACCAGTCTTGTTCACCCTCCCACCCCTCACCTGTGTCCATCCACGATGGGTTTCCACTCTTGGTTTCCCTCCCAGCATCCTGACTTCTTGTTTCACTCCAAAGCAGAATTTAGCCCAAGGATTGTTTAGGCTCACTCTCATCTCTTTGCCAAGCTGTTTGCTGCTTCACAATATATGCTGACTCCAAATTCAGAACACCAAGTGAACCCCACAAACCCCCCATGACTCTCTGAATCATAAGCATTTAGCCAACTGGCACATTCTAAGCTCACTCAAAAGCAACTTCTGCTTTGGAAGCTCACCCTTCTGATAGGTTTTGCCAGCTACCTGCACATTGGGTGAGCAGTCACAACTACAGCAGCAGTGTTACACTCCACTGATGCTAGATAGCTGCTTCATAGAATCTCCTTGACTTCACCAGCCATAAAAGCTATTTCTAAAGCTCTGTTCAAGAAGCAGCCCTCTGAAAAGGATTCAGACTTGTCAAACCACCCCCTGCACCTTGCCTGGCAGCATCAGGCCAACCTTCCACACAGAATGTAAGTATCTCTGAGGATCAGATCCTTTACTACAATACCCAATCAAATGACAGGGGACAGCCATTTCAGGAAAACCTTTATTCATTTCAGGAATAAAGACATGCAGTTAGTTCCTTTAAGGACAGTTCAAACTGCAGAGTGCACAGAGCAGACCCAGCAGCAAACAGCTGAGAGGCACAGAGAGCAAAAAACCCTCCACCCTTCACAGGACAAACTGTAACTACTCAACTGGAAGCTGAGGCTGCAGCTCTAAAAATAAATAGGCTTTGTGAAGCTGATGAACGTTTCAGTTTGAATCTTTAATGCAGAATTAAAACTTTAGGCTTTTTGTAGCTGGGGTCACAACACAAAGAGCCTTCAGCCACCCTTCCAGCTCAGAAAGAGGAACGAAAATAAAGCCACCCGCTGAATTTCCAGGTGATGCTTGGCTGGGATAGAATGTTTATTCTGGAAATAAGCAAGAGGGGAGGAGACATTTCTTTGCCGAGCAGATAAACAGCATCAGGCAGTGCAGCAGAGAAGGGCTGTGCTCAACACAAAAGATCCACAGCAGTCTGTGATGCAGGCAAGCCTCAGATCCTGCCTGCGCCCCGCTGAGCTGGGGAGCAGCATTCTGAGGCAGAGCTGTGGTGCTCCTCCAGGGAAGGCTCATGCCAATCACTCCTCAAAATCCCACAGAGGTCGAGTGGGAGCCAGCATTCTCCTTTTTAGCTTGTTATTCATAAACAACGCTGACAATGCCTTGCCTTTCCATAGGTGCACTTCTGGGTGCCAACTCCCACATAAAGCTGTCAGAAACGAATACAAACATGCCAACCACAAGGGTGATACAAATGACACACCCAGGTGTGGAACAAAACCCTCTTCAAACAAAGAGATGCAGTTTCACTGTACACGAGAGCCCTCCTAATAAACCAGCCCAGCAGTAGCCCTGTGTGACCTGCAGGGGCTCAGCTGCACAAGTTCAACATCACTTGTGCAGAAAGACATTTCCTGAGGTCAGTGCTTGTGCCTGCACTTGCCAGCTTAACCTCCTGCCCTGCCACCACACACCCTCCCTAAAGGGGCTGGGGAGATCCAGGCAAACAAAGGTGTGCAGTGGCTCTTAGGGAAGTCACCTCCTCCTGCACACAAGCACTCTGCTTCTCTTCATTTATATCATTAGCTGCTCTTTTCTGTCTCAGGTGTTTCTTAACACCTTTAACAATCTAAACAGAGTCTTAGTGATTGTCTGCAATTAAGAGTTAATGCATTTGGATGTGTATACAGCAGTTATCCTCTGCCACATCTGATTTTCATCACCACACCAAACACTTTTGCCCACATAACTGCCTCTTCCCTGTTTTCTCCACTGCACCTTCATTCCTGGAGGCACATCCAGCAGTTTGTCATGCCAGGCTCCTGGATCATTTATCATTTACAGGAGAACTACAGGACACTGGAAAAGTTTTGTCACTTAGGTCCTATACCAGATCCTGACCTAAGCTGAAACACATGAATGAAATAAGAACTACTGCTCTCCCTAGGAGAGGATCTGCCTGAATCTGCCCTACATTTCAAACATAAAGCTTTGCTTTTTATAGCAATGAGTTGGGACTCAAGGACAACTACATTTGTTTAGGCTCCACTCTGGCACCAATCCACTGTGTGACCTTGAGGAGGTCATTTGACCTACTACACTCTCTCCACTCACATTGAAAAGTTCCTTGACAGCTATTTTAGACAGACATTTGAGCAGCAGAAAGCCTCATTGCTTGGTTAGAGAAGTCCTGAGTTCTGCTTAAGCAAGGCCCCTGCACACAAATCCAAAAAGCAAACTGGGAGCATGTGAGGGAGGAAAGCAGATTATGGCATTACAGCTGCCCTGACTGTGAACAGGGCAATTTTGATGTACAGCAATCCAGTTTAGCCATCTGCATCACACTGCAAGCACTTTCCAAGGCCTATCAGTCATTACCAAGTGCAACAACAGTCTGACACGGTGACTCATGCTAAAAAGTTCTACGTGTTTTGAACCAACTGGTTCTTGGGCTCCCAGCCCAGAGCTGTCTCATCCTTCCATTTCAGTCAAGTGCAGCATAGGCCAGCTTGTGCTAGGCTACAGACCCTCACCTTTCTGCCCCTTGAAGGGTCTCCAAACACAGTGCACTTTGTAGCATCTATGAGGAATGGCTCTCAATTAAGTATTTAAAAAGATTTGTGAGTGACTGTTACAGAGCAATGGCATAAAGGGAACACTTTTTGCTTCTCTGCTCCTTAATTAACAATATTTCACTGTCTATTCAGATGCTCAAGGTCTAAAAATCCCACTAAAACTCAAGTATTTGTAAGTTATCTAGAGGAATCAGTCTATTTGAGCACTGATTGCCCCAGCTGAGCACAGTGTTCTCCTTCACTCCATGACCAGCTAACCTAGCTGCAAAATCATTACTTTTAATTATCTGCATAGATAACTCAAGCCAATGGCTGACTTTTGGAGTCCCAAGACCTTCCTATTTGTTTTCATGAATACCCTCAGAAAAGGTTTGGAATAGAACTGCACAAACTGTCCATAACAGGCAAAGCATTTTAGCCAATGCTGACAGTCTTCTGTCTTCTCTGTTATTTCCCTTTATCTTCCACATCCCATCCTTTTTATGTGACCATATTACAGTCTCACAAGTGCTAATGAATCTTTTCTTGCAGCTGTCCCAAGGGACAGACACATATCATCATCTCTGCTGTAAAGACAAGACAGTCACAACGTGCAGGGACTGGTCAGCATAACTGCAGCCCAAACCCAGGGTTCCCAGCCAATGTCTTAGTTAGAAAACACTAAATATCATCAAACCTCCATAAAATTAAATAGAAAAAAACCCAACAAAACCAAACCCAACTTAGGAAAAACACTGTAAAAGAGAGGCTACTGCCAGCAGCAAGTTGGCTGTGGAATGGCCATTTGAAACAGCTGGCTCTGATTTTGCTTTCCCCAGTGTGCAATTATCTTCAAAACTCCAGAGCAGCCCGCTCTCAAAATAGCACTTAAGAGATGACATTCACACAAAGTCAAGGCAGAGAAGCAGCCTGTTGAAAATCTAAGCCTCTGCAGGCTGAAGTCAGGGCATGACCCTGCACACTCAGAGCTACATACCAATCCATTGAGATGTTGTGGTTTCTAATACACCGTGCAAGTGCCTTTCTCCAAGCCAGTTCTGAAGCTGACAGCTGAAAGGAGAGCTTCATGATGCTTTTAGTTGGTCATCCACAGCTCTCAGCCTCATTGATAAACAGCAAGAGAGGCTGCAGAACTTGCAAGTTCATTGGCCATGCCACTTACCAATCCTACCAACAAAATCTGTTCTTGTGCAAAGGCAACACTCATTTTGGTAAGAGCCTCCCTCAGCACAAACTAACAGCATATCCTTTTAACTAGTGCTTTCAAAGCTACTTGAGAAGCTTTAAGAGCTGTATGAATGTAAGATTTCACACACAAGAACATGCAGAGTTGACCACCCCAGTACCCCTGTGTGGGAGCATCTGCAAAAGCAAATAAATGAGGCAGCTAACGCCAGACAGCATCCTGGGGTTCTGTGCTGATGCAACCCAAACTCACGTGCTCTTACACTGCCTTCTCAATTCAACAGGACAAACAGCACCTCAGCTAAAGACTTTCTTGTGTCAAGCAATCCATTCTCAAAAGCAACACCACCAATCATGTCCTAAAGGGGGAAAGACCCTACACACACAGGAACATGTACACCACAGCACAATCCAATCACTGCTAGGGACAGTGCTGGCACCATCACACACAAACCAGAGCTCTCTGCTTAACTACCTTTCCACTACAATTATTTTGGCATTAGTGGCACCAGCACAATCTCACAGCATGTGGTGAATAAACACAGGCACGATGCTTGCCCTGAAAAACGTGCCACCAGGTATTCTTTATCGTTTCTTCACCCAAACACATTAGTGCATTGTCATCTAAAACCAGTCTCTGGGTGATAATGCAGGGTCCAACAAAAATCCCAGACACAGTCACATCTTTATTTTAGACAACAAATAACTGTGTATATTAATTTTTAGTAGTGACCCTGAGTTGTCCTTCAGGAATCAACTCCAGAGCAATAAACTCCAGGAATGAGCCAAAGGACTATGCCTGTGACCCTAATCCCACATATCCCATCAAGTCCACCACTCTCAATATGGAATGAAGGTCCTCTAAGTGCATGCAGTGAAATCAGTCTCTGAAGGACAGCAGAGGGAGGATGAGCTGCCTGAAAACGTGTCCTCTCTCTTTGCTTTGCAGTCAGAATGACTTTCAGTCCTCCACAATGAAAGCAAGAAAGGAACAAGTTCAATAGTCACTCTTACAAAGCAGAGCATTTTTCCTAATCAATTATAAGTAAAGTGAGTTTATTTCTGCTGTTCAACCATGACAGATACAGAGCCAGCTGCCAAACAACACAAAACAAGTAATGCTAAACATACCTGAGAGCAGTCCAGATTAGAATCAATTCTTATTCATCTGTGAAATGTTCATTTTATGCTCTCTTGAAAGAGCCTCACTGCAATAATGAAGCTGGGTCAAAAAATAGCCACAAGTGTTCATCAATACCTCACAGAAACATTATTTACAGACAGGTTAAAACAATTGCTAACAAAGGGATGAATGCCAATCTGGTTACATGAGAAACAACCGTGTGGCTACAGCACTCCAAGGCTCCAGATACTTGAGAAAGAAAAGAAGTTATTCATAAATCTGTTTACTATGGTCCCTCTGCAGAAACCTCAAACACTTGTTACAGATAATCTCACCCTCCCCTTAGGTTATTTGTCTAGACATATTTTAATTAAATGGCATAATTTTGGTCACTGATGTGGTGAAAATGATTTAGTTTCTTTTAACAAGTTCTTTTGGTCTGCACTGCTCCAGCTTCCAGAGAACAGCTCCCAGCCCACACGAGCCAGATGGGTGTTGGAATGAACGCGACAGCGCCTGCTGCCTGCAGACCTGGATAAACCCCAGGCTCAAAGGTGGAGCCTACGACCTCTGTTTGTATTCAAAGCACATGCAACATGTCAATTCTCCCACAGAATTACATATCAAACCCTAAAACATGGTGCATCTTTTTTCTTTGTGGGAAGCCACTGGAAGCTTTCATTACTCAGCTCTTTGCACAAGCTTAACAAGAGAGATCGACTCAATGCACCACTCCCAGAACCTTCATCCAGTCTCAAAGGTGAGCCAGGAGGGCTATAACACCAATCCACTTCATGGCTGTTTCAGCTGCTTCAACATATGGCCTGGACAGTCTATGGACAAGTGTTTTGGAACCCAGATCACGAGATAAAGTTGTCCTTGTCTACACCCATTCAAAGTTTAGTCTCCCATAAGGAGTAATGTGCTGCTGGTGTAGGAGAAGCACAGATCCAGCTCTCTAACATTTCCCCAGGACAGCAAAGCTGCAAGAAAAGCTTCTAACATAATGAAAAGCTGGATTCAGACCTTTTACATTCAGACCTAGTCAAAGATTCCACCCACACTTCAGCTTCAAAGTGTAACTGGACCTACAAGTTTGTTGAGGCATTGAAAGAGAGTTCTCCAGCTAGTCACAAAATCCTAAGTGGGATATAAATTAAGAAACAGGTAGTTTGGGGTACTTGCCTGTATGGGATGGGATCACTCTTTAAACATTTACACCATGGTAAGTCAAAAATGTTTGCTCCCCCCATCAGAAAGGTGTTCCAGTGCAGAAATGAAACAAGTTCTTGATAGCAAGTACGACTATTCCAAGCTACACTACCATGCAGTTAACAGAAATATCTGCTATTTCATTTCCTTCTATATAAACACATAAATAGCAAAGGGTGACAGCACAAACTGCATCACTGTATTCAAGATGTATTCAAGATGTATTCAATATCCCTGTAAAACCCAGTTGAGAGAGGTGTTGCTTTGAGAAAACTGAAGGCTTGCAGTAAAAGACAACTGTTCATATAACCATCAGTAAGCCAATCTCCCTCACTTCATGAGGGCCCCCTCAGCTTTGAACTGAAGACACTAGTAAGGGAGAAGAGAGAGAGAGGTGGTTGTTTTATTTATTCCTGTTCTCCTGGAGAACTACAAGCAAGAAGAAAACTGCAGTGTTCAGGGACTCACTTTGGTACTTGACACAGATCTGTGAGTTCTTTATATAGAAGTATTTGTTTAATCTGTTCCTCGGTGCATCCTTACAGGAATGCATAGCAGCACTGAAGGACACAGGTTTTAAAGAAAGAAAAAAGCTGCACTGAAAGAGCCACAATGCTGTATTGCACTATTTCCCCAGCAGCATCATAGGTTTCCCCATCAGATCATCAAGCCCTTGTTCCTCATTAACACAGCCAGAAGCATCAGCCAACAGCTCAGGCTACTCATTTCAGGAAAGACAGGGAGCAGTCTCACCAAGAACTGCCCTGCATGCACTACAGAACAGTGCTCCTCCAAACACTGCCTTTCTGTGACTCTTCCCTGGCAGCTGCTGCAGCCTGTTCCAGGAGGGGCCCCTCTTCAGTTAGGAGGTACATGCCTTTTACCTGCCAACTTCTGCCTATTGGGTTCCCCACCACCCACTCCTCAGGAGCCATTTCAACAACCCAAGTGGTTGCTCAGAGAAGGAGTTGAGATAAAAGGTGCTCAGATTTTATGCATCACAGGGACAGAACTGAACCTTTTCCACCTGCAAAGGGAGAGCAAGCAAAATGCAAACCCTTCATCCCAGACCTGCACAAGTACCTTTGACTTCTAAATGAGTAGCTGTAAGTTGAAGTACAGAATCCAGCAGAACCTCTGCCTTAATTTACCAGTGTATTAGTGTATAGAGAGGAGGGAAACACAGGGCCCAATTACTATCTTAATGTTCTGTTGTAATTAAGCAGCATTTAAAGCTCCCAGAAACAGAAAGCAGACCCTCATTATCCTGGCACCATACAGAATGAGATAAGCCTTCGGCAGGGAGAACTATCATCTAAGCCACAGGATGAAAGACTTACTGCATCTTTTCCAGCAGATGGTAAGATGAGGCAGAAAACTGTGTCTAGAATCCATTTTGGCTAGCTGCTTGCACTGTGAAGTGACACACAGCATCGCTAGGGAACGTCTGATGAACACATTCACCACTCCAAGAAGGCAAAGTTAGAAACTGGGAAGAAATAAATTCTCCCTATTACTTAAGAGTTACATCATCCCTCTTTCATCAAACTCAGTGTTTTCCTGTCATAGGAACTCCATAAGCCATTGGGCCTCTGACTACAATAAGGCATGCACTGGCCTCACTTGCACAGCTGAGACTTCTCCATCTCCCTAGAGAACAGGCAAAGCACCAGGAAGAACCCTGGCTGGAAAAGCAAGATGCAGCCAGACTGTGTATTTGTAGTGGGCTGTGTAATACTCCAAATCCTGCTAGAGAAACAGAAGCTGTTTGCCACAGCAAGCTCAGAGTAACGAGGAGAGCCCAGAGCCACGTCACAGTGTTCACAAGCACCAAAATTACACGTGCCAACCGAGCTACAACCCAAAGGCAAAGCACCGCTTCAGACTTGCCATTGACTCGAGATCAACAGACGGTAACACTGGAATAGGTAAAGTTTGGTTTTGTTGCTGCTTTTGTTACAAACACAGTAACAAGTGTCTGAACAGCTCCAAGTCAACCACTCCACACCATAAACCCCGAGTGGCTTCTTGAGCTTTCCAAGTGCTGTTTTTGCAGAGGATACCGACAGCATCTCCCAAGAGCGAAACTCCACTTTGTCCTTCCCTAATTCTGATTTCATTGAGACATATATCCTGCTGTTTGGCAGGGCCAGATAAGAAGAGACACAATCCCAGTGGTTTTGTAATCTGTCCATTCTTCTATTACAGCTATGTTCCTATCTTCACTCATTTTCTGTCAGACTGGGGAAGAGCAGCAGCTCTGTAACTGCAGCAGTTGCCAACGGTTATCCAGCCAACCAGAGGCTGATTTCTTAATTAGAGATCTCTGGAGTCCAGAGAGACAAAAAGAAGCTATTAAAAGAAGACAGCATGGATGAGAAAGGGCAGGGGGGTGGCAGGGATGGGAATTAAAACTTTGAAACTCAGAGCAGTCATTTAAACTTGCTCAAAGATATGCCAAGTACCTCATCCACAGGTAACGCTCTCGCTGCTGCTTTAAAACCAACATCCAGGGAGTCACCAGTATCCAGTTTCTTTATTAAAGGAAACACACACTAAGCAACTATCTCTTTTACATGATGTTAGAGAAGGTTAACAGCTTAGGATGCCTTGGCAGGACCTCAGTTATGACTCAAACACAGCTATTGCCTTCTGAGCACGTGTCCAAAGGGAAACCTGTCCCCACGAAAACACAGCAACACTGAGGATTCTGTTTAGGTACTGCCAGATGCTCAGAGATGACAGTCACTTTATTTTGCCCCAGCAGACACGGTTCTCCAGCAGCACTGTGCCTCCAGCCCTAGACACACAGCTTCTTTTGATAACATGGGTTTAATAGAAGTTCAGCTTTTGTATAGGGCCTTCACAAAACACTTGTTTGGGATGTTATCTGCCATCTGCACTCACAGTTTAACACTCAGGAGACTGGATCACATTAGGAAAGGAATAACATGTTTTCAAGGGCTGTTTGTGTTTGGCATTTAAATTTCTATACATACTATGCTTAGAGGAAAGAATGTTTTAAGAGTTCATGAGCTGACCTCGCTGTTGGTTCTGTTTATTTTACCTGGCTGCCATAAGTAAAGAGAACATATCTTAAAGAACAAGGATATAAGAATGGGAGAATCAGCACTGTTGGCAAGGAGAAGTCAAGGTAGGTCTATGACTACTTAAAGTAAGCTCTTAAGAGCTAATGCAATTTTTAAGAGCCAGGTTTCAGCTAGAGAGAGCTGATAACATTCAGTACTGTGCCTCTAACAAAAGCCTCAATGACTTGCCAGGGGAGCAGTTGATCTCACCAGTATCTACAACTTACATCCAAATGCCTGTGTTTTAAAGGACAAAATACAATTGTTAAGAAGGAACTATTTGAGGGTAACTCTTAGAGGAAGTGCTGAAATCAGCAACACATTTATTCACACATGCAGCACTGGACACATGTCTGTCTCACACATCCCTTTTTAGATGCATGGGGGACTGCTACACTGAGGACTATGTGACATCCAGAGTCCTATGAGGACAAAACAGCCGAGTTTGGCTGCAGTGAGAGGAGACTTTCCAGGAAGGAGAAAATGACATCTACCAACTCAAGGGAAGTTTAAATGGACTCCTGAGTCTGCAGAATGAAACCTTCCACTCACACAACAAGTGAGTACAGATGATCTACTTCAACCCTTCAATCCCTGGAGGAACTTCTCATTGTAAATAGAAAGGGCCATTATTTACTGTACCATGAGCCTCTCATTCAAAAAAAACCCCATCCTTATGCCTGTTTCTTTCTCCTTTGCTGCAATGTAAGTTCTTCAGAGCAAGGACTGTGTTCTTACAGGCAGCTCACCCTTTGCCTGGCTCAACGTGACACCCATCTTCACAAAAGATCCCTCACTGTACCAACAATAAAAAGAAACCATGCTCCATTTGCCTCTGCTCCTTTTCACAAGTGTGAAGAGCAAGTGCAATTTATGCAGCAACTCACAGGACAAGGCTGAGACAGACCAGCCAAAGATGTCCCCACAAAAAGAACCCGCCAAGGAGATGCCTCCTAAAGCTCAGTCACTTGCCTTCAACACCCATGAGCCCATCCTGTCAGGAATGAAATCCCAGTTCTTTTGCACTGCCTGGTTTTAGTCACACAGACTAAAGTCAGCCTGGCACTACAAATGCAAAGCTGCCCTGCAGCAAAGGATAATTCACAGTGGCATTATCTTCAATTCACTGGCTTACCATTAATTTGGTCTGTAGGAGAGGGTGGGGGAGTGTTAGCAACGACAAAAACAAGCAGATGACAAATTTGTTTATTAGCCACATTGAATAAGAAATGTATTAAAAAAACATAAGGAGGGAAGGGGGATGAAAAGCAGGATGTGAAAGAAGCAGGAGCTGGAACAGCATGGCTAATGTCAACCATGAAATGCAATCCCTGCCAGGACAATCTGAAAGACAGAAGAGGCAGGCTTTTAAATATTAACTATTTGATTGCTCTACTTCAGACACATCCATCTAATATCACAGGAGGAACAGGGTTGCCATTTACCTTATGGGTGATCCTTACAAGCTAGAGAGCTGAAACAGCACCGAGAACAACAAATAAATCCACTTGGTATTGAAAACTTTCGTTGCCTCACTCCAAGTTGTTGAGGACACACTGTGCAAGAGTCATCATGAAACAAGTGAAACACCAGCTCTTGACAATGCTCAGCTGCATTTTCATACAGGCTCCAGGGCTATTACTTACTTTACCTTTATTCCAGATACTCAGAGCTCTTTGGAAGGCACACTCAGTACCATTTTGAGATTAGTTTCGAGCACCATTGAAGCCAGTGAGGATTTTTGCATAGACTGAAAGCAGGAACTTGCCAAGCATGTCTACAAGCCTTGCACTTGCTCAACCATCTCTAATGACTAAGTATCCCCATATGTCTCCCCATTACATCAGAAATCCAACCTCTCCCTTGAATTCATCAGTTTAACTAGCACCTCTACTTAGGAACAACGTGGTTGGTCCAGAGATTCCTAAATATTCATGGTTTCTGCAGCACTCATATCTTGGCATCACTTGCTGCCACTGTGGAGCTTTCTTCCTCTGCAAGAGCAAAGTGTCATTAGTGTCATTAGTGTCAGACACTTCTTTGCATATTCTTTTTCAAACAAAGAGGAAGTTTGGCATGCATCCTTGGTCCCTCCTCATCTCTGTACCAGGCAGCTTTCCAGGCTCCACTAGTATTGTTCCATTTACCTCCTTGCAATTTGGGTCTACAACTACAAACAGGTCATAAACCAAAACTGGAAATAAACATATTTGAAATGCAGCCCCCAAAAGTCTTGCAAGGCCACTCTTTTAGTAGCCCCACTGCATCTTTGTATTCATGCATATCATTTTAAGAATTCAACCACAACAGTAAATTCAATGGGAAACATCCCACAGGTATAAATGGAACAATCACTGAAGCTGGTGCTACAATGACTGCCAAAAAGCAGAAGGCAGGGAGGGGAGAAAGAGCCTCTCTGTGATTCAGCAAACAAATAGAAAGAGAAATCTGATAAGACAAGATGCATCTGCACTGGGATACTCCTATCTCAGCAGCTGTGCCAGTCTGCAGTGTTAGCACTACTGATTGGGAAGCTTTTACACATCAGAGCTGAAACCCAAAAATAAAAGCCCCTCTCTCCAAGTTTCCCCAGCATGTAATTGGAACATGTTTACAGTCTCCTCCAAAGGCACAACTCATGTACATGAATTAAGCCAGGCACAAGTTTAACTGGTTGCAATATCAGGGTCTAGATCACTCAGTCGAGGTCAAATACAGAGTATTTGGAAGAGGGGAAATTGAACTCAGACCTCAAATCCCAAACCAGTGCCTCAGCCCACACAGTCACGCTTCTCTACACATTCCAGACAGAAGGCAGGGAGAAGTCATTTAAATATCATGGGTTTCAGATGGGAATTAACTTACAAAACTCTTATTTTGAGACAGTTTTCAAATCTATCTGTTCCTCTTCATGCAACCAACACTTGGTTTTAGCAGCCAAACAGTTGTTAAAGCACAAGCTCTTGTCCCAGTTCCCCATAGAAAAACAGCTGTTAACAAATACTATTTGCACCCTTCCTAAGGATTCTTCCAAATGCATCTACTTCTGCACCTCAGAGCTGAGAACTGCCAAGCCAGGTTAACAAGAATGTAATAAATCAAAACCTGGAGGCTCCCTTTCAGAGCTGCTCCTCACAAGCTGCTGAACAGCCTCCACAGGACACATCTCCTTCCAAAATCAGAGACAGCTTTACAAGAGAATTATGCAAACCTAGCAGCTTCCCATAACCCTGGTTGGACTCCATGCCTTAATTACAACTGAGACTGCAAGTTGCTATGAAAATGCATTATTATAACACTTGAGAGGCCTCAGTCTCTACCTCCCATATCACAGCCTTATCAAGTCAGCCCTCAGTGTAGCTACCTGCTTCCCCTTCAGCATTGCAGCCACTCTCTTCCTGATCAGACACACACCCTCCCTGTCTAGATCAGGAATTCTCAGAGTGACCAGGCATGCATGGTCTTCACCAACTGTATCATTGCCAAAGCCAACTGCTTGATAAATCACCTGCTTGATAAAGAAAGATGTTATCTGCTTCAGGAATGATGAAACAGGTAAAAGTAAACCCAAGAGGCAAATGATCCATAGCAAGTCAATGGCATGAGGTGAAGGGGTTCTCTTATTACCATCAAGTGTCTCACTCCAACAACTGAATGGAGAATATCATGGTTTGTGTGCTTTGAATATCTTCCCAAATAATTCCAATGCTTTATCTTACCCAAGCCACTGAAATAACCAAAGATTGTCATTATTCCCTGTTACTTAATGTTTCACATGGAAATAAGCCACGATAGAATCACAGGGCAACTATTTAGGTCGTTCCTTCCTCAAGCACTGTAAATTCCTCTGTATTTGCTCAGCAGCTTGTCTCAACTGATTAAACTCCACAGCAGAAAGTGGAGGACAAGCCTCCAGTAGTCTTCTCTGAGAACTGGGGCCCCAAAACAGCAAAGCCACCACTGACATTCTCCCCCTTCCCCAACACGCTCATTAAACCATGAGTCGGTGCTTAATTACTTTAGAAAATGACATTCTAGTGGCAGGCTGAAGCAAATGTCCTTTGTTAAAAGGCAGGCAGCTATCAGATGGAAAAAGCAGAGCCTATAAACCAAAGGGTTTCTTGCACATATGATGTGCACTTTTAGCTCTGATGCTGAAGCAGAGTTGAAGGCTGACCAGAAGACCCAGAGAACTGTGTGCTCATGCCATACCCCCATTGCTCAGTGATGTTCCTGTGGAAGAACTCATCTGTCCACATCAGTGGAGCTGACAGGAGAAAGCTGCCTCAATCACAGACATATTTTGTCCTCAGGTTAGCACAACTGTATTTCTACTAGAACAGACAGTTTCCCACTCACAAATGGATGCAAGTTTCAGTCCAGGCACTGTCTCTCACACCAAGGTCATTGTCATGTTTGGGAAAACAAGCAGAATGTCATATGTAAAAGGATCTTCTCAGGACATAGCTGGATGCAGCTCTCAGAGTTGCAGGTTTTCTGGAGAGCAGACATGACCTCTTCATTTTTTCTTCCAGAGAGAATTATCTATCTGCCAATTTTTGCAGGGTGTGTAAGGAAAGGAATTTTCCTTTCTGTATACTCTGAAATTGAGAGAGGGTCAGAAAACAGGGGAAGCTGCCACTCGGGGGGAAACCAAACAAATCAGATCTTACTATCAACAGATGCTGCTTCCTTAAGAATAGCTCTTATGAATTTGCCTCTTTTTTTAACACATTGACTTTTAGATCAATTAAAATCATGAGAAAATATCTTCCAAAACCCTTGAACTGCCTGTTACCAGACTGCCTCTAACACAGCTCTGTACCATGCAGAAGACTCCAGCATGTTTGAAGTTAACCTAAGGTGAAGGTAAGTCTCTGTATCAAGGCATTGTAGCATGCAGAAGTAACTGCTTACACTCACAATCCTGCCAACTCAGGGCTGATTCTTCTGCTTTTTTGTGGGGTCCATTGTATCAGGGAAAGGAACTTACCATAATAATTCCAGAGAATGCTTCTCTGGTACCACTTCAAGGCAGCCTCCATAGAACTACTCTGTGCAATACAGGTATATGCTTAGAGAACTGCAGACCAAGCCAGACTGAGTGTTGTTCTATTGAGAAAGGATATCACTTTCATATCTTTATTGTCAACAACCTGCTCTTAAACAGATTTTGATTCCATTAGTATTAGGCTCCTGACTGCAACGCTACCTTTGTGAGCTAGACTAACAATGTAGACCAATTTAAAAGCAATATTCCCTGCATTCACAGCTAAATCCTTGAACAGAAGAAAAGGCAAAACCCTGAACCCGTCTTGGAAGCCTTGGATAAGAAAAGCAAGGCTGCATTGCTGAACACTAATGGTGAGATTGGCTGGAGTGGTTTCCTGTAACTTCACTGGAAGCAGAGTTAGACCTACCCTAAATTAATATGAAAACAACAACCCATTTTGCTGGGACAAGAGAAACAGATGAGTTTAATCATCCTTCCAGATAACTGTGTGTCAACAAAGTGAATACAAGCACAGAATAAACAAACAGTAAAACTGATATTAGAGACTGTCAGGAATGCTTTACTCCCCCTTTTCGTTTTCCCAATCCACCTACTCAGGGGATCTGGTCTGAAAACAGTCAGTTCTTTGGAACCAGGGTTGTATGTACTACATCTTGCAAAGTTGATAACAAATAGCTGTGCTTAAACTGAATGTGTTTTTCTCATGAGCTACATTAGAAGGATTTCAAAATGCTGGCTACTGAAGGCCACAGTGCTCTGACATTTATTGATTACCAGAGAGGAGGATTCATTTGCAGATCACATAAGCATGCTTTGCAGCACTGTCTTAGTTACCATCATGTAATGACACAATTATACCACATAAGAATAGATAGTTAGCAAAAGATGAGATGCCTGTTTTCTTTATAAAGAACATAGCCAAAGAGAAGCTGCAATCCTTGGTATCCTAAATAATCAGCCATTAAACTGCATCAGAAAGATTTCTGCTCAGTACAAGGTAGTAGTTTACAGACTTTTATTTTAGTAAACTACACAGAAATTCTTATACAAAAAGAATGCAAAGAATGGGGTAAATAGAGAGTAACCATGACCAGTAACACCAATCTCTCTCAGTTCAGTACCGTGTCCACTTTTATTGGAGACCATTCACCTCACCTCCATTAATCCAGACGGTCAAGCTACCCAAAACATCCAAATAAAGGATCAGCAATGGCACAGCTTGCTCCTTCTACAGCAGGCTGAGTCCTGGTGGTGCAAGGGCAAAGCTAGATTTCAAGGAACAAAGGATAAATTAAGTCTATCTGTAGCAGTCATTGGAAGGACACTGCTGGTTTTTTCAGCCTCCTCAAGCTCTCTTTGGGTGTCTCAGCACTGCCTCAGCTTAGATGGCCACGCAAAAGAAGACACTCAGAACTTGCTCACCCACCTCAGGATTATCTGGTGGACAAAGGAAGGACAAAGGCTGACTCTACCTTGCAAAATAAAGCAGTCAAGTGACACAGAACTACTGAGCTATCTTTCTTTTCTCCCACAGACTGAAAACAGGAGTAAAACTCTTCCAGGCACTGCTTTTTCTCAGTAAGTGTAACGCTTGTCACTTTGCTTCCCCTCTGGAGAAAAATAATCATCATTTCACAGAATTTCACATAGAGATGAAGGCAGAAAATCTACTGTTAGCATATCAAGCACAATAACATATCTAATTAGTGAAATATACAGGAACCCCAACTGTTGTGGAAAACAGAGAGAAAGGAAGTAACTTTAATTATCACGACATCCAAATTGAAACGTGCCATGACTCCTAAAGACAAAGGCCAGAGGAACAGGGAGGGAATTCTAGCAGTGACAACAGTTACAGACAAGTCACTGTCTGTGTTTCACAAACACCACCTTCTCAACCTCTCCAGCTAACACCGTGGCACAACAGTTGAAATAAAGGGTTGGTGCTCCTGAAGGATTCTCTGAAAGTCCTCATCAGAATGACAATTGACCAGGTTGCACCTACCAGGCTGCACTGAAAGAGGAATCTGAAATGCAAGCATGAGCAAGGCTACTTTTGAAGATGGCAGCCTTGTGCTCAAAGGTAAGCAGAATCCAAGTGAAGGGAGCCTGCTGCACTAACCTCAGATATACCACGGAGATCTTTACAGGCCTTCATACTGTATGGAAAATAATTCCTTAATTGAAAATGTTAATCTATTCCATAGCTATTTATGGTTGCTTTCAAAGCACTCGGCATGGATCTCCCCCTGATGCATCTGGATCTCCTCCTGGTTGCCTGTTCACTCTCCTGTGGCAGGCCAGAACGGTGATAATCTTTCAAAAGTCATTATTAAATGAGTCCCATTTAATTCCACCAACTTGACTGGCAAAGTTTAATTCCAGATACAGCAAGCCCACAGATAAATTGATGAACTCGAAGCCTATAGAGATGGTTCATGTTCCCATTAGAGCTGTACAGTCTGTGTGTGTATTTTTAGGCCAAAACAAAGCACTGAGCACTGGGGGGGAAAAAAGAAACCCCAAACTGTGCATAGGCTATGTGGAGGTGTTCATTGAATGAACAGTAATCATCTTGTTTTTCAGATCACCAGCCACGGGAAGCAGCCCAAACCTGATGTGTCCCTTTAGCATGTTTTCATAGCATTAGCTTTTAATAAATATAACACACTCCACCCTCAGAGCAGAGCAGTCCTCAGGCTCCAGCAGAAAAAGTGGTTGTTTTAAATATTTAGATTACATTACAGTTGGGACATTAAAATAAGCAGTGACTTGTCCTGGAGACAGCTATCAGAACCAGCTTGGCAAATATGTGTAAGCTAAGCCAGTGTGGGTACAAAGTAGGAGCTTTGAGGTCTGTCGAGCTGCTGTTCTTAGAGATGTTTTCATTCTTTGTACTACAATAGTACTTTCTCATGTCAGCCAACAGAAAAGCACCACAGTGCTAGATGCTGTGGAAACGTAAGGACTAAGACACACAGTCTGCAGAAAGTGCATACATTTCAGCAGAGAAAATGGGAAAGAGCTGGGGGAAATAAAGGTGATTCTCATCAGGCAAGCAGCTAACACAGGCCTCAGCCCAGTACTACACTCCAGTGTGTCCAAGTCCTTTGCTGAATCCAAGGCTAAATCTGTGCCTGAATACAATATTTTTCTATTTCCCAGGTCTCAGTTCAGAGCTCTAAGTGTGCAACTATCCATTTTCTTCCCCTAGGTAAGTTTCTGCAGGTATTAATGAACTCTCCCTTCCAGTCTTAGGAAGTCTCCTTCCCCACGAAGGCCTCTGTGTGCTTGCTGTTGATCCAGATTCTCCAGGCCAGGACCTGCTCCTAGCAATCCTCGTTTTCAGAATATTATTCCAGATCTATTTGACTGAGTCAAGCTGAAACTCAGCCTTCACTTTTGAGCTCCTCCACCAAGAGCAGACCAACGTTTACAGCATTTAATTGTGCAACAGACCAAGCTGAGCAGACTGAAAGCTGGAAAGAACCGTGACCAATCCATTGAACCGTGAAGTCAGTCACCATACACACTTTTATTAGTCTTGTCAACTAATAAAAACCCAAGCACCTTCTCAACTCAATCTGCTTAACCACCTGTGGGTTTGTTGAGGAAAGCCTTCATTAAAAAGCATTCTCTTCCCACTGCACTCGCTGCAAGTTGTACATTCAGACCAGTATTGTTCACACGACATGTCAGGCTAGAAACTAGCTCAAAATTCGGTCCCTTTCAGAAAAAGACTCTCGGTGACTTCACCAGGCTTTGGATCGGTCCCAAACAGAGCTTCAGACCCTGCTACAGTTTTCCAAAGCAAAGCTGGCAGCAGCAGAAGGGAAGGGTCATGAATCTTACCCGTGGGCTGCAACATGCTTTGCATTCATTTTCTTGGGCAGCCATGCTTGTTTACATCACAGGAACAGCTGTCCCAGCGTGACCTGAAGACAGCTTTGACTATTATGCAATCATTCCTTTCTAACCTACACACAGGCAAACCTGGCCAAAAAGGCTACAGGATTAAACCAACAACCAAACAAAATCTTGACAAGAAACCCATTTGTGGCTCCATCTGTTCAACCACCCTTGCCATCCAGAAGATACTTGCCAAGAAGACTCTGCAGGCATGTGCAAAGCAGATTACACTGAGGGTAAAAGAGACTAAACAGGGAGAATGCACAGAGATGCACACTTGGAAAAAAGCACACAGAGGGACATTCTACATGATTGCTTTGTAAAGATAACCTTACTTATATTCCAAGGCCAAAAGTTAGGTGGCACATCTCTTCTTATCTGCTCACCTACCTGCCCATCATTCAGGTCAGTAACCTGGACATCATCTTGAATTCTCTGACTGCTCTCTAGACCCTCACATCCAACCTACATAAAGGTCTTACAGTTTGTTCAGTACTTCTGAAACTTTCCATTTATATATAGCTAAAATTCTTGCCAGAGCTTTGATCATAGCAGTTGCCTCAACATTCCTCTGCCTAGTTCTGATCTCACTCTGCAAGTATCAATCCTTGTCATCGAGCTGCAAAGATCATTTTCCTAAACTGTTATTTTTAGCACATGCCCCCTCTGCACATTAGTCTGTCAGCTCCATATTTCCTCATGCAAATATGAACCTCTTGCCTTCATTTTATTCTGTTTCAAAAAAGACAAACTCCTACCTGTAACTGACCTATATCAGCCTCTGTCACCTGCTTGCTCAGTTTTCAAACAAGTATGGAGGGAGGCATCCTTTCATGTTGCTCTTTAGTCTTGAGAGCATCTCTTTAAAAACACCAGCAAAAATACCTCATTAAAATCCTTGTTGCAGTAGCTACCAAAAAAAACCCCCCAAACCCAACCCAAAACTATGCACTTGCTACTACATGGCACAGCAGAATGCAGCTAAAGGGCAGAATCCTACTTTCAAGGCACTTTTGTCCAAGTTCACTGCCTTATCCCTGAATAAGCACTGAAACAGCTTTCCAAGCACAGAACTCAGTCCAGAAATCTCTCGAGTTTGGCTAGCTCAGAGTCTAGAACTCTATGGCACCTGGCTGACAGAAAACAGGCAGAAACAACACTTCCACATTTTGTCCAGTGATCCTCTTCTTGCTGGATTTTACACCAGCTTTCACAGTTACACTCCATGAGCACAGAGTTCTGTGAATAAAACACACAAATGAACTTTCTGTCTCCCAAATTACATAAGCCCAGTGTCACACTTAATGCCATAAATCCCACTTAAGCATCAACCATCTAAGCCTGACTGATAAACAGGCAACTCCTACTTTCTATTTTCATTTGTCATTTGTTTTTTAGCATTGTCTCTAAAAGCTCTGCCTCTCCACAGCTAGACCCTGTCAGTCAGGAATACAGCTTCTCAGCAAAGGGCAAGGGGAAAGCAGAGATGGTACTTCGCCTTCAAGAGAAAAAAAGACACAAAGCAGTGCTTCTCATGTTCCTCTTCTGGCAAAAACTGATCACAATCCCAACCCCGAACTGGCTTCCTACTGCTTTGAATCACAATTGCTTGCCAGTTTTCAACACAAGTGTCAAACCCATGATTTCTGCACAAGAAACGGCTGCACCTAAAAGTGGTTTAAAAGGAAGTTCTGCTGCTGATACCAAAGAAATGCCTGAAGAGCCACTCCTCAAAGTACTTACTCCCTAAAGAAGTATAATCAAAGGAGTATTAGTTCACACAATGGAAAGAATGAGGACTTGAACCTCACCCAGAGGGATGGCAGAGCAGCCATACCCTGGGATTCCATGGATAAGGATTGCAGAGCCTCAGATTCGCTTGCTCTTCCTATCCCGCAGTACAGAAAGGCACCATCAGCAGTTCCTGCCCCAGTGCCATGTCGACTGGACAGAGCAAGGGAGGACAGAACAATGAGGAAGAGAGCATCAGTATGAGCTTTTGTACAGGCTGTGTATTTAAGATGGTACAGCTCTTCCTCTGAGTCTCTGCTGCTATGACCATGACCCAGTAGCATCCTACACTGACCAGAGATGAAACAATAGCGTGAAGTCTGAAAGTAGGTTATTGTACAGCAAAAACCAAACATGGAACTTACAGGAACACCTGGATCACATACACTTATCATTTTGTAGTTTTGGAAGTCAGTGGTGGTGTTGTGCAAGAAAAGCTCTGAGAATCCCAAATATTGAAGAGCAGACAGATAGCAATTCCTCTTACAGAACGTGTCACACAGACTCTCTATGAATCATTTGGATCCAATACAGCTTATGCAGATGTCAGTTTCATTCTGGAGTGCTCAGGCATCACAAACTACAGCTTTATTTTTAGATGTATTCATTATTTGTCATTTTTCAGCCATCCAAGGATCAACAAAATTGCATTGTACATTCTTGCAAGTATGTGTGTGGCTGTAACCTTAGAATCAACTATTTCACTGATGGGAAGTGACCTCTGAGCTCTTCCTCTGACAGGAAAGAATCAGTTGCTGTAAGCAACTAAGTGAGCAGATGACACAGCTCCTTGTCTAGGAAACACTCATCACAAATATCACCTTTTCTGAATGTCATTGCTGGTGGATACTATCACAAGTCTGACCTTGTAACGTCTCTGCTTATGTTCCCGTTGAGTAGAATAAAAATACAAGTTCCAAAGCACTTCCAAGGGTTGAGTCTTAAAATCAGAACATTATTAGACATCCTACACCTTAAAAACAACATATCTATGGATGGAGTCAGTGGGAGAGCCTGAGCTTTCAGGACAAAGACAGGTCCATCCCATCAAGAGAAGTGCACAAGTCGCCCTTGAGAATGAAATGGCACAGGGACAAGCAAAGTAATGCTCCCAGGAAAATTAAGAGGAAGGCTCCACATTGTGTCTACTTTCCACAGCTTTACTGACAGTGTAATATTTAGACTGAAAGGCAGAGCAATAAATGAAACTAACCAAGGTTCAGAAAGAAATATGCCCCTTCTACACCTTCCTTCTCCCACATCTCTCAAGAAGCAAAGCTGAAAGCAGGCTGGTAACTCAGCATAGGTGCACAAAACACATCACTGCTTAATTTCTTTACACTGCTTGACATGGCTCCATGTTCCCAACCCAACTCCATTCCAATCCTTACGCTTGGAAACAATTCAACACCTCCACTGGTTTTGAACACAATCATTTATTACATTATGTCAGGGTCCAGGAAAGGCTGTGCCTTAATTACAACAACATGTGCAGTATTGCAAAGTCAGTTCCCCACCACTGGCTTCTCGAGGAGGCTTCACTTCTCCAGGAAAACATTTGTTTTCCTAACACAAGAAGTACTTTTCAGTCCACGCTGGGATTTACAAGCAGCCCTGCCAAGCAGCAGTCCCCACGCCAAAGCAGAGCTTCACACAGCCGCTGAGCAGCAACGGGAAGAACGCAACGCCAGAGCTGTAGAGCACTACGTATCAAACCCAAATGCTGCTGTATTTTAAGCCCAAGTACCACTTAGAGAACACAGAGAAAGGAATTTCTTTGGAGGACATTTTCAGGCACACAATCAGACCCAGCATCTTGTCATGGCTAGTGGCAATTCATCTACAACTACCTATTTGTGACAACCACTACAAAAAGTCAGTCTGAAGACAAGATGATGGAGAAAAGCCCATCTTCACTATCAACACTTCCTCAGACAGACAAGATCCACATAAGTTTTCTTCTAATTCTCTGTTTTTCACAAGGATCCAGAAAGGAACAAAAATTTGATTGACAAACAAACCAAAAGCAGACAAAAATGTGACCTTGAGCTCAGCAGCTTGCAGGGTCTGTACAGCTCCTGGTAGCTGTCTCAAGACAATGGATCAGCACTCTAATGCATTCAGTAGCTATACATGAGACTACAGCCAGAATTCACAGATCTAATCCTCCCCACCCGCTGGCAGCCCCTCATTGTCCAGCATCTCCATTTCCAAGGCAGTGCAGGAATAACAGGCAATTTTCAACCCAGTTTTGAGACTAAGAAGTGACTCCACAGCAGGGTTTGCACTCCCCTGTTACCTGGTCACGTCACTCTGTTACCTGGTCAAAGATCAAGAACAGCCCAAACGTGTTGGAGATCTTCCCGCTGTGCTCAACGTGCCCGAGCACGGTTTATGACTTCTAGTAGTAAATCTCTGCAGCAGTGGGAATGAAAACATACACTGCCTCAACAAATCCAACATCCAACATCAGGCTGCATCACGAGAAACTTAGAGCTTGGATTTATACAACAGCTGCAGGTATGTGTCCCTGTCATTTGAGGGTGAAGGAGGCAATTTCAAAGACTTCAGTTTGAAAACAGGTTGTACAGCTGCTTCCCAGAAAAAATGTTTTCACAATCCAGAAAAAGAAGTCAATACATGAACACTCCTACAGTAACACGCCAATACTAACAGCTCACATCAGAAATATGTGTCAACAAACAATATCCACATTCCACCAGGGATAAAAACACCAACTAGCATTAAAGGCTTCGGGTCTCACGGATGAGAGGCTACATAAAGGATGCTTGGGATGATACAGCTCACCAGACACAAAACTCAGCCACGGTGTTATTGTAGATCCAGGTCTGTGTCGGCTTCCCACAAACCTGCTCTCCTTTTTCAACTGGCAAAGCATTTAAATATGTAAAAATGTCTTGCAAGTGACAGATGTGAGTACAAAGAGAAGTGATTTGCTGCAAAAGGATTAATATGTTTTGAAAGTTACCGTCTGGCAAGCTGTCAAATGGATTTTCATTAGTTTATTTTATTAAGGCTGTAAATAAGCCCGCTGGCATGCAACACACATCTGTGTGGGGAGACCAGAATGATGTAAAATAACCCCCTAGCTCCAGAAATCTGGCCTCCACGGCCACAGACGTCGTCTCAAAGCCCGGCCCTTGTCTGTTCCTGCAGAAGGTATCAGCAGTGGTGAGCGGAGCAGAGAAATGGCCTTTTCCCCACCGACCCTCTGACACCCGCCAGCGTGCGAATGCAGGCTGAGGAGCGGCCCGACGTTCCAGCGGCATTTCTGCGCTTGCACAAGGCTTCACCTTTCAGCATTATCTGCAGCCCGACTCTCTTTGGCTCCTCCAGAAATCCCCGCCCTGCCGAAGCGCTCCTGCCACAAGCCTCGCGGCCTCGCCCCGGCGCGGTGACAGCTCCGGCCGGCGGCTCCCAGCCAGCCCCTGCCCGGCGCCAGGCTCCGGCCCGGCCGCGGGCGACAAGGGCGGGCGCTGCGGGCCGAGGGAGCCCGGCCCGGTCATGGCCCGGCACAACGCGGGGAGTTAGTGACACACAAACCGAGAGGCCTCTCGCCTCAGGGGTGCGGGGGGGGCTGACAGCGCACCGGGCCGCCTGACAGCACGCCGGGCCGCCTGCGCGCAGGGGTCTCTCCGGGCGACAGGGACGAGCCCGGCGATGGCTGCAGCGCCGACCCCCGCTGCCCCCGGCGCTCGCCGGGCCGGGCCGGGCCGGGCCGCCATGTTAGCGGCGGCGGCTCCCCTCAGGTGCCGGCGGCTGCGGCCCGGGGCCTAGCGCGCCGGGCGGGCGCCGCAGAACGCACGGGCAGGGCCGCGCCCGGCGCCCCCGGTACGGCTCGGCACGGCTCGGCACGGCTCGGGGCTGCAGCGGAGCCCCCCGGGCAGGCGGCGCCCGCCGCCGGCAGCGAAGCAGGTGTCTCCCGCTCGGGGCCGAGGGAGGCTGAGAGACCTCCCCTCGGCTGTCAGCGGGAAGGGGCGCGGGGAGAGAGGAGGGGCAGGGACCGCCGCCCCCCGCCCCGGCACACGGCCCCCGCCGGCCCGGCGCCGCTCACCCGAAATCCTGGTCCATGGACTTGAAGAAGAACTTGAAGCTGTGCACGGGCCGGTTGCTGAGGACATTTTTGAAATCGGCCAGAGTGACTTTTTCCGGCGGGACGGGCAGCTTCACCAGATACGGCGTCTCCTCCTCGTCTATGTGGTAGATGATTTTAGTCTCCGCCATGGGAGAGGAGGAGCGGGGGAGCGGAGGGGAGCCGGCCCGGGCCTCCGCCGCCGCTCGGCTCCTCTCACGGCCTCCGGCCCAGAGCCGCCCCCGACAGGAAGGGAGCTCCCAGCGCCCGGCCGCCGCCGCGCAGGGCCTCCTCGGCCGGGATTCCGCTCCCTGCACTGCTCTCTAGCTGCCCGACCCGGGAACGGCAGCCCGCCGCCGCCCGCCCCGCCTGCATCCTCCGGCCGGCGCTCGCCGCCCCCCGCCGGCTCTCGGCAGCGGGCGGCCGCGGGCCCCTGTCCCGGGACCGGCGGGCAGCGGCGGGGGCGCTGCGGGGGCGCGGGGCGGCCGGGGCTGCAGCCGGCTCCCGCCGCCTCCGCGCTGCCCGAGCCACGGCCGCGGCCGCACGCCGCCCTCTGCCGGCACCGCACCGCGGCACCGCGTCCCCATAAAGCACGGAGGGAAGGAGATAACCCGCTGTCACCTTACAACCAACCCCCAAGCTCACCCCATTAGAGAGCGGACACAGCAATGCACAACACACCGCCTCAGCGAACCACCGGCCCGTCGGGGCTGATTGTCTTGCTTCTAGGTGAGTTTAGGACTGAAGACTTCAGGGCAAAATAAATATAAGGCATGAAACCTCTTGCTATTGCCCGAGCTCTCCATGACAGAGCAAATAGTCTTGCTGACCCTTGCAGGGAGCAGATAGTGTCCCGAGGCATAAAGGCGCTCACCCTTCACCCACACAGCAGTGCACTTCACTGCCACACAGACAGCAAGCGAGCCCTTGTAGAAAGCCATCCTGGGAATTACAGTGATGGCTGCTGCTTGTCTCAGTGAATCCAAAAGCCCATCGCACTCAGGGTGCTTGGCAAATAAGTGTTTAAAGAGAGACGACAAAAAGAAACCCCAAGGTCTGAGCGCTCTGACGCTCACCCAAGCTGTGACGCTGGGGCTCACTCTGACATTTCCTGGGTAGTTTTTATCCACCTGGAAGCATTTGCTTCTAAAAGCACCAAATCCTTTGTCACTTGGAGGACTAACCATTATAATCCTTCACTTAAGCATTTTCTCCAAAATCACCATTGTTTTAAAACCAGGGGAAACGTGGGGTTTGGACTTTTATTCCAGACGAGATGTATCAGAAGCTGGTGTGTGAATGAGCCCCACAAGAACTGTTAGCCAACACATCCTAAGCTTCCTCACACCGAGCACTATGGGAGGACTTCCAGCACCTTCCAAAAGTCAAGCTGTGCAGCGTCTCTTCATGTCTGGGGCAAAGATTCCACCTGATTCCACAGACTCACATTGATTAGCATCAATGCACACTGAGAACTAAACGTGGAAATGTTCCCCAAAGAGAAGGAGAAGCAGCAAGGTGGAACTGCAACCACACAGCTTGGATGTGCGTAAAATTAGGGTGCTGTAGGCTGGCTGGGGACAGGTCGGCAGGACGAGAGCTGTGTCAGTTTACTCGTGGATCTGTCATGATTCCTCTCATTCCTGCTGTGTGCAGCAGGACCTTGGGCACAGGCAGGTTGGGGCAGAAGGAGGGCTCGATGGTTTACAGGAAAATAAAGCCACAGAACACTAGAGGGAGGCAAAGGACTTGCAGTCCAGCAGTATGTTCCCCATCCTCCTGGGCAAAGCTCCCCAGGGCTTCCGTTGCCTCTGGGTCCAAATACAAATGGACCCGGGGGAAAATGACAGCGGGTGTTTTCGGTGACATTGCCAGAAATGCTCTTAATTGAGGAATGCGAGTTATGGAGCAATATTGCCCTACGGGTCTGTAGGAATGAGAGAACCAGTTACTGTTGCACACACACACACGTTTGGCAGTCTCAAGCATTTCCAGACGCTTGTGTGCGATGCACAGCCCATCAATGAGTTTAATAGGTTGATCCCAGCTCCTGCTCATCATGACTCAACGTGTTTTCTTTCCTCAGCTATCTTCTGGGTTTCCTATCTCCTCTTAGCAGCTGCAGTGCTCTTTCAAAAGGGAAGAGACACACTTGAAAAGTTCCCCTGGAGCAATTGTCTTCAGAGCAGCTGCTCTGCAGAGGGCCACAGACACGTTGAAGAGCTCGACCTCCAGAAAACAGTGCAGTTTGTTGAGGAATATCCGTTTGGATCTTTATCCTACTGGTCTCAGGTCCCCAGTGTTCCTTCTTCCCTTCAGAGGTTTGTTTTGTTACTGACTAGCCAGTCCCTCTCCACTAGCAGTACTCTCCCCAGACTGGGAGGCAGAAAGCAAATTGGAACAATCTGGACTTCATTCAGATAAGTTGAAGACAATGCAGATATTTCATTTCAGTGGCCTACAGGCAGGCCCTGTGCTTACTAAATGAACTTTTCCTTGTTCCCAGCTGCTTTCCTGGAAAATCAGACCCATTGCCTACAGGGACAGAGAAAAGTAACAAGATGCCCCAGCAAGAAATAAGCGTCAGTGCCTGGAGTCTGTCGGCAGAGATCTGATGTGCCAGCAGAAAGGAAACAGGCTTAAAGCATTAATGACACCCAGCACTAGGTAAGGCTCTGCAGTAGGATCTCACTCATCAAGATAACTGTGGGACAAGGAAAGTCCCACAACAGCACCAGAAGGGTACTTCAGATGACATCTTTATTATACAAAGCCCTTTACTCCACCTGCTCAAGAACTCATCGTTCATTCTCAGCAGCAGCAGAGCCCAGTGAGAAGGAACTGCTCCCCATCCACTTCTCACTGTCTTCAACTCTCAGCTCTTTTAACCTGATTTCCCCCACACTCTGGTTATCTGAGAAAGCACAAGCAGCCACCTCAGGGCAATTCACCACAGTGGAGAGGAAACTGGCTGTAGTATGATTTCCAACCAGGTAAGAGAGAAGTCAATGCTTTCTCCAGAGCGGGACAAGCTGGTCAATCAGCTTGCTAAGTGCACTTCTTTGCCACTTTTTCGTTTCATATCCTGCTCTGATCTTGCATCTGCACCATCCATCCAAGCAGCAATACCAGCTATTTCCATCAGTGTCCCTGGAAGAACCCTGTCATGCCAGCTGGGATACTACTCAGTGGGTGGAAGCACTCCAAGAGCAGAATGTGCAGCAGGAACTTTGCAAGGTGTTAGTTCTGCAAGGAAAAGAGGAATCTGGGCTGGGAGTGAAGTACAAAACTGTGCAGTTAACTATTCCAGCAGGGTACATTATCTTCCCTTCTGTACCTGCAGAATTATGTACTATGAAGGAGCTGCCAGCCTTCTTCTCTGATAGATGGTTTGAACTTCAGCTACAGCTGCAGATCTGTTCATTATACAACACTTTTGGAGAGCTAAAACTTGTTTGTAGGCCCTGTGACCAAGTCAAATGATGGTGTCCCTTGTGGAAACTGCATTGAAATCATTGGAATAACTTATTGCATCCAATCTGCACTTTGTCAAGGCCTTTAGGATGCTCTGAGATGAAACACACTGCACAGCTATTGGGAAGAATTAGCTAATGCTGGCCAATAGTTTAGACAACATCTCCAAAGAGCAAGAAATAAAATCAACCTTAACTTGAAACTCCATTATATTCTCCTTTATTTCTTAAATGTTAGTGGAGTTACATAACAGTGATAAATGCTCAAAGTTAAGTAATAACACAAACTGTTACAGCAATCAAAAACCAGGCTTTATGGAACAAGTCCTCCTCTCTGGAGAGGAAGCAGAGTGAGGACAGAGCTGAAAAGAGGGATGCCCATCTCAGTTTTAACCCCTTTTAATGCCACTGCCATATACTCTTTCCTTGTTCCACAAGGGCTTGCATTACCCTCTGCCCTCGTTACGCTATTCACTGAGAAATAATTGGTATGAAAATATGAGGGCTAATTATTAAGTAACTGAACATAAAATGCATGTCTTGGGAAACCAAAGAGACTGTCACGAGGCAGAGCCTGCCAAGAGCCTGCACACTGACAGGTGAGGGAGTCTCTCAAGATGCAGCATTCCATCCGTACAGTGAGGACGTGACTTTGGATAACTCAGGCAAAGCACGTTCACCCAAGTGCTACATACATTAAAAAACTGTTTCTCTGTAAGAGGCAAGTTACTGTCCCATATTAGGGACAGAAAAGATGAGATGAGAGAGAGAAAACCAACCTGTCTGGAATTGTACTGAGTCTATGGCAGAGAGGGAACAGAAAGTCGTGGTCCTGCCCCTAGCCTAGTGGTTAATTCCAAGTCCAGCCTTCTCATTGTCATGTGCAAGACTAGCTACAGAGACTTCATGCCAGCACCAAAGATCAACAGAATACAAAGTGCATATGTAAAGAACCTAAATGGCTTCTCACCAGTATCTGAGGGCAAACAGAGCCTTTGCTAATGCCTCTGTATTAAGAAACAAACAAACAAAACTCTTCAGCCTGGCCTTCAGTTTTCTTTTCTCTTTTTTGAACAGTTTGGAAACACAGCTGGTTATCCATCACTCTGGTGTGGATCTCTTTCAGCCAGAATTTTAACATGCTAAATCACAAGCTGGATGTGGCAGGCTGCTTTGAAAACCACTGCTCTGGCCACAGCTCCAATCACACAGCATATGCCTCTCCTGAAGGGAAAAGGGCCATAATCTCAACTTGGGCTCCCATCTTGACCAGTCTAGGGTTATACTGCCATGTCTGACCATTACCCACATTCAAACTAGTGATCAAAGCAAGGATGAGGAACTCATAAAGCTCTTCCTAGTGCTTGCTTCAGAGAACACATTAGATTCTTTTCCCTTAAGCTATTTTGCAGCCCAGAAGTCAAATAAAATATTTAAATACCTCTGGAGTTTCTGAGTAACCCCACTTGGAGCTGGTGCCTGTGTGAGCTGTGCTAGGCAATTGGGACTGGCAAGTAAAGATCTCCAACCTTTGAGTCACAGACATGAAAGGGAAGGAGAAAGACATTAATGGCAATTACTTGAGACTGTGCCACCCTGATGGAATATCCAGTGCAGCCTCATGCACCTGCAGGAATGTGGCTTGAGTTTCAATAGAAATCCAAGAGAATTCAACAGAAGGACTAAGCAAACTAAAAGATAAGAATGTGCCCAGCTGTGGCTGAGGAAGGCTCAGCTCCACCTCCACTGTTATAGTCTCTTCTTCATACTTTTCATATTTGAAGGCCTTAAAAGTAAAGGTCCCCAATAAATTTATTCTTTAACCTAGTCCTCACTGACAGGAGCTTTGATATCTACAAAAACTGACATGGCCCATTTTCCATAGTGTGCACTGAAGTGCTGACAACCCAGCTTCTGAAGAGACAACACAGGTCCTTCTAGTACACAGGAGGCCTTACCTACCAGGCTTTTGGCAGAGCTAGGGAGCTGAGCTCAGCTTCAGTGGAGGTAGCTGCAAGTCAGCAACCATCACACCCAGTGTGGTAAACCTCTGAGTCAGTAAGAGTCTTCCTGAGCCCTGTCACGTAACAGCAGAGATCAGTGGTGGGAGGAGGGAAAGGGGGACTGACAAGGGATTTAGGTAAGAACATTGGCATCAGACAAGACACTCAGGTTGGTAGAAAGAAAGGGACAGGTATGGGACTTGACATGGATTCCTACACAAGGGAGGCCCATAGCATTGGACAGCTTTCAAAACAGCACTGACCCTTCCAGCACATGTGTTCCTGCCCTGGGCAGCTTCACCCAGACACGAAAACAGCTCTTTACAGTTTGGCCAAACTTGTGTTCCTGTTAGACAGCACTGGTATATTCCCAGATAAGTGTTGAGGTTGGCTGAAACAACAGCCAAGACAGATCCCACAATAGGCAGCAGGTCAGATCCCAATTGTTTAGCTGGTAGATTGAGAAGCTTTCCTTGGACCACAGCTACTTTGTCACCTGCAAAGTCCTCAGGATTCTCCATCCCCAAGAAGAAATCCATGCTGAGATATCAGATGCAAGCAAAGCACTACTTCAATACTGAAACCACACCATCACCCTCACAGTAGTTCCACACGAGCTCCTCTTTCCACTTCCACAACTCACACCATCCTGCAGACCTACCCCAGTTCCATCCAGCCCCTGAGCCCATGAGCACTCCCTCCCTCTGCCACTCTCTCCAGAGGGCCGGCAACCCTTGGCCACCTTCACCCTTACACAACAAGAACACGGGCCACTGTCATCATGCACACAACAGTAGGAAAGACATGTTCCTCTGTGCCCCAAGGACCACAGGAGAGCTTGGTTTGGGAGTGGTGCCACAGAACACCCCAAATAGCCAGAGCTATGAAGTATTGTTCATGTTCTCCAGCTTTCCTTGTGCTTTAACTTGCTGGAATATCAACACTGAATTAACTGACTTCTAATGGTGCGACACCCCCACCTGACACACCTTCAGCCCACAGCCACAACATGCCAGTATTTGCTCCCCCAAAGAATGCCAAAATCCAAAAGAAAACACTCCACTCCCTCCTCAGCTCCCCTTCTGACACCCTGGCCCATGGAAATACCTGACAGGCTATTTGGTGGAGCGTGTTGTTATTCCTGTTCCTCATGGCCTGCTCATCAGAAGCTGTTCCTTTTAACACTGTCTGCCTGTTCTGTAACCATACCTTTGTTTTGATGTGCACACAAGCTCTGTGTGGCCTGGATCCACCCAAGGACTGCAGGAAAATCACATTCCAGATTCCACACAGGAGTTTAGCCCTCTCCAAAATATTTCTGGTTCTTATCTAACTGAGACTGGTATTACAGCACTGTAACTCCATCAGCTTCAGCTGAAAGTGTCTGCTCCTGCCAAATTTGATTTGGTCTGCACTGAAACACAAACAAACCAATAAACAATCTTAGAGGGAGAAACTCAGCGTTAGGCTTCCAGAGCTCTACCCTTGGTCATTCGTGTGCCTCCCTTTTCCCTGTAAAAAGAGGATATTGTCATCTCTCCATTCATAAATGAGGTGTTTACACTGTCCTTTGGGAAGGGCTGTGACACGTGTGACACTGATTTATGCCAGCCTATGGGACATCACAGACAGGCTTTGCTACTGTTTTTCTGATGAATACACTGCATGGAAAAATGCCTGATATAATGATGGGTCAAGATTAGTGATGCAGGTTGGTTTATTTAAAGCAGTAACATCAAAGCAAAATGTCTGCTGATTCAGCTCATAAAAATCATTGATGCATAAAACCAACGATAATACCAAGAACGAAAAGGGGAATGGAGGATTGGGAGAGGAGGAGAAGAAAAGGCCCAAGCCCATCACAAGTGCACACAGGACAGTCTAACTCTTTCAAGAAGCATTTGCAAATACCCTTGTGCTTAGTGGGGAGAAAGTCTGTGTGAAAAAAAATCTATGGTAACTGGAGAGACGTGATTTTAAGGAAAGGCATCTCTCTTCCATTTATCTATCTTTGATTGAAGCTTCTGGTCCAGCCAGCAGCTTGGGAATGTCTTCATTTACAATATTCCTTCCTGAAATCTGAAAGCAAATTGAAATAGAGGTCAGTACCTGAAGAGAGATTTCAAACCATCTAAAGAAGCAAACTGTAGCGCAGACTTAGCTAGACACTGACGAGTGACCATTTGCACCCAACCATGTCCCCAGTATCCCCTTCATAAAGCCCACAGTGAGACATGCTGTGTATAAATTACTGTGCAAACCACCTCTGCAGAATGTAGGCAAAAAAAGAGATGAGAACTCCATCAAGAGCAGCAAGTCTAAGGCAACTCTTGGACTGTCCAGACCATTCCTTTCTCGCTATCATTTCAGTCATGTTTATCATACTCCAAAGTCATGGAGCCCAACACCATCTTACAAGCATTCCTTGACATAAGTGTGATTCTACAAACTGAGGAGTGATACTCAAGATTAACACTGGATAAGCAAGAGATTCAGTCCCTAGTGAGGCAGAGTTGTTTGCTTTTGTTGGACCAACTAAGTGTCTGCCCATTACCCATAAATTAATTCAACCCAAAACACTCTCTTCTGTAGAGTGTTTTCTTCCCAAACAGCAAGCCAGGCATTTTTCCCTCTGAGGTTTCAGTACAGAATGCTGTTCCAGCCCTGCAAGGCATTCTTTTTCCAATACAGAAAAATTCTATTTGTGCCATGCCAGAAGTGTTTAAAATCCTAATCACTACTTGCATCTTGTGGCTTCATGATGAAAGGACAGGAGGGGAACTAGCTTCTCATTCCTGCTATCATTTGTCACGATGTTTATCATTCCTCATTCGGCTGTGGCTTGGTCAGCTCACTGCTAAAATGTGTTCTTCCCTCCTCCCTCCCTCCTTCAACCCATCAGAAGGTTCCTACAGTCACCAATTAGGGTCAAGCAAGTCGTTATTACCTTTGTCTAAATCAATGTTCTTTGCTGGGAAGCTTCTGGCTTGCTCAGCCTTCTCCTTCAGGATGTTGTTTTTGTAATCTGTGGAAGGGAGGAGTATAATTCAGGCAGCCATTAGAACATTAAAAGAAAACAAAGCTTTATAGACAAGACAGACATGTGACTGGTCCTTCCTTGAAGTACTCTACACCTGGCATCTCCAGATCTCTGGGCATTAACCTAGAGAGAGATTAGAGAGATCAGAGTAACTAATGGAGTTACTCAGCCACTCAGCAGGAAAAGGAAAGCTCCAAACCTGATGAATCATCTTCCCTGGATGTTGTCCTGATCTCATTCCACCTTGGTGTGCACTCACTTGAATTTGGCTTTCAGGTGCATGCCAAAGAACCCCAAAAAGCCCAGGTAAAACAAGAGAAGCTGTGCCTCATTACTGGCCAACCTCATCAATCTACCTTTGGTTAAACTCAAAAGTCAGGGCTGTTCCCTCCAGCTGCAGTCCCTCCGTTGGCACTGACTCTGGGCTGAGCTTCTCAAAGCTGCCATTTCAAACCAGGAGTTTAGGTCACCCTTCCAAATGGGCATCTAAATGCCATTAGAAAATCCTCAGTTACAATGAGTTTTGACCTGATTTGGAGGATGGTTACTAGCTGATGCATACCCAGCCTGAGGTCTTCACTTCTGTATTGAGTCAGATCTGTTGTGTCGACTGTAAATTCCTTCAGATTTACATCCTTCCTGGAAAAGGGATAACAGTGCAAAATGTTACTGCCACATCCTTTCATATCTGAGTCCTCTCATGCTTTATCACAATAGCTTTCCTAATGTTACTCCGAGGATTTAATTTACAGTGTTTATTTGCTACCTATCTGGAGGACAGTTGTAAAAAGATAGAAAAACTTCCTTCTCTGTGAAGCACTGGTGACTTCCACTGCAATCCTTCCAGAAGCCTTTCCAGTTGCTACAGCCCTCCCTGGATAAAGCACCACAGACAGACAACAGCACTGGTAGCCATTGCACTGGGTACTTTTCCAGCCCCTAAGCTGTCAAATAGATTTCAGGTCATATTGCTTATAAATGAATCCAGTTCTCCTCTTTTTTCCTCTTACTATCTTTTCTACTAACACACTCTAATCCCAGATAACAGAGTCTGTAATTGTACTTACTCTCCATATTTCTTGACATTGTATTCATAACCTACACAGGGAGAAGAAACAGAATGAGCAGTGTCATACCCAGTCCAACCAACCTCTCCCAGATAAGTGATAACAGTAACACCCAACACTTCTTCACACTGCTCCTCATTTGTGATGCTTTCAAAGGTCACTTTCACAACCCCAAGGATCTGTGAATTGTACTGCCACAGGGAGCTTCCCTTCTCTTTACTCATCAGGCCTGTGGACAGCCAGGCATGAGAAACTGTAGCCATTGCCATATTTCCTTTCTTTCCACCTCCCATTTATTACAAGAATATTAACAACCACACCTGTCATCTGTGGTGAGCTGTGCTGCACTTGCCCATCCCCAGCTCACTGCATCATCACATGCATCCATCACATGCTACAGATGCTGGTTTTCACCAGCCTCCCACATGCCAGGTATCTAATTACACTCCTGCCTCCCCCCACCCTGCAAGCAGTGATGATTTTCATTCAAAGGCCACAGTCAGGACTGTGTCCTCTCTGTGACTGCAAAGTAACTCAGTGGAGATAGTCCCATTTTGTAGTGGTGCTAATCCCCTGACACATAAGTAAGGCTGACTGTGGTACTGCAAAGAACACACAGGACAGACATTCCCTGGTATTTGCTTTTTGAGTGGCATCCAAAACTATTTGTGTGGAAGTCACCAAAAGATCCCAGTGTCCATTTATCTAATTACATACAGACAGTCACCCAGCACAGGGAGTTCAGCAAGGACTCAGGCATCTCAGCTCCCAGAGGGATGCATGTGGGCCTTTTGCTCTAAATAGATTCTACTTGTAAAGAACTGCCTAGCAGTTCTAATTCTCTTCTCCCTTATGACAGAGCAACTCAGCAAATCAAGGCCTGGAAACTTTTACACCACATTAATGAACTTCTTTTGGCATTAGCCCCTGCAAAGGCTCCTCACTACATAAGCTGCTGGTTTGCCAGAAGAGGATCATTGCCTGCAGCATGGTGCTTTGCAGTGATTATGTGCAGAGTGAGCTCTGCTGTCCTGAGATATCCCCATAGGCACCCCAGGGCTGCTCTTTTCTGGCACTCACCTCTCTGCCGGCGCTTGCGGGTGACAAGGACCACGACGATGAGGAGGACGATGAAGAGCAGCAGCGTTGCCAGGATGTAGCCCAGCTGCTGGAAGAAGTGCATCCGGCTCTCAGGGATGATGACATTTATTACATTGTGGCCCCTGACAATATTTGGATCTGATGAAAGAGGCAAAACAGGCTGGTAACTGTAACTGGCAGGTACAGTTTTTTCCCAAGCAAAGGGGGTTCACACGTGGGCCCCTACGTGGACCCAAAAGGCAAGTTCAGGGAGAAGCTCTGCTGAACTGCATGAAGTAAAGGGCAAGTGGCTGCTTAATTCACAACATACTGCACCTCTGTCAGATGGCAGATGCCTCTGCTCTTCATGAGATTATACACATTACACTCGCCAGGAGCATGAAGTCTTAACAGTGACCGTCACACACTCGCCTCCTGCTGCCTGGCTAGCAGCGTGGTGGTGTTTATTGCAGGGGAAAAGTCCAGCAAGAAGCCACACCAGACAGCCCCAAGTCTTTCTGCAGGCTAACACAAACCTCCTCTGGGTCCCTTACGACACGTACACCACTTTGCTTCGGCTCCAGGCAGCTGAAGTATGAAGCAGCCCCTCCCTGCCAAGGGTTGTAATTTACAGAGCGGGAGGAATTGTCGATGGCAAAGGAGGAGTTTCCCTTCCAATGGTTCAGAAAACAAAATCAATCAAATCAATCAAAAACCCACAGAGAGAAGCCAAGATTCCATTCCACTTGTGGGTGCAGCAGCACTCCAGCTCCACAGCACAGGCAAGAGTAACTCAAAACTTTTACGTGGAACATTTTTGTAGATCTCCAATAAATAGGTCAATGTTTTCCACATACAAAGAAGCGACTTCGCTGCTCACAATAGCCAGAGGAGTGGACAAATCTAGCCCAGGCACAGACACACTGTGCTGGGAGAGGCTTTTCTCTTCAAAACAGCTGAAAGTGACACCTTTTCCCCCTAAGGGAACATTGCCAGAGCACCAGGCAAGAGGCAGTAGTAGTTCTGGCCTACCATTCCCTTGGGAGTTTAACCCTGTACATCAGTCAGAGGCAGCAAAGAGAAAGATGGGGGGAAATCCCCCCAAAGCCACAGCACCATTTAACAGATGTGTTCTAATGTGAGAAATGTTGACATTTGCAGAACTGCTGGCACAGTGACAGCTAGTTTGTTTCCAGCAGTTAAAAACACCAACCCACCAACAATAAAATCAAGTGAGGTGACAGAGGATTGAAACAAACGCTTTGAAACCAGAGATGACGGTTTGTTAATGCCAACAGCAGTCCCAGACACTTGAAAGGCTTCAGCTAATGCTCTGTTCTGGTGGCCCAGGCCTCCAGCAACGTTCCACTTTTTACTGGCATTGCTAGAGGCTGGGTGCTTGCTGGCTGTCGTGCTGAAAGCTAGCATGTGTTTTGCACCACTGCTGAGCTAAAAAATACCAAACCCAAAATCCCACTTGTGAAGCTGCAAACAGTACACATGACAGTTCTACTCTAACAAATCTCTGCATCATGAAAGGCTTCTTCAGAAGCTGCCCTAATGAGATGGTAGCCACTGGAGCAGTTGTTGTGCCAGAAGTCAGCAAACACAAATGCATTCTATTCCTGGCTATTTGCTTTCCCACAGTACTGCAAGATGGGGTAAGAGCAGAGTTAAACTTCAGTCAGCGTTGGAGAGGTCACTGTAAGAACAGTGCAGACAGAGATTCAATAACTTTGGGCCTCCTTGGCTTACTCAATCAAGCCATCCTAAAAATACTTGTCATATCAGTGTTTTGACAAAGCATCATTGGTGGACTTCAAAGTGCATCCCCAGGAGGGCAGTAGCATATATCCCCTTTCATACCTGTGGAAACCGAGGCACAGAGCAGTGACTGAGTTGGTCACAGCCAGTAGATGAATGTCAGTGCCCAGAACAGGCATTACCAAGGTAATATAGACTCTCCTTCTCATCCTGGTGTAATATCAGAACTTAAGCTGAGGTGATGAAGGTATGGCACACCCATCTGCCTCCAACTCCCTCACTGCATCTGGTTTATCTACTGCATAGCAGGTTCTAAAGAGAGGGCAGGGAATAGAACAGAGGGGCCTTTGCATTACTTTACCAAGGTGACAAGGGTCAGGTTTTTCTGCAGTGCAAGTCTGAGAGCTCTTCCCCAGGAGGGCTTACAGACGATGGCTGTGTGCCCCATTGTATTTTCAAGGCTGACAAGGGACTGAGAATAGCTTAGCAGTAAAGCATGAGACACAACAGATGCCATTCTTCAGTTACTTGCTCCAAAGCAAATGCAGAGTAAAAATGCCCTGAATTAGTAGACATATAACACATTTCTACTGCTGAGACTGAGAGCAGAATTGAGTTCATGCTTATATTCAAAACAGGACGAAGTTTCCTGTCTGGAAATGGCTCCAGGCCTTGGACCTATGCCAGACACTATAGCTGCTTGCTGAAAAAGCTCACTGTTTTGTTTTTGTTATCTCCTGATGTTTCATTTTGGCTTTATGTTATAGCCCCAGAGGAGTTCTATAAAGTTTTTCATGGAATGGGGCAATATTTCAGCCTTTCCTGCTACACACAAACAGGGCACGTCCCAGCAGGCTTCTCATCAGCAGTGGGTTTCAAACAGGCACTCTGGATGCCTCAGCTTCTTTCAGTTCCCACCAACTCAGCACATTTTTGTATGTGGTGCTCTTGGATCAGCTGAGTGCTCACTGCCCATAGGGGACAAAGCTCTTCTAAAGCTGTTCTTTTTGACAGTGGAAATGGCTTTTCTCAGGAAGGAAAGTTCCTCCAGCACCGAGGGCGTTGGTGCATGTGTGCCAGACTCAAACAGCCCTGGCAGGTTCAATTACTTGCAGAATCTGTCTAACTTCTGAGCAAGGAGGTAGCTACTCAGCAACAACCAGGACAGCATTCAGGAAACAGAGGAACAAATTCCTGGGTGGGCAAGATCTAGTTCCCATCTGCAGAGTGGAGTCTGGATAGGGCTCAAGGGCAGCAAAAGGGCCAATATTTGTATGTCCTGGCCTCCATGTCAGCTCAGCCCCAACAGCCACCTCTCTTTAGCTCTGCCTTGGCTTTCTGGACACCAGCATCAGTCCCAGTGAAGAGATTTAGGTTTCTGTGACTTGAAAAAGCCAGTTGCTAGAGCAGAATAGACCTATGTGAAAATGTCTGAAGCATGGCACAGTTCTGTATGAAGCACTCAATAAATATTAAACCACAGTGAGTATTTTCAAATGTTAACAAGGAACTATACCCAAAAGACCTAAAACAAATGTTAAACTTGGAATTTCTCTGTTCTTTTTCTGCCTGATGATGGCTTTGAGCTTGGACAGGATGTCAGATGATAGCTCCCTGCAGTGGAAAATGTGAAAATTAGTTTAAGACCAAAAGAAAACCGCTGAAGGGTGGAGGAAAAGTTGTGTTGCTTGATTCTGCACCGTCTGGCACCTGGCACAGCCCTTAATGCCTGTGCAAAGGGCAGATAAAAACTTGTGATCTACACTGGTGAGAATAGTGGCATGTTGTAACAGCAAAGGCAGGGCAGAATCAACCCTTGTCCCACACCTTCTCCTGTTCCATAAAAGCAATCTGGAAAGGCAACCTGTTAGAGAAAAAAACCCAGCTTGTTTGCCTCAGGGCATTTCAGCACTGTAGAGCAGAACAGGCTGCAGAACTGCCCTGCAGCAAAGAAAGCAGAAGCTGGACACCATGCCACTACAGCACTGCAAGCAGGGTAAACAGCCTTGATGGTGGGACACTCCATTTTTGGTGCAGCACAGCACTTAAAGCAGCTCTACAGGGTCCTCACTAGGACCTAAAATTCTAACCAGGAATAGTCCCAGGCCTAAATGTGAGAAATCTTTGTAGAGGAAACCTCAGTGTTGCTGTAAGTGGCACCTTGACTTCAGTGGTGTCTGGTAATGCTGCAGAGTAGAGGGAGGATTGCCTTGCCCAGGCTCCCTCCTGCTGGCTCTGAGCACTCCCTGCAGGCGGCTCGGAAGGACATTTGGAGCAAAGGCCTCCTGAGGGGATGGTGAGGAACAACGTCTCATGTTCCCATCCCATGACTTACTGAGCTCTTTAGAGCTCAAAAGTGCAACTGTAGATACTTTTCCTCAGTCAGAAGAACCACTCCAGAGGCCACTTACCCGCAGCTGGGGCGACGCTGTGAGTGGTGAGGTTCACCACCTTCCTCTCCCTCACCGGCTCCGTCACGAACACTCGGTAGATCCTGCGCTCGTGCAGGCCGCAGTAGTGATGGTGCAGGTGGCAGGAGTAAGTGCCTTCATCTGCACTTTCCAGCTGTGAAATCCTCAGGGAGAAGTCCCCCAGGGCAAAGGCCGTGTCGGTGATGTTCATCTTCTGGCGGATGAAGAGCGGGCCGTAGGAGCGGCGCTCGCCGGACGCGTACAGGTCGATGAGGCGGTCGGCGCGGTCGTGCGGGACCCCCGGCGGCTGCCGGTCCCAGTGCACCACCTGCTGCTCCTCCTCGCTGTGCCGCTCCGTCCAGATCTGCTTGCGGTTCACACAGGGCAGCGTCACTGTGCTGCCTTCCAGGGCAACAATCACAGGCTTCTCCCCATCCCAGTACTCCTTCTCTTCCTCAGCTGCGGGGACAAGTTGTACAATGAGCATCTTTACACTCTTGTCCTGTTCTTAAGGAGCCCCAGGCACACCTAAGGGTGCTCTCGGACCCTGCAGTCTTTAACACATCACCTCCAAAGATCCTGGAGTGCCACAGGGACACAGTGTCACACTTCAGCAGGTAAAGACGTGCACCTTTATCTTCCACGTCCTAGGTCAGTGCATTAAGCAAGACCACTCTCCTCTCCTCTCCTCATAACTGAGAGTTAATCTCGTGCTTCAGAAAGCAGGAAACATTCTCTCTACAGACCAAGAATGCAATGAGAAGAGCAGATTTCATCCTCAATATACTGTATCCCAATTCTCCCAGCAGGAAATGCTTTTCTAGCCACAAATGCCTTAAATACTGGAGGAGTTCAAGCAGCTCTGGTTTGCATTTCACTCTTGTAAAGGAACAACAGAAGAACCAAAACATAAGATGTGCAGGCTGAGGCTCACAGGTCTGCCTGGGTGTTTTTATTGCACAGAAGCTGTGAGAACTGCAGCAGAAGAGATGCACTTCTCTACTATCCCATCAGCCCTTCCAGCAGCTCTCCAGCACAATCAGCCTCAGTAGCTTCACTCGTGCATCACACAAAGGTTGATTTAAATGACACATTAGTGATGCATGTGTGGCATGGGTGGCACACGCTGCAGCTGCCAAGAGCCCTTAGAAGGTTGCTTTTAGAGCTGGAGTTAAGGTGTGGTAACTTGAGGAGGCTTTTTAACTACAGACTTCTCAGGGTAAGCTCACAAACCAATGTAGAAGGCAGGTCTTTGTGGCTAGCCTGATGATGGACTGTTACTGGAAATGTTCTGGAGCAGTAACAGGAGGTAGCTAATAGAGCTGACTAGAGTAAACATTTACATTAACAGGCTCCATGCATTGTTTGGCACATGCCACAAAAGGAGAGAGGTTCATAACCAGACACAACTAGTAACATTCCTGAAACTCGAGGAATCTGATAACAAACAGCACAGTGAGCATCACTGGCTCCTGAGGCTTCCCAAGCCTTGGGAGCTTGGAACTCTGAACCTGCAACAGAGAATGTCTGCACAAAACCCTGCATCCACACTGCTCTCCTCTGAGACACTAGCAGAACAGCATGCAAGGCCTATGGTGCATCAGCACACAAGCCCCACTGTGAATCCAACAGGCCTGGTGGCCACTGGATTCAGTTGCCAGACCAGATCCCTTGCAGAAAGGAACACCAAGCTGGCTGACACACCTACCTTTCTTGGTGATAGTTAGTTGGATTTTCACAGTTTCATCTAAGTGGCAGTAGTGATGGTGAAGATTACAAGAGTATGTGCCTTCATCACTCTCTGCAACACCTAGTACAACAGGGAAGAGGAAGGTGAATGTTTTTCACCGAGACAATGATTACTTCTGTCATTTACACTCTTTCCCAAATGCTTGTACAGACATTCAAAAGGGCCTTTATATAACTTAGTTCTAACCCATCCTTATCACCAGCGTGGGCTGAACACAGAAGAATCATCTCACCTAATGTAATAATTTGTTCAGTTTATTCACTCTTGAGTGGAACATGTTTGTATTAACAGATGGACAGAGAAAGTGATTGAAGTTTAGCTAAGAGCAGGCTTAGGAAGAACAACAATTTTGTGCTTATAGTTCAGGAACTGAAATGCAGTCAAAGGTCCACAAGAAGCTCAAGTGACTTTCAGGAAATTGTTACCAATTCCCTTTTAAAATGGGACTGTTTCAAAGGGAAATAAAACACTATTGCCAGTGCTTCAGAAAGCCACATTAACCTCCTTGGATTGATACTTATTTCTTTCTAGAAAATGCTCCTTAAAGTAGCCCCTTTCACTGAAAAAACACAAAGTTAAGGTAGCCACGAGCCCCCCACCCTGCAGACAGCACGGGGAGGAAAGCTGCTGTTCAGTACCTTTGATCACCAAGGAGAAGTTGCCATCTGTAAATGCATTCTGAGGTATAAATATCCTGCCTTGGTTGTAGGAGCTGTACACACGTTGGTCTCCACCTGAGTGCATGTCACACAGCCTCTCCATCTTGTTATCTCCATAGTAGCTGCTGTAGACATCCCAGTGCACGACGCGCTGGCGGTCGTTGAGCCGGTCCTGGGTCCACACGATGCGGTAACTCTTGCAGGGCAGCACAGCCTGAGAGCCCGACGTCACGCTGATGTTTAACACCGACACCACAACGCTGGCTGGGTTGGAGGCATCAGCTGGCACTGAGAGCCAGGAGCAAAGGGCAAAAAACAGAGTTACCTGATTAATGGTGTGTGAAAAAGCACTTGAGTTGGACTCAGACCTGTCCCTGAATCTCTGCACACCTTGCACCCAAAAGGAAGCAGCTTTCAAAACCAACATCGAGCTCTCTCATGGACAAATACAATAGAAAGCCACTTAAAAACACTGGTTTAACTAAGTGAAAGCAATGTCTGTGATTTCTCTGACCCCTCCCTAACCCTAACCCCCATTTTAATCCCAGTTCAGAGACAGCAGCTCACAGGATGCATAGCTCATGCCTATGCAAGTCAGCAATGAAAGCCCCATTGTCACGGAATCAGGGTCTCTCTCATGATCACAAAACCAGGCAGATTACAAAGATGTCACTCACCTGAGTATAAATGAACATAACCTGTCAAAGCAGAAGGGAAAAAAAGAATGTTACTGACAACAAAAGGGAGCAAAAAACTACAAACAGGCTCACAGTCAGCAGCCACCTGCTCTGTGACTATTCCCTCCATTCCTCCCTTCACTGTTCATACACTTATTTAACATGTGTATTGTGCTTAAACCCAGAGGTTCACACCTTGGTTGGTCCATGTTGCAGCAGACACTGTACAAAAGTCAGTGCCCTCAAACTTTCAGCTTAAAAGCAATATGGAATATGCTTAGCCTGCAACTGAATTTCATACAGCCCACGTCTGTGTTTCATGCCATGTACAGCCACAGAGATTTCTCCACACAGCTAGTTTGCACCATGTAACGCTCTGGATGCAACTACAGCTCCCTCCAACTCACGTGACTCAGATCTCTGCAGGAAGAACTTTGCAAGAAATCAACTGATGCCTCTGTTTCTGCATTTCTCTGGTCCAGTCCCTCCTGTTTTTTGTGTAGGAGGGGTCTAAGAGGTCTCCTGGCATCCTGCTTTGAGAGCAGGACTCAGATGCCCGACACAATGACATCGTTCATCTCTCTAACCAGCCAAGCCCAGGCTGGTTCCAGCAAGATCATTAGATGTTTTGTCCTGCTAATGTCATAGGCACAATGTCCTCCAGACAAAGGCTGTATGGGTTTTTTCAGGCCAGGAATTTATGCATTTCAAAAGAGAAGAAATGAACTCCAGACTGGGGCTATTTTAACCACACCCCCAGTGCATGGGCTTAGAATAAACTCTATTTCCTTTTCCTATCACAAACCACTGGGCACTGACACCAGAGAGCAAAGATAAGCAGCACTGTCTGTGGAACTACAGTTCAAACATGCTCCAAATGTAAGTTATTTCTTCTACATTTATAATCTCAGCATCACAGATTACAAATCAGCTGGGACAAAGCCTTTACTGCTGTGATATAAGAAAGAGACATCATGCACTAGACATTGTAATTCCAGCATTTGATGGGTCTCTCCTAATAGGCAGCAAAATGCCTGATGGTAAAATACAGCAAGCTGCCATCCTCTTTATCTGGAAGCCAGGGCTTGTGTTTATCTTAGGACAATAAAGGAATGACACAAAGCTCTTTCACAGCACCAAATCAGCCTTCTCCAGGACAACCAGCTCTCAGCACCACAGCATCCACTCGTACCAGTGTGACAAGGCAATGCCCAGGTGGCTGAACCGGCGTTGTCACGTGGACACAGCATCACAACATGAACAGGGACTTGTGTGCCAGGCAGTGGTGTCTATGAGTTGGCTGGCTGCACACATGCATAAGACTCAAACATGGATAAGACTCAAACTGATTTGACATAGCTGTAAATGAGATCACTTAGAAATGTAAGGAATCTGGAATGTCTCTGATCTCTTGTGTGCCTGGAGAAAATGGGATTTAAGACAACTGACCTTCAATAACCTGAGCAAAGAGCAGTAACTAAAGAAGGAATGAGGCTTTTTCTCTTTTCAGCCTCCTCCTTCTACTATGAGACCCAGCTCTGCTATGTGAGAGCAAACAAGACATGTCCCCCAGCCATGCTTTTTAGTTATTGTTTGTATAACACGGTAGCTACTGAACAAAGGCACAGATACAGCCATAACCCAACTTATGAACTACAGGATTGGGGTTAACTGGAAGCAGTTATTTTGGTGAGTCACACTTCCAAACATGCAGCTGTAAAATCAAGGAGTATTTTATAGACCTAGTGAAAGCTCAGACTTTTGTAATCATAAGACTTGTTGACCTGGAGCTTCAAAACCACAAAACACCTGAACAGTTGTCAACACAGAGCTCACTGTAGCTTCCATTTTAACATTTCCAGTTCCAGGTGGTGGATCATCCCTTTGTCATCTCTGTGTGATGTATCCACAAAAAATCAGAATCTTATAGAATCTTAAGGGCTGGAAGGGACCTTGAAAGCCCATCCAGTCCAACCTCTCTGCCAGAGCAGGATCACCTAGAGTAGGGCACACAGGAACTCATCCAGGTGGGTTTGAATGTCCCCAGAGAAGGAGACATCTCTGTGCTGTGCCCTGCTGTGTCCCCTGCAGACACAGCATGCCTCTCAGCAGGATCCCAGAGGTATTCTGCTGCTCCCATAACACAGGAAGAGGAAAGCAGCCTGCAAAAGTATTTCATAGTCCCTTGTTAAAGTCAGAGCCAGCTCTTACTTCTTGAATCCCATCCACTTTTCAAGTAAAGAATTAAGGCACAAAAACTGCAGGCAAACAAGAAGTAAAAGCCTCAGGCTCTGAAAGACATCTTACATACACAGAGCTCTCTAGACAGTGTCCTTGGACCAGTCCAAACAGAAAACTGGCCCTTGAGTCTTGCCTGAACGATGCCACCACCTCTCCTGGAGACAGTTGCTGGCAGAGGGTCTGCTTCACAGACCTGCATGTGCTAATGAAAGCACTAAGCTCCTTTCACATATTCCAGACTGAAAAGCTACCACAGCAGTAAAGGAAACTGCAAATCCCATAAGCCTGAGTGCCAAGGGGCATGTACCCTCCATGGGACATGACATCTACCTGCAGTGCTTCTGCTGAACTCAGAAAAGCCTTGCCACTGATGTCAGCTGAGTGAGAATAAGCTGCCTGGAAGGGTGCCTTACCAAGCAATAAGCATCACTGAAGTCCAGATTGTAGTGGTGGGCAGGAAAGAAAACAAACTAAGAAGTCACTGGAGAAATGAGTGTCAGAACCCAGCAGGTGTGGGGGCTGGCACAACAATCTGTGAGGATGGCACCCTGCTTGCCTAAGTAAGCTCCTTCTCTAGTGTCTCCTGCTCTGTCTCAGCTTCTTTCTCCTTTTGAAAGAAAGGAAGTGACATCACCTTTGCACAGAGGCATGCTCTGGTCCTAGGGAAAGGACAGGTTCTTCACCAAATATGGATGTGTCAGAGTCTTTGTTTCTCCATGAGTCCCACTGTCTGTGCAGGGGATTTAATGGTCTCTGTGGTCATTACACAATTCTTGCAAAAACTGTGCTACCAAGCTGTTTCCAAATTCCTTTGGAGAATGGCAGTGGCTCCATCCTGTCTCTAGGAGCTGACCCAACATCTAAGAGGCCATAATGGCTTATGATGCAGTAATATCTAGTGGCAGCTACACAAATGAGCTTAGCTCCCTTCTGGTGGCCATTTTTCAACAATCCACCCACCAGTAACCAGGAACAACACCTGGAGCCATCTCCAAGAGGCAGAAGAGGGACACAGTGAGCACTACAGTTCCACCTGGACATTTCCCATTCCCCACCTGCCCTGCTGTCCTGGGACCACGAGACTAAGCTTTTCAATAGAAGAAGCTTTTCATTGCCAAGCCAACTGATGGTTGAGCTGGGCTTTGAACTAAGTCTTCTAGCTAAGTCTCTATGTTTGTTTCTTTTTAAATGTTTCCTGGGACAAGTTTCTCCCCAGCAGTCTTCTGCTTTTACAAAGGATGTCAGGGCTGCAGAGCCCTTCACCACTCACCCAGTCCCAACAATTCCAACACCTCACTGCAGGTAGGAGCATGTCCATGAATTGGCAAAAAGCAAGAATGTGCTGCCTTGGCTGAAAGGAAAAAGGCTTCTGTCTGTACAAGAACCCAATTGCCATCTCAGCCACTGCACAATCAGGCTCCCTCACAGATTTCCTCTAACTCTCTCACAGACAGCTCAGATATTAGCTCAGCTTTATAAACCCTTCTCTGCTCTGTGTACTTCACCTTGGCTCTAGGCCCACAGAATAGTTTGTAGAGCCATTCCAAACAAAGTGCTGTTCCTCCCTGCAAGACATTAACACTTGAGGGTGTGGTTCCTCTCCAGAAGGGATCATCTCAGCAAGTATGGAACGACACAGGTCTCCTCCCTTTCGTCCCTTCCCATCTCCACTCATTATGTTATAACCTGATTTGTGTGGGGACAGCAGGACTCAGACATCAGGGCTGTCTGGCATATAGACAGCTACCTCTCTCCAAAATACACCTGACAAAAATCTGTTAGAGATCATCTGTCCTTAGGTGGGACACTGTTGCCTCTACACAGCTTCCTCACTGCTCCATAGCAGCCCAACCTGCTATTCCTGCCCTGGGTGCTCCCCAAGCTCTGCCAACATGCTCGGCCACACTGAGGAGTAGCTGGACTGGTTGGTGCTCCTGAAGTACAGTATGTGGCCTGTCTTCCTTCTCCAGGTTAACTCATCCTCATACACTACTTTCCTGAGCCACTTCAATCCTTCTGTCCCTATGACTGATCCCATACCTTGCCAATTCCTAAACCTTGCCCTGAGGCATTACAAAACTGGGGGTGATGTGGTGACATGGAAACTGGATTCATTAGGGACCAATCCAAGAACTCTTCAGGGTTCTCTATCTGCATACTGAGGAACTTTGAGAGGCTCAGGTGGCAAGCCCCAGCCTTTCACAAACAGGGCTGTGAAGAGCACAGGGGTCCCTGGTCTCCAAAAACTTGTACTCCTCACTTCCTACTGTCAGCACCCTGAAGGAAGGCTCTCCATGCTGTTCCTAGAGCTGTGGTGCTTTGCTCACAGGTACCTTCCTTAGAGCCCAAAGTGTTGCAAGTGTGCATTTGCTGTGGTTTTGCAATTAATCCTCAAATCTTCTCCTGCCATCCAAGCTTTACTGGGGTTTCTCTGTTTAGCTTGGGGTCAGACTCTCAGGACCCTGAATCTGCTTTCAACTCTTACAGAAAGCTCTGTGATTAAGGAAAAGGTACAAGCTATTCTGCTTTTGTAAACTCATCAGACTTGACCTCATCCCTTTCTTGCACCTGACCCAAAAGTGAATTCCTATGTGTCTATGCTGACAGGAAAAAACCACCTTAATTTTTCCCTCCATCCTGAACACTCACACTCAAACACACACACACACACACACACAGAGCTGTTTCTGCCTCTGCAAAACTACAAAATAACCTTGCATTGTGCAAACCTCACTATGCACACTAACCTTCCTGCACTCACATTCAAGCTTATTGCTTTTGAGTTGGCTGATCAAGGTAAGCAACAGGAAAAAATGGATTGCACAAGTATGCTGAATGGAGCACTGCCTAAAAAGCCTCAAACCCTTCATTTTCTCCCCTTTCCCCTTCAAAAAGCATGAGAAATGCATGATTCCCTCCCCTCACAGACAAAAACACAGCTAACTGAGGAACCTGAACAAAACCTTACAAAGACAGCAGTTCAAATCTTCCAGCTAACCTCCAGCCCCACGCTCTGCAGCTGAAACAAAAACAAGCTCACGGGGTGAGCTGGGAGCTTACTTTGCTGAAGCACAATCTGCCACAGAAGGAGTTTTGCTAGTTGCTCCATTGCCTCGGCTTCTCCGTGTTTTCCTCTCTCTTGAAAAACAAGTTGAATACTTTTTTTAACTTTTTTCCCCCCCCTAACTGAAAACACTATGACCTCATCAATTTACATCCAGAAAGCTGTGGGCAGCAGCTCATATTCTGCTCAATTACTCCACCTACAACTTCCAGTTCCCCACCTCCCTGCTCTGCTCTCCCCCTACACTCACACTCCACCTCCTTCCTTTCCCTAACACTTTCTGCACAATTACTAGAACACCCAATCTCCTCTTTCCCCTCCCCCTGGGACCTTCTGATCTGCCCTGACTTTGATGTAAAAGTTTTATCGGGTGAAGTTGGTCCCACGGAGCTCTGGGCTCAGAAAACAGTCTTTCTCCCTCCCTCTAGGGATGGAACTCATTTTCCTTGTGCTTTACTTGATCCAGCTGTTCCTTCCTTTGTTTGACACTCATCCAGCTGTCTGCTTGAGACTGGATTTATTCTGTTGCCTTCAGTGGCTTTTTGATCTTTGTCTCCTCATATGGTTTTACTTCAGGCTCAAGTCTCAGAAGACAGCTTAGAAAACAATATTTACTCTGTCCTGTGATTTGTAAGCAAGAGCTTCATAGCAGCTATCTTTGCAAAAGGGTAATAATGACAGAGTATGTGAGAGCTTAGGGCAGTGCACGCAAAAGAGTCTAGAATGTAAAAGCCACCAAATACTGCAATGTGGGGAGCAAGTTTCCCTATCCCAGAGGCCACAACACAGAAAGATGGGTCAGATTTAACACTTCTGCTTTCAGCCCTTCACATAAGAACTGAACTATGCTAGTAGTTGCTTGACTGGCTCCAAGACAAAGAGCCAGCATTGCAGGAGCCATAGAAGACCTGATGCACTACTCTGCTGCTCTTCTCCTTTGCATATTCATAATACCAGCGCTGACAGCAGTGTCAAGGCACAGCAACAACATCCAGACTAAATCAGATCAGAACTTCACCCAGTCCAGGATCCTGCCTCCAGCAGCAGACAGGACCAGACACTTCCAAGGAAGTTCCAGAAACTGTAGCTATTATGATTAAATAATTTGACCATGAAAAAAAGCCTACTGCTAACTCCAGTTGGTCTTCACACTGTCCAAAACAGATCCAGGTAACTGCTGCTTTGCTTCTAGGGAAGAGTTCTAAAATAATCTTTAGATAAGAACCCACAAAATGTCCCTGTGAACTTCAGCTCCATCATTTACATCAAGTGGGGAAGTTTGTGGGTAATTAAGATGCACACAGTCACTCATAGCCCACGCTCCCACACTCATCAGCTGAGCTAAGTCGATAGCCTGCATGTTCACATGTCCAGCCCAACTGTAACCTCAATGCAGAAACATAGGCTTGGCTTTGCAAGCCTCAGATATTTGCTCAGGTCCAATTCCATAACCACCTCCATGCAGTAAAGGCTCCTACTATACCATGTCCCTACGCTGAAACCTGCTGCCAGATTCTCAGGCATTACTACAAAGACAATAGTGATCTACAACAGCTGAGGTGCTGGCCCATTGCTGAGCCAGAAGCTTGGTGGAAGAAGGAACCTTTCCTTTTCTCTCTGTCAGGCCAGGGAGCCAGACAAAAGGCTCAAATCTGACAGCCTTTTGTTCAGCTTCGTCATCAGAGCCTGGACAATGTCTGGCTGGGAGGCAAGAAGCTGTTCTTCCCATTGTGCTGACAACAAATACATCACCCTCTCCTTCCCTTGGTTTCATTGAACCATGGGCAGGACCTTCCAGCCTGCGATTCCAGTCTGATTTTCTGTCTTTCTGCCTCCTAGCTTTGGCACTGCAGAGGTTACTGGCTGCTTCTTGCATGACTGCTGGGATGGATGCAGATTGCTGTGGTTGCTGCTGTCACCAATTGGCTATTTCCTGACTGAAAGAAGCCAAATTCAGGCAGAACCCGCTGAAGTCTCCTAAAGAAAACTATGCACAGCTTTCCTGGAGCTCACAGAGAAAGGTGGCAGAGGAGCCTACTTCACAAATCTTTGCCTTTTCCTCACCAGCCCTGTTTTCCTACAACTTTGCTAGTCCAAAGAGACCCTGGACAGGCAGCTGCATCAACACTTTGCCCAGTCAGAAGCTGAACTGTTAACCAGATTGCCCACAGAGGCTGACCTGACCAGGGTTCATTAGCCTTTCTCCTTCCTCACTCAGAGGTATTTTGGGTATTGATTCACAAAATAAGAAGCATCCCTTAGCTGCCCACAGCTAATAACAGCTAAATTTGAGAACCATTAACCTTGGGAAGCAGAAAGTGGCCACTTCCACCTCATTTTCACAGCTATAAATAGATGCAATCTCTTAAAAAGGAATGCCAGCATTAATACTCTGTTGATACAAATTACAGCATAAAGCCTTACATACAGGACTTGTCAACACTCCATGCCTATTACCAACAAGGCCTTTAAATCTTCTTTAAATACAGGGCCCATAGTACTCTGCCATGATCAAAGAAAGGGAGAAAATACCTACCCATGCATGGAAGCAAGGATAATTTATAGACCTGAAAAGCAGTAGGGAATACTAAAGCCTAAAGAGTGCTGACAGGTACAGTGGCAAAAGTAGCAAGGATCCTGCAAAGCCAAAAGCATTAGCAGGTACACCAACACCATTTATCTTCTACTGGGAATTGCTCAAATAACCTTTGTCATGCCAGTAATGTGATCAACCTGTAACACTTAGAGTGCTAAATACACACTCATATTCACTCCTCCTAAGAAAGGTCTGATGTGAGTAGGTGGATTCTTCAGAGCTGCCTGCTGATGGAAAAGAGCAATGTAACACAGAACCATGTGAATTACCAGAGGGTATGCATTTCCTGGGAGGCTTCATTCCAGTGCAAAGCTTTTCTCATTAAAACAATCTTTTAGCTGCAATGAACCCCATAAACAAGCCTGAAATAATTCAATGTGCAACAAGAGCTGTGAACTAAAAGCACAAAACTGAAACTCAACCACAATAACAGAGCTGTCAAGTGAAACATGTCATTACCCCTCTGATGTAACAACTCACATAACCCTTACAGACCCAGCATTACAATGTTTGTTCTCTGGCCATAAATGCAAAGGCCCCTGATTTGCCTTCTCTGAAGAGCATATTCAGAATGATAAGTTGAGGATCTGGCCAGCTGGTTTTCTGCTTTGTTTTATTTCATCTGAGTCTACCGTGATGACCAGCCTGGGATGCAGTCACCAAACCAGCAGCTGAGGCAAATACATGTGCCTAGTGCCTGAGAATGACAGATCTCTGCCACTCTTTATACTAAGTATGTATAAACCAGGATCATGGCAACAGTTGATAATACTCCTGGGGCAACCCATTTCCAGCAAAGAGAATGGTGAAGTCCACAAAACCATCCCTTAGTGGTAGTCACAGCAATGGTCACACCTATGCTATGCCCAAGCACTCCTGAAGGAAAATGAGAGGGTTGCCCAGGAACAGTGTTATTTGTGGGCTGTTCTTTGCAGGCAATTCCTCAACTCCCTCCTATCTTGGATCTTCAGCTGTGCCAGAAGACATTGAAGCATAAATCAATTAATGTGGATGGCCAGGTATGCAAGAGACTTAGAAGGGACTGTAAGAGGTTTTAGATTTTCTGCTTCATGCACTGAGCTTTGCAGCTTGCCCAGCAGAGGCTTAGACAGGCACAAATGAGGAGTTAAACTGTAGCACCCAAGCAGATTGTTGTCTTACTGAGCCAATTAATGAGTGTGCACGTGTGGTTACATGTTCTTCCAGCACTGCTGTCCTTGTAGCAGGTCAGAGAGCTCTGTCTGCCTCTTCTTCATCTCCACAGCTCAGTGTAGCGACTTGGGATGGCACTATATTTAAACATCCCCTTTGTTGGAAAGCACTCAGCTTCAGATTCCTGGGATTCATCTCAAAACCATTAATAGAAACCAGTTATAAAAACAGAGAAATTGCACAGGAAACCAACACAGATTTTTCACTTTTTTTCCAGACTGAAGCCTATTTTTTCCAAGATAAAAATGTGTTTTGGTGACTTTTCCACAATATGAAATCTAAAAAGCTGCATTCAGTGTGGACAGAAAAGTGAAATGGCTTTATGTACCCAGAATATCATCAGAGGCAGTATAGCCTTAGCAAGTATAAATCAGAGGGCTTATACTAACTACCATGGACAAAGGTCAGTTTGTACCCACTAAGACCCTTCCTCATCAAACCTTGTGTTTATGTGTCTGTTATGTGTCTATTTTCTTTTGAACACATTTTTAGTGCACAAATCTTAATCAGGTTTTCAATCTACAGCCCCCTGCACTATAGCAGTGCCTCCTGTCACAGCCAAAGGAGCTCCTTTAGATGACAGTAACAATGGGCTGTGATATCTAGGCTAGCCATAGAAGCAGGATTCCACACATGTAGCCAGCATTCTCTCAGACATCAAGTATGAAAATGATGATTATACTTCATGACATCCATAGGCACCAACCCTTACCAGGATCCCTTTGCAACAGGAAAGGTATGTGCAGAATCAAAGTCCTCGTGCTGAAGAACCACTGACCAACGAGAAAACGCCAGGCAGCGGGAAATTCGGAATGGAAACAGAGCCTTTAAGAAGCACCTCGCTGACATCCATAAAGCAGGTGTAAATTATAGTTTTCTCATAAGTTTAATATCCTTGGCACAAACTAAAGCATGTAAAAGAGCAATCTGGGAAACCACTTCTCTGTAAAAAGAAGTTATAGTTGAAAAAACTTAATTTGAAGCAGTTTGCCATGATGGTTTCACTTAAAATGTCTTTGAAAACCAAACAGCCTAAAAACACACTGTATGGGGGTTTTTCTGGTCCCACATTCATGTTTGCAAGGGTCTTTTTAGTGGTGGTATCTCACTTGTGTGTCTTTGTCCCACATAGGCAGGCTTCACATAAAGCACAGGCAGCTTCTGGTAGAAGTTTGTAGTCTGAACAGACAGGAGCAGGAGGGAGACATACAACACGAAAGGAAATGACTCACCCAAATTCACACAGCAGACCAGTGGCAGAATTAGGAATACAGCCCAGATCAGCTGCATGTCAGCCTAGCAGTACCTTACTCCAGAGACTTAACTCTGCCTCTGTCCCTCAGGGAGCCTACAGAGCCCTGGCACTATGTGGAGACTCACTCTGCACCTAAGACTGACCAGGAAGCAGACCTGAAGGGCAGAGTTAGAGAAAACCTCTTTCCTGCCTTTCAGCTCTGGAAAGCTTCAAGGATACAGGTAACTTGGACATAACTTGGACAGGATCATGATTTTTAACTTTACAGTGGCCTGTTGCATCCTTCTTGCCTCCCAGATGTTTCCAGTGTTCTGATACCCTGGGGCAGATGAGGCATTACTGCCTGCTGCTTTTCTGGAGACCACACAGTGAAATGGTATCTTTCAATGTTTAATTTGTTTAAAATAAGAAATACTTATGTACTTATGTACCAGTCTATATGAGCTCAAAATCACCACAGGAGCCATGAAGTTCATGAGGTGATGGAAAAATATGCAGATCTGAATTGGAGTTACCATCAATCGTATCTGCAGGAGTTTGGTCTATGCATGTATCTGTTAATCTTCCCCTAAGGTCACCAGGAGCAGACAGCAACTGTTCATTGCTACAAAGCAGGGGGATGTTTTTCAGGGCTCCTGACAAGCTACCACTTGCAACTGAGTGCCCCGAAAACTTCTAGATCTATACAGACAAATGTTCCCCCAAATTCATTGCTGACTATCAAGTGCCTGAGACAGAGGGTATCCAACCTCTGATACAGGACTGACTCACTCCCACGGGAGCTGCGGGTCTGGAGCATATTCGCTTTGTGAGATCCATGCTGAAACCAGGAGGCTCCCCTCGAGGGGACAGATACCTAGGACTGGTCCAACTTGGCAGATGGTAGACAGCACTGAGATTCAGGAGGAAATGATTGAGGGATCAAATCACCACTTTGAACATTTGCTCAGCCAGGGTGTTTGTCTTAAGCAATGTGAGAGAAGGCAGCAGCTCAGGACTGTGACACTTCACCTGGCAGTTACTCAGCCACTTTCCAAAGCCCAGAAAAAAGGCAGCAGATAGGCAGACCTGGCTCCCATCTTTCACTTCAGCAACACTCCTCTGTACAGAAGAGGCCTGCACTTTGCACACTTTCCATTCCATTTCTCAAAGCAGTTCACGTGGAAGTTGTTTATCCCACACAAGGAAGACAGGTTCTGAGGAAGAGAAAGGAGAAGTAACTGGGCCAATGGCCACTGAAGAACGGCATCCAGAAATCCTGCATCCCTGCCCAGTACTTCTACTCACTCCCGTGCCCCTTGGGCTTGTCTAGCAGGCTGACCATGATCACAGCACTACCAGAATCTCACTCCTTCCATTCTCACCACAGGCAGAATGACATACAAGCAGAGGCTCTTCTGAGCTGCCAAAACTTCATGATGGTGCAATTATCAACAAAAGGATGGCAGCGTTACAGAATTTACTTCCAGGCCCTGATTGGAAGATGTATCACCAAGAAGCCCTGTGCTTCTGCTCTTTCAGAGACAAGAAAAACATCCAGGACTGAACCCAAAGGCAGTCTGAAGGAGGAAGAAGAAGATTCACATTTACCTAAGCAGGCTTTGACACCATAACTTTTGTTCTTAACTCCCTCCTCCTGTTTGTGTTTCTCCAAGTAACCTGCTAAGCTTCCACACCAGGATGACATTAAGCAACAATCACCCACTACCAGCAATGATTCAGTGCTAGTGGAGAGGACTAAACAGAGCCTTTTCCAGAGCACTTCTCCAGCAATCTCACACAGGCAACAGTACGTTGGGTTTCTCTAACATGGGAAAAGTTTAAGCCACAAGCACACACCACCATTTATTTCAGTGAAGAACCAACAAGTTGAGAATACTCAGGGAACAGACACATTTAGCTGTGAGATGACATTTTGTGTCCCCTTTCTGACCATCAGCATTGTGCCTCAAACCACAACTTCTAGTCTCTGCACATGGAACAGTGTTCTGGCACTATGAGCTTTTGAAGGGAAACTCCATTCCCCACACTAATTGCAGCCCATCTGTTGCACCCGCCTAGAATAATTAAGCAGTGGGATTCCAGGCACAGCATCTTATTTTGAGATCAGAAATGACTGGGAAAGAGTGGAAAAAATAATAGGTTGGCTCTGACCAGGATACTCAAAGGTTGCCTCCAAGAGAGTTGTATTATTTACCCCAGGTTTGCACATACTTCACTTAAAATAAACATACTTTGGTTAAAAGGAGGTTGCTTTCCATTATGCAATATAATCCTGCTGCCGAATACAGACACACAAACATGGAGCCTTTTTAAGGCAACTTTTTGAAGTAGTCTATACAAATTGTGTATTTGCTCTTGATCAGTCCAAGAAGATTCTGGCAATTATAAGTTTAGCTACAGAAAACAGGGTGCTGCTTGCTTTGCCTCCTTTAGAAAACAAGTGCTTTATTTCTGCCTTCTCCCATCCCCAAGGATGGATGATGTTGTCAGAAAGTAGGATGCATTTAGCTCTGTCCTGCCTTCCAATGGACCTACCTACAGCAGAAGTTCTCACAGGTGGCAGGGTGCCAATATTAATAGAGACTATTCTACCACATCACAAAGACAGTAAAATCAGGCACTGGGAGTTCTCTGAGGATGCCCATTCGGAGCTAGGGAAGGCAACAGAAAAGATCATACACAGCAGCATCTTCTGGAGAGCAACTGAAACAATATGGTCAGGGAAGCCAAATCAAGGCCTGCTAAGCCTGGGTGACCAGTCACAGATTCTGCCTTCAGGATGTACCTGCTGATTCTGCTGCTGAACAGCTTCCAGCTGGCTGTTCCACAATGAACCAGCTGCCACAGTGCTGACAGCAAGGAAAACCCTTTGTCAGGAGAGGAAACAGCTCTGACTCAAAAGCACCCAGGGAATGGAGCTGGTGAGTAACATAGTTACATTGCTGACTATGACTCCTGTAGTTTCTTCTACTTTTATTATCCCTTTGGCCCATTCTTCTATGAATGCTTATCCACAAAGTTTAACCAGTTCCTCACTGGCTCAGCCAGAAGCATCCTGCCATGAGTTATCCTTAACATAAACCTGACACATTCCAAGCTATTAGTTTTTTACCTGATGTGCCAACACTTGCTCAAGACTCCACATCCTTGTCTTAATATCAATCACTTTGCAAGTGGTTATAGGCCTCAAGTGCTTGCAGCTGCTGAGAGGCTCCAGGAGTGTTTTCTCCAGACCTAGACATATGAAAGGCAACAACACTCCCTCAGTACAAGACCTGCCTGATCAGCACCGAATCTTGTTTATTCAACAAGTGAGAAATACAAAAATCACCAATTTCATGTTATTTTTCTTCTTAAAACAAATATTTTAGCCACATTTCCTAAGGAAAGAAGGTACAAGCAGTTATACGATCCCACTGTCCAACCAACCTCCTTCTTCTTCCCACTACTTTGAAACACAGGAGCCAATTTCAGCTACATTTCAGAGCAGTGGACAAGTCTCATAATTCTATAGCTCTTGTTTTTTAACTAGCATAACAAAGGAGAGATGCATTAGTGCCCATGCAGGGAACAAGGCTAAAAATTTCCATCCTGTGTCAGGGAATTGACACAAGACTGATCAGATGTCTTCTTAAATTCTAGTGGCTCACTGACTTTTATTTTTCATATTTAAAAGTCAGTAGAAAAAGCAAAACCTCCTTCCAAAACCATTTCAGTTCTGTAAATGCAGCCCTTCAGGTTAAGCACAGAGTTCTGTTGTTTTTAGAGACTGACCAGGCTCAGCCTAAGCGAACCAAAACCAGTTTGTTTTCACAGTCAGAACAGAAATGCCAACAGCAGAAAGCCATGAACAGTGAAATCTATCATTTTAGTTCTCCACAGGTGCTGTTTGCAAGATCACTTCAGCCAGATTTTCAGCTAGTGTAAGCAAGCATGGTTTATTAACTTTGGAATACATGCACTAGGGTTCACACCCACTGAACTAGAGCTGGCTTGATATTTTGAGAAGGACCAAGCCAGAGCTACTGAAGCCAATGTACATACACCAGCTTATCCTAGGTAACAGTTTGACAGTTTTTCATATGAAAGCATCCCATTTAATAGAGGTAGTAGCTCACCAGAGTAAAGGTACACATTGTGTCTGCTCAGGAAATATTGAGCAATGGTAGTCAGCTAAGAGAAGGAGCAAGGTCCCATTAACTCCCTAAAAGGTGTGTTTTGTACACCAGATACTCATAAACATTCCCTGACACAGGCTAACCTACTCCTTTTAAGACTCATCTTGAGTTTACTAATGGAAGAAAGAATAACAGTTACCACCACACAGACATAAAAAGAACTTGGGCTTCCTGTGCTACAGTTATGGTATGCAGAGAGATCCTCCTGCAGCAAAGGAGAAGGCATCAGCCCTGCCATCTCCCTCTAATGTAAAAAAACCACCCCAAACCAAAACCAACCACAAAACCAAACCAAACCAACAAGCAACAACAACAAAAACACAGATACAAAAGCCAACAAATTGAAACTCAGAACCCCATCACCACCAATAAAAATGTAATTGAAAACCCCAAGTTCTGAGGCATACTACCCATCAGAAACCAGTACAACAACAACATGAAGAGTATTTCTTTTTATATGTGCTGCTACAGTTGTATGCAGCCAGGTTTGCCTGTCCTCAGCACTTCAACACACATGAGCCTGCTCCTAAGAAGTCAGAGTTTAAAACACTGTGAACAAAGTCTTTCAGTCTGGACCCTTTCAAGGTGACAGACCATCAGCCTCACAAAACTGGACAGTCTGGGTAATACCAACATAACTTTACTTCTAGGTTCCCCATGCTTTAGGATTTAAGGATGCTCAAACCTCTTGCATGTCTACAAACAGCCTCAATTCAGATCAGTCTTCATTCCCACTACAACCTATGCAGCACCTGGTTTGAATCAGCTCAAGGTCTTGTCTCATGAACAGGAGCTGAAGAAAGTATCATTACATTCCACTCCATTTCCTCTCCACAACTTCTTCCTGGACTGCCAGCAAACTGTCCTTCTGTCTGTGCCAAGGACAGCATGGAGACAGCATCCATGAGCTCAGGCTCCGTGTCTGCATGACCTCAGGGCTGCTTTAACAGCTAGCAGACCATCCAACATGCTTTGTAGGGTAAGCCCAAGATTTCCAAAGGAAAGGAACATCTTGTATTGACTGCTGGACTTTGTCTTTTCCTATGACAAACTCAAAGTTGAACAGAATTAATTTGAAGTGAGCCAAAACTGCAGCAGACAATTGCCAAGAAGCCTGTTCCTGTGAGGAACTGAAGGAAATGCCTGCCACATAGAGCAAAAATCTCTTCCATAGACTCAAGTTCATCAGAGGTGCTCTGGTTCACTGCTGTTTGTGCATGAAGAAGTTAAGCCAAATTGCTAAGCTGCTGCAATTTACACACACTTTAAATGTTTCTACTTTCCACTCATTTGGGTTTCAATTCTTGTTACCAAAGGGACCAAAAGCTACTTTAAATACATTTTCTACTGCCCATCACTATCAGAGATCTCCTGCATCAGCACTACTTCTAAAAATCTCTTGCAAACACCTCATCACACTGTGGACCACTAGACATTGTCTAGCTAGTGCCAACTACTGGCAGCTGTTCCAGGCTTTTCCATGCCTGTGCTTAGCAAACCTATCTTGGATTGAGTCAGACCACACAGCTTCATGCACAGACATACACTTTTACTAAATGTGTAGGTACATTGGTATGCACGTGTTTTGGAGAGGAACAGTAAATAATAAAGCTTTGTGAACAGGATGTTACGTACTTGTGCTCCCCCTACAGAAAAATAGGCACAGGTTTCATCTATCTGATCCTCCCTGCTCAGCAGAGTGAGAGTTTAAGATTTCCCCCTGTGGTCAAGAGTGCTACAGCAACTCCAGCAAAGGAATGTGGCATTTATATGTCACATTTATAGTGTGGCAGTTAACTGCCATGGGTGGTTTACAGACTTTTGTAAATTACACAGTAGTTCCAGACTTCTACATGTGGTTGTGTAATTATGTCCAATGGATGTAAAAGTAATGATTACACTTGGCAGGCTACAGTTTGGACTACTAACTAGAAAGCATTAGCATTTAATAACCTACTTCCTGGAGATTTGCAATTCATCACACAAGTACCCTCACTGAACACCATCATCTGCACTGGAGCATCACAAGGCACTAATTGATTATGCTTTGCAGTTCCCACTATTTCACAAACTCTCTTTCACAGTTATTATCCCAACATAAAAACAAGCTGGAGAGCAAGGTGGTGCTAATCCAGGAAAAGGGCACACTGAGATCTCTGGGTGTGTGATCCCTGAAGGCACATGTACAATGGAAAAGTTTGTGATCTACAGCCCCACCATGATGCTCCTCAAGAGCAAGAGAGGTTTTATGTCCAACTAGAGAGATATGGGTGTGCCCTTTCCTTAAAACACCAACATAAAGGTCCAGCTGGCTTCTAGACTAATGGCTAAGGACTTTCAGAGGCTTTTAATTTACTGCCATCTAGTGACAAGAGCAGAGCCACACACAGAACCTCACACCTTCACTGTGTGCTGTCACCTGCTCTTCCTGCAGCCAGATTAAACTGTAGCTTGTAGCAATGACTTCCACAGATTAGTTAATAGAAAAGTCAAAAGCAGAACCCAAACCAGGAGCAAAATATAAAGTCCTCTGTAAGCGTTTAAAACATTTATGTTTTTCACAGCTTTCACAACTCTCTTCCATCACTTCAAATCAGCCAGTTGCAAGGCTGTCTTGGGCACAAAAGTTTTTGTAGTTAATAAGCTGTGAATTTTTACTGATGCCAGTAACTGGATGTTCTGTATGACAGGGGTCAACCACAGAAAAAATAATAACAGCGTTTTTTATTGGCAGAAAACAGAACAGAAAGAATATCACTGCTTTACAGTGATGCTCATGCAATGCCTTAGGCACATGCACAATGGCTTCAGAGAAGTGAAAATGAAAGCTTTTGCAGATATATTCTATGGAACTCTCACCCAATGCCTATTTCACTGTAACTCTTAGTAAAACCAACAGTCCTTCTACAGGAAGGCTGTGAAAGAATGACATTTTGAAAAGAACTTCTCAAAACACTCATCTTCCACACTCACACTCACAATCAGAATTCTTCTTCCAGTTATTCCATCTCACACAACTGATTGTTCTTGTAGTACACCGTTCAGCCTAAACCTTAAATAGAAGCTTCATGAATTCAGTTGCAGTCCAGGACACCTTGCTCAGACACACAGCTGGGGGCAAGCAGCACCAGACTGTACCCAGCAGTGCCAAGTCATGACACAAGGGCTCACACCATTCTTTTGAGGAGCAAAAGCATATTTTGCCGTCAGGTTTGCCCCTGGAAAACCGCTCACAAATTTTATTAGTAGGATTGAAAGAGTCCTTGTACTAATTCCACCACACTCAAAAATGTTGAAAGTACTCCATGTACTTAAATATTTTTCTTTAATTACAACTGTGGGTTAAACCCATGACAAGTGTTTCTATCTTTTTGAACTTTTCAGAAAGATCTTGGGTGTCTGCCATCCTGCAGGAGGACCTTTCAAGCCAGCTCTTCTCCAGATGCGCTCCAAATCCTTCTCAAATTTTGCCTAAAACAGAACCAAATAAGAAGAAAAAATGGTAATGTAAGCTCAAAAGCAATGCTCGAGTATCCAGCCTCTGCCCAGGTGTCCGAAGGAGACAAGGTGTAACACACACAAAGGAAACAAATGCTTTAAGTAGACAACTTGTTCTAAGTGCCAAAATAGAATCAAACAGCTGGAAGAGACCTTTAAGATCAAGTCCAGCCACTAGCTGCAGAAAATACATTGAAATTCACAGAGATTTTGGTAGCACTAAAGTCCTATGCATGGAAAACCAAGAAAAGGGAAATAGAACTGTAAGAAAATGAAGATATTTTCATTATAAAAAGTGTTCAACGCTGCTTCCTGCAAATGCATGGAAATGGTATTACAACTAACCCAAAGCTGCATCTAGGCAAGGTGAAAATTACCTGAGAATGAACTGAACTATATCACAGCACACCTAACAGACTGCTGAAAGGCAGCATTGAACAGCCACAGTTTGAACAAAGGCCTGTGTCTTCCCTCAGCTCCTCTATTAAGGGAACTAAAAAGCTTCTATACAGAAAAAGACAACAGGAAGCATTTGAGGATGTTGGCAAGACAAGAAAAAAATGAAGCCAGTCTCCGTGCTGTAATGCAGCCACCTGAATTAACCTTTCACACAAACACTGAAATTCTTCTCCATTAGTCATGTGTTTATAAGTTACTGTTCTGCAATCAAAAAATATCCCCAGTAGCTACCACACACACACATTTACAAGCACAGAAATATTCTGACTCCTGAAGATGCACAGGTCAAACACTGAACAAAACCAAGCTACTGGATCAGTAAATGCTGGATCAAGGCACTCTGAGCTGCTACCATTTTCCCCAAACCAATTCCATATAAAAACACAACCCAATACTGAACAGAGGCCAGCTTGAGAAGTGGGAACGTTTGTGTCAAGAAGTTCTCTCTACCCTGAGCTCACCTGACGTTTCTTCTTGCGACCTTCCTTGATCCTCCTCCGAACAAACTTCCTTCGCTTCAGCAGCTTTTTGTACTTGTGCCGGTTCATTTTCCTTCTACGAATCTTCAAAACGTTCTTACACTGAATCTTGTTGGTAACTGTCCCTTCTCCCTCCCCCACATCAGCTCCCTCATCAGTCGAGGGACAGTCATATCGCTGGAGAGGTTCATGGCCCACCTCCTCCTGAACATCAGGGACCTCTGCTTTGGGAAGGGAGTAACGAACCGTCAGCCAACTTTCTAAGGGGCTGATGGAAAGTTTTCTGGGGATCAGCACCTCTTCCAGCTCAGGATCCAGGGAATACCAGCGCTGAGGTTGGGCTCCACTGTTGTTAGAGGGCTGTGTGCTATAGCGTGCAGATGTAGGATGATAGCAAAGGAAGGAAGACACTGACCTTGGCAAAAGCTGGCCTTGGAGAAGAAAACAATTTCACTTCAGAGGCAAAATTCTCAAACGGTACCTTAAGAAAAGCTCTGCCCAGCTCCCAACCAACGAGACAACTGGGGCCAGAATAATCTAATAAAAGAAGCTGCTCACAAAAATATATTCCCATCACAAATGCAGTATTTTTGAGTTTTAGGTACATTGCTGTACCATCATCTGCCAAATGCACATAACACAACATTTTACTGTGTGAACTGTGCACTTTGGAATGGCTTGGAACTGTTCATTGTATTCAAATCTTTCTGCTGCTAAAGAATCTCCTCCTAAGCTTAAAAGGAGTCAAACCAGAGCTACATGGTACTGACAGAACACATCAGAAACATAACACTCGACAAGCAGTGAGTGATCAGGAGCCTCACCACCCTTCCACTGCTTGCTGGAAATTTCTAGGTGCCCAGCTACCCCAGAAAAAAACCAAAACTAGGTCACACAACACCCATTTACCTGCAATTCGTGAAGCCCTCAGTAGCTGAGAAGTCAGCTGTGGTAGTAGCATATTGTTTCACTCTGTTCACCGTCGAAGCCAATAATGACTGTTAAAACAAAAACATTTATTCCATGAGGAAAAATTACTGGTTTTAAATAGCCTCTGTAGTTAACCAAACCCCCAAAGAGCCGCGCTGAGGCAATCTGAGCTCCCTCCTCACTCTAGCAACGCGCTGCCGGAGTCTGCCGTTGGGGCCTGGCTCGCAAGCGCTGCTGTAGCCCAGCTGCAGAGGCGAACAAGAAAGCACCAGGTTTCCTAGGTGTGTGCCGCTGGCCCCTTCCTGCCCGGCTCGGTGCGAAGGTGTCACTGCCAGCGCACAAACCCGAGCGCAGGGACGGCGCCCGCCGCCCTCAGGCCGTGAGCAGCAGCCGCGCGGCCTCACGAAGCGCCGTGACCCAGGCGGGCCGCACCGCAGCCTTGCGCTCGGCGGACGGGCAGCCTCCCCCTCCTCAGCCCTGCCCGCGAGCTCCGCCGCCGCCGCCCCGCTCCCGCAGCACGGCCCGCACGGCGCTGCCGGGCCCCTCCGCGCCCGGGCGCCGCCGCCATGGCTCACCATCGCCGCCCGCCGCCGCCGCGCAGCTTCCGCCGGACGCCGGGCAGCGCCCTCAGCGCCCTCAGCGCTGCGCCCCCAGCGGCGCCCGCCGGCGCGAGCGCGGCCGTTTCCCGCGCGCGGGCTGAGGCGGCCCCGGCGGCTGAGGGCCGGGACGGGATGGGATGGGCGGCCCGGGCAGGCCTTTCCCCGCCCCTACACACAGTCACAGCGCCTCAGCGGCTGAAAGGGACCTCGAAAGCTCGCCCAGTGCAACCCGCCTGCCAGAGCAGGACCAGCTAGAGCAGGGCACACAGGGACTCATCCAGCTGGGCTGGGATGTCCCCAGAGAAGGAGCCTCCACAGCCCATCTGGGCAGCCCCTGCCAGTGCTCCCTCACCTCATTCTTCCTTGTATTTATTTGGAACGTCTTATACTCCAGATTGTACCCGTTGCCCCTTGTCCTGTCATTGCCATCACTGAGCACAGCCTGGCTCCATCCTCCTGACACCCACCCTTGATGTATTCTGCACACTGAGGCCACCCCTCAGTCTCCTCCAAGCTGCAGAGCCTCAGCTCCCTCAGCCCTCCATCACACGGGAGATGCTCCACTCCCTGAATCCTAAACCAGTTACATAAAACTATGTAACTTCCACGTTATATGGTTCTATATTCCAGGCATTTTCTTGCCTTTTGACTCTTGTAGCCTTGAACTCGTTTATCCTCCAGTACACACAGAAGGAAAGAGCACAGCGAATGCTGAGCAAACTGAATTTTGGACTGTTTTGTTTACCCCAGCCACAGCAACACGTCACTGAAAACAGGTCTGAGCACATAACGAGCAGTTGTCAGAGCAAGGCTTTACATCCCTGTCCGCGTGGGGATAACGGAAGGCAGCTAGACACCTCTCCCTCACACACCCTGAGCTGCATCTGAGGGCAGCTCTCACAGTGGCTGCTGTCCAGGAACAGCCACACCTGTCTCTCCCACTTACCTGGATGTTGTTTGTCTCTCCTTTCTTGGTACAGGAACCCACCATCTTGGCACAGCATGAAAGTGCTTAATCAGCTGGCATGAGGGAGCGATGTTGAAGCCAGTCCCAGACTTCAAAGAACTTTTTGCTTTTATCCCTACCTCAGCCAGAACACAGAGATCTTTTCACCATCTGCTTTTAGTATTTCAGACCAGAACAGAAATCTGCCTCAGTTTCAGGTACACCTCACCACGTTAAAACCATCTAGCCTGAAGGAGACAGCAAGGTACAAGTACAGTTCCGTGGTCAGCAAAAAGAAATCTATATAGAGAGAAATTAAAGTAGTTAATTAAAATACCAATTAAGTTAAACAGACTATTTGTTTAAACCAGACTTTATTGAAGACACTTTAGAAGTTTATGTACAAAACAACATTCCCACCCCCATATCAGGATGTTAGTCACTGGGAACAAAGCAAGTGCCTGGTGTGTGCTGTCATCCTGGGGACACTCAGGTTGCTGAAGAACTTACAAAAGTACCAAATACACATAGTTTAGACCTGGACAAATTCAGCCTTGGCTCGGTTAGGAGTGAAGGTAACTGAAGGTCCTTCCCCAGAGACATGTCTCCAGCAGACTGAATGTACTGGAATCTGACAGCCTGCACCTGCCTTACTCTGAGGTCAGGTCATTGACTTCTGCAGAGAACGAGAGGCCCACCTTGGTTTTGGAAGTGAAGAGGAACCAGCCCCTGGATTTAACTTGCAGTTTTTCATCTAATTTAGATGGTTCCAAGAGATAGCCATCACTGAGAGCACAGTAGTGTTTGCAGGAAGCATTAGAACAGAGCAGTAACAATACCAAGTAAGAGAGTCAGCCACCTCACTTTCCAAATACACCTAGAGAGAGGCTGAATATCAGACTGGCTACTTCAACAAGCATCTAAGAAAAACCCTAGAGACACAAACATCAGTGGCACAAGTTAAATAGTGACCGACATGCTGTTTCTGTAGCATACTGTGCACTTCTACCAGGGCAGAGTTTCCCCTTGCCAGTCCAGGAAGGAACCATTTTCTTTTTCACCAAGACGGTCCAAAACGGAGAGAATACCTGGGATAGCCTCTTGCACCTGCATGGGAGCCTAGAGCAAGCCAAGCTTCAGTTATTACTGGGACTATGCTACAGAAGAGAATCAAATGCATTAAAAAGAGTTACTAGAATGAAGTGGGATGTATTTTCATGTTTCATGGTGTGCCTCTGCAGCACATGCAAGTGTACCCTGGGGACTGAGACAAAAAGGGGGTCATACTTGGACACTGTCTGAGATGTCACTTACCATGTTTCCACCCATGTCTGTCTGAAGCCAGCCAGGATGCAAGGAAATGCAGAGAATTCCATCTGACTTCAAGTCTGCAGCAAGACACCTGGTGATCATGTTCAGTGCAGTCTGCAAGAGGTGAAAACATGTGTTAGTGTGATAGTTTTACAGACCTTGAGCAAGACCTTAAAGCCAAGATAACTGGCACCTCCCTTCCACCATGTTGTCTCTTGACAAATGAAAGGGCAGTAACAGTATCACAGTAACCTATTAAGACTTACTGTGGCTTCACTCTCAGGGATATCTGTTGAGAGAAGCATTGTGGAAGCTCTATTGCCATAATCTTGCTGACCAAAGATTAAACTAAGTTATGATGGAAGATAAAGCAGCATTTAAAATTCCTAAGGAGCTGTGGGGAAAGCACTATTGACATAAGGACTGTTGTTCTGCAATAATCACTACACAAACATTCATGTTTTTACTTCTGAACAGGGAAAACAAGCATATTAACAGCTTTGGAGTAGGTGGTGTAGGAGAAACTGTATGTCTAATCTCAACTGTTTGTACAAACTCAGTTCCTGGATGTGACAAAACTGAAAACTCCACCTCTCACTAACTAGCACTACCATGTACAGATCAGCACACCTTTTGCTGAGTTTCATGTCTGCTATCTTGCTTGGTGTCTGGAGATGAACACAGCTAATGGGACACACATTTGATAGCATCAGTTCTTCCCTGAATGCCAAGTCCCTCTGAAATGGATCTAGATCAGAGCAGTGATGAAGCAGTAGTGAGCCTGTTCTGAAGAAGTTGGCATGTTTGCTCAAGATGTACAGTAGTCACAGATCTCATTTCCACCCACATGAAGAACAAGAACAGTTCCCATGTCAGCCTAACCGAAGAGGTGCTGCACACCTCACACCATCAGCTTCAGCTTGGAGTGGTCTCTGACTCCAGGCCAGGAGCACAGCCCAGGGAAGCCTACAAACCTTTGCTATCCTGTAAGGGTAGACCTTGAGGAACATCTCGTTTGCCTGGACAAGTTGCATGGAGGCAGCAAGAGAGGACATATTGATAATAGCAGCTCTATGGCAGCCCATTCCTGTGCTCAGCTGGGCTGCCTTCCTCAGAAGGGGTAGAAATGCCTGTGAAAACAAGAGTTTGGTTTAATTTGCTCGGCTTGCTCTTGCCTCCTCCAAGGCAAGTCAGACTCTCAGGTTTTGCTCTATGAAGAAATGCAGCACAACTCTATGCCACCAGCACAGATGGGTGATGGTTCTCCGGACAAGCTGACCACAGCCAGCTCTAAGTAGCAAGGACTTTGTCTCTTCTGCCCACCTCCTAGCCCAACCTATCCACTGAAGTGACCTCACACCAGGTGGATTTCAATAAAGACTCTTGATAAAAAGGAGCTCTTGCTGCTCTCTAGGCATGCAGTTTGATATCAGACCTGTGCCTGTGCGGCTCCAAGGTGAAAAATGGGTTATATGCCCAGCTCACCAGTGGAAAAGCATCTTATAGCACTATAGATTCAGCACATTCCTCCCAGTTCTTACCTTGGTGACCATCAGCTGGGCAACTGTATTGGTTTCATAAATGGTGAGCATTGTCTCTGCTGTAACTTCTTCCAAGGAAGCAAGCACGTTGATGCCAGCATTGTTAATGAGGCAGTTCAGACCTTTGTCTCCCACGATTTCTTCCACTTCCTTGACTACTTTCTTGATGCTGTTTTCACAGACCACATCTGCACAGACAAGCCAAGAACAGCCACAGTGAACAGTGACCTGTGTGGTTCAAATGCCAACAACACATGCTAAACCAAAGCCAGTTAATCTGAATGGGGACATTGAGGCAGCACACAGAGATGATAATGCACAGAAGACTTCACACAGATTATGTTTCTCCAATGTTATCTTCAGATGAGAATGATTGTTTTCAGCTGCTGGATGTCATGTACAGCTGCTGATTACCTAGGAGACCAGTTTCTTAAGATGCACTCACCTGACTTAGTTGAACACACTTCTGTACATGCCCTTTACTCACCCAGTTGAAGGAGCTTGACATTGCTGTATTGCTTGCTAAGCTGCTGGAGTTCCTAGGAAGAAGAAACAGGGTTACCAAACCCTAATAGGGTTACCTTTTATATATACACATATATATATGTGTGTGTGTTTGTATCTATGGCTATTACATAAAACAACTTGAGATCTCTTCCTCCAGAATTGTAACAGCCATTTACTTTCATAGCTGGACTGAAGGACCTTGTTTTCCAACCTGCTGAGCAGCTTTCCTGAGGCCAAGATCGACTGCTCCAAGAAAATGGACCCTTCACATGCTTAGTCAAGATACCAGCGTGCCAGGTTACAGGGTTAGTTCTCAGTGAGCAACTCGAGGGTGTGTTTGCAGGGTAACCAAAAGCCCTTGACCAAGCAGCTACCGTTGCCACTTCCACAGCAGACCTGGTGCTCAGACTGCATTCAAGCCCTTAATTCCCCACTTCTACAAGAAAAGCATGATTTTCCTGAAGCTCAGCGAATGCTGGACGTCAGCTCAGGGCCACAGGAATGCTTGACAGAAGCCATTTGGAATTGTTCTTTGCAGGAAAAGTTTCCTAGCAATTTTCCCACGGAAATTCTGACTTCCAGCACTCTCATTAGCTTCAGTTCTTGTAGCTGAAGGTAAAGCACATACACAGTTACATACACAGCAACTGCCCACAAGGACAATTCTGTCTCTGCTAGATAGCTATAATTCAGTCATCTGTCTCCTACCTCTCAGCAGAGGAATGATTAGTGTTCTTGGAGAACTTAGTACTACACTGGTGGTGCTGCTGGACAAAGTGTGTCCAAATGGGATTTATAGGCCCAGCTGGAATACTTAGGTTTCTGTGCCATGCAGCCAAGTGGGAAGCGTGGCCAAATGCAACAGATGGGTTACATACACCCAGCCATGTTTAGGAGACTGAGCAACTGGGGCCAAACATTGCATCTCAAGCAAACCCATGTACTTAGGAGCCCTTTGGGAAAACAGGGGTCAGGATGACTGATTTTGAAAGAGCATTTCTTTGCCACTTGGAGACACTTAGGGACTCCATGTCCTCTGTCAAGCTATAATGTATTACAGCCTTTATCTGGGTTCACACTCTGCAGGATTCTCTCCAGGCTTGTTTAGGAAATTTCTCCCACCGAGGACAATCTACAACTGCAGTGAAGGCTATTAAAGGGAGGGGGAAGGAAGGGGGACAAGTCAGATGTACCAAACCAGATGATATTCCTTCCCTTGGATAGGGCTTAATGGGACAGTTTTCAACAGATGAAAGACACAGAACACACTATCTTGTTTATTGGCAGTCAGGCATGAAATAGTTCTGCCATGTCAAGGCCTGCAATAATTATGTGGCTTTGGACTGTCCACTGGACTTTAGTTTGACAGTATCGCTTGATAACAAACTCCAGAAGTGCTCTGGCTCCTCGAGGTTTGCTCACTTATTTATAGTCAGACTGCTTTAGTCTCTGACAGAAACAAGCTACTGACTTTTGCTAAAAGGCCAGAGATGTTTTGTGCAGTGACAGCAACTGAGAGGCTTCTGAAGTGGGTAAGCAATATGTTCAATTAAGAACTCCAAATACTGTAACATTAAACATTGTCCAGAACATAAACAGCATGAAATTACAATTGCTGCATGCAAATCAGGTTTAAAATGCAATGTGGGGTTTTTTCCTTCCATTTAGTTAATTACTTAGTTAACAAGTGACTCCCACTTTAGTGGTTTAAGTTTCTCAGCAGCAGCTTCCAGGCATAAAGCTAACTTAGGCAGCTCTGGTCTTCATGAATGTTACCCCACCTGATATAAACAAGAGCTGAAAAATCCAGTTAGGAAGCCTGAAGTTGCAGAAAAGCCTATTCTTTTCCCTGCTGTGACTAGAAGGAGGACTGAGACAAGTTTATGGCCTCTGATACAACCATTTTGAGCCACCAGCCACGTTTGCTGCTTCTTCGTTTCCTCCATCCCAAGCAGTTTTGGTCAAAGACATCAAAAGCCTCCTGTGCCCAGAGAACTCTGAAAATATGACTGCAGTGCCTGTATAAAGTAGTTATTGACTCCCCACTGAAGGGACAAGCTTTTCTGAAACTCACTGTGATCATCTGCCAAATGCCTTGTTGTTTTTTAACAGGGGGAGAACAATCTCCCCCCAGAAAAACACACAAAAAACCAAAACCTCCCCACACCCCTAAGCCACCAAAGTCATCTGAAAGGGGTTTTTTGTACCAGATTCGTGCTCACTTTCTTCCTGCCAACAGGCTAGTGCTGAGGCAGTGCACCCAGGACAAATAGGTTAAAGCCCTAGGAAGATAAGATCTGGGAGCAGAGTCTAAGAGAGCCAAAGCAGTCCATAATGGCAATGCATACATAAGTGAACTCATTGGTACTGCAGCTCCAAGTGCAGCTGCTGTTTTCATCTCAGTTTACACAGTTCCATTTACAGGCAGTAAGTCATGTCTCAGGCCAAGTGACTTTTAGTTAGCATACTGTGATAATTTACAACAAACAAGACCCACAACACAATCCCCTAATACTGTGTTTAGCAGTAGCTCCAGAAGTGCTCCACATCTTAACAGTTACCCTTGAGAACCAACTCTTAAGGATTCCAAGAAAAAATTAAGCTCTGATTAGCATCTGTTGTTTCCTGCTTGCTGATTTCACTTGTGATTAACAGCGTCGGCTTACTCTGATTTAAGCAAGATCCTCTGGTGCTTAAGGCTCCAGATACAGATCCATCAGTACATGAGATATTTATTGCTCCATTTCAGCCAGGAATGTTATGTTGTCTTTGTCATTTAGCAAGATTTACTTTGTCTTCTTTATGAAAGCATTCTTCACTTCAGTTATGACTCTTGGAAAGGACCTGGCCATACTACATGGGTTGGAAGCAATCAAGGCAAGTGAATATAGCCCTTGGGCAGCTTTGTCAGGCAAAGGGTACTTGGGTATCCTTTCACATCACCCTGCTTGCACTCAGGACAAAGTCAAAGATGTTTCATATTTGCCTGTGTCTCTCTGAGATGGGCTATTGGGTACCACAGTGGACAGCCACTTTACTGTTTGTGTAAGAACTTACACCAAGCTGCTGCAGACTGCCCCAAATCCAGTCCTCTCCGACTCAAGAAGAGCCAAGCCTTAAATGCTGGAGGAGGTGTCAAACACATCCAGAAAAAAAACAAAACAAAACAACCCAACACTACAATAACTCCAAATTAGAAAGACTTCAAGAACGCTCCTTTGCCTGATCTAACACACACATCTTGCTAGAGCACTGCTCCAGAGACTGCTCAGCTGCTCTTCCCAACAGCAGAGCACGTGGCTAAAATATGTAGCAAAGAAAAAAAACAAAAGCAAAGCCAGACAGTGTGCAGAAGCAGTTGGTGAGAGCTGTGTGTCTGACAAGGGAACAGACACCGCACTGTTGATAACGCTATCTTCTGCTTCAGAGGAAGGGAAACAGCACATTAAGCCCTGGAAGATTTCCAGAGCCTAGTAGAGGACTTTTGAGCAGCGAGCATCTGAACACTTTCTTGTTCACCTGGGAACACACCTGGGCTTGCAGGGAGAGCAGGAGGAACGTGAAGATACTTCTGTCCTGAGGTCTCACATTCAGCACAGCCCACGGCCATTTTGGGCCCTTCCCCAGAAAGCCATCTCTTCCTTCCATACCTCAGCAAGTCAGAGCAGGGGCTACGCTCATCAATAGGTAAGTCTTAGACTTCAGGTCAGATCTTGGCCCTTTTATGGGGAGGCAGGATGGGGGAAGGAAGAAAGAGCAAGAAAAGCACGAGTGGGGTAAGAATTACAGAAGGGTCCCTGATCCCACCTGGCGTGGAAAGACAGGACATCAGGATTATTTTGCAAGAGATTTGTAGCTGTATCCACTCTCAGTGCTGGAGCAGCCCAAGTAAAGGCAGATCAGAATCAAACTGTGGCTGAGGGAGTCTAGTATGGTACTTTTCAAGGAGGGGCAGCGGTTATCTAGATGCGCCTGCAGGCCTGCTGCATGTTATCGTGTGATCTAAAGCCCATTTGTTAGGCAAATGTTCTGTGGAGGCCACCTAGGAGCTATTCAGCACAAGAACTCGAGTTATTACAACTCCTGCCAGCACAGACTCACATGCAAAACCTTGCAGCTGTTCAGCATTATCCCAGGGCTCAGGAGTGGAGCTGCTTTCTGCAGCCAGCAGAGGAAAGCAAAGTCAGACCCCCCTCCAGCATCTCTTACTAAAGTTAGGTCTTGAGGGGCTCTTGACTGTCCACCATTTGGAGAACTCCAAAGTATGCAGTCACCTGTGTAACAGCATACAGATCCTCTGGAGAACTTTCATACTGAGGAATTGCTGCTGACTATTGCCTCCAAGACAGGTGTTGGATTTGCTGGGAGCTCAACGTCTTCAGTCACTTTTCCTCTGAAAACCTTAAGATGATTTTTAAAAGGCTTTTCATTTAAGCTATTCCCATCCTTTTTTTCCCCCCTCCTTGCTTTCTGCAACAGGAAAATGCTACTCTACCAAACCAGATGAGAGGAGAATTTGAGAGAGCTGTCCAAAGTTGCTGTTCTCCAAGTTCATCTTCCGATTCAGACGAGGAGGTGAGGGGCAGCACACTCATGTTAAGTAGGATTTTTCGTACGGTCACTTACCACAAAACAAAGTGGGAGGAAACAAAATACCACTTGAATCACTGTCAAAGAGACAAAGCAAGCACTGACAGCTCAGGTGTGCAGACAAAGTACAAGTCACTCCACTTTACAGCCCAGTCTGCAACAGTCAACAAACAGGTCTCAGATGGACAAAGCCACTTTCGTGTGCATTATGACAAGTCTGCAGTGGCAGCCTCGGCAGGGCAGGAACCTGAACTCTGCATTTCCAAGATTGGACTGGAAAAGTCAGTGAAGGTAAAGTTTTCTCTCTGGGAAAGAAAAATAAAGAAGAAAAGAAAATCGTGGAAGCTTTCCTTACCAAACCACACTCAGGCAACACTGCCAAATTGGATCCAAGCTGTGAGATAGTTGTGCATGGTGCTAAGACTCCTATGGCTAGAGGCTCGAGCACGACTGTGCTTGCCCTCTGCCAGATAGATGGACTGGTGGCATGGTGGAATCACACCTCAGAAGGTCAGAAAGCTTTGTGCCAACGTTATTCACTGCAGATGAGACAGATAATACTAGTGAGACTACCACCATACCTTCAGTAAAGATTTCCCTTCCTTGTGAAGTTTCCAAACCCATCTGTTAGAAATATGCTTTCAGCTGGCTGCAGGAGTTTCTACTGATGTACTGCCAAAGCACAGCACACAGCCTAGAGGTCCTTACAAAGAACAAAAAGCCACCCTGATCCACCAAGGACAGACCTTGCCCCCTCCCTGCTAAAAAAAAAACCCCAACAACTTAGGATGCACATGGCCTGCAAATCACCACTTGGGGTTACTGGAATGTGGCTCTTGGCTACAGGAGACATGACTGCCAGCAGTCTTTCCAGTTTCTAGTACCTCAAGCAAGAAGTGACCCAGTCTCTTCCCAGTACTTGAAGGGTACTTCACCTCCTTGTACAGGTTTACCAGCCTTTTTGCTCAAGATTTTTAAGTCCTGGCGATGCCAAGTTGTGCAAAGATACATCTGTGTAACGTTTCCTGGGCAGCTCTTCGTACTGAGGGAACAATTTCACTTCTCCATGTAATTGATCCAAGGCCATTGTAACAGGAAATCACTGCTGAACACAAGGGCCAGTTGGTGAGAAAGAGAATCTCCCTCAGCACCAGCAAAAGCAGCTTTAGAACAAACAACCAAGCTGGGAGATTTTGATCTAACAACAGGTCAGATGTCTCTGCTGGTTTCCTGTAGCACTACGGCAGGGAGCTGTTGTGCAATCGTGAATAGGAAATACATCTGGGACAAATGCCAGATCTGGGAACAGGAGGCAAGAGCCAACAGAATGGTAGTGAATACCTGTCCAGGAGGGGGGCTGCAGGAGCCAGGGGCTCTGAAAGGCAGCCTGTGCACCAGCCTTCAGTCTTGCTGGACTGCTTCTCAGCAATTTGATTGAGACATATCTTAAATGTGCCTTTGTGCTGGAGAGATTTACAACAAGAAACAAGATGTAAGACCTCTTCTTGCAGCTTTGTAAGTACCTGTGGAGCAGCACTTGCCACTGGAGAAGTGAACGGCCAGGCTGCAGGTGCCACCTGGCCAAGCCTGCGCTATCATCTTTGAAGAGTCTCAGCAAATCTTTTAAAGCTTTTGTGTAGCTAAACAGTAAAGAAAGATTGTTTATTGCTAGCATGGTGCAGTCACAGTTTGCACTGAAAATAAAACCCACCCTATGGGAACAGACATATAAACTCTGTTTGCCTTCTGCTAAGGCAGCCTTGGGCCACGCTTCAAACACAGCAGATGCAGAAGTAAGACTTTACGTATCAATTCTCCTACTGAATGCCTGTGGCAAATACACAGAGATTTGACACAGTCACAGAGTTGAGAGCTCAGATTCTTGCAGCTCTGGAGCACTAGAGCCTTCCCAGGGAAGAAGGAGGGCAATAGCTGTGTGTATTGCTGTGCTGCCCTAGCAGCATTCCACCTTACTAAAGAGAGTCAAGATCAGAGCAGAGATGCAAGAGACAAAACAAGTGGCCACACAGTAAGCAGACTGATAGCCCTCATTATCAATTTGCCCCCCAAAAGCTCAGAGAGTACCTTTAATTTGTCAGACAGTCATTTATAACACTAGGGATGGGGAAGGAGCCCAAACACATTAGTGCTCTACTGTGGCGCGAGGAACGTTGGCTGAACAGGCAAAGGGCTGCAAGTGAATTCACCACCAAGATGCAACAAAACTACTGTTTTCAGCAGAAGGCTCTGGTCCCTACCCAGCCAAGAAGGGCACTAAAAAGAGCATCTGTCATTCATTTAGACTTTCTCACTTGTCGAAAGTCCAGCATAAAGAGACAGACAGGGCACACCTCCTTCAGGGAATGCAGCTACCGTACAGAAGGGACAAGGAAAGGTGTAACGGGTTTCACCGGGAAGGCTTCTGTGGGATGGACTACCCGGGTCTGTGCAAAACCTGAGCTGACCAGGACATACAGCTGCAAATCCAGCGAGAAACTCAGAGACCAGCTGAAGCGGCTGATGCTCGACCTGTTCAGGGCTTCCAGAAGCGCTTTCTCCTTCCTTCTCTCCCCTCACCAGCCCCCGGGCTAGCACTGCCCGCCGGCTACATCCCCAGCCAGGCTCCTCGCCAGCCCCTGGGCCAGCACAGCCCGCCGGCTGCATCCACAGCCAGGCTCCTCGCCAGCCCCCGGGCTACCCCAGCCCAGCCCAGCCCAGCCCAGCCCAGCCGGCACCGAGGGGCTGCGGGAGGAGCCGCGGCCTTCCCGCCGGCTGGCAGCCTCCCGGCCCGCGGACCCCCGGCATCCCCTCACGCTCACCTGCGCCTTCTCGGGGTAGCGGCAGGTCGCAAAGACAAAGTCCGGGGAGGGACTGGCGACTGCGAGCCCCCGCACTAGCCCCAGCCCGATGCCTCGGCTGCAGCCGGTGATGAGGACGGAGCGGCAGCGCGGCTGGGCCATGCTGCCTCAGCTCGGTTCGGCTCCGTCCGGCTGTGCTCGGCAACGCTCGGCTCAGTTCGGCTCCGTTCGCTCTGCTCTCGGGGCCGCCTCACGCGGTTCTTAACCTGCGCGGCTCGGAGCCGCCGCCGCCGCCGCCCCGCTCCGCCCCTCTCGGGAGCCTCCCCCGGCCCTTCAGCTCCCCCGTCCCTTCAGCTCCCCCGGCCCTCCCGGGAGCCTCCCCCGTCCCTTCAGCTCCCCCGGCCCTCCCGGGAGCCTCCCCCGTTCCTTCAGCTCCCCCGGCCCTCCCGGGAGCCTCCCCCGTCCCTTCAGCTCCCCCGGCCCTCCCGGGAGCCTCCCCCGTTCCTTCAGCTCCCCCGTCCCTTCAGCTCCCCCGGCCGCGGCCCCGGGGCTCGTTTCCCGCCCTCGGGCAGGTCCCGGGGCGGGCCTGCAGCCGGCCCTGAGGGAGGCGGCTCCTCTGGGCTCGCGGCTGCCCGGCGAGGAAGGTGAATTTGTTCTTTCCTTGCTCACAAGCAAACTCCCTTCACCCTGTAGGGACACAAATGACCCTTTCACAGGGAAAGACCCCGGGCCCGGCTGTGATGGCGGCCCAGGACTGCTCTGCCAGCAACAATCCTGATCCCCACACGACTGGACAACAGTGAAATCGCCATCCCCAGCACACAGGAGTGAGTAAAACAGCAAGGATACAAATGCTGTGAGGGGAGGACGAAGCAGAGGTGAGAAGCAAAGCCAGAGTTGCTGGGCTGCCCAGGTTACTGCCAGACACATAGATCAAGGTGTCTTTACTGCATTGTGAGGGAGCTGTTCCTGGCAATCACTCCAGGCTTCCTTGCTTTAGCTGATCCTCACCCTTATCACCCACACTGCTTGTGCCTCCTTTCCCAGATAAATAGTCTAAACCTGATCTGCACACCCTCACACACAAAAACTGGCAGCGGTGGGTGGTGTGGGTATAAAGGCTTTCATTACATGTTAGTGCCATACTGATCTTTATTTTCTTTATTAAAATATCAACAAGCTTTTAAACATTAACTTCATCCTCATATGGGTCAAGAATAGCCTCTGCCCTTGTACTTGAGAAACAAAAGCATAAAAAGAGTTGGTGATTCAGGGAAAGGCTGTGGAAAAGCCCAGACCCACAATGAGGCTGCCCCAGGGCCCTGTTTCTGGTTTATTTCTAAATAACTGCAGCCACTCCAAATAAGATCCAGGGTGTGGAATTGTCTGTTGCTGGAGAGCACAAAAGAGGGTTCAATATCCATGTCACACTCCCAGGGTGAGAGGAAGATGCTGACACAGCCATTTCTCATCGACCCTTAGACACAAAAGGTGATGGCAAGCAAAGCTGACTGGTGACAGGGCTTCTTGATCAGTGCTTTTGTTACCTTTGAGGAGAAAGTCATGACTGTGATGGTTATTTCTGGTGCAGAAAGTCTCTCCGCAGAGCAGGCCCCAGGCTGCTCTCCTCCTTCAGCCACTGTCGTCCTGGGCTTCCTCTGAGCCAAATGCTTCAGCCAGGTCTTAGAATTAAAACAGGAAACAGTTCATGGTTTAGCAGATACCAAGTGTTTGCCCATTGCAAAAGTTCTACAGACAAAGTACGTGGTGGTTAATTGTGCGTTACGCTGCCTTTTTATGGTGTCCTGAACACACACACAGCACTTTGCAAACAAGCCATAAAGGCAATATCCATCATAAATTGTTCCTTTCCCTGCTAGCTCTGAAAATGAGAGCAGCAAGTGGAGCAGTCCGTGCCTCGCTGCTGGGGAACAGAGGTGAAAGGATTTGTCTGGAGGCCACTGGGCCACAGATAGAGGCCAACACCCAGTTCCTTTGGCCTAACAGCTGACTCACACAAAAGGGGAAATGGCCACCTTGGTTTTCAGCTGGTTTCTTGCTCATGTGTAGTTACAGACAAGCAGCCAGGCCTTTGGGTGAAAACCATCACAGCCTCATTCCCTCCTGTGCAGGGTTACCTTCACACCTCAGCTGGGAACTGGGGCCATTGTCTCCATCCCACACTCAAACCCCTTTGCTGTGCGTTACTGGGGCTGTGGTGAGTGCCCCAGTCACATCACCTTACCCCCTTTCCAGCTCTTACTGCTCACCATGGCTTTTTACTACTAGAAACTAGTTCCTCCTGACTTTTGTCTCTCTTGAAGGCAGGTCCAGCTTTCAGCACAGTTAACCACAGTCTAATAAGGGCTGAGATGAGTTGGATACACCAGTGGAATGCTTTGCTTAGGAATTTCTCACCCACATTTAAAGACAATAAAAACAAGGGTTGCCTGGCAGCCCTTGGAGAGGAGTTAACCTGGCAGGACAACGGGGAAAATACTCCTTTTATTTTAAGTTAACAAAAAAACCTCTTAAATTGCTTTTGCAATTTCTGTATTTGAGTGAGCTCCAGTCATCCAGCTCCTCTTTGGCTTCGGTCTGTCTGTGCAGGACACACTGCAAAAGCTGGCTTGGGGTGTTTTATGCAGGTCTCTGGCACTTTTCCCACCCAAGAACATATCAGAGTATCAGGATAATTTATAGTGTTTGTGGAACTTGAATTATTATTAGTGATTGTGAGCTAAGAAAACAAAATTAGGTTTAAAACAGACACTCCTAACGAAATGGTTTTGGATCATCAGCTCAGAGCCTTCAGGTCAGCAGAATTTTGTTTGGGTAGACTCTAGGCTAAAATCAAACAAGGAAAAAAAGAGTAGCCACTCTCCAGAGATGCACAAAACATTCAGCTATGATTCAGATCCAGCCCTATCAGATTGTAAGTGGACTCCGAAACATCTGGCCAGACTCCAGAGGCATACACTGTGAGCACAGAAATGAAGGCAGACAGTTTCTGACAGAAGCTGAACCTCTCTCTCTCTCATTTCCCACCACACTGAATTTCCAGAGGAGTAAAGGGCCCAGTGCCCAGCTCTGTGTGGAGACAATATCTGCACTCAAGCTTCTGGTAAATCTCAATTAAAGCCTCCCTTCCAACAAGGAATTGAAACCTGCTTTCCCCATCTGCACTCAAAAATTCCAGGCTTTGTTGTTTATCCTCTGATCTTGTCAACTACTGGCTTGCCATCTTTGTCTGACCCAACCAGAGGATCTTCCCCTCATGGTCACCACCTGCCTGGCACACACTGAGCTTAGAAACTCAATATTTGAGGCACCAATTCCTTCAGCTCTCACTTGCAACAGGACCCTCTGCTGATGGGGAGCAAACACCGATCCAAAGGTGGGACCTTCTGCCCACACGCTGCATTTACAGCTGGGGAGGCCACTGGTGAGGAAGCCTTAGCCAGAGAGTCTACAGGATTATTTACCATGAAGGAAGGAAGATTAGGCTGTGTTGCCAGAGCAGGCAGAAGGCTTTACCTGAGGAAAGAGAACCACAGCCTGGCCAAGGCAGCAGCAGCTTCCAAGTCAGAGGTTTCAGTAAGCACTGTCCCTTCAAAGCTTCTGCCAGTGAGACCACCTCTTGTCAAGCAGAAGGGACTGCACATGAACACCACATCCAGAGATCACAGAGGGGTAACCTGAGCAAGAGCCATGTTGCAGACTGCAGGTGTTCAGAAAACAGAAGCCATAACTCGCCTTAGGAGCAGAGACTTGTATATGCATGTACACACAGAAAACCTGGTTCTTATTCCAATTTTAGGTAAACCAAAGCTCCTTGTCTTCCCTTTGCTCTGCCTGGTAACACAGACTTCTGCAATTTGGAATATTTGTTACCATGAGAACTGGATTTTTTTCCCCATTTTCCTAAAATGAAAACTTAAATTCTCTCCGTTTCTAACCCATAGGACCAGAGGTTGGAAACAAACCTGTGTTGCCTGATCTGTGGTAAGAGTCACAAGTGCTGGTAGTTGGGAGAAGCTGAAGAAAAAGAGTTTGGTGTCAGGACTATGAATACAGTGAAACTACAATGCACAGCTTTCAGCTGGAGGAACAAGTTGGGTCAGAGATTTTCATTTTCTGACTACAAGGACTGGGTCTGGACTCAAGGATATGAATGATGCAGGCCTGCACCACTTCTCCAGCCTCCTGAAGTATGCAGTAGATGAAACACTAATCCCAACTAGAAAAGAGCAGTTGATCCTTTGGTAAATAAGGTCTGAGCAGGATTACACATCATTCATCCTATATGCAGCTCAGCACACTAGGAAAGAACTAAAAGGTTCAGGAAGAAGCTCTTCAGCCAAGGACTGACAAGTCATCCCACAGCTCACATGCAGGACTGCCTGCCTGGCAATGGAAGGGTGATAGTAAGTCAGGGCTTGGGTACAGCCTGTCTCCCCATATCATTTCACATGAGCCATCAGAGTTCTGCCAGACACCAGTGGTTTCCAGTTGCTACCCCATCAGATGACCCTCCAGGTGAAAGATGTTTTTCCAGTAAGACAAAAAGCAGCCCTGTTCCTTTCAGCTCTATAGGAAACATTGGGAAAAGCAACTGACACTTGAGCAGATATAAGGACACAAAAAGTTGGGCTGTAAGAGGGCACCAGGCGTAGGTGAGGAACAAAGAAATGGCTTAACACAGGATTTCTGAGCTTTTTCTCCAAAGCCTGGGCCCATTTCTCTTTCCCAGGCTCTTTTACAGTGTTGTGCCCAACCACATCTATTTGACACCTTCCACAGGAACCCTGCTCACAAAAGAGTCAGTGAACAAATGCAAACTGGTGCCAAGAAAAGAGAAGATCTGTCAGCTCCATTAATGAGACCTGTGGCTTGCTTGCTGTCAGCAGCACTTACTACCCCAAGGTGTCTCAACAGCTCTCCAAGGTCAGCTCACACCAAAACCTTCAGATTCAAACATCTGCACACCCTAAGAACTGACAGCTCATTTATTTTTTCCCATGTGGTAAGATTCTCATGAACCATGGTTCTGTAGTCTCCCAGAGACCAACTACAGTCCTTACCTGTGCAGCTTGTTCTCTGTGGTGCGAGTGAAGAGAGCCAGAGCCATTGCTGTTCACAACATTCAGCTGGTGTCTGAAGCACATGGCAACTGTTGGGTATACAGAAGTTGAAGACAAGTCCCTGGAGGCCTAAAAAAAGCCCCTGGCATAGATCTATTATAAAAATGAAAGGAAAAACAAACACCACCCCCCGCCCCCAAACCCCAAAACAAAACAGTTACTTCTCTTTCTAGTGCTACTTGAGTTGGCTGAATGATGCAAGGGAAGGGGTGTAAAATTTGGAAGGGGCTACTAACCTGGGAGCTATGACAGATACACTCTGCACACTAAGTACTGAAAAACTACTCTCTTTGAAATTCCCCAATTAACAAATACATGCAGTATCTCTTAATCTGACTTCCTGAGCAAAATAAACCCCAGGTGCCTGCCCCATGCTGTACAACCAGTGAGGATGGGACACCTGTGTGAGGGGCACGTCTCCCCACACCTCAGCATTCCCTCCCATACCTTCAGCTGCCCCAACCACCTCCCCAACCCACCCCCTGGAGTTATCTGTGTTGGGTGCTGCTGGTTCAGACAGATTGTTCTCTCCTAGAACAGGATGTCTTTCAATCCTGGGATAAAACTCCTCTCAAGTTTTGGAAACAAACAACTTAAAGGGAGAAAGTGTGTATATGTTTGCATTGGTTTTTCCTCTGAGGAGTTTAACAAGTGTACTAGAAAGCAAAGGACTATTTATTCAGTGCTGTACATAAGCACAGTAGTTTGTGGTGATTCTTCTGCCAAGGGACGTTATGTTCATGTAGCAAAGTGTACATGGGCTGGGTCTTACCTTTACCCTTGTCCATGCTGCTCACACTGGAGGAAGGTCACGTCTGTGGCTACCAGAGCTGAGCCTGAACTAAGGCAATTCCTCCTGGAGGAGGCTGCAGCCGTGCAACCTGCCTCCCAACATGCTGCTTACCTCAGGAACTGGACTAGAGGCAATTCCTGAAGGATCCAGAGCAGAATGAAGTCATTAAACAGGGTAACGCTGATTGCCTTTTAGAACTGAGATTAGAGATCTGAGGGTGACCTGCTCCAAGTAATATCCAGGGAGCAGGAATGAGGAAGACTTAAAATGGGAACTGTAGGCAACATTATTACTTCAGGTCATCCATATCTGAACAAACTGAAGTTACTTTTTAAAAATCCCATTATGTCTAAGCTGCCTTGACTCCTACTCAGTTATTTAGCATACCAAGGGCTAAATAATTAGTTTCCATCTGTGTGCATAGGTCAAGGCAGAGTTTGCTGACTCAGAACAGATTAACTTCAGTTCCCCAGCAGTGGAAGCAGCTGAAGCTGAGAAGCTTTCCTTCTGTCTCCTCCCTATCTCAATGTATTGGGTTTTCTCAGTTGAGATGTAATCAGAGCTATGGAAAACGAACTACAAACCAACTACTCCTACAGCAAGGTGGCCAGGAAATAACCAGTGCTCCCCCTGCACAGGAGACCCATAGGTCACCCAGTAATGATGGATTTCAAAGAGGTAACTCTTGTGTGAAGTAGTAACTCCTGTTATGGCGCAGAGTATCAAGGGAGCTCAAAAGGTCAAATGCACCACTCAGTTCAAAGAAAGATCAGTCAAGTTCACACATACATCCACAGGTAATTATAGAGAATGATCCTATGCAACCTCCAGCTCAGGAAGCTGACTAGAGATTGACTGCAAACCCTCTCAGCTGCCTTGCCTCCATATTAAAAATGAAGCAAATTGCCATAAGATTGGTCTGGATTGAAAAGCAGCATCAGAAGTCACAGAGACACCTGAAGACTGACCACAAAGCCCCTCATGCATCTCATTTCCCCTGGAGCTGACAGAGGATGTTTAAACAGCAAGCCACGTTTCTAGTAAGATCTACTCAAGCCTGAAAAGCTCGACAGCTGCACCCTGTTTCACACAGGACACCAGTCTGCCCCTCAGCACGAGCCCAGCATTGTACCTCTATTCAGGGTGTAACAACTCAGGCTAGTCTTAAATTACTCCCAAATTTGACAAATCTCTTCACTCAGCACCAAATTTCTTTCCTTATGAGTAGGCACAGTATAGCTCATAAGAAACTACTATCAAGTAAATTTAATAGAAAATCAAATACTTTAATGAAATTAGGGAGCATGAGAGTAACAGCTCAGATATACCACTAGAACTGATACTACTGGGCTGTGGGGTTTTGCTATTGTTTTAAAATGCTCTGTCCTTCAACAAACATGCAGGTTGACAAACTACTAATTCTTCAGAGTGTCAAAGAACCTGAGTAAAGAATTTCAAACCACTTAAAATGAATATATAGGAAATGTCTTATGAGCTGGTGGCCTGCACACAGCATTGCACAGATAAAAATATACTACTCTCAATACACAGAGCTAAATACTTTCACATTTATCAGAATTTTCTACACAAGTCTTTCGATAGAATTCAAGTTTTCAATTTTCTGTATATATCTGCCCACCTGTATTAAACAAATGCTTATTTACATCGTGGATAAAGTGTAAAGGCTAGTAAGGCCGTATTCCCATACTGTACTGTAACACTGCAAAATATATATACACATATGTAACCTAATATAGGCAACAGCTCTAAAAAAAAAGTCACCTTACATTTGTACAACATAATTGAGTCAGTACGAAAAGACAGCTTTGTTAGCACCAAGCCACTCCGAGGGGTCATGGGAACTACTCCCACAGGGCAGGACTGCTCAGCACAGGAGGAGCCCCAGAGGTCCTGCTCCCAGAGCTGGAAGTCCCAAGAAACCCCCTCCACCGCACCACGGTACGCAACTGACTGAAGAGCAGGCACAGGAGCCTCCAGGGGCACGCTCAGCAGTGTTAGCCGGTGACACTCCTGCAGAACGCTCCCCGGGGCATTTATCAGAGTCCTTTCCCATCAGCCCATCTCGTTAGTACTTTTTCCTTTGGATTCACGATAGTAAGAACAGAATTGCCAGCAGAATGGACATTACTCAAGCTAGGTGGTTTACAAGCCATGTTAACCTCACGTTTCAAAGGCCAAACGGGTCTGGCATTGCCGAGGCCAGACCGTCTGCGCTTTATTCACCGCCTGTGCCTGCTGTGGCCGGGATGGTCGCGCTCGTAGCGGTGCCCGGCGCGCTCGTAGGAGCGCGAGCGCTCGTGCCTGTGGTTCCTGTAGTAGTGACTCTTCTTCTTGTACTTCCCCGAGTGGTCGGAGCGCTCCCGGGAGCGGCTGCGGGACCGTGACGAGCTCCTGCTGCGGGATTTGCGGCCTTTGTGTGTCGAGTATTTGTAGTCTTTTGATTTCTTGTAACTCCTCACCTTGGAGCCTTTGTAGGCAGAGCTGTGGTTGAACTGTCTCGGGGGAGAGTCGCTGCGGCTGCGGGAACGGCTGTGGGATTTGGAGCCGCTCGATGTGGAGTAACTTTCACTCTTCCTGTGGAAAAAGAAACGAGAGAGAAACGCCCGATTTCCTTCATGTTCCATGGAATTACTCTGCGCTATTATTAGTGCCTAAACGTAGTCACAACGCATATGCAGCACCACGAGACAAATGCTTCTCTGTTAGAGCCAAGGGGTGCAAGCAGTTTGAGACTGAGCACTTGATTCTGTGTTGTTCACTATCCCGTGAAGACTCACCTTCTGTCCTAGACATGATCCCACCTGGCTACTGCAGATACAGCACTTCCTACAAACTCATTTCCATTTGGAACCCACTAGTCACGTCTCAGTTTTACTTATTTTTCCTTCACTACTTAAAACCCATGCATGAATAGCTAAGCAGCTGCTCCAGACTAAGGCTGGAGTCAAGAGTTCATCTACTGCAGGAAGTGATTATCTACTCAAGTACAGTTCAGTAAAATTGTAACTCACTGAAGGCTGAGGCCATAAACACCCAACTTTAAATATAAATAACCCAAACAATCCCTGCTGCCTGGTGGGTCTGTGACCAACACACAGGCTGACACGTGCCAACGTGCTTACCCTCTCCTGTCACAGCTATGACCAGGTCAGACACTGCAACGCCCTTGACCTGTGAGCTAAGACAGTACAACTCTTGGCTGTAACTTCTCTGGAGTTTTAACTAGTAGCTCATACTGCTGTGTCATTTCACAGCCTCTCTTGTTGAGAAACCCACTCTGTGAAATTTCAGCCTGGGAGCTTGAGAGCACACCCTTCTTTCGCAGCAGTACACACCTGTGCTTAGGGGATGCAGATCTGGACGGTGATCTTGAATAACTTTGATCTCTACTTCCACTTCGACTCCTGCTTTCTCTTCCTTTCTGAACACTACAAGAGAAAATACACAGTAAGTTATTTGGCCTAAAAGCAGTCACAGGAATATATAAGTTTCTTTGTTAGGAAAGCCTTACCCATTTACTGGGCTGTTTGAACTCCTTTTTGCTCCCTCCGTTTTCCTTTTAGCATTCTTCATTGCCTGAACAGGAAGTGGTGAAGGTTTGTTTCCTTTAACCTCTTTTGGAGACTCTAGAAAAACAAGCCTTTGTTAACTTCATTTTGAAAGCATGGCTAGTGACTGCAAGAAAGACAAAAGCCTCTCCTCACTCCACCTCACCTTCTTTGTAATAATCAGTATTGTATAGCTCTGCAGCCTGCATCTATGTGCACACATACAACCACCCACAAGAAGCACATCTGAAGAAGTGCAGAAGTTGATCTGAAACCCTTCTGCCAAAATATTGCAGTAACACCAGGGAGTGAGCTGCAATAATAACAAATTGCTTTCAAAGCTACTTCAAGAAGACAGAACAGTAATGTCCTTTCCTTGTCAATTATCTTTTTACAAGTAAATTAAGGACCAAGATGGCAAACATTATCCTCTAGGCAAGACGTGCACCTGACTGGAAACTTTCAGCCAAGTATGCAGGAAAATATTCCCCACTCATCACCCAAAAATTCTCCTGCCAGAGCTCCTAATCATACCTATGCTTTAATAACATGCCAATTGCAAGGATTTGTTCAAGTTTATTGCCAAAACCACATACAAGCAAGCCCCCATATTATACAAGTTTAAACTAGCCTTAGTTTTACACTACTTTGATTTTAGCCTCCCAAGACAGTTACATGCTATTAAACCTCTGCTATTTGAGCAGTTGCTAGAAGCTAGCTTAAAAAAACCCCAAACCAAACCACAAACAAAAAACTGAAGCCACACTGTATGTGCATCTCAGAAGGGTAAATATGCATTTAAGATGATAAAGAGTTATTAAAACAAGTTAATACTACCACCTACCATTTTTGGGGATAGGGGAAAATCCTGACGTGGTATCCAAACTTGGGGCTCCTTCAGGTACTAGACCTTTAGCTTGTGCTTTTGCCTCTTCAATAGCTAGTTTCTTCTTTTCTACTTTGCTTTCCAGCTCAGATAAATCAACCTATGAAAACAGGAGCACCACTTAGGACAAAACTTGGTAAACTAGACTTTCTGCTAACTCACTTAATAGGGGGAATAAAGAGTCCCAGTCCTGTTCTATTTGATGTACCAGGCTTGCAGCTGGTTTCAAATGGGATAAAGTTTTCCATCTCCTGTCCTAAGCTGCAGCCTTTAACAAAGGCTCTCAACATGAAGCAGGGACAAACCTTTTTCCGAGTATAGAGCTGCAAAATTTTTAAGCAGATCTCTTGAATTTCTTCCTCTGTTGTTCCAAAGAGTAAAAACCAGTGTGGACGATTAGGAAGTGGAATCTGGAAAGAAAAAGGAAGAAACACTCAGTTTTCTGCTTCTATTAAAAGACCTAGCAAACCTGAAACTAATGGCACTGTATCTGCTCACCTCCAGCGTCCTAGCTGCGAGGTAAATGCATGCACAGGCAATGCTCTCTGGCTGGAACCTGACAAAGACATCTGTTCTCAGGCTATCATTCATGTAATTCCTGAAAGACAGGATATCAGCAAAGTTATATGGCACTGCAAAGCTGGTGGGTGGTTTTGGTTTTACTTCTACTTCTATTTATTTCTGCATTCAGTTGCTAGACTTCAACATTATACTCCTGTAAATCTAAAGGAAAGTTGAACGATTTTACTAGAACAAATGAAAAAAAACACCCCTCAAGGGGAGGGATGTGACAGAATCTGAGTCTGACTGACTGGTGAAAGTTCAGTTGTGAAACAGAGAACCAATTTTAACTTTGCTTTTCCTCCTGGATCCCTACTGGCCTGCTCTCATGCAATAGACTTGTAATTTTCATCAAGACAACATACAATATAACCTGAAGTACTCAAGCTATAGACTTTTAGGTTGACATGTTTGTCTGCAATAAGGCTGAACCCAGATGGTTTGTTGGAAGCTGCAGCTCCTGTAGTTGTCCCATGAAAATGCAGTCCACTTCAGCACGTGTCAGCTTCTGCTGCAGATTTAAGGGGTCCCTTCTCCTTCAGAAGCATTACTTTCCATCCAGAACAGAATTCTTTTTGATGCAAAAAGCGGCCATGGAAGAAATCAGGGTATTTGGGAACATCAGTTCAGGAGAATACTCAGTATTCGGGCAGATCTCCTCTTTGGCACGTGAAATACGGTTTCCAAACTGTCCCATTTCAGTAAGGTGGCTTAAAATGAATATTCATAAAATGAGAAAACTGTAAAATATGCATATAATTCCAGTCAGTACACAAGCATTATTCTTCTAAGCCTTAAATACACAAAGTAAGTCCCTCTGAATCTGTCAGCTGAAGTGCTTTCAAAGACGTAGATCTTTGAGCACATACCTCAGATGGGGAAAAGTTAAAACCAGACAGAATAGAAAGTCCTCAAAGTAATCTACTTTCTGCAAGTAGTAATTAACCATGTGGGTACCCAGTATACAAGGATTCACTAACCCCCTGACATCCAAACCAGAGGCCACAGTCCAGACACCTGTAACCAGTTCACACAGGAGAGAAAAAGGAACTTGAATCCCAAAGAGTATCCAACTCCCACCTGCCCCAGTTGCCTCACAGCCTCGTTTATGTGAAGAGCAACTGCTACCCCAGAGAAACAACTCTAAATATCAGCTCCTCTTTCTGGGAGAAAAGAACTTCAAAACCTACTTTTCTTGTCCCACTACAAAGAGAGCACAAACCTTTTGGCAAAGGAAGCGATAAAGAGAAGTGGTACTTCAAACATCTGGAAGTCACACAGCCTTTTTCTAATTTGCCAAATTGAAAAACATGCCTGCTTCCAAGTTTGGCCTCTGCATATTTTCCCTGTGGGCTCAGAATTAGACACATGAGGAAATGAATCCTTGTCACAGTATTTTAAGAAAAAAAAAGGTGGTAAAAATGCACATTTTGAGAAACAATTATACTGGATATCCATCAGCTCTCAGGTACTGGAAGCAACAAGCATCAGCACACAAACAGGGAATTTCAACATCTGAACCATTTTTCAGTTGTCATTTCCTCCCTCCTCCTCATCCATCCCACCTTCTGTAACAAGTAGAAGACGGGTAACGAGTAGTCCTTAACTCACACTCGAGGATTTCATGCAATGGAACTGGGAAATCTGGCAGTGGGATGTTTCTCTAAGTATTACATTTGACAACAAGCTTCATACATGTACTCAAAATGTTTTCTAACTCGTTTACAAATGGAAATCAGCTTTCAGCTTCTCCTTGTGTGAATTCATCCCTTTAAGAGTCTAAATCCCATCTTAATTTACTTGACCATTTAAGAATACATCATCTGGACACAGTTATAGAAATGTAACATTAAAAACATCTCAGAACATTAACAGTCAGGGTTATGAAATATACAACAGTCAAAATACACAATAAAAACAGTCCAAAAGTATAAGCACAAGAAGCAGTTGGCCAGTTACTATACTATCATGTATATACCACCTGTCTAGAGCCAGCCTTCTCTTTGTAGAGCCTGCTTTGGTTTGACTGAAGACGGCAGCTATCCCTGCACCATAGCGCTTGGGCAGCACAGGAGAAGTCTTAGTCACTTACCCTCAGAGGCTACCCTTTGATTAAAAGAGTACAGAAAAGAAAAGTCAAAACTGGTTCTCTACACACAGGTCACAGTACCAGACAGTTCAGTCAGCAGAAATATGATCTTTGGATTCACTAAAGGTTTTATAAACCACACTATTGTTAAGAGCCATTATTGCTTAAAAGCATTTCTCTCTTTGTTAAGTTTAAAGACCTGGAATTTGACATAAGCTTCCCGTCCCCAAGTAAATCTGTAATTGGAGCAACAAGGTAGAGAACATTTCTTGGCAAACATTAAAGCATCTGGGTTTATCCCATTTTAGAAGCTGACACCTTGCATTATCCATACAGATAAAGGAAATTTATCCGTGCTGAGTGTTTGATACACCTGTAATCAAGCTCAAGCCCTGAGAAAAGCCATTTCCCAGCACTGGGAACAGCCTTTAACCACACACTTTTCCCTGAAGAACAAAATAAATCAAACAAACCAAGGAAACTCTATAACTAAGCATTTTCCCTTTAGCTGAAAAGTGAAAGCAGAGAGGAGGGAAGTGAGAAGTCAGGGTGGAAGGCTACCTTACCATTAAAACAGTGCCTCTAACTTAAGAGGCCGATCAACATTTGGGTAGCAGTTTGGGGCACGCCAAGAAACACTGGGGCTGTCTGGTATGGCCCCCAATCTTTCCTGAGCTATGTTGCTCAGAGAGCCTCAAGTGACATATTTCTGCTACTGCCCCTGCTGGTCTCTTAAAACAAAGAAAAACAACTTACCATGATGTCTGGACCAGGTGTTGGTTACGTTCACATTCTAATACCTGAAGGTACATAACGATTATCTGGAAGATATGGGTTATCGAGTTATTAACACGAATCTTGAGAGCCACCCACTTATTTCAGAGGGATGTCCACGAGGCATCTGTTATTCTCTGTCAAGTTCTAAAACACTCCACTTGTCAGAGTGTTTGCAACATCCCCAGTGCTTATCCACAAAGCTTCTGCTCTCCAGTGCAGAAGCTACACAACTCAACCAGATCTGGCCTTCCTAGTGCTTTGTCTTCTGAGCTGAGGCATCATGCTATTCATCTAGAGGTCTTGTCTTCAACTGTTTTCAAGCTAGGTACGTTCTCCTATACAACTCATAATTCCTCTTAGTTCATACTCAGGAAAAAGTATTGCTAGCTGCCATAAGCAGTACCAGAAGTGCCACATGGGCAGAGCTGAGGTCTAACATCCTCTGTGTCACTGGTTTATTCAGTTCTAGGTGATTTTCTTAGCTTTGGAAGGAAAACAAGGATACAAAGGCTAACAGGGAAAAAAATCATAGCAATTAACAACCAGGAGTAGTGAGAACATGATGGAATTCAGAGAGCCAGGTAGGCTTAAAAAGATGACTTTATTTTTAGAGAAAAAAAGAGCAAGATCCCAAGTTGTGCTGGCACAGGAGCAGGAGGTTCTTCTACCACACTTCACCACTTATAGCTTATGATACTAAAGCACCATGAAAGACACAACTACTGCAAACGTTTTAAGTGTCACCCTGGTCTGACACATGATACTTAACTGTTGAGAAATGCCTCATTTCTAGGCAAGCCCTTCACACCTGAGTGTGCTTCTTAGAACACCAACACTGCCAACAGCTCTTACGTGTTGAATAACCTCGGCATGTTTCCACAAGGAGTGTTTCTAACAGGCTACCACAGCCCTAGGTCTCCAAATTCCCTTCTGCTTCAGAACCTGTGTGCAGCTGACTTTTTACTAACACCAAAGCTACCTACTTATAGAATTTGACTTCAAGGAATACTTAGCATCTGCATCCACCTCCAGTCGTCATTCGGCAGTGATATAAGACCAACTAGTAAGAATCTCTTAAACGAGAAAGAAGACATGGGGATGGTAAGAAGCTACCTTTACTGAACCAGCCAGCATTATCACACACAAACCAAACAGCTTCCATGCAGTTAGGCAGCCTACTCAATGCATTTATAGCATATGAAACACTGGTGTAAAGTTAACTTATACAGTACAAACCTTATGAGGGTGCTTCACATGAACACAAAATCCCAACTCCTTTAACACTCTTCTTTCTGCCTTAATAATTTGATTCTTCAAGTTCACATATTCTTGATCCAGTATTAGAGGCACAGGTTTTCTGCAAGACAAATTTAAATCCTGAAGAAGACAATTTTAACCTCCAAAAGTAGCCACGTGCAGGTTAAGTTGTGTTTAAGGTACATCACCATCTATACCACCAGTAAATGTGTATTTAACTCACTCTGCTCTTTCATGAGATCTCTTCAAGATGTTCCCTGCTTTACAACACAGGGAATGATATTATCATTGGCCTAACAAGTGTGATGACTGAAACACAACAGAAATACTCGTCACTGCAAAGCCTCAGCTTACTTTTTTTCCCGTAGGTGTCTGAGGCGATGGAACACGTTAATCACATCCCGAATGCGCCTTGGTGCTTCTTCAATCTTGGATGCCAGATGAACACAGGCCATTGACACGTGCTGAAATGTAAGTAATTGCAAGATACTGTTGTTTTGCTCAAACCAAAACGGTGGTAAAAGAATGAAACACTACAAAATGTGACACAATTAGCACCAGGTAGCTTTAAAATCATGTTGATCAATAAGAGAAACCTACAGGGTAGTTGTTAACACACTTCACATGGCAACTTGTCAGGCCAGGTCAGACTAAGTAACACCTGTAGCACATCAAGTACACATCAAGTATTCTCTTACCTCCATGGAATGCTTCACAAAAGACTTGGTATAAAAAAAACGTTGAAATAGCACCTGTCCTGTAGCCATAGCCACCTAAAAAGGAAGGTACAACAGGTAGTAATAACTACCACATTCAATGAAACACCACAAGATTTCAACAGATTTAAGAGTCAGAAGACTGGCTAAAATATATTTCAAGTAACTTTGGGGGTATCTAGAGAAAACTGGTACCTCTGCCTCAACTTCAGTTGCTCAAAATGCCATCAACACCACAAAGACTGTAAGTCAAACACGTGTGCTGAATTGTAAACTCCTCTAATGAAGCATGAAAATATGCTTCAAAATGGGTTAAAACCCAAAAACCCAACAAATCCAGAAAACCTCAAACAATCCAGTTAAAAAAACCCAACCAAACACTAGAAGCCAATTAACTAAAAGTTGTGATGGTGTCCCAGGAAAGCCTTTTCGGTGTGGAAGGAGGGGGGCAATCTAAGCATATTACACATCCTTCTAACACGATCCGAGCTGCTGGGGCTGTGTAGCTAACAGAGGCCTGGCAAGTTCTACACTCGGCAAAAGGAACGACACTGAGCGCCATAGGTTTTGTTTCCTGGCGACCCCCATTATGGCGTCACTATAAGGAGTTTTTTCTTCCCAAAACCCTCGATCTCGATTGAAAACAGCCGGCCGGGAGCCCCGCGGCCGCAGGGCCGAGGCGGCTGCGGGGGCGGCGCAGGCCGGCGGTTACATCACCCGCTTCCTGCTCGCAGGCGGGCGGGGAAGGCCGCAGCCTCCGCGGGGAGACCCAGCGGCCCTCCCGTCTCAATCCCGACCCCACCGGGCGGCTCCCCGGCCGCCCTCGACTTCCCTAGCCACGGATGGCGGCCGAGCGAGCGAGCGGCGGCGGCCGCGGCCCGGCGAACAAAGCTCTTCGCTGCCTGGGAGCGACGAGGCCCGGCCGCGCGCCCGCCCCGCCCCGCCGGGGCCTTCCCTCCGCGGCCCGGCCGAGGCCCAGACGCACCTGTGGGAGACGGAGCAGGATGCCGGCCGCTTGGATGAGCTCGCAGCCGGTGACGCGCAGCTCGGTCTCGGTCTCCGGATCGAGGCCGCTGCTCATGGACGGGGTGAAGCGCAGCGTGTGCTCGGGCAGCAGGCAGTTCTCCAGCGTGATCAGCACCCCCGAGTACAGGCGGTCGCCGATCAGCACCGCTCCGGGACCCGGCACGGGCGGCCCGCTCCCCGCCGGGACCGCTCCCGCCGCCATGGCACCGGTCGCCTGAGGCCCCGCCAGGCCGCCGCCCGCCACCGCCGCCACGGCCGCCGCGCTGCCCGACCCCGCCGCCATTTTGCGCTGGTGCCGCCGCCTCGGCCTGCGCCGCGCTCTCCTTCCCCGCCGGGCGGCGCCTCCGCCCGCTCCCTCCCGCATCCCCCTGCGCTCGTCTCCTATTGGTTGAGCGCGGCTCAGCCGCGTTCGCCCATTGGCCGGGCCGGCGCCCCGCCCGACGCTGCGCGCGGCGGCGTGACGCACCGCTCGGGAATTCGAACGAGGCCGAGGGGGCGGGGCTTCCGGCGCGCGCGCGCCGCTGCTCCCCCCGTGACGTCACCGCGACGGGACTGGGCCCGACCCAAAATCACCCCAGAAAACAGCGCTGCGAACGCACCGTCCCTGGCACGCGGCCGGGCGGCTGCTGCTGAGCTGCGCCAGGCCGCGTCTTCCCCTCACACAGCGTCAGAAACGCTCCCGGTGCTCCCCAGCGGCAGCTCCCAAAAACAGAGCAAATCGTCTTTATTGTCCTTCAGAGCACAAAAGGGGCCTGTGCACGACGTGCTGAACACCGGACCTGCGCCGGGCTTGACTCACCACTGCTAACAAGAGCCGTGGCTGCTAACGCAGAACTGTGGCTGCTGAGAACTGTGGCTGCCAACCCAGAACCGTGACGGCAATCTAGAACCAGGGCCTGATCTAGAACCCGATCTAGAACCCACTCTAGAACTTTGTCTAGAACTCGCTCTAGAACCTGATCTAGAACCATGGGAGCACCTAGAACCGTAACTGCGGTCTAGAACATTCTGTCCTTTACCTAGAACCATGAAACCGATCTAGACCTGTGGGGCCGACCTAGGACCATGACTGCCAATCTAGAACCATGACCCAGAACTGTGCTGACCCAGAACCATGGCTGCTAACCCGGAACCATGAACCAGAACCATGGCTGCTAACCTGGAACCATGACCCAGAACCATGGCTGCTAACCCGGAACCATGACCCAGAACCATGGCTACTCACTTAGAACCGTGACTACTAACCCAGAACTGTGGCTGCTAACTCAGAACTGTGAACTGTGGCTGCTAACCCAGAACTGTGTCTACTCACTCAGAACCATGACTACTAACCCAGAACTGTGGCTGCTATCCCAGAACTGTGGCTACTCAGAACCATGGCTACTAATTCAACATGTTTAAGAGAAGCCCTCAAGCTGTGAGGTTTTGCCCCCAGACCCACCCCTTCCTCCTCCTGAAACCATCCTCAGATGACTTTGGCCCACACCCCCATCTGAGCAGCAGCCCACCAGTGAGTTTACTCTGCAATGCAAGTTCCTGCTTACGAGGACTCCTTTAATATCAATAGTGGTGCACAATACGTGAAAATATTCCCTCTGGCTCTTTTCCATCTCCCAGGGCAGCACATAAACCTTCTTCTCTCCTCCTCTTGGCCAAGGCAGCTAGAGACTTGAATGTCTTCGGCTCATAAATAGCCAGATCAGCAATCACTTTCCTATTCAGCTCCACCTGGGACTAAAAGCAAGAACATTTGTTGTGTAAGTACTGTATTTTTTTTGGAAGAACACTCTAATGCTTAATGATTACCTCAGGGCTTAAGGCAGATCACTTTTTTTCCTATGCTGTACAGTTCTGGAGCTGTTAGAGCACTGTCAGACATGACCACTTGTCCATTGAGCCACTGCATAAAACTTGCTTACTGACTCTCAAAATCTTTCTGGTGAAAATCAAGAACTGAAGAAGCATCTCTGATTCCATGGAAGGTAATGTGTTACAGGTTAACCCATGGCATTTTGTCTCAGTTCTTAGGTAGTTCTAGTTCTTTCTAGAAGCTGCCTGGCATGTTTAAATGTGTCCTGGAGTAGATATTATATGTTTGATATGTTTGGTCAGACCACATCTACTTGAAACATTTCAGTTTTAAGAAATTAATCTGTTTGGCACTTTAGAAGACCTCTATCAGACATTTGCTTCAAAGTAATTACTCTTCAAGCATCACAGAATCATTGGTAGGGGTTGGAAGGGACTTTTAGAGATCATCCAGTCCAACCCCCCTGCAGAAGCAGGTTCACCTAGATCAGGTCATCCTTACCTTATGCAGATTGCTTATGAAAGCTGAGTATTTCAAACCATGTTCAAGAGAAGCTGCTTCAATCCTTGTGATCCAGAGCTAGAAGTGTAAAAAAATAACATCTTGGGTGACAAAATACTTTAAAAGTAAACCTTTTATCATGCTGATCTGCTAATTAATAATTAGCACAGTTTCAGTGCAGCATACACAGCGTCACAGAGTGGTGGAGGGTTGGAAGGGACCTTTAGAGATCATCTAGTCCAAGCCCCCTGCCAAAGCAGGGCCCACCTAGCTCAGGTCAGGACGTGAGCTGTTTCAGACCAGAGGGACTAAGCTTACTTCAAACTCATTTTTCACCCATTGGTCAGTAAGGAAAAAGGCTCAGTCCTGCTTTTCTCCCATTGTAACGTTTACACCCGACACTTGGCTCTTTACCGCTCTGAGGAATCTCTTCTTCTCTCTCCTGGCCTTTGTAGACTTCACGAAAGCTCTCCGAACACTTCTCACAGCCAACTTGTAGCAGCGGTTCTTCCTTCCCCGAAAGTGCTGAAACAAACCCACAAGTGTTCAGTCATCTTTAAGGCTGCTAAACCCTTCAGTAACACTCACAGATGCTCATCTGCATCTCACAACTCTTCAGAACAAGGATCACAAACATTACCCAAGCCTTCCAGTTGGCATATAGCAAAAAAAACCCAAGGCTGAAAAAACTCAGTCCAGCAGAAGCAAACTAAAAGCAGTCCTCACTCTAGGCTGTTGTTCCTGAGGAAAGGCAAACACTAAATCACCTTCAGTGCTTTCAGAAATCTCTAATAAGGTTCTCTCTCAGCCTTCTCCAGGCTACACAGCTCGTAGCCTTTCCTCACCAGTCCAGTCCCCTGATCACCTTGGGAGCCCTGCGCTGGATTCTCTGCAGCAGTTCCCTGTCCCTCTAGAGCTGGGGAGCCCAGAACTGGATGCAGCAATCCAGATGTGGTCACATAAGGGTAAAGAGGGAGGAGATGCCCCCTTGACCTGCTGCCCACATTCTTCTTCACGCCCCCCAGGATGCCTTCTTGCCCATGACCAAGCTCAGTGCGGAGCTGCTCTGCAGCAGGTCACCCCAGCCTGTCCTGGTGATGGTGCTGATCCTTCCCAGGCGCTGGAAACCACACACAGGCAAATTTACACACAGCGACCATGCTGAATTGCCCTCAGACAGCTTCACGGACCCTCGGCGTTCCCAGCAGCCAGCCCCACGACGCTGCCGCCTGCCTGACCTCCCTTACGCTGGGGAAGGACTTGCGGACACCCGACGGGCCGAGCCCCGCGGCGACCGGGACCCGTGGGGAGGCGGCCGAGGAACGAGCAGCCGCTCGTGAGCGGGGACACTCACCCGCGCGTACTTGAGCACCTCCTGCACCCTCCAGAAGCGGTCGGTGAGGCGGCTGCGGAGCCAACGCGCCGCGCTCAGCAGCACCATGTTCGCGGCAGCCGCCGCCTTCCGGGGCGGGGCCAGGCCCGGGGAGCGCGGCCGCGGCTCTTCCGCTGCGGCCTGCGCGGGCCGCGCCGCCGGTGTCCTGGGAGTGTGCCGGGTATTCCTGCTCCTGCCCGAGCCTGGGGAAAGCCCAGTCTGCCCTGGAGAACGGGAGGCTGAGGGGAGACGGGAATATCCTCAGCAACTCCCTGACAGGCGGCTGCAGAGAGCTGGGGGTCGGGCTCTGCTCCCCAGCGATAATAGGAGAGGAAATTACCTCCGTTTGCACCAGGGGAGGCTGAGGCTGGAGCTGAGGCTGAACTGTTTCCCTGAGAGGGGTGTCAGCCCCTGTGCCAGGCTGCCCCGGGAGCTGGGGCAGTGCCCAGCTCTGGAGGGATCCCACAGCCCTGGAGCTGAGGTGCTGAGGGGTCACTGCTGGGCTGGGCAGGGTGAGGGGAGAGCTGGGGCTCCAGGAGCTTCAAGGGCATTTCCAACCAAAATTACCGTGAACTGGCCCAAAAGGGACAGATCTCTGCTTGACCTGAAGAGCAGCCACACAACAGAGCTGTTGGGCGCTGCACGACCTAATGGGGTTGTGTTCAGGGAGCTGTTGCCAAAACTCCCTGGGTAAGAAGGAACCAGGCTGCTGGGTCCATTCCTGTGGGCCTGGAACAAACCACAAGATGGTGCTGCCGTTATAGATGATGGGAAAAACCTCTCAGCAGCATGGGGCTCTTAACCCAGAGAGTTAATGAATTCATCACCTTTAATCACCCCCGGTTCCACATCTCAAAGCAATGCTGCTCCTGTTAGAAATCACTGCATAACCTGCACCATATCTTTCCCACTTGTGGGCAGGTAGCTGTCAAGGATGTGGGAATTCCACGGAATCAGAGCCTTGTTTGACACGAAGTTCTCTTGGTTCTTTGAAAAATCATTTGAATGTGTGTTGAGGTTTTCTTTTCCAAAGGAAAATACATTTAAGGAACAATTTTGTCCAACATCTCACAGGTTAAAATACGTTTTCCAATACAATAAAAGAACTTTGGAAAGTTTCACTGGGTTTAGCAAGGCTTTTTAGAGGTTGGGTCACTTTTATGACCACTTTATCAGCTTTGTTTATTGCCTCTGCACCCTGCCCTCATCAACAGACAGTAAACCCCTTTGTATTTACAAAGCAATACAATCAGTACAAGGTCAATCACCAGGCTGATGGCATGTACCTTGTTAGAAGAGCTCTTTATTCAAGCTCTTCTCGAGTTTGTGTACATGCCTTGTCCTTTCTTCAGTTAGAAAGCATAAGTTAAGCTAGAGAAATACTGCATATGTAAATCAGTGGTGGTTAGTCATAGCAAATACTGCAGTAGCCTCCGTGCCATTTGTCACATTTATTGCATCCAATACCATCTGGTTTTCTGCACAAGTTTAGAGCTTTATTAACACTTTGTCTGGACTGTGCAACAACTGAAAGCAGGCTGGATTCAATAGTTATTTCCCTCTGGATGTCTGGATAGGTCTGTGAAGAGATTTCACATTTGTAGCTCAAGAGAAGGCTGCTACCCTGCATTCTCCCACGGGAGCCTTTCAGCCTGAGAGTGCAGTGAAGGAAACAGGTGGAACAAGATGAAAATGGACTTTTCATACACTGTTGACTGTTTTAGAGGCTGTTTCTGTCTGTATTTTTTTAATATCTCTCTCTCTGGCATTTATTACTGAAAAATATTCTCAGCTCTTTGCCTGTCTCCCAGGGAAGTGTCTGTCCAAGCAGAGCTGCTCCTGGGGCTTACAGCCTTGTTCAAACCAAAATGTATCTGTCAGCTGAAGAGCTTTTGAAATCAACTTTAAATGTTTGGATTAGTTATTACACCTTTCAGAAATATTTCAGTGCTTGATAGTCAAAACTGAAAAGCTAGAGGAACTTAATCTTTGGGGGACAGTTGTCTATTGTTTTTTGACTTACAATGCAGAGCTGTGGTAAGTGAATTTACAATCAGTTTAAACAAGTAATTTTCAGATCTATTTGTTCAGTTTGAAAACCAGATCACTGTAAATAAGATGTTGTGACATCTCTCTTCCCACACCTCCCTATGCCTTCCAGCTCTACAGCCTGGCTCCCCAGAGAGCTGGCTGACAATAAGTGATGTGTGTGTTCCCAGCAAATTAATAGAAGGCTTTTGATTATCTCATCTGGTTTGGTGCTTAAAGGGAGGTAGGGAGCAAGGGCTGAGGCAGAGGTGGGATGTCAGGGCACCTATAGTTCTTAAAGGCCCCGATAAACCTAAGCTCAGGCTTCCATCCACACCCTCTAACTGGGGACCCATTTAAGACTGGGCCTGGGAACATCCTTTTTCACCCCAGCTGCTGTTGTAGATGTGCCTGTTTCTGTGTCATTCTGAAATCCTTAAATAACGTTGATCATACGAGGCAGATGAAACAATTGATCATAGAATTGATAACAGAAGACTGTGTGTTCTGTAAACAGGGATGACTGCAGAGGTTTCTGAGATATATAGTGATTGCTATCAATTTCTCTGAGGTTTGTTTTTTTAAATCTAGAGAGAAATGTAGTAAATGAATCAAAGGCAGAGTCATCAAAACTGAAAAGGGACCATCTTGCCTTGGGAATGTATGGTTTGAGCGTGGCCCTGGGGTGCTGTGTGCTAAATCACTTCAGTAGCCAGTCAGATGTAAAGGATTGGCTAGCAGAGAAAGCAGCTTCAGATTCTGCTCTGTAAACAGAGCGGTGTTGCAAAGCTCTGAGAGGCAGCTCAGAGAGGAAGGCACTGCTTGCATTTGAGTGCCTGTGACTGCAGGCAGCTGAGAGCAGGGAAACCAAGCACTGCTCCAGCCTTTGCTTGCAGCTCGGCAAGAGGTGGGAAAGGACTCCAGCAAGGCAGAGAGTGGAGAAACAGCTGCTCTTCACTGGCTTCACTGGTCACTTCATTTGGATGAGAGTTGAGCAGGAAAAATTGCCTTGGGTACGGGGTGATGAGCATGGGAAGATGATGTGAAGTCAAGGGACTGTCTGAAAGGCATTCTCTGGAACCAAGCAGCCCTTCAAAGCTAAGGCAGCAATTGTTTGGGACCTCTTGGGATCATAGTCCTGGGAAGAACAACAACAAATTCAGGAGTACTATGGATTCAAAACCAAACCAATAGCTATTGCCAAACCTCCAGCAGCCACATCTGCTTTGAAGCTGAGGTTGGGACACTGCTGGAAAGCATTCAGAAAGGAAACAACCTGTGCTGGCCAGGTCCTGGGGAAGCAGGTGGCCAAAGGAGGCTTTTCCTTCCTTGCACCGTTATGGTCTCTGATTAAATGTTCTCGTCTGAGTGTGGAAGAGGCAAGAAAAGCCTCTGCAAATTACTTCCTGTTGCCAAAAGCAAAGAAACCCTTTTCAGTTAGAGTGTGGGCCCACTGGTGATCTCTTGGAGGATGTCTGGCCAGGACACTGAGGACTTTGGAGCAGAAAACCTCTCGGAGGAGTCTCGGATGATTCCAAGGCTCCCACCCTACGACATGGAGAAGCAGCTCCTTCCCAGGGAGCCTCGGAGTGCCTGGTGCTGCTTGGCATGGACCCTGCTTATAGTCACCATGAACTCCTTGGTCTTTTTGATGAATTTGCTCCTGCTGTTTGTTATCTTCACCATCGTGCTGCTTCCTACCATAGTGGTGGTTTACTTTGGCTTCCAGTGCCACTCTCGGGTGAGTAGGCTTTGCTCCTTTTGGCTAAGAGCCACCTTCAAGATGGGGCCATCCATAAAGGTTTTATGCTAGCCCATGGGGAACAGTGGCTGTAAGGGCAAGGCTGGACTCCCTGAGCTTTGGCTTTGTTTTCAGAAGGGGTGTGTACAGGTATGGATCTGTTTCATTGGGGGGTGGGTGTGTGTGTAGCCTGGGCTGACAAGAACAGGTTTATGGGAGTTAGTGCCAACCTGCAGGCTCTGGGCTGTTCAGGGAGTGGTCTGTCCTCCTTGGTGCCTCTGGCACAGCTATAAGCAAGGCTGGCACATGTGTGTGTCTAGGGAACTACAGGCTTTATGGTTTCTGGACTAATTCTCTTAAAGTAGGTGTCTGGCAGCCACATATTGTGTGTCAATAGGTGCACAGAAAGGCTCTGGTTGGAGAGGCAGGGAGAACACTCATAGAAGCTGTGAGATGCCAGTCTTGGGGGCACACCTGAATGCTGGCAAGAGTGAGCAAGATATGTTTTTACCCCTCCTTTCTTCCATTGTTGTGGGAAATGAGAGCTTGATTGGGTTATAAAAGTCTATTCCCATGAAAACAGCAGGCAGCTGTGATGGGTCAGGTGAGCACACTCCTTGGCTGGACAGAGCTGCTGTTTGCATTTTAATGTCACAATATTTCTGGCTTTTCTGTGATCTCTATTACTGAGAGCTGCCAGCCTGAACTCCTGTGTAATTCACACAAGTCCTACCTGGGCCCTGATAGGGTTTGTGATTTTCCATTTAAGTAAGCCCTCTACAGTGTTTGTCATATTTGATCTGCCCAATGGTTATTATACAACTGGTAAAGTCTGACAGAATCTATAATCCCCTTCTTATGCCTTTTATGACTTCTTATGGCTTTTGAGTAGGCATAGAGGGATTGTGGCAGAATGTCTTGACAAAAGCAGTCCTTTTTCTTTGGGCTACTGCTTTCCAATGCCTCTCTAGCAGCCAGAGGCTACTGGATATGTTCCTGTGTGACCTTATCTATTTTTTATTAGTATGATGGGTTATGTTTCTTGTGCAGCTGAAAGAATGTGGATAAAGGAAAGGGATGTGCTGGTTGCCTGCAGCATTTGTTAATGCAGAGCAGATGAGTGGTTTGACTCAAACCTCCTGCTGCCAGGATGAAAGGAGGCCTTTAAATACCACTCAGCAAGGACCAGTTAGTGTTGTGGATGCTTTGCAGCAACTTGTGGTGAAGGGGCTTTCCTAGCAGGTATTGCAGTACAAAGAGATGCCAGGAGGTAGAAAGGAGTACAGTGTGAACACAGAAGACAGCACACAGAGGGGTCTTTTCCAGGGCAGGAGTCTGGAGAGTCCCTGGGGAGCTATGGAATGACCAACCCCTGTCTGCAGGATCTAGCATCTCACTGTGTTTTATTTACTTGGTTAGAATTTCCAGTGTGTTGTGCCACCCACATCCTTGTAGCAGCAGGAGCCCTTTTTAATTTGGTTCCTGCCTATCAGATGCTAAGCTGTGCTGTCCTGATGGCTTCATAAAGATGAGTGTTTCCTGCTCCAGGGTTGGTGTGCAGTGCACTTGTCTCACAGTGAGGCTGGAATAATTGAAAGCTTGATTAAAATGTGTTATCAGTCACATAGTATAGCCTGGCAACAGCTGAGCTCAGCTTGGAGAGAAGGAGGAGTTGTGTCTTCATGTGACAGCACTAGAAACTGAAGGGTACTTTGCCCACCCCTCCTGTGCACCACCAGGTCTGTGACAAGCTCTTTCTCGCTCTTCCCACAGGTGCTGCACTCAGCTGCCCACTACTGCAAAAGCATCTTGGATGACAACAGCTCTTCTGCCCTCATTATCCTTGGCTTTGTCATCATGTCCCCTCTCATTGTGGCGGCCATGGCTATCTACTGCAGCCTGGCAAGGCGTCTCCATCTCTTCATGTGCTTCCAGCCCTACAGCAAGGCTGTGTACAAGGGAGAGAAGTGGGGCTGGTACAAGGAGGGAGGCCTGTGCCACTGTGCCAAGGGGTGGAACACTCAAGTCAAGGCCTGGGTGTGAGTTTGCAGCAGCAGAGGCTCTGCCCTAGGCAGCACCCTCTTCTCCCTGCCCATCCTTCCCCACCATCACCTCCTAAAACCACTGTCCCGAGGTCTGTGTAGATGAAGGCTGTGTGGTAGCTAGATGTGAGAGGAAGGGAGGTCCATTAATGAGCCATCTCCTACAGATTCTGCCCACCATGGGAAAAATACAAAAAACTACAAGTCCTTGGTGTTCCTCAGGTCTGAATCGATGCTTAGCTGAGTCAGCTGGATCCCTCTTGTGACCTCTGAAGTAATACCCTAGATCTGTCACGAGCCATTAATTGCAACTGAGTTGAAAGCACAGTGTATGTGAGGAGGTCTGGCAGGTAGGGAAAAGCACCATGCATGATCCTGCCCTTTCAAATCCCTGTGGGTGTCTGTAGTGTTCCTTTAGTGGTGTCTGTGTGCTGCTGATCACTGTAAGCTGTGTGCTCCCACTGCCTCTTGTTCTCCTGTCTCCCAAATACAACGATTTCAAGTGCTGTGTATAAATAAAGATTGTGTCAAATCTCCACTGAGGGAGTTTCTCTCTCTTCTGTCTCAAAGCACTGTCTGCATCAGAAACTGTACCACAGCACATACTGTGAGGTTAAAATGTCATTTCTGTTTTCCTTCTGAGGACTCATTTCTTCCCAGGCAACTGGTCATACTGCTCACTGTGTTCATTGCCGTTCTTCCCCTTGGTGTGGCCTGCTCTCTCCTTCCTACACCTCTGCTCTCAGTCTGTCTCTCACCTTGAAGAGTTAAAAGGAGATAAACAGTCATAAGTTTCTGACAGGACTGAGGAAAAACAGAGGACAGTTCTGTTTCATGGAAAGGAGCTGTCTTGCTGCAGTTTAATAAGGTTTTGCCTGGGGGCAGTGCTTGCTGACTGGGTACAGAGATTTGATATGAGCTGTTGTTTCTTTTGCTCATCTGTCATTTAATCCAACTGCTTTTGCAAGGAAAGTATTCTTAAACCTAGCTATGATTGGAGTGAAGCATTCCCATTGCTGCTTCTGCAGGAGAAATTGAGTTACTGGTCACAGCCTTCCCAATAAAACAAAAACGGATGGAATTCGGCATTTTAGTACAGAGAGCTTTAATAACAAAGGGGAAATGAAACTACCTGAAAGCAAACTTCTCTGGAGCAGAGCAGACCTTCTGTCAGACAGCTTGTCCTGCTGTGGGCAGAGAGAACAGCGATGCACACAGTGCCATGGCTCTGCTCTTAGACTGGTTTGATCCTAAATTTCCTGTCGAGAGTACAGAGACATCTTTAATATCCTCAGCCTTGGATCCAATCCTGAGGGCAGCTGTGCCAGCCTGCTTTCTGCAGGGCTCGTGTGCCAGGCAGGGCTTGTGTGCCAGGCAGGGCTTGTGCCCACAGATGGTGGGGGGAAAGTGTGCTGCCAAGTGCTCTTCTAAACCCCCACAGCCAGGGCTTTGTTCTGTGAGCTCCCGAGCCAGCAGAGTTCAGAGAATGGCTGGAGGATGGTGGGGTTATCTACAAAGACCAGGAGCATTTTAAAACAATCTTGATATGTATCTGTGGGTGGCCCTGGGTTTCTCCTGGGGCTGAGAAGCAGACTCTTGGGGTCCCTTCCACTCCTACTCAAGTGATGTTCCTGTTCCCTTTTATTCCTTTTTGGTCATGCAAGTGGTCTGATAGGAGGCCACAAGGTCTTTGAATCAGTCATCACTGAAAGGCACACAGCTCTCCTGCCCTGCTTTGCAGTGATTAAGTCATTCACTGTCCTGAGAACAAATTCTCTTGGTTATAAGCATCAGATTGAGAGTTCATCTTCATCACCTGTGAGTGTGACCCAGCCAGCCTGGTGAGACGTGAGGAGCTCTTCAATGCTATGAAAGGCATCCAGAACAGCATCCTGAGCACATTACTCTGTGCTTGGTGAAAGGAACCAACATTTGCAGGAGCGTTTAGCTTCTGCAGTGTGAACTCCTGGGCAGAAAATCACCCAGAAAGAACTGAAAGTGCTGGCAGTTGGTGCCAAGCAGGCAATTTACTCTGAGCCATAGCAGGATATATCCTTAGTATGAAGGATGTGAGACAGCCTCTTTGAGACAGATTTATGGAAGGTAAAAGAGAAAAGCAATACAGCTGCAGGGGAGGGAATGACTCCTTCATTTGTCAAAGTTTCCTCCTCACAAGGAAGTGCTGTTACAGTCTGTCCAACTTGCCAGCCCTGAGCTGATTACCTCACCCTCCACTTCCATGGGCAGACGTGGCCATGGGCCTCAGCATCCCTGTGGATAACTGTGGGTGGAAACTTTATCCATGGCTTATCCATGGATTTAATATGTTAAAGTGAACACTAACAGGTTTGCACAGGTGGCAAGAGGAAGAGCTTCCTTCATCATGCAGGCCTGGTAAAGGGTTTCTCTGGTTGGTGCTGTGTGTAAGAGCTAGTGATGAATAAGCCCAAGTGCTCCTGAAGTAAAGAACAAATTCTCTCTCACACAAGTGTAGATCTGGCCCAGCTTTACTGAAATCAGTGGAGACACTCCAGATTTGCAGCAGGGTAAATGGGAGCACGCTTCAGCCCGAGAAAACACAGAGCCTGTACAAACCCAGGGAAAGCAGGAGCTGAATGATCATCTCTCTGCCTCTGCGTTTGCCAGTCGAAGCCTCCGAGTCCAGCAAGAATTCCAGCTGAACTATTTGAGCCATTTCCCAGTGCTTTCAGCTGAGTATTGGTCCTCTGATGCCTTCAGTTATTGGAGCACTCAGCTGGGGACAACATGAATAGGAACCATCTGTCAAGCTGAACTGAAGTCAGGAAGATCTGCTTTTAGAGCCAAGGACAACGGAGCATTTATTGGAAGGATGCTAAATTCCTCCTTTGAGGGAGGCTCAGGGAAAGGAAGATGGAACTGGCTGCACGTACCATGAGAGGAGGAAGCTGAATGCAGATTGTTAGATCCAGGGTAGGGCTGTGGCTGCCTGGCTGCACCCCACCTGTGCATTGGACTGAGACCAGCTGAGCATCCTCCCTGCTCCCAAGGGCTGTGTGGAGTGGGGCAGGCTGTGGCTCTGCTTGTCAGAACGCCCCCAGCTAGAGCAATGAGAAGGGACTGGGGCTCTTGGTTTCTTCTTTGGTCCCTCCACTACCCAGAGGCATGAAAAGGAACCAAATTCACCATGAACTGCAAACACACACAGAGGGGTTCTGGATCTTCCTAAAAGACTTCCCAAAGTGCTCTTAGGGGGTTGGCCATTGCTCTTATTCTCACCACAGGCAGTTGAATCCTCCATGTGCTCAGTTTTCTGTGAATGACTCTCTGGGCTAATCTGGGAGGGATCTGCATGGTGATATAATTCCAATGCCATATGTGCTGGACAGTTTCTTTTGCTCTCTATATTTCTGTTGCTAACTGCTTCATTGTAACTTGATTGTCTTTGGGGAAATCTCCATTGTCCCCCTTCACCTCCCTTCTCTCTGAACTAAGCAGTCACTGATGGTTGCTTGCAGCTCTGCTGGAAAATTTGGTTAGAATGAATGGAAGTGATTAAAGAAAGACTAATCAGAGGGTGCCTGCCAAGGGCTCCTCCACTCAGTCAGCTGATCTTCCTAGTAGTAAGTGCCTGCAAAATGGGTCCCACGCTGCAGCCCTCTCCTGGGAACACTCCCCTGGGACTTGGGCACTAACTGTGAGAGCTGCTGTGAGAAACCCAGGTTTCTGATACACCAAAGCTACATCAAACTACCAAAGATGCTCACAGTTTCTTCCCTCCCCAGGAAGTTCTGAATGGCAGGGGGGAAACAGAGAAACCCTGTAACGCTTTCCAAGTGTGTTGTGTAGCTTTGTTAGGATGCTAATAGCTGAAGCCATCTGCCAAGCACACATTGCCAAAGGGCTTGTTGGTGAGGAGTTGCAGAAGAATGTGAAAATAAACAGGCTTTATTAAAAAAATAAATCAAGAGTAACACACAAAGTCTGTCTGGGTGCATCTGCTAGACATTGCAGACACAACTTCCCTAGGCTCTGAGATTTACAGACTGCATTTCAGAAATACTCTCCCCATTACCACAACTCATCTCTGTCCAGTGGTCTGTGCATTGAAAACACAAACTGGAAAAGAAGGAGAAATAAGAGGCTGTTGGAATCTGTGATGATCAGAAATGAAGTTTTCACTTTAAAACTGACAGACTAGAGGAAGAGAAGTACATGGGCACCACTGTTTCTGAAAAACAAGCTTTTTGTTCCTTCCTAACCATTCTGTGTGGGGCCCAGGGTACAGGATTGGGCCTGTCAGGACCATGGTGTTTCTTGGGCTTGTGTCTGGAAGTACATAGCTGGCTTGGCCTCTGGTGTTTTGGTCCCACTTTAGTTGTCTGTCATCTTCCAGGATGCAATTTCCCCTCATTTCATGTTTTGTTTGCAAATGCTTGGTCTCTGGTGTGCCCAGGCCTCAAGATGGTGCTGTGGGGCTGAGCCTGGAACATGTGAGTGGGCGTCCTGACTAGAGTGAGACCTTTGGATTTGGGCAGCTGGTCCCAGACCTGGGCTGTTTGCTCTCTGTGACCACAGCCAGCACCACAGATGCTGGGAAAGCAATACACATTTGGCTTCATTGTGTTTTATGTCCAGACTGAGAACCCACCACGCTGTGGGATTAGGTGGAAGTGGCACTGAGCACACAGGATGGATCCGTGTTTCCATTTGAGATGAGGCTCAGCAGCACCATCTTGCAGGGTCTCATTCCAACCATGCACATGAGCACTGATGCTGGGCTGACTCCCTTCTGACTTAGGTAAGGCCAGTTCTGGTTAACAGCCTCTGTCACTGGGGTTTTGGCCAGATCTAGAGAACAAGTCTGATGGGGAGCAGCTGAGGGAATGGAAGTGCTCAGCCTGGAGAAGAGGAGGCTGAAGGGAGACAGGAGCACTCTCTGACACTCCCTCACAGGAGGCTGCAGGGAGCTGGGGCTGGTCTCTGCTCCCAAGTAATGAATGACAGGACAAGAGGAAACGGCCTCAGGCTGCCCAGGGGAGGTTGAGGTTGGAGCTGAGACAGAACTGTTTCCCTGAGAGGGGTGTCAGCCCCTGTGCCAGGCTGCCCAGGGAGCTGGGGGAGTGCCCAGCCCTGGAGGGATCCCAAAGCCCTGGGATGAGGTGCTGAGGGCTGTGGGTCAGTGCTGGGCTGGGCAGGGTGAGGGCACTGGGTGGGCTCCGGGAGCTTCAAGGGCTTTTCCATCCAAAGCAATTCTATGGTTCCATTTAGCTGGTGAAGGCTGAACAAAGACAAAAGAGGAGGAAGTATATGATGGTATGATCCTACGATCTATTGCTGGAAACTAATGTCCTTTCACAAAACTGCAGCAGATCAGTGTGTCCTGGCACGATGCACACATTCCTGTCACCGCCAGCCACCTCCCAAGCCAGTCATCACTGCTTTCCCTTTGACCTTAGCCTGACCACTCTCTGCAGCTGAATACCAACTGGACTCCCACAGAGCTGAGCTGCTGATGGGAATAATCACTCTGCCTGTCCATGGCAGCAAGATTGTTAGGGGCTGCCATCATTCCCCTGTGAAAGGGCACTGCAGAGGCAGGCTGGGCAATGCTCCCAGGTTGTGCGGTGGCAACTCAAGCGAAGGATCTACACCCCATTCTTCAGGCCCTGCCTGGGGCCTGCTCTCAGGGAGAACAAAATAGGGACATTTATCAGACCAACAAAAGAGCCACTTTTCATGAGACATTAATTGTCCACGCTGGGTGCTCAGCACTGCAAAAGCTGTTGCCACTGTCACCGTTGTGCTTTGCATTTATCCTCTCTGCCAGTCCATGAGTTCATGGAAATGCTGGCAGCTGACAGGCTGTGATGTGTCAGGACCAGACCATGCCAAGGGTGGGTGCACTTGAACGCCAGAAACAATTCAATGCCAGCCAGCTTTCTAAACCAGCTCCTCCCCAGCCACACAGCAAAGAGCCACGAGTGAGTGCGTGACCAGGACGGTGGAGGGGAGCACGAGGGGCACTCTCAGCATCTACACTAGTCACAACAAATGAAGTGCAACCTAAAGCTGTGCTCCAGGAATGCTGGTCTGCTGGCAGTGCTGCCCAGGAGACCTGTCCTTGGATTCCTTCCCTAGACTCCTCTTTCCTGAGCCAACTGCAAGGAGGAGCAAAGGGATATTTACTCAGGCCATTCCCTGCATTCATTAAGATGACTGAGAGCTGCTGAAAGGGGCCCTGGCCTTTAAAGAGCATCCTAACTTGGAGTTGCCTGTTGAGCCACGCCAGCTGGCAAGCACTTGAGCTGTATGCAGCTCCCCAGCCAGGCAGCATGATTTTACAAAGGTGCTGGCTCTGTCTGGAGTGATGTGGCACTGAACAGGAAGGTTAATTCCTCCTGCTCACTTGAAAGCACCATTCTGCTCCTGCCCTTCAGCAGCAGGTTTAATAAACCAATGTGCTAAAATTACTCTTTTGTCAACACCTTTTTATCTGCATGGCACCAGGCAGGAGGCTGCTGAAGCTTGTTAAAGCTGTTGTGAAGCATTGCAATCCAAATAACATTGTTTATGACTGTTCTGCCCATCTGCACAGGCTGGCAGCTCCTGTGATTATCAGTGCAAAGGGATAATCACAACTTCCCAGCCCCTGCACCTATCTTGTCACTCTCCAGTGAGTGTAAAGGAGTGAGAATCTTCCAGAGGGAGATGGTTTTAGATAACAGTGAAAACTGCAAAGAGGAAGCAACTGGCCTGGCTTGGGAACTGAAAGGGCAGGTGGCCAAAAGCGTGAAGGGAGCTGGCTCTGCGTCCCTTGTCTGCTGAAGAAAACATGGGAGCGCAGTTGGCTTTAGTGGCTGTCACTATAGAAGTGATCTGCACTTGGGATCTGATGTTCATGAAAGCCTTACTGCTAAAGAGCTGCTGAGCAAACCCCTGGCATCTCCAGGAGCAGAACACAACAGAGGGTTTCCCATTGGCACAGAGAAGCTGTGGCCCACTTTTAATATCATTGAAGGTAACTTTTTCTGACAGACTTTTGGGGAGGAGGAAGAGGAAAGAGTTGTCCTTTTCTCTTTTGCCCATACTTGTCAAGCTCTGGAGACCTCAGGTCTGCTGGCACAAGTTATCTTACTGGATATTTAAAGGGGAGCTGAAAGGCCATTCCCAGCCCTTTTAGGTACTGGAGACTGTCTTAACATCCTATCTCTGGGGATACTTTGTCAGACAGAACATCTCTGCATGAACCAGTTTGTTCTACTGTCGGCACAGTTGGTGGGCTCAGCAACTTCCCAGGCAAACCACCTTGGGAAGGACTGTGGGGTCAAACCAGCAGCCACTGACGTGCTTCTGCCTCCTGAGACTCGGTGGGCAATCCTCCAGCAGGTACAGAATGGACAGGATGTGCAGGGCTGGACCTGGTTTCCAATGGCTTGTGTGAACCTCAGGGAGAGATAAGAACCAAGGCCAAACAGAAAAAATCCCAAACAAACCAGTTTGGAGAGCACTAGTACTGTCTGGTTTGCTGCTTTGTTCTCAGATGCCAGAGTTTCACTTCTGCCTGCTTTCATTGTTCCTCAAGTGCTTCGTGTAGAGCTGAGGAAACCAAGCCCCAGACCCTAAACAGATGAACAGAAGTTAAAATAGAGAGCAGGGGAGCAGACTTCCTCCCAGACACAAGCCTCTGGTTGCTGAAAGCCAAGAATATCTACCTTGAAAAATCCTCCTGACTCCTTCCCCAGCTCCTGCTCGCTGACCCAGGCTGCTTCAGCACCACTTGTGATTGCTGAGGCTGGGGGGCTGCTGAACACATTCTGCAAAGCCCTGCTGAGTCAGTGTTCCAGAGCAGGCTGCTCAGAGCCCGTTCCCACAGGCATTAGCAGAGTCACAGGAGGCTTTATTGCCCAGTTGCAAAGACATTGTCTCCATGTAGAAGTTTGGTGGCACCTGTGGGAGCGCTGAGCAGAGCTCTGAGGCTGCACGTCTCACCCGCTGCCTCTGGGTCTGGGCGTGTGGGTGAACGTGGAGGGAGAGGGATAACAAATAAAACCAAATAAACATCATGAAGAAACGTCCTTATCTCTTGAAATGAGCTCAGCAGCACGTTCAGGGCCTGGCTCTCCTGATGGAGACTCAGAAATCACCACAACAGAACATGGGGAAGTGGGGGAGAGATCCAACCAGTTTTCTGCAAAGTGCTTTTGGATAGCTCTTGTTTCTGCTTGCAGATGGCTTTTCTTTCTCACACTGCCCTTCATCTCGTGAAGTCTTGATCCATGGACAGGGAGAGTGGATTTGTATCAGCTTTTGGGGACAGATGCTTTTACAAAGGCCAATTTTCTTGCAGGCACCAGCTGCACTTCACACTGCTGCTGGACACAGACTTGCAGTTTAATTTGCTGTGGCTTCCTGACTCCATCTGAGCCAAAAGCACCAGGCAAACACTCAGCTTGTGAGAGTCTGGCATTTGCCTCCTAGTCACAACTGGACTCCAGATACTTAGAAATCAGGAGGAAAAGAAAAGCAGAGAGAGGAAATCAATCAGTCAGACCCAAGAGGGGTTTAGTTCAGGTTACAGAGAAAGAGTTAATTCATTTCATGTCATTGATTTATTCCTGACTAACAATGCAATAGTCTGTATCCTGCATCACAGAATGAGACAGAAAACCTTTCTGGCCTGCTGCAATGAGGATGTTGTGCAGCTGAGTGAGGATGTGGGTAACTGTTGTTTTCCTCATTAGTTCTCAGTAGCTGTGCATGGCCCCACGCCTGCCTGGCTGCATGGGCTACACCATTCCTGTCAGCACCCGGCAAATCAGCATTGCTTGGGATTTGCAAAGCTACTGGGGTGCAACTCAGTGCAACCACAGAATCTCAAGGGCTGGAAGGGACCTCGAAAGCTCATCCAGTCCAACCCCCCTGCCAGAGCAGGAGCACCTCGAGCAGGTCACAGAGGTTGCTGAGTGCAGCACGCTCTCTTGCCACTGTGAGTGCAAACTGGGGAAGGTGCTGGGGTGGGTTCTGGCCCTTCAGTAGCCATTATTATGCACAGAACAACTCCATTTGCAGAAGGAGGAAATGCTTCTCTAGAGCAGTATGTTCTGAACCACTTCACAGTAACCTGCAGACTCCCACTGACAATGGGTAGAGACCAGCAAGTCCCCTTTCTTGTCTCAAGAAAGAGTAGAAGGATATAAGAAAGCAATCCAGCCTGAGGCTCAGGCAGAACATATAGGTTGTTCTCGTGTGTAACTCCTCTGTACCCCAGCCAGTGGGTGTTCAGAGCAGATGCAGGATCTCACTGTCAATCCTCCTGCATGAGGCTTTCAGCAACACCCCATGAACGTTCTGGAGACAAGAAAAATCCTCTCCAAATGTTTCTCTGGCACAAGAAGTTTTCATGAGGTCACTGTTGGAGTTCCTCCCACTGTCTGGATCATTCACAACCAGAAAGGAAAATCTTTCTCATTGGGCTCAAGAGCCCTCCTGTGCAGAGTGCCTTACCATGGTCTGCTGTAGGATGAATCTGCCTTTGCATTCCTGCTGGCGTCCTCCTTATCACGGTTGGACTTGCCACAGAAGGATTTAGGACACTTACTGCAGCACACATGACAGCCTCAGTCTCCAGCTTTCGTCCCTCTTCCAAAACTGCAACACAGGAAAGTCTTGTCATCACTGATTAATGAGCAACTGTACAAGAAAGAGCCCAGGAACCACTGCACTAAAGCTGAGTGTCTGCTTTTTGATGTACAAAACGTTGGATTCCCGTCAGGGTCAGAGGTCCAACAGACAGCAGTGAAAATAATGCAGTTTTGTGTGTTCTCCAGCCAGAAAGACTGATGAAAACTGGGGCAAAGGATGTCTCCTCACATCTAGCCATAGATTAGTCTGAAGGCCCAATAGAGAAGAGCTAAGAACTCCCAGAACTGCTTTGGAGATTTGCAGGGGATTCCGTGCAAGGAGAGGTGTTCTTGGTGAGCAGCAACAGAAACAGAGGTGGGGGAAGGCTGCTGAAGCAAGGCCCTTTTTTATCCCGTTTTACACTTCCATTCTGCATCTGTTGTTCTTTCTTACCCCTGTGACACCTCTCCATCATGTTTCATGCATCATCTCCATTCCTGACAAGCTTGCAATGATGTGTCAAGAACTTGTCAGTCACAGAGATGAGGAAAGAGTAAGAGCACGTGAGAAGAGAAGCTCTAATTGACTTCTGAGTGCCTTTCATGGGGACATGAACAGCAATATCCTTGACAGGTGCCAGGAAGCGGTGCAGAGGCAGAAAAAGCCCCATGTGTGGGAGAACTCTGCTAAACAGGATCTACCAGACTTCCTCTGCATGACAGACATGCAAGCAGGACCAGTGCTTAGGGCAGGCCCCACACTTCCAGCAGCCCAGCCTGAGCACAGCTCGCTGCCAGGGCTCTTGCACAGCAATGGCACCACCTGAGATTACCAGCTGAATGTGCCTGAGGGTGATTACTTCCTCCCTTTCTGCTCTCCTGTGTTCCCTGTGTGTATGTATAGATACATCCAGCTTTGCTCAGCCTCCTCTTTTGGGAGCTAAGTGTTAAAATGACTGTGGAAGTGGTAAGTGTGTGACTTCATTTCTTACTTGGTTCAGTACTGCAGCTGGGCTGGGGTGGAATAACTGGCATTGAAATGTTCACATCTTCAGTAAAGACCAGGATCTGAGTCAAAGTGTGTCTAGAGGTGTGAATCTGTGCCAGTGTGTGTTTCTCTGCTGCTGTTTTTGAGATGCTCTCTCTCAGCATGAGAGGTCCCAGTGACCTGTCACCTTTTTGGAGGGTTCCAGTGCCTGGGGTGGAGAGCAGACAGGGTATTTCTGTCTAACAGCACCACTTGTTTAGGGGGGAATATTTTTGCTCTCGTGGTTCTTTAATCATTGGGTCAGGCATTATAGTATCCATCCCTAGAACAAAAGCCTCTTATCCCCAAAATAGTTGGGAGTTGTTTTGATTGCTTTGCATGCAGCAAGTGACCCTCTTCATGGGCTGCTGGAATTGCAGCTATTTCCCTCATCTGATGTGGGAGGGGTGTGAGGCTGGCAGGACTTGCAGTGAGGGAAGGGTAGCTGTTGGGCATAGCACTTCCCAGAAGGACCCTTCTGCTTCCTTCAGGCTTGTTTATGCAACAGGATTTCTTCCCTGATCAATACAGGCCCCTGGCACAATGCATCAGATGGTTTGAGGCTTCTGGGTGCATCATGGTGGAATCTGTGCCCGATTCAGAGCAGTGAGTTTCCTTCCAGCCTGCAGAAGGAAGCTGACTGTGAAGTCCTTGGAAAGCCTACAGGCTCTCCTCCACCCTTTTCATTTGTAAAACAAGTGACCTCAAAGTGAGTCTGTGATGGCAAAAAAAAAAGGGGCCATGTGAGACTCCTGGCAGCTCCTGAGTGTTGGTTTGTGTGGGGAATGGCAGCCTTGCCTGAGGATAGAGTGTGCTTTCCCTCCTCAGCTTGCAAGTGTCCTCCTTGGCTCCAGAAGCCTGACTGGCTCTGCTCTTTTGTGCCAGAAGAGCCAGACTCCCACACAGAAAGACTTGTGGGAGATGGTGATGGGGCAGGAGAAGGCAGTAGCCTGTTGTGTGTTTTATGCTTGGCTCTGCTCACATGCACCTGCTCAGTGTGGCCTTGGCTTCAATGGGACAGAAGGTGGGACTTCTCTCCAGCATTTGCTATGTTGGGCAGCACGTTGGTTGTCTCATCCTCTCTGTGGTTTGTAGACACCAAAGCCTGGGTCCACAAGGCATCTCCATCACTAGAACCTGCTGAACGTGTGGCAAATGAGGAGTTGGAGCCTGGAAGGGGAAATTCTGACCTGACTTGTGCTCACCCCATGCTCTGCCCTGTGAAAGAGAGAGGCAGGGTGTATGGGAGGAGAGCAGTTAGAAACCCAGGGCTTTCAGGGGCTGATGTGGAGGCTGGAGAGAAAATCCCCACTCTGATGCTGACCAGCGTGGGGGAACGAGTTGCCAGATCTTCCAGGAGCACAGAGTGAGCTCACCACGTTCAGCTGGGCTGCAGGAGCCCTGCTGACAGCACAAGGAGTTGTTCCCTTTCCTCCCACTCACTCCCCAGCTGCCTTGCTGGGTTTGCACAAAAAGGGTGATTGTTTTTTGTGCTTGAAGCCTTGTTCCTGCTCAGATGTTTTTGCCTTATTACTGAGAGGGGGTCAAAATGAAAAGTGAGTTCTCAACAAAGCCTACCTTAGAGGCAGCCTACTTCTAAACCCCCAAACTGAGGGCCAGCTCCTTTCTGTCAGCCTGGACCACAGAAATGACCTCTCCAGTGGGACTCTGGGGATCCCAGTCCCAGACAGATCCAGTTGTGCTCCTCTGCTGTCGCCCTTCAAGGGCTGAACCTGCTCCATCCCAGTTTTCAGGCTGCATTGATTCCACAGCTGCCTGGTGTGAGGGGAAAAATGAGAATGGTGGTACCTCTGCTCCCCTGCCCCCAGCAGAGGAGGAGACCTGCAGAGCTGGGACTGGAGAGGCTCTGTCACCTGGAAAATCAGCCTCATTCTGTCCTGGACTCCAGGCTGTGAGCAGAGGTCCCAGCTTGGCCAGCACACGTGCTTGACGTGGGGGCCAGGCAGCCTCTCCTGATAGGAACTGCTGCTTCCCTTTCCTGTTGTGACTGGATGCAGGTTTGAAGGCTGCTCAGAGGCCCATTTGTCAATGTCTTTGCCTGTTTCCCCCCAACACCCACCAAGCTCAGAGCTCAGCAGAGCCTGGCAAGGTTTAGAGAAGACTCTAAAAACCAGAGAGCACCTGAAATACAGCCACTTAGCTGACAGGAACAGAAAGTGCCCTGTGCTGCTGCTTTACTCCATTCCCTGTCACAAATGGGTTGCATGAGCCTGCTGGGGGGATGACAGCCCTGACAGCTGCTCCTTATGCACCCACTCCTTGTCCCTGTTAGAAACACAGCCAGGGATGGGTGGAGCTGCTGTTAAGTCGTGCTAGGGTTAACTCAGACCTCCAAAACACACCCAGCAGTCTGCCAGAGCCTGCAGAGCTGCATGGAGCATTGGGCTGTAAAACTGTCTGAACAATTACCAGTGCAATTCAAAGAAATTGTGTACAGAAGCTGACATAAGCAAAATAGAAGTCAATCCAGTTTCCCCTGGGATAGAAGCTGATACACTCTGGCTTGGTTGTTTCTTTACTGACTCCTGCCTTAGACACCCTGCAGACCAACAAGCCCAGAAAGGCTGTCCAAATGCATGAGTCTCCTTTGCATGCGTGCTGAATGCTTCCTCTGACATGTCTTGCTCTTGTGTGTGTGCCTGCAGGCTGCTCAGATTGTCTTCTCTCTCCCAGGCTGACATGGGAAGAGACCACAATTAGTGAGAGAGGCTGAGACCTCGCAGTTCAGTGGGAAGCAGCAGCTCACTGCGTGGCTGGAAACTCCTCAGGAAGCCCTGAGCTAAGGAGGTTCACTGAAGTTTGACATTTCCCAATTGTCTGGGCTTTTCTAACAGGACAGAGGTAGGGGATAAAAGTCAAGCAATAAGGAAAATGACCCACTCCAAAGAATAGCCTTTGGTTAATAACTGACTGCTGCATCAGGCATCATTTGCACTGCTTACAAGTGGGGCCAGTTTTCAGAGCTATTCACATCCCTGGGAAGCAAAGTGAGCCTAAAGTCTGGGTCCAGCTTGGAAAAATGCAGTAAAATCCTGTCTTGTGAAGGAAAGGAGGCAGGAATCTGAAGTCTGAGACTGCTAAAGAGACTCCCAGGTCCTGATTCCACATACAAAGCAAAGTGTGACCCAGTGTGCTGGTAAATCCTGTATAACCAGCCCCAAATCCTGTTGGCACTTGAGTGGATTCCCTGTCCAGTGTGTCCCCTTGGTGAGGATGCTGGTTTGGGTTTGAGCAAAGGGATGTGGTGCAGCCAGCCTTTGGGAAGAGATTTCCCATTAGTATGAAGGGTCCTATATGCTCCAGGGAACAGTTACTGGAAAGATCAGATCTGGAATCAAAGGCACTTGCAGGGAAACCCTGCTCTTGTAAAGGCTCAGGCTCCAGGAGTCCATTATACACCTGTGTCCTCCTCCCCTGGTATTAATGCTGGGGTTGTGAGCAAGCACAGACAGCATGGACCTTGGGGGAGGGAATCTGTGGCTTTTGTACACATAGGGATGTGTTGTGCCTTTTTCTTTGGAGGATCAGTGTTCCCTATCCTGCTCTTCTTTCTAGACCTGGGCTGAGCTGTAAGCACAGCACTGAAGCAGTGAAGCAAAAAGCTCTCTGTCAGCTCTCCCATGGCAGGGAAGTTGATGCCTGTGGACAGCATCTCTGGCAGTGGAGTGGAGGATGTGTCCTGACAACCCAACAGTCATTTATTCAGCCTGCTGTGCCCAAAGAGGAGCCTGTGCAGTAACTGGGACAGACAGGGCCAGTGATGTTGGCTATTCCTGGCCTACCTGACAAGAGGAGAAATCCAAAAGCCTCTGAATGAGCAATGAGCCACTTTACATTGTCTTTTGCTGTTTCTCCTGGTTTACCCCTTCGCTACCACATCCCTGTGTGGGGCAACCTGCTCTATCCATGAGCAATGCTGATGGCTCCAAGGAATTACAACAGTTCCAGGCAGGAGCAAGGAGCAAATGGACTCTCTGGGCCTGAGATAGCCATCTGAACAGGGACAGACCAGTCAGACTTGAGTCCTTCAGCTCTGCTTTGCACTGCTGGCCTCCAGCCCTCCTGCTTTTCCCACCCTCCGTATCAGGTTGCTCTTTGACCTGTTCTGGGAACTCTGCAAATGATCTCATTTGTCCCTACAAATTTGAAACACTTGAGAACCCAGAGGCAAGGTGAAAGCAAGAAGCTGGTTGAAATCATGTAGTTCTGTGAGCTTGTAAACAAAACTGGCCCAGCTGCAGTTCAGAAGCCAGGCTGCTGCACAGCTCTGTCACAAACAGCTCTGACCTGACGTGCTGCTGCATACTGAGGTCTCTTTCTCCTAAGAGCATCCCTTCCAGCCCACAATCAAGCTGTATGGATTAGCTCTTAACAGAAAGGTCTGGTTTAATGGCTGGCTTGACCAAATAACAGCCCATCACTGCAGTTTTACTTAAAGGACTGCAGATGCCTTTACAGATGTGAAAGAAGCAGCAGCTGTTAGCTCTGGGCCAGTTGTCCTGAGGACAGGAGGAGCATTATATCATTGAAGCCTGGTTCCTGTATGCCTTACAGTGTAATTGTGTGATCTCTTGCCCTGATGTATGGATTGGAGTGGATGCAGCTGAATTTTGGAATGGCCAACTCATTTAGGATAGGCCTGGGACAATTTTACTGACTGGTGATGGGAGCTGGCTTGATATCAGCAGCTTTGGGTTGTTGCAATCTTCCAGAGTAGATCTGTCCTAAGCTTTAGTGTAACTCTGCTGCAAGTAGTTGAAAAGCTGCAGCAGCTCCCCCCAGAAAGTGGCTGGTTTTGTGCTGGGTGACTCTGGATGCGTTGGGACAAACGGGATCCTCTATAAGCTAGACCTTACCTCACTGTGGAGTCATTCCTAGTCACTGGACAGCTTTTGTTTTGAGACAAGTCAAAGTGGTGAATGCAGGGAGTAAACATGTCTATTTTTGTCGTTTGTCTTCCAAGTCAAACAAAAATAAGAGCTGACTTGAGGCTGTAAAGTGCATGACACACTGTTAACTGAGAACTGGCAACACGGGGCCTGAGCCTCTCTGCTCTAAGTCAGAATGGCATTTCTGGAGTCAGTGGAGTTCAAGTTCATGCCCTGCAGCCTGTGGCTGGTAAAGTGCAGTGTGACACAGGCAGGTGAGCTGTGTGTGGCCCCTGTTTGGAGGAGTGTCTGTGCATGCTGTTTGTTGGCTATTCAGTTGCCATCCGCATCTTCTGCCTCAGAATGAAGCTGATGGCTCAGCATGAGCAGGGGCAGGTCTGGACTTCCAGCCCAAGCCCCTGGTGTGTGCAGCCAAGTTGAATTGCTGGCACTTTGGGCAAGTGCCCACCTGTGCTGGGCTGCACAAGCCTTCCCTGGAGTTCAAGGAGGAGCTTTTACCCTCGTCACTCCTCCAGTGCTGCAGAACTCCTTTGCTTCCTTCCCAAACGGGGAATTTCCTACGTGCCATGTATAGCTGACCCCTCCAAACAACAACTTGTCTGTAGAGCTGAAGCAAGGCCGTGCTCCCAAGGGCCTGTTTGTTCCAGCTGCGGCCGTTTGTCTCGCAGAGGATGTTGCAGCTCTTCAGAAATGACGTATTGTTTAGATCCCCAGAATGCCACAGCAGCTGCAGCACGCCACCAAAACCTCCCCACGCACGGGCTGAGGGGCTGTGCTGCACCACATAGGTGTGTCCATGTCTGAGCATCACTGGTGTCACCATCACCTTATGGTGGGTCGGCTGGGGATGGGTTTTGCCTGGTGCTTTGGGTTTTCGTTAACTGGTCCTGAGCTGTTCTGTAACTTGGCATGGTCAGATGATGATGATCCTGAGTGGATTTCAGCTTAGCAGTGACAGAGCTGAGCCTGAGCTGAGCTCTGCAGCCAGATTCTGGTCACGTTTGTACAGGAGCAAGTCTGGAGCGGTGCTGTTGGCTTCAGAGGGCAGGATGCAGCTAGGAAGGGCTCTGTGTGCATGCACTGCTCTTACTGGAAACAGGATTTGTCCATTACAGTAAAGGTTAAAAATAAACCAAATTCATCTAGGATCTAATTATTTTCCAGGCTGTTTTTTCCTGCTTGCACCTATCACAGCAGGACATGCAGGGACATAAAGGCTGAAACCTCTCCAGGATGCAGGGTGTGAGACTGAACAGCACTGACAAAAAAGGGAATCAGTCTAAGATGAGCAATGCTTCCATTGAAAGACTTCCCTTGGAAGTGAGTAATGGAAGGAAACAATCTCTGAATACCCACCAGCCCGAGTCAAGGGGCTCTGAATAGGCATCTGGGAGCCAGCCCTGTAGCATTTCTAGCCCATTCTCTTTGCAGTCGTTTGAACACCCCACGGGGCCGTGGGGCAGGAGGAGGATAGGGCAGGAGCAGACAGATGGCTCAGTTGATGAAGCAGGTTTGCAGTGGGGTAACATTTGCTTCCTCCAGCCCATCCTTTCCACATCCCAAGTGCAAAATGCAAGCAGTGTGAGAACAGCCAGTAAGACATACTCACCTGGAGAGCTCAAGGATGTGACTGAACAAATGCTTCACTCAGCAGTGGCTTGCAAAACCTTTTGCCTTCTTGTCTGCCCTCAGGGTCAATACATCAGCAGCTGAACTGAGGGTGAATGTGTGCAGTGAGACCTGAATATTTGAGTGGGCTGTAACATGAAGCACTGCTCTGCCAGGGAAGCCAGCTAGCAACAGTATTTGGTCACTGTAGCTACTGCACCAGCATCCAGATGCCATCTTTGAGGGGATCTCACAAGTTATGTGTTCTCAGTGTGAAAGCAGGAGTGTCCAATCCCTTGAGCACCTGGGACAAAGCTTATTCCAGCCTGCACAGATCAGAGGGTGAGGCTGGCACTTACACTGGGCTACGTGGGACTGAAGCTTCATACAGCTTGGCATTGCAAAGATCCTCCGTGATGCAGCTGGGTACCAGCCTGGGAGGTGCCCGGGAAGTGTAACTTGGTGACTGAATCCAGGGCTTCTCAATTGCATCTCATTTCTTGGGCCTGGTCTGACTTTCCATTTGGTTCATGCATTTGGATCCAACTTTTTTTTCCACCCTGCACAGCTCCTTGGCTTCTAACTCCTCTTCACTTTTTAAAGCTCTCAAGGGGAGGAAAAATAAAACCAAACTGGAGGAAACATTGCTCACCAGTTTCAGAAACCCCACAGGCTTCTAAACACTCGTCCTTTGCTGCTCTTTAGCCTGTCTGGTTGGTCACTCCCATGGTAAGAGGGATACAGACTGATTGATCTCTGCAGAATGGGGTGTAACTTTCCAGCTTTTCTCTGCTAGTACCTTCCAGAAGCAGCACACGTTAAACCCTAAAGGGACAGGGACTATTGTCACCTCTATCTGGTGGGTAGGAGCCAAAAGCAGATACATGTACAAGACAGTCATGAGAAGGGGAGCCAGGTCTGGTCCATATTTTGTTCTGGCAGAGTCTCTTGTGTACAGGGGAAACGGAGAGGCTGAGTGCCAGTGAGGGCTGAACCTGGGGTCTGTGGCATATGCTCTGTGCCAAACCCTTCTGCCCCTCCTTCCAGTAAAATGTTTGTCACGGGTTTCTCTTCAGGCACATGAGTCCCCTTTCTGACTCAGAAGTCAGATCTGAGCCCGTGTTTAACGCCCCACAGGAGGGGGACGGTCGATGGGCACACGGACCAGCCGCACCAGGGCTTGCTGCCTCGTGCCCTTCCCTGCCCGCCTGGCGCTGCCACCTCGGCACCTATCACTCCCCACAGGCTCTGTGCTGCTTTGACTTCTGCACCAGCTCTTCTCCAGGGTAAAGCAGCCAGACATGGGGCTGGTTTGAGCCTCTGGGGTCTGGCCCTGGGGTAGTGGAGGGGAAGGCACAGGCTGGGTAGCGCGCTAGGACCTGGGGAAGGCTCAGCCTGCCTCCTCCCTGAGGATTAGCCAATATTCCCAGGGCAGGGCACACACTCCCCAGCCTTTCTACTTTTTCTTTCCTCTCTATACGTGTTTTTCCTTCTTCTAGTTCATTCCAGAGCAGAGCAGCTTTGGCTTTCTGGGAGCTTTGCTGTGCTTTTATTCCCCTGGTAGCTGGACTGCTGCCAGTGTCTTGCAGGGCCAAAGTTTTATCTCTAGGGATCTATTTTTCAAAGCAGCCCAGCTGCAGGCAGACTGCCTGCAATCGAATCCACACTCCTGGGGCAAGTCTCACTGGAGAGAGGAACGGCAGCAGGGTGCTGTTTGTGCCTCTCCTCCAGCTATTCCTGTCAAGATGGATTTATGACTTTAAAAGGAGTGAGGGGGGGGGGGGAGGAAGGAAAATTGCCTACAGAAGCCAGAGCTTCCACCACAGCCCAGCAAAACACATCAGCACTTGGATCTCAAGGCATGAGCAGCGTAGAAGTGACACCCTGAGAGCTGGAGGATCCTTGTGTGTAATATGACTGATCTCAAGCCTTTCATCTGCCTTCACAGAGCCCAGCTTTTGGATTTAAGGTAGTTTGCCCAGGACCAGGCTTTGCAATGTTGGCCAAGACAGTGCTTTCTCTTGGTCTGTGGCTGCAGTTTGCTGTGGGACAGAACACACCTGAGAGAGGTGAGTGGCTGAACTGGCAAGGTGTTCCCTTACTGCTTTCCTCCATTTCATATCTCCTGGTCCTTAGAGCTGCTCATAAAACCTTTTCAGAATAAAAGCTGAAGTTGCATTGCTGCTTTAGGTGTGTGCTTGTGCTTGTGTGTTACTTTGCTGGCACAAGGACGAAACAATCTTAAAAAGCTTTGTAAAATTGCTGTATTGTAAAGAAAAATTCTCTTGTTTGCAGTAGTGGAAGGGAAACTGTTCCTGAGACCTGCAGGATTTAGTGCCCTTACATGGGAGAGGTCCTGACTCCTCACTTACCCATGTGCCGAGGCACACTGATTGAGAGAAGGAAAAGCAGTGATTGATACTGCTCTTGTTCACTTGCTAACCTCTGCAATTCAAGCATTGTATTTCCCCTTTGAGTGCTTTCTCTAGGATACTGTTCAGGGAAGGTGGTTATGGGTCAGTCTTGCAGAACTGATGTTGAGGAAAGGGACGTGGGGGAGATGAATGTCTCATTCCTTGTTCCTGCACTGCGGTGCTGGGCAGAAGACAGCCCACATCACCATGCCCAAGCTGATGCAATTGCTTCTGTTCTGCCTTGTGTTCAAAAGTAGAAATATGTTGCAGGGCTCCTGCTGCCTGCAGCTGGTTTTCACTGCACCTGGGACCTGTAATGTGGTGTGAAAGGAGAAGTGAACCTCTTCTGGACAGGAGATCCTCAGTCTCAGAGCAGCCCAGCCTGCTGGGGTCTGATTCTGTTCCTGGTGCAGGGAGCAGACTGTTCCTCAGATCCCCTTACAGGGTGCTGGATTCTGTCCCTCAGCAACACAACCCACTTGAGGAGTGGTGGTGCTGCTCCTGGCATCGCCACAACGCCCGAGGTCCACACAGGCAGCAGTTATTCCTATTGCCATGTGTATCTGCTGCCCTGGGAGCGTATGTTCCTCAGCCCAGGCTCAAAAACAAAGCTCAGACCTTCAGAGGATGTGAAGAAGCCAGCCATGGCTTTGTAGAAGGGCTATGCCTTGCTGCAGAGGCCACGTTGTGTGTGCTGTGTTATTGATGTGCTGACTTTGGCTTCCCCACTGCTGAGCGCCCTTAGAGGAAACGAATCTGTGCCTCGGCAAGGTGCCCGTGCCACAGCAGCTTTGATGTGGGAGCCTCCTAATCTCCTCTCCCATGCTCCCTAAAGCAACCTTGAGCAAACAGCCAGCCTGGCAGAGCTCCTGGGCATGGGCTAGCTCTTGTCTGGAGGTGCTGTGCTATGACAGTGAGAGAAACTGAGGTGGAGATGCATGCTCGGAGCTCTGTTTCCTAGGGACTTGAAGGAACGTGAGTGATTGGGGTTTTATTCTCAGCTGCAGTGGACAAAGTGAGGAAGCTACTGGGTGGTCAGTGGTGCTCCTGCATGCTCAGGAGTTATTAGCTTTTGCAGAGCAATGGCTGTTGACTTAGTGCACAAAGTCAAGGCAGAGCATCGTGTGACCAGCTCCGCTGCGTTCCCTCTCTGGAGGATTCAGGTCTCTGTTGCTTCAGTGTGAAGTGTGACCATTTGATGGTTTGGGCTTTGACAAATGAAACTTAGATTGTCATTACCAGGTTCCTCTGGACTAGCATCAGCAGAGAATGGTGGGGATGTTGGCATCTCTGTGGGTGTAATAAGGGGAAAATAGACACAGCCCATCCTATGCACACTGCTGAGGACCCTGCACTGACTGAGCCAGAGCTCGGCTCAGTTCCTGACATAATGCCATGAAGACAGCAGAGATAGTGAAACTCCTGAAAAAACCATAAGAGGTGGCAACCCAGTGTCCTCCCTTCCAGAGGAATTTGTCTGAAGAGCCATTTCTCATCCTACAGCCTGTAATCTGTGGCACAGACGAGCTGGGACCTGCACAGGCAGTTTGGGCTTTTAGTCACACAGGAATATTTCGCTTGGTGGGGCTCAGCTCCTTAAATAGGCAGGTGATCTGTCTGTGTCCCATGGCACAGGCCTCTCTGACGTGGTTTTAAGTGTAAAACCTCCTGGCTGGCTTGGTGGGATCCCTCTTTCTGAGTGAGGTGGTGTCTTTCTCCTCCTGCCTCTCTCTGTGATCCCAGGGGGTCACGGGGAAGCACAGATTGTGTTCCTCAGCCTCCAAACCTGGCTCCACTCACTGTAAAACAGAGAAGGGAAGACATGGAATTTCAAGCATAGTTAACAAAGGCAGGACATGATCTTTTTTTGGCTGTTAAATCCTTTATGCTCTGTAAGTTCCAGGTCTCCTGTAAATGAGGCACGTGGCATGTGCTCAGGTCCCAGCTGAGAGCGCAGGGAGCTCTGGAAGCAGATGTCTCCTGTCAGCATCCCAGTGTAAGACAGGCAAGTCTGACCAGCTGCTTTTCTCCTGGAAAAGCCACGTGTTTGAACAGGCAGCACTGTGACTCCATGGTGATACTCTGCTCCCATACTGATCTCTTCAAAACACTCCTGTGAGTGACTGACCTGTGGCACCAGGACACAGCCAGGTGTCCTCTGCTATTGCCCAGCCTGAAGCAGAGCACGGCAGCTCTGTATCCTCAGCTCTTCAGAAGCAAAAGAGCTGACAGTTCAGGAGGCAGGCAGGTGCTAATGGATGCCCCTTCTCTCAGAATCCTGATGGGAGTCAAAAAAATCCTTCCTTTGGCACCTTGCCCAACAGCCAGTCTTCTTTTGCTGCAAAGCAAGGAACTGCTGGAAAGGCACAGCTGCTTGCGTAAGGGATTTACTGGCAACACATCTCAGCCCCACCTCTGGCATGGATGGCATGTTTATACTGGATGAAGGACAAAGGACAGGAAGAAAGATGAGGGAACTGAAAACCTCAACCTGAAGGGAAGGATGATGGAGTGTCCAGTCACTCGTTGTGGTGAGATCCTTTGTCTGGGTGTTTTCATCAGTCCTTTCTGCTGGTAAAACCTCTCTGGCATGCCTGGAGCCAGCAGCACTACAGGAGAGTGGTTCCTGTGCTGCCACCTCAGCTGGTTCTTGACCTTGTCTGTGCTCAGGTTATTAGGTTTCACTGTCAGGACATGCAATAGGCCCCTTGTACCCCCTCTCTGTTCCCCTGCCCTGGTCCTTTCCCTCATCTTGATGTTGCCATCCCACGTCTGCCTCTTGCAGTAGTGCCCTAGCAAGGGCTTTATCAACCCCTGTTCATCTCTGCCAGGCTCCTTGCTGTCTCTGGGCCTGCCTTAACATGGCTTTCTGCAGGGGGAGAAGTGTTTGCATGAGCTGTCTCCTTGAAGCAATTAATTTTACTGGAGCCTTTCCATTCAGCTCTCTACAGCCTTGTGGGTTTGGCTCCAGCACTCAACCTCTGTGTGCTGCATCAAGTCCATCTGTGCTCCAGGGCCCACATTACTTGGCCACCCCACTTTCCTGATCCCTTCACTGATAGATGAGCCCAAATGGGCAGGAGGAATCTCTGGTCCAAGGTTTTTTCCTCCCTTCTTGCACTGTGGTGGTTAAAAGAGTTCCAAACTCACCATTGATATCCCAGCTATTGTGAATCTCCCAAGCTCTGAGTGGGAGAAGGAGGAGTCTCCTGTATGTTTGTGCTTTCCACACAACAGTTTAATTGAAATGGTAAGAAAATGAGTCAAATGGAGTGGGACTCCAGGCCACAGCCTCAGAAGCATGTTCTTCCTGACATTCTGCATTCTCCTGCACAAATGGGTCTCTGCAGCCCTTTTGCAGACATCTCGTCCCAGAGGCCCTTTGAGGTGCTGCTCCTGTCTGGGAAAGGAGATCCATGTGTGTTCAGAAGAGCAAGAAAACATTAAATGAGCCTAGCTTTGAAAAACACCCAGCTTAGGGAGGAGTCCCTCCACTCCAGACTTTGCTGCCTACAGTGGTATAAACCAGGGAGCTTTCTGCCAGTCTCAGTTCTGAGAATCAGCCACTCTCCTGGGAGAGCAGAGCCAGCAGCTTTTCTCATCAAGTTTCTCTATCATTTCATTCTTTTCCAAATACAGATCATTTTTTTTCTCCCAGACCCTGCCATTGTCATAAAATGGGACAAACCTCTTCAGCTGGCTTACGTCCAGAAGTTGCTCCTGAGCTTGGCAGTTGCTCTCATTCTTGTGACTGGCAGTTGGATTCTTTCTCTGGAACTGCTGCACATTATCCCTGGGCAGCAGCTCTGGATGGCAGAGACTCCTCCCTGGCATGAGGTATGGCTGACAGGCTGGTGAGGAATGTTCCCAGCTCCTGGAACGTGTCCACCTCCAGCCTGGAGCAGATCAGCCTGGTGTTGTGTAACAAGAGGTGTCAGTGCAAGCTGATGGAGCTCAGAGGCATTTATTCTTTTGCTGCAGCAGTGAGAGCAGGATCCAGGACTTGTGGGTTGTACTTTCAGCTCTCCCCTGGTTCCTGTCCCTGAGCTCCTGTCTCTTTCTGGGAGCTCTCACACTAGATGTGAGGAATAATAAAAAGGGGTAAATCCTGAGGCCTCCACCCAGCAAAATTCTCATTGATCTCTGAGGCCTGGCACATGCTAGCCAAGCTGTCCCAGCAGATGCCTGTGCAGGTATGGCTTCCCACCGTTCCACTGATGCAGCTCTCCCTTCCCACTGCAGGTCCCCAGCCATCCGTTGCCAATTCAGAGGGTGACCTCCTCTTCTTGCTGGACAGCTCTGGCAGCGTCTCCTACTATGAGTTCTCCAAGGTCAAAGAATTCATGTGGGACCTCGTGCAACCTTTCACCTTTGGCCCTAAAGGTGTCCAGGCCAGCATCATCCACATCAGCACGGTGCCCACCATGGAGTTCCCCTTCGACCGGCACCCGTCCGGGGCGGCGCTGCGGCAGGCCATCCGCGACACCCGGCAGCTGATGGGCGACACCAACACGGGCTCAGCCCTCTCCTATGCCAGGGACAAGCTCTTCAGTAACCAAGCTGGTGCCAGGCCAGATGTGCCCAAGGTACTGGTTTGGGTGACAGATGGTTTCTCCTCTGATGACATCTCTGAACCCATGCAGCTCCTGAAAGACATGGGAGTGACGGTCTTCATTGTCAGCACCGGCCGCGGCAACTACCTGCAGCTGTCTGCTGCTGCCAGCCCGCCTCCCGACAAGCACCTGCACTTTGTGGATGTTGATGACCTGCCCATCATCACCAAGGAGCTTCGAGATGCCATCCTAGGTACGGTGGGGTTGGGCTGTGGTCACTGGGAGTTCGCAGCAGGGCTGGATGTGAGCTAGTGCCTGGCTCTGCAGGGCAGGCAGGGCGAGGAAAAGAGCGATGGTTCCCTGGAGCAATGGTCTGCCTGACCCACAGCTGCTGCCCCCCGTGGCTGAGGTGCTGTGTCCATAATGCTGCAGGTCCAAGCATGAAGCAAGGCTTTTAGGCAATCTGGGAAGGTCCTGTGAAACACTGGGACAAGTGCAGATCTGTGAGAGATGAACCTGTTTGTAAGGAGTTGCTGAGTTGTTAAGGAAAGGTGCTCAGGCAGCACTGTTACCTGGACTCCTCAGAAACCCCCCAGACTTTGTAATGAATCCTGCAGGTCAGACATCCCCACCATTCATAGCATGAAAACATCCCCACCTGCATAGGTTAATTGTTCAACAAAGGCTTCCTGAGCAGGCAAGGATGTCACTGCAGCAAGAGGCTGACTGAGAGCAAGCTGCCCAAGCCCCTTCAACTTCAGTTTCATAGTCAGGGAGACTTCTTTTCCCTCTCTAAAATACTGTCTGGCTGTGTCATCTGAGGAAAGTGGAGGGCACAAAAGTGTCAACACACTGCATACACAAATGGGATATATATGCCTAGGAAGAACTTGGGTTCACCAGCTCCTTTAAACTCTTGTCTTGGGTATATCTGACTTTGTGGCTGCACATGATGGTGTGTGTATAGAGATATCCAACTCCTGCATTCCAGTGGCTGGCAGTTGTTCTCTTACAAAGAGCAATTAAGGATGGAGATTGCTGTCAGCATGAAGAGTGTAGAAAAGGAATGGGTTTGTTCCATATATCTTCTGTTGTAACATGCTCTCTCTAGCCAGACTTGGCCAGCACAGCCCTTGGAAGAGCACAGGCTTGGGAGCAAATCCCAGCCTTAACTTGTTAGGCTCAGCAGGCCAAGTGCTGCCTCGTTGCTAGCGTGGTTGTGGTGGTTGCTGTGCAGAGAGCAGGAGCAGAGAACACATTGGATTCTTCAGCTATCCTTTCTTCATTTTTAAAGCAACAAGGAATTAGTCAGAGGAGACCCAAAGTCACAACCTGGGCCACGAGACAGGCAGTTGGAAGCCAAGAGGAATGTCTCATGCTGGTCTGCATGCTGCCCTGCACAGTGCTCGTTCTTTCTGCAGCTTCTGACTGCCACAATGGTGACAGTGCCTGTGATTGCAAAGCAGGGGTTTTGCCTCAGCCTCCCAGATGCCTCTGGGTTTGTTTGGCAGGCTGAGTGGGTTACTAGAAACTATGACTTTGCAGACTTTCCATTCATTTTCTGGAGATTGTCTCTCCATTGGAAATCCTGGTTCAGTTCCTCACTTGGCTTCTGCTGTTTGGGTTGGTTAGAGCTGCCTTTGGACTGTCCAAGTAACACCCTTTCCACATAGAGCAATTTCTTTCCATTTCCAACCATCATTTCACAGATCACACACAGGGACTATCCTGTACCACATCATTCACCCCTCTCCTGGATGAGTATGGGGCAGTACCAGCAGCCCTTCCACTGTACCAGACACCACACAGACCTCCAGTTGCTTTATTTCAAGTGGCTGTTTTAGCTTCTAGTACCTCCTGAATCCAGGTGGTATCAAATAGCATCAGAAAACAAGAAATCACCTGCAAACCCTTGCAGCACAAGGTTGTCTTGAAGATGCTAAGATCTGCAAAGGTTAACATCCCTTGTTGTGCCTGAGGGCAGTGTCCTGTGCTCTAAAAGCTGTTAGTCTGAGATGTTAATGGTGGGTGAGGTTCCCACATGAATCCAGGGGCTGCTGCTTTATGCAAAGTACCAGACATTGGTAACATCACTTGAATTAGCCTTCATAAAGCCACACATCATCAGCATCCTTCCTGCCTCTGGCCCCTGGCAGAGCAGACAGGATCCTTGGCAGGCAGAAATGGGGCCTTTCCAGCTCTGGCTCAGACTGGTTTTATTATCACTGCTATCTTACCTTCAGCCCTTGCTACTGGTTTTTAAAAGCCTTTTGTAGAGCACAAACAAGCTTTGTTAAGAGCTGCTCTCCTCCCTCCACCTCCTGTCCCACAATGGGGTGTTTCACACTTGTTCCATCCATACTCCAACACAATGGTCTCTGTGGACAAGTCTGAGGTTGCAAAGCTACCTCCCATTTTCTTGCAGGTCTGGGCAGACTTTTGTGCTTCCCTTTACCTCTGTAATGAGCAGCTGATGAGAGCTACAGACAGTACCCTGGGAGGTGTTTAAGGAGGGGTTTCAGGACACTGTGCAGAGCACTTCAAGGCTGAGAGTGCTTTGGAAAATCCTGGTTTTGGGGGAAAAAACCTGCATCTTTATCCTTGTGTGCTACTTCCCTGGAGCTAGAAACAAAGTCCTGTGTCTTTCCACCCCTCTGGAAGACCAGAGAACAGTGAATATCTGCCCAAGATGGGCTCAGGGGGCTGTGCATGCTGGAAAGGTCAAGTAGGAGAGGAAGCTGTGGGAAATGCAGTGTCAGAAGAGGTATTTGTGTGGCATTTGGGGTCTAGAATTCAAAGGTAGCATGAGCCTCCAAGAGAAGCCTCTGTGCAGGGAGGGGAGAGGAGAGAAAGAGCACAAGAGCGGGTCTGAATGTTGAATGTCACAAAACAATGGAGCTCTGTGAAAAGCCTGCAGGGAGTGACTTCAGCTGGGATGAATGCAGCTGGCTCAGCAAATGCTGGGCAGTCCCTGGTTGCTGCCCCTGGCCACTGGGTACAGGCAGAGAGCAGGGAGGAATGCATTTCTTCACACTGAGCTGCCTCATGCACATGACAAACTCTAGTGGCTTGGTTTCACTAGTAGGGGACTTTCCAAGGGATCTTGTGATGAACTGGCTGTAGGAGTTTCAGAACCTGGATGCTCAAATGCTGCCTCCAGCTTTGCCATAGGCAGTGCCAGCTGTGTTGGGTATGTGGGCATGTCTTGCTGAGTGTGGGAAGCTCGCTTTTGGGCCAGGCACAGCAACTCCCACACAGCAGCAGCTGCCCAGAACTTGCTGGACCACTCCAGAATAATTTCTGGTGGCATGAGACAGGCTTGGATGTCCAGGGACGTGGTTCTTGCTGTGTCATTTGGCCTTAGCAGGGAGGACAAGGCACAGAGAGCGAAGAGGGAGAAGTGAGGCTTCACAGAGCAACTCGGAGGCTGTGGCAAACTGATGTGTGGCTGGAGGTGCCTAGAAGGCAAGGTGCAGGAGTGTTCTGCAGCTGAAGCAACTGCTTCAGCCAAAATGCCATCTCGTGGCATTGGAACCTATGCATTGGCTTTGCCAGCTCTGTTCAAAGGGTCTTCTGTGAAAACACAGATATTGCTGTCTCAGTTGTCTCAGTTTCTTACTCTTTTTTTCTAGCTTTATGCTTGGCTTCAGGAATTCTGGTTTGTGCTCCTGAAGCCCCCCAGACTGGGCCTGGCTCACTGAATTGCATTGAAGGGGTTTGGTTACACTTGGGTGATTTCAGCTGCCTTCAGTGTTGTTGAGGGCTGCATCTCCCATGCAGGAGGGCCTGGGTTTTAGATGTGCCATGTTCTGTGTATTCATGTCAGCAGTGATTTCTTGCTACCCTTTCTCTTCCAGATGTTATCCAAGCAAACCAGCTCCATGCAGTAGACATCACCTCAAGCAGTTTCCATCTGACGTGGCCCAAACTCCTCTCCCAAGAAACTGGCTACTACACCCTGGAGTATGCCCCAACAGATGATCTAGCAAGGAAGAGGACAATGCAAGTGTCTGGAGCTCACACTAGCCTCATGCTAAGCAACCTTGCACCAGAAACTACTTATGAGGTGGCACTCATTCCTGAATCCAATGTCCACTACTTCGCTCCCCAGACAACAAGGGTTACTACACTGGCAGGTAAAATGTGTGTGGTTGTGACCAAGGAGGGAAAGTCTCCCCTGGGCACAGGACAGCCCTTGTTCTGCATCCCACAGCCTCCTGGTCTGGATCAGGACAAAACATAATGAGCTTCTTTATTCTGTCACTCTGCTGGCAGCTCTTTAATCTTTATAGAGATGTTCTGGATTGTCCAGAACAAGGAGACTGAGTCTGATGGTCATGGGATGATCTTACAAGCTTACAAAGCTATGAATCTGGAGGAAAACAGAGCCCACTGCCCTGGGAGAAGGCAGGAGCTGCAGCTTGCAAGTGTTGAACAGGGCTGAGGTGTAGGGGCCCACTGGGGATAAGGCACAGGCTGCTGCACATGCTCACAATCCCAGAGTGATGATCAGGCAGAAGCAGCGCTGCCTTGTGTGGGCTATTGCCAAAGGAACTGTGACATTCACAGCCTGAGCAGCTGCTCTGGGAACAAGATCCTTTTCTTCTACCTGAGGCTGCAGGTAATGAAGAGTAATGCTCTTCAAGAGCCATGTTCTTCAAGCAGGTGCATGCTGCTTCTCCAGCAAGAACAGTTTTGACTGCGTAGTTTTGCCCACTCTATGCTGCACAGGTAGAGAAACCATGTTCTTAGTGCTGAGCTGGGTTGTGCTGGCTTGGATCCACTAGTTGGGTTTTCTTCCACCTGCTAGAAACTAAATATGGTTCAGGTCAATTATGCCTGAATCACACTCTCATTCACATCTCTTCCCATTGGTTTCAGAGGAAATAAGCCCAACTCAGGTTCTAATCTCAGAGTCTGCACCACGCAGCTTCCATGTTAGTTGGGCTCCTACACTGGACAGTGTGATTGGCTACCAGATCCTGTATGGACCACTCCCTGGGAACTCAGTGAAGCTGCTGGAGGTGGATGGCAAGCACAACAGCACTGTGGTGGAGAATCTGGCACCCAACACAACCTACCTAGTGACCGTGACTGCCATCTACAGATCAGGGAAGGAGAAATCCCTGTCAGCTAAAGCATGCACTCTGGAAGGTGAGTGAGCAGCACTCTGCTGGTAGGAAACTGTCTGGGCACAGGGAGGCTGTGATGTGCCTGTTTGCATGGATCACCTCTAGGTGAAGCCAGAGAACTCAGCCCAGTCACTGGGGAGGGATGAGGGAAGGGGAAAGCTGCAGCTTCTGATGAACAGCACATGATCTGCCATAAAGATGTGGCAGCTCAATAAGGCACAGAACTGGAAGAAGAGCCAGGTGGTAAAGACCATTCCAAACACACAGCCCACAGTAATGGGAATCTTCTCTCTCTAGAGGGCTCCAAAGTGAGGCACCTTCGCTTTGAAGACATGGGTCCCAACACCCTGAAAGCCTCCTGGGATGCTGCGGATGGGAAGGTCCTTGGCTACAGGGTCAGATGCAGGAGGCAAACTGGCCCTTCCTCTGTCCTGAGCGTCTCACCACAGATCCACAGCGTGCTGCTCACAGACCTGCCCTCGGGCTCCACCAACAAAGTGTGTGTGAAGCCCCTGTACAAGAAGCAGCCAGGCAAAGGGCTGTGCCGCATGGTGCACATGCAGCCAGGTCAGCTGGGGTGCAAGGCACAGTCCTGGGGCACTTTAGTCAAGGGAAAGTGTCCAGAAGGGCACTGAGGTGCTACAGATCCAACAGAGAGGTGCTCTTATGGCTGCAGTACTGTGTGCTCATGGCTATGCCCATCGGGCTTCACCACAGCTCACAGCACAAAAGGCACTGTCCAAAGATGGGCTCTGTCCCCGTTTTTAAGAGCAAGGCTCCTCCTAGTGGCTTTGTATTTGTGGGCAGGAAAGAATGTACAGTGCAGACAGCCCTGAAACAGCTTTGGGATAACAAGGGTGGGAGGGCTGCTAAAAGCTGGCATGGGCATTGGAAGTGCTGTGCAAAAGTCATTTGATCTCTTGGCTACCTTTCCAACGTAGCAGGGTCAAGCTGACTATTCAACTAAGCACATCTGCTCTCCTTCTGCCACTACCCTGAAGCCACTTACTGTCATGTAATGCAAAAGGATCCTTGATGGGCTGAAGGGAAGTAAGAGCTAAAGAGCAGCAGTGCAGAAGCACAGCCCTTTGTGCAGCAAGGGGCTGGAGGGATAGTGGAGATGACCACAGGGGTGAGATCTCTGGCTCAGTCAAACTTGGGGAATGGGTGGATAAAGCTGACACTATACTTCTTGTGTTCACAGCTACAGAGGCTCGAGGATATAAGCACAGACAGAGCATGACAGACTCTGGAATGAACTGATTCCCAGCAGAGCAAGGAGTCTTGCTTGGACAAAGACTTGGACAAAAAGGAGGGGTCAGGGGAGGAAACTGGAAAGCTCAAAGATCATCTCCTAGCCTGTAGCCTCTGTTGGGCTCTCCTGGTTGTCAAGCTCAAACACTCTTCTCAGCTAAGTCCTCCCAAAGTTTAGAAGTTTGGCTTGGCTGGATGGAACAACCAGTCCAACAAATAGATCCCAAATCTGTGCCCTCTTTTATACAATTACTCCTGACAAATACCAAACAAAAGGCCAAGTGATGATTCCTCACTATTGCTTGCTCACTGCCTGGTCTCTATTTATTAAATGTTGATACAGTTCTATCTTTGCAGCTTATGAGAATGTTCAAGACTCAGCTGTTTGCTGCCCTGGCCTCTGCCTCTGGGCACCTGCATTCAGAGAAACATTACATCTGTCCAAATCCATTCCTGCTGTCAACAGCCATGGCAACTGACACTTGACAAAGAGCAGCTTCCCTCCATCTCATCCAGTGTACTCAACAGGTAGCTCAAATTAGGCATCCCAGAAGTATAGTGTCTCAAGGATGGAAGGGAAAAGCATTAGGAGAAAGAAGAATCACATAGTACAGAAAGAAATGTACAGTATTGGAGGAGACCAGGTCAAACCAGCAGCGTTTCTGAGAGGTTGTTAACAGACTTGACCTTTGGCCAGGACAAGGAGACACACAGGAAAATCTCATCCTGCTTTTTTTTCTAAAGTGTGGCGACAGTTTAATGTTCCCAGATGGTCTTTGGTTTATGGCAGAGCTTGGTTGGTGAACTCTGAGAAACAGAATGATAGAGCCATGCCAAGCCAGGGCTGATGCACAGTGTCAGAGTGTTTGAGCAGGGGAGTTTGCTCCCTGTCTGCCTGCTGCACTCTTGAGTCTCATCAGAACTGTCCCACTCTCCCTCTGGCACTGGTATTAAATTCATCTGCTGCAGTGACATACAGCTCCTGCCCCCAAATCATTTGCTTTGGGATTTAAAATCACTCTGAGAGCACCAGAAACTCTTGACTTGGGAATTTGCTTCCCTAGCAGGTCACTCCAGAATCCTCAGCTGAGCTCAAGAGGCAGCACTGAGGCAAGAAGAGCCAGACAGTAATGCCACCTATAGCAGTTACTTCTGTTCCTCATCCAAACACACACCTTCAAACAGCAGCACAGTACTGCCTGGGGCATGACCACTGAGTTAGAGGCATACCTGCAATCAGCTTCACCAAGCCTGATGCCAGTCCTGCTATCAAAGCAGCTATATGGAGATGAATTAGGCTGTGCTGTGACTAATGACTGGCAGTAAGTCTCCATGCTCTATCCTCTGCACTCTGAAAAACCCCTTAGCACAGTGTCCTGGCCTGAGCTTCTGCCCAGTGCTAAGCTTGAGTTACACTTAATAACTAGGTTTTTAGTGGAGGAGAGTAAGTCTGATTCTTTCCCTTTGCCCCCAGGCTTGAATTTGCTGCCACTGAAGCTGCTCTTTGGAAAGGGGAGCTGGAAAAGATGAGATGATTTCAACACCTAGTGCCAAAGCAGCACAGTTCCAAAATTCAGGGCTTAGGGCTGTAATGTATATCCTTCCCTGACAGCAAACCCCAGCAGCAGTGGGAACACCTTCCCTCAGTAACGCTTGCTCTAAGTGTATCGCTCGCTTGTCCTACACGTGGAACTGGTTTTAAGCTGTGCTGGATGTTGGAGAGCCCCTGTGCAGCATCTGTCCTGCAAACCTTCCATGAGCTCTGCTTGTGGACTTAAAACAGCTCCTTTCAGGGCAGGGAGGAACCCTGCCACTGATTTTGTCTCCTCAGTGCTGGATTTGCCATCTCTGGGTTTGTGGAGCGTTTGCTTGTGCTGTTTCATGTACAGGAGGGTGGGAGAGAAGGGAGGTGAGTCAGTCATTAACTCCTGGGAGTGGTCAGTGTTCCCAGGCTGTGCTGAGGGGGAGGTGAAGGCCCTGCAGCCTCTCCTGCCAGACGATAACCGTGCTCGCTCCTGCAGGACACTCCTTTTGCACAGCTCCCTGCGCAGTGTACTAACACCTCACCGTGTGTCCGCTCCCCCCGGCTGTAACGGCTCCTTTCGAAGACCATTAAACCTCGAGCAGAGGACACGCTGACTGGTGCCGTCGTTCTTGGGGGCGGCGCTGGGCGCGCTCGTCCTCACGGGAGGGGTTTGGGGTGAAAACCTCAGCTTCGCGTCACGGGAGGTAACCATTCCACCCGTGCCTCCGCAGGCTGGTTTCCAGGGGACTTTACACTCCAGCCCCGCGCGACGGGACGACGAAATCGCGCAGATTGGGGGTTTTCCTGCATTTCCCCACTCCCCCCCCCCCCCTTAGCAACGCCGCCACCCTCCCGTTGCTATGGGGCGGCGCCGCCCGACCCAGTTTGTCCCTCTCCGCCCGCCGTCCCCTACAGCCCAGTGGGCGCCTCTTCCCACAGCCAATCGGGTCCCGCCCCGCGCGTCACTCCTCCAATCACAAAGACCGTTACACACGGAAGGCGGCGCCATTCGCCTCCTCGCGGCCCAATGGGGACGCGCGTTCGGCGGCCGCGGGCGGCGCGCAGGCGCGTGCTCGGCGCGTGTGCGGCCGCCTCATGTCGTGGCTGTTCGGGCTGAACCGCGGCGGGGCCCCGGCGGGCGGCGGCGACGCGGCCCCGGGCGCCTCCGGGCTGTCCCTGCCGCCCGGCCCGCCAGGAGCAGCAGCAGGGGGAGCGGCCCCGGGGAGCGGCCCCGGCGAGCGTCAGGGGCCCAAGGACAAATGGAGCAACTTCGACCCCACGGGCCTGGAGCGAGCGGCCAAGGCGGCGCGGGAGCTGGACGCGTCCCGTGCGTGAGGGAGCGGCCGGGCGCGGGGCTGCGGGCGGCGGTTCTCGGAGCTGCCGCCTTCTCGGGGGCCTGCGGGTCAGGGGCGTCCTCTGAGCGCGTCCTGCGGGGCCTGCGAAGGGGCGGGAACGTAGCGGAGCAGCTGCGGAGTGAGGCTGGGGCCGCGGCTCGGGGCGAACGAGGTGCTGAGGGCACTGGGACGTCACTCTGAGGAGGAAATGCTGGGGGATCGGGTCGGTGTGGAGAGGAAAAGCCTGAGGGGGGGTCTTACCAATGCTGAGCAGTCCCTAAAGGGCAGATGGGGAGAGGCTGGGGCCAGTGTTCGTTGTGTGGTGGCCAGTGGCAGGACAAGGGGGAACAGGCACAGGCTGGAGCACAGGCAGTGCCCCTGGAACAGGAGGAGAAACTCCTGTGGTGCTGAGGTGAGGGAGCCCTGGCCCAGGCTGCCCAGGGAGGGTGTGGAGGCTCCTTCTCGGGAGGTTTCCAACCCCACCTGGACACGTTCCTGTGCCCCCTGAGCCAGGGGAACCTCCTTTAGCAGGGGCTGGAGCAGCTCTGCAGGGCCCTTCCCACCCCCACTCTGGGATTCTGCATTGACATAAGATCATGAGTGCACTGAAGTTTCTGGCTCTTTGTCAGTGGGGAGGGTGGAACTAAAGCTTTCAAGCTACATTGGGTTGACTAGACTGAACGATTTCTTGCTTGAGGGAAGCACTTTGTGCTGCCCATAACCTCTTGCCACTCTCAATTTCAGGCCATGCAAAAGATGCTCTCAGTCTTGCCCAGATGCAAGAGCAGACTTTGCAGCTGGAACAGCAAACAAAGCTGAAGGTACGTGGGAACTCATCCTTTGTTGTACAGCCAGCCCACCCTGGCCAACTGCCATGTTTGACAGGGCACAGAAGTCAAAGTCTCATTGCCTAGAAAGATGCTCAGTTTTTCTTGTTGCCCTTCAGCTTCAACAAGTAACAGTTATATGTTTTAAGTTAAAAGAAGTAACTCTGGTAGCTGATTTGATCTGTTCTCCTGCATGGTTTATGGCTTTGTGTGCTGAGTTGTTTTGTGACTCTGAGGATGTCACAGCTAGGAATGACAGGACTTTCTGCAGGGAGTTGTAAAGTAGTTGGGTGGAGGACAGACTTCTGTTTGTTTTCTAAAGCACTGTGGGGATGGTTGGAGTGTTGGTTTGTCTTTTTTGTGCAAATTGTTACTGATCTTCAAGTTAGCCTGAAGTGACTAAATATGAGACTTGTTACAGCCATACTTTATGATGCTGTTTTAGCTTCCTGGTGTCATCAGTCAGCTTTGTAGGGTACCACTCTGGTTACAGATGGACTGCTTGGAATATCCTTGTCACTAGCATTTCTCTATAGGATGAGGTATTGAGGTCCTTTGTGGTTGTTGTCTTTCTGAACAGGAGTATGAAGCTGCCATAGAGCAGCTGAAGAATGAGCAGATCCGGGTGCAAGCAGAAGAGAGAAGAAAAACACTCAGTGAAGAAACAAAGCAGCATCAAGCAGTAAGGCAATGTGGAAGCCCTTGTTTGTGTCCTCCTTTCTGGAAAAGGCCATGATTGCCCCTTTTTGGGGTGTAGGGAGAAGAGTGTCATAGGCAGCTCACAGATTGAGCCCATCTTCTGCCCTGACTTTGTGATGTTGAACTTGATTTGTGGTTTCATGGTGTTAAAAGGTTGGAGACTGCTGTCTTAAGTAGACCTCTCAGCCTGGACAATGAAATGCTACTTGGGTTTCGGTCTTTAACTAGCCTCCAACCTTATTTCTTCCAAGTTTGATCTTTAAGACAGGAAAAAACACCTTAAGAGGAGAAGTGATGTTACCAGAGGCTGTGTTGGTGCTCTCTGGTGTGTTTTAGCCTGTGTTACTGAAGTGGCAGCAATACTGACATCAGGGTAATACAAGCTAGCTTTTAGGCTAGTAGTTCACATATGGTGACTTTTTTCTTTGAGAGCACAGGTAGTTAGAGGATGAGTTAGTTCAAGTTGCCTGTCTAGCTTGGGAAGAGAGCCAAAGCTCTCCACGTGGTGAAGTTTTGTCCCGCCAGAGCTTGGACTTTGGCCGGGGCTGGCTCAGGAAGCAGGCTGCACAGTCACCTGCTCTGTTCAGGAGCCACCTCTTGGACTCTTGCAGTTCACAAGGCAAACTTGATCCTGATTGACTTCTGAAGTGCTGTGCTTTAGTTGTTGAGGAGACAACCCAGAAGCTGTTCTACTGCCCGTGTGTTTGGGATAGAGAACAGTATCATGCCTTGTACAGAGGCTTCCTCACTGATGGACAGAGGCCCTCAGACCACTTTCAGTTGAGTGGAGAGGTGCTGGGTTTGCCAGTTGCAGTGGAAAATCAATGAGGAACTATTGAGGAAGAAGAAAATCAGTTTTAGAACATGGAAAGCGTGTTATTCCCAGTAAAGTAAGTCCCCTTTTTTTGGCTGAGGAGTGCCTGTTCTTTGTTTTTATGTCTGTGATACCTTAAATGAAGTCAAACTGCACAGATTTCTCAACACAGAGGGGTTTTGTGCTGGCTGAGGATACTTTGCCCTGTACTCATTCAAACCAGGGATTCTGATGTGGTTTTGGATGGGGAGGGTGTTTCCTTTTGTTTTTCTCCCAGCACATTTCAAACCTCATCACCCTCAGGACTGGGTTCTCTCTTTCTATTCTGAATAATGCTTCTTTTCTGCCTCTCTTGAAGCGAGCCCAATACCAGGACAAGTTGGCACGGCAGCGCTACGATGAGCAGATGCGACAGCAGGTATGGCAGCTCCCTAAGCCAGCTGGGAAACGTGCAGGAGCTTTCTTCAGTCAGAGTGCTGATGTGGAGCTGTGCCCTGTCCTGCTGGCCAGATGGTGGGCACAGTGGTTTTCATCTCTGCTGTTTGCTTGGCATCAAGGGCACTGGGCAGGCAAATGGAAGGTCGGGAATCAGGACAAAGCAGCTGGGAGCGTGGGATTAAGGGTGTGAGTGTGGAAGATGGGGAAGGGAAGAATGCACTTCAACCTGAGCACTGGCTTCTTGCAAACCTTTGTAGTGCTGAAGCTTACACAAACACCCACCTGACCGAGTTCTTGCAACTTTAATTCTTCCTCTGCTGTGGTCTCTGCCTGCAGCAACTTGTGAATGAAGAGAATCTGAGGAAGCAGGAGGAGTCAGTGCAGAAGCAGGAGGCCATGAGGCGTGGTAAGCTGCTGCTTGTTCAGCAAGACACAGAGTGGGTGCCAGCCTAAACAGCTTATCCTTTTGTCCCCTGTTTTTTCTCAAAGTTCCTTTCTTCTGACAGCCACTGTGGAGCGGGAGATGGAGCTGAGGCACAAGAACGAGATGCTGCGTGTGGAGGCAGAGGCGCGGGCGCGCGCCAAGGCCGAGCGCGACAACGCCGACATCATCCGGGAGCAGATCCGCCTCAAGGCCGCCGAGCACCGCCAGACCGTGCTGGAGTCCCTCAGGTACAAGGGAGCCACGAGGCCAGGGCTGGCCTGGCTGCTTTGACAGCACTCTCCCTCTCTGTTCCTCCAAACTCTTCATGTGCCTCAGAGCTACTTTGCACGCTCGTGTACTCGAAGCAGTAGGAATTGGAGAACCCTCTGTTTCACTTGTCTTGCTGCCTTGTCATCTCAATATGAACCAAAGAGACTCTTCAGAGACTTGTGAAGCTTATACAGTTCCCTAACAGATTTCTTCAAGCCTTATTTGCTAAAATGGAGACCCAGTCCCTCTGTAAACTGGGTTCTTCCAGTGTCTGAGCAGATGGTATAAAGGTATAAAGCAGCCCCTGACTCCCGAGGGCTGGGCACTGAGAGTTGGCATTTGTTAATGGAGGGCCCATGAGGTTTTGAATTGAAGCTCTGGAATGAAATGCCTTTTGTTACAGTTCAGCACCGATAACATACTAAAGAAAGAGATTGATGTAACCTTAAATACCAAATGCTTTTCTGGATTCAGTCCCAGATGAGGTGTAGACATTGGGTGATTATGTGCATTTGCTGTGCTTGTTCATGTTTCAGTTCCCAGATGAGCCCTCAATCAGCTGTGACTGATTCTGAAGAAGATGGTTATAAAGTTGTTGTATAAATGATTTCAGTTCAGTCTTTGAAACCCTTCTCTCTTGTGCTTGCCTTGCTCTTTGCTCACCACAGGACAGCTGGGATGCTCTTTGGGGAAGGATTTCGTGCTTTTGTAACAGACTGGGATAAAGTCACAGCCACGGTGAGTTTGTGACCTGCACATGGAGCTCCCATGTCTTGGCATCTTTAATTTGGCTCATATTTTCTTGTGTGGTGAGGGGCAGGCTGACCAACAGCACCTGGTTGGTGTGGGCTTATTCTTAACTACGTGCACAGAATAGCTGGTACAAAAAACCCAACCCACACCACTTTCCAGTGTGCTTTTTGTTGCTTGTACTGCAAAGCTCCAGCATTATGGCACATGCTGTGTTCTCACAGGGGGCTCATACCTCTGGTTTGTAGCAGAGTTTGATGGCTAGTTGTCTTGATACTTAGTTAAAAGTCTGAAAAGCCACACACATTAGAGCAGGGAGTATGTGCTTCTGGATGCATGACTGTGTACTTTAATTATGCCTCCTCTGCTTTTCCCACTGCAAGATACAAGTGCACCAAGTGCCCTGTGATTAGGGAGTGAGAGCCCTTGGCTGCCTACACAGGAATATCCCACAAGTAAAGCCCAGTTGGTCAGCATTTGTCCTGGATCTCAGTTCCCCACCGCAGAGCTCGATGCACACAACAGTCTTGCCTTGACAAGTGTTGTTCCTAACCTTTCCTCCTGTTCTTTGCAGGTGGCAGGCCTGACCCTGCTGGCAGTGGGTGTTTACTCTGCCAAGAATGCCACAGCAGTGGCAGGGCGGTACCTAGAAGCCCGTCTGGGCAAACCTTCCCTGGTGAGGGAAACCTCGCGGCTCACTGTGCTGGAGGCACTGAAGCATCCCATCCAGGTAAAGCTCAGCTTTGTGTTTTGTGTTGCACTCAGCCATTAGGGTGCAAAACTCCTTTTGCAGCTCTTTGTGATGGGTGTGTGAGTAACTGCTGTTAGAGACAGCACAGGTGGGCTCAGCTCATTCTTGTCCAGGTGAGCTGTCCAAACCGTGCTTGATTCCTCCATTGGATTCTAACTCTGTCCTCTCCAGGTTGGAAAACGTCTCACCAGTAAGGCTCAGGATGCCCTTGAAGGAGTTGTTCTCAGTGTGAGTACTCTGGTTTGCTGTCTTGGTCTGTGAGGGATTGCTTTGGAGTCTAAATAAGAACATCTCTTTGCTTACACTCATTCCAAAAGGTGCAATTCCAGTAATTCTGAAGATGTGGCACCCTTGGGGCACTGAAACCATAAATAAGCTCCTGGCTTCAGTGTGGCAAGCATTAGGCACTCTGATAACCCCTTTTCTTTCTATGCAAAGCAGTTGGAAGTCCTAGTTCCATCCTTGCCCTGCTGCAGTTTGTCATCAGTACATTAATACACAGAGTTCCACTTGTCCCATCTAATCTGTCAGGGATTCCTGACCCTCAATCTGCTTGTGGGCCACAAAGCCAAAGAATTGTATGCACCTGCCCATCTTGTGAATGGTTCTTCATTTGCTGGTTGGGGTTGCTTCTGTATATTTGCTTCTGAATTCAATTCCTGGATGTCAGGCAAATGTAAGTGCTTGTTGAAGCTGCTGAGAGAAAGTGCTTCCTGCAGGAATAGCTTTCTCCCAGTAGCTCTACAAAAGCAGTGATAAGTCTGAACTTGAGTGTTTGAATGTGAAGAATTAACACTGCAAAGAGCTGCTGATGCTTTGACACGTCTCCCAGGGCATCCAGTAGGAAGTGAATAGTTGTGTGTGACCAGTTCCTGTAGGAGTTGCTGCACTGCTGCTCTTCCTTATAGCCAAGTAGACAGAACTTTGAGTAGATCCTGACATGGAAGGTGAGATGACCCTGGTCTGGAGTAAGAAGCAGCTGAAGTTAAGACTTAAAAGCTTGAGCCTGAAAAGCTTGAGCCTGTCAGAGTGCTGCCTCCTTGTTGCTGGTGCTGATCTGTGAAGCTGATAGATGCAAGTCTCTTGGTCTTTCTGTCCCTTAAGTTTAACCCTTGCCTTGCAGCCCCAGTTGGAAGCACGTGTGAGAGACATTGCCATAGCAACGAGAAACACGAAAAAGAACAAAAGCTTATACAGGAATATTCTTATGTATGGTCCTCCTGGCACTGGAAAGACTCTCTTTGCCAAGGTAAAACCCTGCCAGGATTCTGACAACCTGCATGTTGCAAGATGCACTGAAAAGCTCAGGGTCTGAGCACGCTCCCTAGTCTGAAATCTGTTGCTGTAGTATTGCATAAACACTTGTATTCTTGTGTCTCTGGGAAGGGAGGGAAGGGCATCCAGCCTGCCTCAGCTCTGATTTAGGGTAATCACTTGGGTTCCAAGCATGGGCAGAAGAGCCCTTCCATCTGGAAAAGGCACTTGGCAGCTGGGACATGTGAAATCACTTGTGAAATGTCCCAGAAGCTTCGTCAAATCATTTTGCTATCATTGTGTAGTCACCAGCCTAATGAGTTGTGGCAAGTTTTAAACCACCAAGGGAATAGTGTGTTGTTTTCTGTGAGCACTCACTGAGCTCACTGTTGAATCCCAGGCTTTGAGCTTCTTTATTAAATTAATGAAGCTTTGGAGTTGTGTTAGTTAAGCATCTGGTAGAGGAGAGAATCCTGTTACAAACCAGATATTGAAAGCAGGGGAAGAGGTAAACAATGCACAAGTTAAAGGTGAGGATGTGAGCACTCTCAGCAGTGCCCTCTAGCACTGAAATTCCATGCACTGCCATGAGAACAAACTCCCGTCTTTCATTCCCATTCCAAGCAATGCCAAAAGCTGCCCTTTGCTCACTCTTCTCCAAGACCATACTTGCTCTCTGCACATAAGCATGCTGATAGGACTAAACTGCTGTGATTTCCCTTCTCATCTCTTGGAGCCTCACAGTGAGAGAGTGTTTCACTGACAGGGGTTTGTTTCCTTCCAGAAACTAGCCGTGCACTCGGGCATGGATTACGCCATCATGACCGGCGGCGACGTGGCCCCTATGGGGCGGGAAGGAGTCACTGCCATGCATAAGCTCTTTGACTGGGCAAACACCAGCAGGAGAGGGTAAGTAGAGCTTCCTCTCAATCCTCAATTTGGCTTCTTGCTCAGAGAAACTCACTGCAATGGGTGTAGTTCAGACCCCTTATCTCTCTAACTGAATCTCTTGCATGTCTGTTCCCTTGAGCTCTTGTGTAGTTGAGGTAACACTGACCAGGCATAACATCTCCTCCACTTTTCCTAGAAGGGATGAATTCTTGCTGCTTATTGAAAAGGCTGAAGGTTCTTCTGCTCCTTCAAAGCCTTCTCATTTACTTTGGCTTTTCCAGGTCAGTCATAGCTTGACTCTCAGCTGCTCAGAGACACTGCCCACTTGAAGGCTGACACACACTGCTCTCAGAGAGATGAGTCTTCTGACAGTAGTTAGAAGACTTGGCACAAGGGAAGATGCAACCAGATGTTTAAACTCTCAGGATATTATTTTCCCTGTTGCAGTCACTCAGGTTTTAAACTCTGATATTGTCTGGATCCAGCTCCTTGTTTACTTTTGAGCCTCAAGCAGTAGTGAATTTTAAAAGAGGGTAAAGGAGAGACAGATGCTAAAGGAGTTGACATTAGATAGGTGTAAAACACAAGCTGCTGTGCTCTTTCAGTCTCTTCAAAGCAATCTTTTCTCTGCAAAGAAACATTCATGTTGAGACTAAACCTTGGCTCCCTGCTTTCTTTGGAGTGTGTAGTTAGTTTGCTCATACCAGTGTGAGTGGATTTTTACAGCCCACAGGTAGGTAAGAAGCTGCTTTGTCTAGCCAGGATATTAAAATTCAATAGAGAGCTTGCAGTGGGTGTCAGTTTGGCTTTTTGTGCTGTTTTGATCACAGGTCTTCTGTAAGTGTGGCTAAGCTGGTGATGTATGTGTTCTCTGATTGCTTCAGATGGACGTTATCTTGCAGTGCCTGTTTTAATCTTTGCTGCATTCATCATCTAAATGTTTCTGTTTCCCCTCTAAAACATCCCCCAAATAAGCAGAATAAATGCCTGTAGAATTTCAACTCTTAAAGCTTCCCCTACCCTGAACAGCTACAGAGGGAAAGGTGTAAGTGAGCTTAGAAAATGAAGTTGGAAGAGGTATGAGGATACTTAACTGGGCAAAGACTGCAGGATGCTTCCATTAAAGAATCCTCTCACAACACTGTCTGAGTCTCAATTTATTCTCTGTCCTCATAAAACCTTCTGTGCACTTGGGTTTCATACCCCTCAGATAGCCATCTTATGGAAAGTTGTGATCAAAGGTTAGATGTGCTCACACACATCAATATCCTGAACCCCAGTGACCCTGAAGTGTTCAGGCAGGTTTTTTCCCTGGGTGTCCAGTGGTGTGAGCTGTTAGTCCTGTGCTGCCTTTATGAGCTGGAAGGTGTTGTGCTAGAAGACACTGCATTTTTCAGAAGAGCTGGAGTTGGGTAAAAGATGTTAATAGGCCCTGAATTCCCTGGAAAGCAAGCTGGGTTTGAAGCTGGGCAGGAAGGTAATACAGACCCTGACAGCTTTATGAGCAGCTTGGTTCTGTTATTGATAAACACCTCTGTGTGGTTTGTCTCTTGGGAAGAGCCACTACCCCTGGGTTAGAAGTGACTTTATTTTTGTGAATTATTCATTGACTTTATTAATTCACATCTCCACAGGTAGTGAAACCATTCTGTTGTTGCTAGTGTGGCTTTGGATAGGGACCAACCTTGCCAAATGAGAAAGCAGGTTGCAGGGCAGGAGTTCAGTTTGAGGCTTTCACAGTGGTGTAAGGAAGAGAAACAGCAGGACAGGGTTATTGTCACCAAGATCTCTTGTATGCTTGTGTACCTGTCTCATGCCCTTGCACACACTTCTCTGAATAGCAGGGAATGCTGCAGTAAGCACTCTGGTAAATACTTGGGGAAGAAGGTCTGAAAGATCTCCTCCAGTTTGGCAGCAGCAGGTGGGATAGATGTCAGATAGGAGTGACTGCCAAACCAGGCCCAGGAAAACTCTCACCTGTGTTCAGAAATCTGGAGGAGGTCAAGCTTGTGTGCCCTGGGATTGCTTCTGAACAGCAGGAAACAAAACTCCACAGGCCTGGAGTCAGACTTCTGGCTGAAGGTGCCTTTAGGCCAGTACCCTGTCAGCTGCTGGGAAGGGCCAAGTGCACGCCGAGCAGGAGCTGCTGTGGCTTAGCTGAGGAGTGCCTTGAGAAATGAACCACTTACAACTGTGGCTTACGACTGGCCACAGTTCTGGGTGCCTGCTAGTGGGACAGGAGAACCCTTGAGCCATTTGAGCCTCACTTACCTGTCTCCTGTTACTGTGTAGTGCTTTGTTTTTGCAGCCTCTTGCTCTTCGTGGATGAGGCGGATGCGTTTCTGCGGAAGAGGGCAACAGTAAGTGCTTCCTGAGTCCATCTTGTGTTGCTGCTGCAGAGTTAGTCAGCCAACAGCCTTCTCGTTCAGCCTGGTGAACTAGCTCTAACAGGCAAGAGGTGAAAACTGGCAGGTGCCTTGCTGCTCACATAATGAAGTGATGCAGAGACAAGAAAGGAGCATCTTGTAGCTGAACAGAGTGAGCGTCTCAAGACTGACTTGAGAATCCCTCGCTGCAGAAGACAGGTGACAGCCTTTCTGGAGGCTTTGCAGGTGACTGGGAAGTAGGAAAGAAAGAGGCACAGCTTGAAAACAAGAGATTGATCACACTACAGAGCTGGTACCCACAGGGTTTGGGTTTTGTCCCAACAGATATTTGTCTTGAGAGGTTTTCATAACACGAATTGACAAAGCCACACAAGCATCTTCCCCCATACAGATGATTCCAGTGTCACCCACCATATTGTACATTGAATCTGGACCTACTACTTGAAGCCCAATGGTCTATTTCTGTCCCTAGAAGGTTGCTTTGCATGTAGAAGTGAATACTTTGCTGTGGCTTACTTCCCTGGTAAGAATCTCATTGGACTTCTCAGCTGAAATAGTGTTCAGCAGGAAAAGCCACCTGGGCCAATGGTTAGAGCCTTGGGTTTGAAATCAAGAGAATCACTGGATGACTGTGGGTTAATGTTTAATTTCTCTGCTGGAAGCTTGAATTGCCAACCCTTTTCCTGGCTACATAAATCGATCCTTTGTTGTTCTTTTCAAGGTGTTACAGTACTTTGGATTCTGCTGTAATGCAAATGCTTGACAATTACAGAACTCACTTGGTCAGTAATGCTGCTTAAAGCTGTGGCCTGTCTCAGGTCCCCAAGCAGCTGATCTTCCTTTGGATTTCATCTTTGCAGGAGAAAATCAGTGAAGATCTCAGAGCCACTTTAAATGCATTCCTGCACAGAACAGGCCAGCACAGCAACAAGTAAGTGTCCAGTTCCAGCCATCACAGCAGCTGGTACTTCCCTGCAGTGAGGAAAGTCTGCAGAAGATCTGTGCTGTGTGAGCAGAGTTGTTTTGAGCAGATTTATAATTGCACTGCAAGGCAGTGACTGGCAGGGGGTGGTAAGGGGCCAGTTCTTTCCCTGCTGTGAAATTGCCTTAGCAGAGCTCTGGGTGTGCTTGTTTGGTGCTGGTGGGTGCTGTGCCCCCACTCAGAACTGTCACTGTGTCAGATGTGGAGTTGAAACTGTGAGCCATTCTAGGAGACTGAACATGTCCTTGTGATTCATGCTCTGCTTTTTACTTCTGAGCAGCCTTATTGGTGCTTTGGGCAATGAGTCCTGTATCCATCAATGGCAGTTCACTTGACTAAGTCTAATAGTGCATGTAAATCCAGCTCTTCAGTCAGACCCTGAGGAATATTGTTACTTTCCCAGTGAATTGTCACCAGCCTCACTAAGTACTGTGAATTGCTGGCTCAGGCTCCTTGAAGAGGTGTCTGCATCTTCCTGCTGGATTGCTGCCTGTGCCTGCATCTCTTGCTCATTTGTGTCACTTTCACAGCAGAATGTCAGGTTGCATGTCAGTCCAAGCTGTGTTTCTGCAGGGGTTTGGGGGGAAATCCTTGTTGGTAGAAAAGGAACAGTTTTGTGCCTCTGTGGCTCTTGGGTTGGTGAAATCATCTTCAGAAATGACAGCAAAGAACACAGCCCCCTGTAGAGGAGGATTTAAATAGACTGCAAAAACGTCAATATTCCAATAGCTGTGGTTAAAAGCCCATTTCAAATTAAAAAGCACTATTAAGCTGGCAGCATCAATTAAAGCAGTAAAGCAGATTTGGCATGGGGAAGAAGCATCATTATAAAGCTAAAGAAAAGGGCTTCTGGCTTCAAAATGCAGCAGGAGAGAGCAGGACCTGGAAGCTGGCACCCCTGTACTGTGGAGCAAGGCTTGGTAAAACAACCCCCCTTTGCCTTATGGAAACCATTGTGAATGTCTCTACACACAGTAGGCTTGGTGGCAGGAATGTTTTACCAGACTTGCTTGAAAGGAAACAAGTCAACTTTTAGCAGCTGCTGCAGAGTGAGCTTCCCATACACAGCCCCAGCAGCAGTACACTCCCCTTACCCTTAGGGCAGGGTGAGGCCATCCAACACTCTGCAGCTCCTGAGCCCAGTGAGGTTTCAGTGATGCTGTTGGCAGCTATCCACACCCTCAGAGCAGGACACAGATTCTAGGGTGCTGTGCAATCAGGAGGTTAGAGTCAGTTCCCCAGGCTGGCATTTAAGCTGGTGATGAGTGTGCCAGGGAACACCTCTCCATGTTGTCCAGCCTTAGCCCAAGCTTTCAGACTGGGGGTGAAATGTTTGACGTTCCGAGTTTGAGGGGGATTGTGGGTCAAGGGGTAGATGAGGTTTCTATGGCAAGGCTGATACTGGATGGTTAGAGATTTAGCTACTGAAACACAGTTCAGTTCTAAACAGCTTAAACTGCTCTGCATTTTGAGGTGCTGCCACAAAGCTGGTCCTGAGGCATCTGCAGCCCTGCCAGGTGGCGAAATGTCCTTGGGCCTGGCCATGGCACTTCCCAGTGTTCCTTGATTTTGATCTTTATGGATGTTTTTCCCCCCCAATCTTCCCTCTCATTTCATCCTGCCAGGTTTATGCTTGTTTTAGCAAGCAACCAGCCTGAGCAGTTTGACTGGGCCATCAACGACCGCATCGATGAGATGGTGAACTTCGACCTGCCCCAGCTGGAGGAGCGGGAGCGGCTGGTCAGGATGTACTTCGATAGGCACGTCCTGAAGCCAGCCACAGAGGGCAAACAGTGAGTATCCCTGCAGGACAAGCCCACCCTGGAGCATTCTCTCTCTTTTATTGTTTTTCTCCATCTCCTGTGTGTTGTCACACTGTCTGTAAACACACTTGAGACAAGTAGTACAGGCAGGAGCTGGAGAGATGCCTCTTGCTGTCCAGCCACGGGGTGAGATGCCATCCTAGAATGTCATGCCATGGTTTGCTGTGCCCTTGAAATTTAGGACACCAGTTACTGCAAGTAGGAACTGTTGGATGGCCTCATATCCAAGCACTTGCCTTTGCTTGGCCTGACAGAGATAAACCCAGGCAAGTGAGTCGTTTCCACGTGTGCTGTGTGGTCTGGCACCGTTCTGGTCTCAGCCCAGGTAACCCACGTTCCTTTGTGCCACAAAACTGGCCTTTCTGAGCCCAGGAGAACAACTTCTGTGCTCAGGCTGGGTCTTTCTACAGAGATTGATCTGATCTTTGATTTCCTTGTGAGTGTTGCTCTTTACACAGCTTCCCTCTGCCTCCCTCACCCTCCCGTGCTGCCCTGGGGCTACGTGGGGACTAATCCCTGTTCTGCTTTCCAGGCGTCTGAAGCTGGCCCAGTTTGATTATGGGAAAAAGTGCTCAGAAATTGCCAGGTTGACAGAGGGCATGTCTGGCAGAGAGATCTCTCAGCTGGCTGTGGCATGGCAGGTAAGGAGGGCTTTTACTGAGTCCATGCAGTAGTCCTGGAGTGCTGCATCCTCCCTCAGCAGGGCATGCTCCCCGTTCAGCAGCGGGCTCGTGTTCTCCCTGATCTTCCTTTTGCTACTGATGTACTTGAAGCAGCCTTTCTGGTTTTCCTTTACTTCCTTTGCCAGCTTGAATTCCAAAAGAGCTTTAGCCTTCCTGACTTCACCCCTGCATGCTCTGGTAACAATCCTATACTCTTCCCAAGCAACCAAGCCCCTTTTCCACCTTCCATGGACTTCTTTCTTCTCCTTGAGTTGCTCCAGTAGCTCCTTAACCACCCATGCAGGCCTCTCACCTCCCTTTCCTGCTTTGCTACTTGTGTTCTGTGTGAAATGCAGCAGGAGGTTCTGTTCCTCTTTACAGTCACAAAACAGAGGGCTTTAAATAAATGCATTTTTAAAGGATGCAAGAGAGGGTAGGCAAAGAAACCTGGAGCTGTTTTGATGCAGAAGCTGTGGGAAGCTTCACCTGTGTTAAAACCAAAGCTGTTGGTGTTCTGGAACAAGGGACATGTCATGAGCCTCATGGTCTTCAGAAATCCTCAAAGCAGACTTAGAACAACTATGTCTCCAACCATTTAAGCCTCCAACACTTCTAGACACCCATCACAGCAGCAGCTGAAGTGCAGTAGGTCTGAGGTCTGTGATTTTCAATAAATATCATTATACAGATATAGATAAATAACCTGAATTGACTTCTTGTGAGGAAGATCACAGCACAAAGCCCTAATGAAACCTGCTGCTGGTGAATGCTGCAGCACAGAGCTGGATGGGACCATAGCATTGTGTTTGTCTTTTGTTGACGTTATGCAGAGTGCCCTGGTGTGACTTGGAGCCAATCCTCAAGGTGTAGGCTGACCTGGAGCATGCCTGGCACTTAATTCACCTCAGCTGTGTACATACATTTTTCTCCATTAGTTTATTCCTCCTGCCACTTGCAGGGGTGCTCTCTGTGTGCATCAAACCTCTGTAGGCATGTCTTGGGAGAAGGCTTCAGCTAGTGTCTGGACATCAGAGACAGAAGGAGCAGAATGGCTGGCTGAATCTGTGGTGATGTGTTGCTCAGGGTCTGTCCTACATCCTCAAGCTGCCTGAAGCCTTGTTGCCTGCAGTTCTAGTCCTCTCACCTCTGTGTGATGAAACCTCATCAAATCACCCATGAAGCACAGGCAGCACTAGGAGAGGCAGGGAGGAATCTGCAGTGCTACTCCTGCTTCCATTCCTAAACCTGCAGAAGTGCTGGAGGAGATGGACAGGGAGCACAGGAAGGTGTTTATCATTTGAGGTGATAGGATCCTCCCCAGCTCTCCTGAGCTTGCCTGGGGTCCCCATGGTCAGAACTGAACCTCAGAGATGGTTTGGGGAAGAGTGAAGAGGAGAAACCACCATAGATGTTGTCTCTTACTGAGAGTCACCTAAAACAGCTGCATACAGCCACTGCTGTGCTGGGGCCTCACAGTCATTTCCCATGAGGATGTTTTTGGAGGGCTCTGCCAATATTGCTCTTAACAAAACCAGCTCAGCTCAGTGAGAAGCCTGAGCAGTGGCTGCAGCTCTCACAGGCTTTAATTCCACTGTAAACTGGGCTTGCAATGGCTTGACTGTCGTTTTCACCAAGTTGTAGTTGACTGTGGTTTCAGTCTGGCTCAGTTTGTCCTGAATTTGCCAAACAGAAGAAATAAGAGGCAGAAAGCAGAGGGTGTAACCTCTAGTGCTGGGAAAATATTGCTGTCTGGCACAGCCAAGAGTCTGCATGCTAGAAATCCATTTTAATCACCTCTGCAGAAGCCTGAGCATTCCCTTTTGTCCTTGTGCTTTTCCATTTCCCATAGCTAATCCTTTATGGGTATCACATGGATCAGATGCATTTACACACTTAACAATTCCCTTCAGATCTGTTTTTAGCAGCTTGCAGACTTTCTAGTTCTGCACCCTGTCCTTAAACCCACTGAGGTGCTGTAGATGAAACATCCCAAAAGGCAATCTTGCACTGCTCCAAGCTATAGAACCTCTCACATTGTTTTGGCAGCACTGAAAGAGCTTTTCCAGGAGCTTTATGCCCCACTGTTAAGGGTAGGGGTGAGCTGCCTGTCATTTCCCTGCCTTTTGTGCCACTGCCAGTGATGCCTCTTTGCTCCCTCAACCTTGCCTTGCTTTTAAAAGCAATAACTTGGTCAGGCAGTTGGTTTTTGTAATTGTGGGAGGAACTGAATGTGTCTGCAGTGGTCTGGCCTGAAGGACAGAAGTGAGTAGGGGGGGGTTGCTTTGTTTTCTGAGCAGGCTGTTTTCATTCTAAGGGTTGATCCAAAGGATACAGATTAGCCTGGCCAAGTCAAAATAAACCATGCTGCTTGGCTGAAATGAAATATGAGGTCATCTAGGCTGGACTTGCCTCTGCTCCATCCCTCTGCTCTCCCCCCACCCCCAGATACTTTGCTTGCAGATTATTTCACCATTGGGTTTGAGTTCTAAAACAGGAACAGTTGCACTGGAGGAAAAGGGTTAAAACTTGCCCATGCAAAAGGCAGAGGTATGAATACAAATGAAGCTCAGCACCATTTTGGTGTGTGTGCAAGCTACTCCCAGAAGGGACAGCTGCTTCTCCCATTTGCTTTCTTGACAGCTCGGGCTTGAGGCTTTCTATAAATAGAAAGTCATTGAGAAAATCACCAGAGCGTGAACTGCACAGCTTTGCAGGAGTTTCCACCCCTGAATTTATGGTCTATGCAGTAGCAGGGAGGAAGGGAAGGCATCCTCTGTGTGCTGTGGAGGCACACAGCACAGCCCAGGGAAGCACTGCCTCCATTTTAAACCACCCAGTGCCCTGCAAGTGACAGGAGAGGGCTGGATCCCGTTGGGGAGGGCTGGATCCCGTTGGGGAGGGCTGGATCCTTTTGGGGAGGGCTGGATCCTTTTGGGGAGGGCTGGATCCTTTTAGCTTCAAGTCCTCAGACATGTAATAAAACCATTGCCAAGGGGAGTGGGGGCGTTGTGGGGGGCAGGGAGGGAGGATGGTGAGACTGAGCAGAGCCTTTCTGCCATGCCCCTGTCACAGTGGGGAGAGGGGACAGGTCCTGTTGTGATCCAAGCTGTGTCAGTATTGGTGGCAGCAGGCAGGTTGTGAAACAGGGCTCTTCTCCTGCTGTCTGGGGGAAGCAGCTGCCTCATTGTGTTCAGGGGGCCTCCTGCTCTGCTGTTGAATGCAGAGCACAAGTGCCTCTGTGCAGAGTGAGTTCTGTGTTTGCAGACCTTCCATTTGTACCTCACTCCTTGCCTGCAGCCAGTGTTAACTCCCACCCTGAGCATTGGCCTCACTTGGCACTTCTGCCTTAATGAAGGATCACAAAGATTTGGCACAGGGAAGGATCAGCTTTGATGCTCTTTGCAGTAGGAACCAGCACCTGCCAGCTCTGTGGTTACATGTGGCTTGTGCAGGGAGACCTCTTGTGATCTAACCCCAAAAGGGGCTGGCAAGTAGACTAGAGGAGGCTGAAGAGCAGCTGGGGCAACCTTTGCCTCATTTCTGGAGACAGTTATTCCTCCTGCAGTGAGCAAGCAGCAAGCTGGGGTAGGTATGAGCCCCAGTACTGGGCTAGGCAGTGCTGTGGTGGTGGGCAACAGCTTGCTCTGGGATTTGTTGTCTCATCTGCATCATTGGGCAGTGGCTGCAGAAAATGTTCACACTGTTAATTTCTTCTGCAGTGAACCCTGTTGCTTGCTCTAATGGGTGTTTTGCACCATTAATGGTTTCTGGAGCCTGCCCTTCTGTACCCTCAGAGCATCAGCCTTGCCATGAAAGCCAAAGGTTCTGCTCCTAACTGACCTGGACTGACAGGCCATGATGTGACAGCTCTGTGGAAGAAGAGAGATGTGGACAGGAGTTTGGGGCTGTTTGAGGGAAGGTGGGGTGGATGTGAGAAGCTGGAGGGGCTCCCACCCCCATGTCAGGCTCCCTCCCCAGCCTGGCTGTATGTGGAGCCACAGCTCTGCTGCTCACAGGAGCACTTGCAGAGGGAGTAACCAGATTTAGAAATCTGTAGCTTGGAGTTGCTTTGTTACCTTGGAGATGGGTACAGCTAATGTGAGCATCCTTCCCTGCCTGGGAGGGTAGAGCTGCCTGTGTTGGCACCTGCAAAATCTCCTTCAGGGGAGTCCTCCCTGGCCTGCCTCTTGGGGCTAAACTGACCATCCTTCTGCTGCAGCTGCAGAGAACTGGCACAGGCCTGTCTCCCCTGGGCTGCAAATACTGTGAGGCAAGGATGTCATAGAATTGCTTTGGTTGGAAAAGCCCTTGAAGCTCCTGGAGCCCACCCAGTGCCCTCACCCTGCCCAGCCCAGCACTGACCCACGGCCCTCAGCACCTCAGCTCCAGGGCTTTGGGATCCCTCCAAGGCTGGGCACTGCCTCAGCTCCAGCCTGTGTCAGAAGCTGGTAAATGTGCAAGAGGAGCAAGTGTTAATTTACCAAGCAGGAGTGAGAGATGGGAGTTGGAGTGTGGCTGGAGGGGGAGGAACGAGGAAGGTCTCAGAGGTAGATGAGTATGGGAGGGGAGCTGGCTTGTGCCAGGAGTGCTGCAGGGGAGATTCCTGGCAGAACACAGGAGGAAAGCACAATGAATGCAGGTTAGACATTGGTTTAGAGGTGCCCTTTTGCCCATGTTCCCCCTAACACTGCTGTTAGGCCCCTTTTCAACCAGCACCCCCAGCTCTGGGTGACACGGGTGGCTTCACACGTGCAGCAGAGGAAATTGAAGCCATGTGTGGCAGCAGCCTGAGCACGCTGCCTGGCTCCAGCAGGGTGAGCCTGGGGCCTCAGCTCTTTGAATACAAAGCTCTTGCCATCCTGGGAAGCCAGAGGTGGGTAGGCAAAGGTGCTTGTGTTCAGAGGCTGGAGTGTAGCTGTGGCTGTGTCACTGTGCTTGGGCTGCTGGCTGCAGCTGCAGTGAACCCCCCCCGTGGCAGTGTGCCACATTGCCCTGGGTACCACACAGCCTCAGAGCAACACTCAGTGTTGTGTGCAGAAAAAAACCACAAGAGAGGGACCAGCCTCAGCTGCTCCCTGATGCCAGGAGCTGCCATCACTAACTTGTGTCTCCTGTGCCTCCTCTCCAGGCTGCAGCTTATGCCTCCGAGGACGGCGTCCTCACCGAGGCCATGATCGATGCCCGGGTGGCTGATGCTGTGCAGCAACACAAGCAGAAGATGGAGTGGCTGAAGACAGAGGGTGCTGAAGCCAGCAAAGGGACTGGCAGAGACCCACTCCTGCCTTTCCCCAAAGGAGCACTGGTGTGAGAAGGCTGCAGGCTCCAGAGCAGCGGGTGTGGGAGCTGCGAGGGTCCTGGGGGCAAACGTTGGGTGGAATTGTGTGGAGAGAAACGTGTCCATTGGTGCAAAGGAGGGGGAGCTGCCTCAGTCTGCCTTTTGAGGTCATGATTTTAAAGGGCACCAGTTTAAATAAGGCAGATTCAGCTGGATTAAAGGACCCCCTTGCTGAAACACCACTGACTGTTGGTCTGTGTGCCCTGTCCTGCTGGGGAGACACAAACTCCCTGCCCTGGAGTGTCCCACTGCCATGGGCCTGTGTGAAGCCACAGGTGCTGCTCCCCTGTGTTTGACTGGGTAGGGTTCATGCTCCAGCAGAGGTATTGCTTCTCATTTGTTCTCTCTTTGGGTTTTTCCTGAGTTTGAACTGGGTTTGAACTCTGCTCTGCTGTAGTTCCCCTGCTGTAACTACACTGTGCAAGCACAGTTGCCTGACCTAAATCTGTGCCCTTGAGTACCTTGCTGAGATGTTCTCCTCCAACAGGAACTGACAGCAGTCTCTGCTCTCTCCATTTCACTGGTGCTGAGCTTGGAGAGATGCCCCCTGACAGGAGCTTGGGAGCAGAACAGGGCTGGGCACCAGAGTCCTCACACAGGCAGCCCTGGGGGACACCAGGAGGGAAATAACTCTTGAGGCTGCAAACCTTCACTCTCTTGTGCTGCTGGCTTGTCTCAAAATAGTTCTGTGATATTTTCCCCTGGGTGCCAAGGGAGAGGTGGAAGATGCAGTTTAGAAGCTGCTGTTTCCTTAAGGGCAGGTGTCCCCCAGCAGCAGTGTGTGCTCAGAGCTGTGCAGAGGGAAGACCCTGCAGAGGAGAGGGAGGAATCCCTGGCTCAACTCAAACTCTGCTTCTGAATGACTGAAATACATGCCTTTGATCTCCCCCCTCCCCATCAGCCCCAGTGTAGTTCTCCTTTAGCCCACTGCTTTACTGGAGGATCAGCTATTCTAGGTTTTCCCTTTCCTGTGCAGCCTCTACTACATTCTATTTCTGTTAAGCCCCAAGAGATGGAAGAGGGAGCAAAGCAGAGCTGCTCTCTGCTTAAAACCCCCTCCTAATGAGTTGTGTGAGAGAGCAGGCTGACCCTGTGTGATTAAAGCCTCTAATTGTGCCAGACACCACCACTTTCTCCCTCTTCCATGATGACCTCCATGAAGCCCAGGAGGAGCTGAGGCCACAGGACGGGTGCTGTGTCCTGTCCTGGTACCGATGGCTGGGCAGAGACTCCTGCTGGAGGGCTGTGTGAGAGGCACAGCAGCTGCCTCAGCTGTTTCATGTGATTCCTCCTTCAGATTGCATCAGGTCCCTCCATGGTGATGCAGCTGTGATCCTGTGCTGTGCAAGGGACAGGAGCTGCAGCTTTGGGAGCATCCTCTTGCTGTGGTGGGGGAGAGAGCAGGAAGGCTGACCAAAGGGCTCTGACTGCAGAACAACTTTTCAGTGGGCTTTTAAGAGCTGTTAACATGCCAATGGGTGCCACTGGATCTGGATCCTCCCTGGGCTGTGCTGCTTGGGCTTCCTGTGGGTGGCAGGGACTGGCTTGGGCAGACACCAGAGTGCTGTGAGCACAGGGGGATCGCTTAGTGCTTCTGCTGCGGGTCAGGACCTTTGGTGGGACTCAGGAGCTGGTGCTGCTGGTAGCCCAAGGAGCAAAGTCCTTTCCCCTCCCTGGGCAGCCTGGAAAATGATGCTCTCTCTGCTAAAAGAAGTCTCTTTAAGTAGAGACAGTTCTGTATCCCTCTACAGCTGCCTGCCAGGAGGTTGTAGAGAGGTGAGACAAGCTGCTCGCTGCTCCCAAGTAAGGACAAGAGGAAAGGGGCTCAAGCTGCCCCAGGGGAGGTTGAGATTGGAGCTGAGGCTCTGAGAGGGTTGCCAGCCCCTGTGCCAGGCTGCCCAGGGGGGTCTTTTCCACCAACACAACTGTGTGGTTCTGTAGTTTGTACAGGAACAGGCCCCTTGTGACGTTGCTGCCGGGCACCAGCGAGCTGTCCCGTGCCCTGCTGCGTGGCTGGGCTGGCTCTCACTGCTGCTGCTCAAGGGGAGTGCAACAGGAAAGGAGGGGGAAAAAAAGGCCACTTGTCATTGTCCAACTCCTGCCTCAGCAGAGATTTAAATGCAGGGCTCTGTCCCCTGCGCCAGCCCCAGCAGTGGGTTTGGTTTGCTGTCAGCTCCCAGGGTGGGTGATGTCCCCGTGGAGGTGGCACCAGGCTCTTTGTGAAGAGGCCAGGCAGGGACACAGGTTGGCACCCCCAGGCTGAGGTTATCTCCTCTCTGTGACACTGGCTGAGTTATGAGCTAATAGCACTTTATTAAAATAGTATTTTGTATTGGAGAGGAAGCCCAAGAGCAGATGGATCAGCAAGCAATCCATCACTCCCATCTCAGCTGCCAGCTGAAGCGCCCTCTCTGGGCCTCAGCACTGCAGCTGGGAGACAGATTTATAACCTGGTCATCTGTCTGTCCTCAGCTGCCATCCACTGGAGTGTTTGCTTTTGAATGTGATGCACGGGGAGGGAAGTTCATTGTGCAAGAAGGAGATGTGAGTGCTGTAGGGCTCAGGGTGGGGGAACAGAGAAACACTCAGAGCCTTTCATAGTCTGTGGCTGTTTCCATTTTATTGCAGCATCAGTATTCTCCCAGTGTGGTCTTTTTCTGGGGGGGAGAAAAAAGGTGTCAAATCTGATTGATCTGTCCAGCCTGTGATGGAAGTGTGAGCCCCAGGAAGCCTCAGTGCTGCAGGAGGCTCTTTGCTGATGGGAGGCAGCCCATCAGCGTGGGGCTCATGACACAAACCTGCCAAGCTCTGACTTGTCTCTGCCTTCACCTGGTCTGCAACCTGCTGGGTCTGCATCCTCCCTGCCAGGGAGTTCTGCCACAGAATCAGCCCCTCAGGCACTGGGATAAGGCAAAGGTTGCACATCTGAGCTGCAGTAGGAAAGGAACCAAAGGACTTAAATGAGCTGGCTGCTGAGTTAAGTGCCACCAGGCTGCTTTACTCATCATCTCTTCCTACCAAGCACTGACAGCAGAGGTTGGGTGCCTGCTGAAGGACACTGTATCCTTGCTGGCTGGTTGTTTCTTCTCTTGTCCCCAGCTCGTTGAGGTAGAACAGCCTTAGCAAGCCTTGGTGATATCTCCTGGAGCTCCATCAGCTCTACCAGGCTCCAGGACATGGTTGTTTTTATCAGGTGTGCACGTGGTAGCTCAGAGAAGTCTCCAGGCAGTCCCCCTGCCCTTGCCCTATCTCTAATTGTTCTCACCTCACCAGAACTCAGCTCAGCTGTCTCTAGTTCTGCCTATTTCTCACCCCCAGACAGAATCTGAGCTGCCAGTGCCTGCATCTATCAGGCAGGTCCCTGGCAGCAGCTCTCTGCCTTTCTGACTGGCTGGGGGGGGGGTTCCCTCTCTCTTCTGCTGCTGTGGGGTTTTTATTCTTCTTGTGGGGTTTTTATTCTTCTTGTAGGGGTTTCTTTGCTTGGGTCTGGTGGCTTTTTATTGGTGCTCAGCTTTCATGTGTCTCCACCAAGCCCAGCCTTGGTCCCACTCAGTGTCAGACTTGCTCTGTGTGTGTCTGTGTGTGTCTTTGTTGTGTTCCTGCTGCAGGACGGGAAAGAGCAGAACTGAGAACGTCAAAGGGCTGGTTCCTGGTGGCAGAATTCGGTACTGCTAGATGGGAAGTGAGCTCACAGCTCTCCTGTGTGCCAGAGCCTCATGTCTCCTCCAGCCTGCCTTTCTTCCCTGCCCTTGCAGGCAACAGGCAAGAGAGACTCCCCCCGCCCCCCTCTCTGCAGGTGACTTGCACAGGGTTTGGTTTTACACAGGAAACCATTTCTCTTCTTTTTAGATCAGTTTTGGACCTTGGAGCTTCCCTGTGTTCCCAGGGAGTGGGAGACAAGCAGGCTGAAACCTGGGCCAATGGCCTGTGGTGGCAGATAAGCAGAGGGACATTGCAGAGCCCTTCCCAGCTTTCCCCCCCCACACCATGCTTGTACCTCCTCCTCTGTCCCAGCCCTGCCCAGGAGCTGCTGACCTGTCCCTCCCAGGCCCTTCTGGCCCCAGCAGAAATCCCTCAGTTCAAAGGGCTGGAAAAACCACTCAGATGCAAAACATGCAAAAAACTATTTTACTGACAAACAGCAAAGGAGAGGCTGAGTTCCAGGAGCTCAACTGGGGGTCTGTCATACAAACAGAGTCTTGGAAGGGAAGGAATGGCTGAAATACACTCACTCATTGACCCCAGTGAAATCACAGTGTGCTTTATCTATTGCCTCCCCCACCCTCCAGCTCTCTGAGGCCCTTCAGCTGCTGCCCTGTGCTTGGGCACAGCCTTGTCACAGCTCCCAGCAGCACAACCTCTGGCTGACATTTGCCTGGGCAGGTGTGTTCAGTTCAGGGAAATGAGCCATTATTGCTTTTGACCCCCAGCAGAGAGGATTCTGTGACCAGCCTGGGAGCAGAGTGTCATCTCTCTGTTAGTATCAAGGTGTGTTGTCCCTCTGCCTGGTGCATGCAGAAGTGGTTTGAGTGCAGAAGTGGTTTGAGTGCAGGGGGAAAACAAAGGAAAGGATTAGGAGCCAGGGGACCAGCACTGCAAGGGTTGTTTTGTGTTCTCCCTACAGATCACTGTTGGCAAGAAACATCCCAAACTCTGTGCTCCCTCCTGCAAGAGCTTCTGCTGCCCCCCTGTGAGCTGAGGGTGCTGAGCCCTGCAGGATTGAGCCACCTTCCTGGTGTCATGCCAGGGCTCAGCTTGGAGAGGGGACTCAGACTGGCAACCTCATGGGAAAGGAAAGGAGTGTGAATGAATGGGAGGTACCAGAGAAGAGGAACAGGCTGGGTGCAGAGAGCATGAGATGAGACAGAGTTACACAAACTGGGAGGGTGCCCTGAGCCTCTCCAGCTCCTCCTCATCCCTGCCCACCTTTTCCTAGTCCTTCTCTTCCTTCTCTTTTGCCCCAGCAGCCACATCCATGCAGGCTGCAGGCCTGGCTGCTGCTTTTCTCTTCACTCGGTGCCTCTCACTCTCCTGGGCACTGCAGTGAGCTGGGAAATCTTGTCTTCACAGCAATCCTGTGTCCCTGTCCCTGCCCTGGCTGGCCCCTGCTCCACAGCCCAGTGCCTGGCACACACACACCCCCCTGATTCTCCAGTGTTTCCAGCCTGCAACGTTTTTGATCCACATGTGTCCCTACCTGGCTCAAGAGCTTGCTGACCTTAGTGGTGCATGCATGGCTAGGGTCACAGATGGTGTTTAGGGTCACAGATGGTGTTTAGGGTCACAGGTGATGCTTAGGGTCACAGATGGTGTTTAGGGTCACAGATGGTGTTTAGGGTCACAGATGATGGTTAGGGTCACAGATGATGGTTAGGGTCACAGATGATAGTTAGATGGCTGGGATCACAGAAGACACCTTCCCAAACTGCTCCTCAGAGGGTCAGGGCCCTTCTCATTGTGTGAGAGCAGCAGGCCAAAGGCAGCACACAGAGGACTTGGGTCTGCTCTGGGCTACACCTGAAATCCCATGTGTGGTGGCTTTGGGCTCATTCCTGAAGCCACCTGCAGCCCTGCTGTCCCCTCCCTGGCACAGCACTTGCCCCTCGGGTGAAGCCAGCCTCCTCCTTCTCATGCCCATGTGGTTGGGAGCCACTGAATGTGCTGGGCTGACAGATGAGAAGGTGGGAGAACAGAAAGGTTGGTATAGAATGGGTTCAGCTTTACCTGGCCTCAGGGATCTCACCCAGGGGCCTGGTCAGCAGGGCTGGTGAGGAGATGCTTGAACTGAAAAAGGAGTTACTGCTTGTTCCAGTGGATTTCACAAGCTTGTGCTTCCCTCCAGCTGCCTTTCCACACTCCTCCCTTGCAGCAGCTCCCAGGCCCCAGCACACAGCCATTTGTTGTGCAGGCAGCCAGACCTTGGGCTCCTCACACCAAAAAATGCAGGAGAACGTTTCCAGTGCCAATCCCAGCTCTGGAGAATTGGCACATCCACTTTCAAGCTCTGTCTCTGCTCTATAAATAGCCCCTCCTGAGGCAGCACAAAATTCCCCCCCCACACACACACACTCTCTCATCCTGCAGAAGCCTCCCTCAGAGCATCTGGTGGTGAGTGCTGAGACATGGTGCACACTTCCCACTCCTTTGTCCCCACAGAGCTGCCATCAGACACAGCTGCCAGCTGCAAGCTTTGCAGCCCCCTGTTTTCCACTCCCACAGCTTCTGCCCATTGTCCTGCCCAGCCCTGAGCTTGTGTCAGCTCCCTGGTGCCAAACTCACCTTCTCCCCACTCACCCCTCTACCATTTGGGGTTGGTTTTGGGGGGGTGGGGGGTGTTGTTTTGCTCTGTGTTGGGGTTGGGTTGGTTTGTGGGGTTCTGTGTGTGTGTGAAGGCTGGATCAGAGGCAAGAGAACAACAAAGTCAACACTGGTACATCTCAGACAATTAAACAAGGAGATAACACCCCCCCACCCCTCCCCACAGCCAGACAAAAAGCAAAACAAACAACATGCACAGGAGAAGGAGACAGTGCAGACTTTACAGACAACCGAGCTGGGAGCAACAGGAGCAACCTCCCTGGCACAGAGAACAAGGGAGCACGAAGCCAGATGCTGGTAAGGATCACACCTTGAGCAGGATCAGCTGAGGGCTTGGGGTAAGTGGGCTGGTGTCAAGCAGAGAGAGAGAGAGCAAGTGCTGCATGGGGCAGTGCAGTGGTGGGGCTGGGGCTCTGTGCTAACACACAGGACCTTCTGCCCCTCTGGGGGGGTTGTTGTTCCCCACAGAGGCTGGGCAGATGCTTGGCTGTTGGGAACAAGTGTCATCTTTTCCATACCACCATGGCTAAGTGGGACCTGGGCTGCTCCTGTGCAGGGAGTTCTCAGCACTGCAGCCTGACTTGGTGTCACCCAGCCCCAGCAATGGGCATGGGCTGGTCTCTGTTACATAGGGGAGAAGCTACAGAAGCCTCCTAGAAGAAACAAACCACCCCACACCAAGAATCCCACCTTATGTCTGCTTGAAACCAGCCCTGCACAGGAGATGCACCAGATCTCTTGGGTCAGAAACAATGCATGGGATGGAACTTTGCCCCTGGGCTAAGGATGAGAATCACAGGCCCAGCCAGTTCCCCAGGGTTGATCCCACAGTTTTGGCAGGTGCTGGGACAAACCTTCCTCTGTGAGGGTATTTTTGGTGTCCTTGGATTTCAGAGCAGTGCCTCACTGCCACTGAACTGCACTGAGGGCGTTGGGTGGGTTTTGGCAGGGTGTAAATGAGAGAGGCTCAGACAGTAACCAGCAGACAAACCAGGCTGTTCTTAAGCAGTGGGACTGTGGCCCATGGTGGATTTCTTTTCCCCCCTCTTCCAGAGCCTCATACTCTTCTGCAGTTCTGGTGTGGGTCAGAATGGATCAGGGTGAGCTCTCATTTCACTCCTCCCCGCTGTGGGTTTCATATCTACCGACATTCCAGCTCAGGTCAGCTGCTAGAGCAGGGCAAACCACTCTCAACTGCCTTAAGTCTCTCTTCTGAGAGGCTGCAAGTGAAAAGATTCATTAAAGTGCTTTTTCCCCCTCCTAATTAGTTCCAGTATTTGCCCTTATGGTGATGGAACTCTTTCCCCTCCCCTGCAAAAAGTCCCATCTGCAGGCACAGCCATGACATGTACCTGTGTTCCAATGCAGGGCCTGTTCCCTGCTGTCAGCTAAGTGTCTGCCATCACAAAGGGCAAACACAGCAGCTGCCTGGGCACATCTCCTCTGGCACCACACCAGGGCCACTCCACTGCAGGGAGCATCTCCTGCCACTGAGGATGGGTCCATATGGTCAGACACACAGAGCTCATATGGGGAGGGAGGCTGCAAAGCTGTGTGTCTTGGGAAAGGAGCTGCTTAGGGAAGAAATCCTGCTTGAGATACTAACAGCTGGCTGCAGACATTACAACCATGGCAGGTCCTGGAGGACAGTCAAGCTGACACACAGCAGTACAGACCAGGCAGAAACTGGGGCTCCAAGATGAGAGGCTCTAGGGAACAGCAAAGGTAGGAATGGCAGACAAACAGGTATGTTTGGCTCTCAGCCACCCTGGGGGCTTGTAAATGACTGAACTGATCCTGGGCAGGAGGAAACAATGAATAAAAAACCCCAAGACACAGAAACTGAAGTAGGGAGGAGAAGAGCAAGGAGTCATGGTGTCCTCCTCCCTTCACAGACACTCCATCACACAACAGGAGCCCACTGACACACTCAAGGATTCACAGAGGAAAAGAGCAGCTTCTGATCATACTCAGCATCCTTCTGTTCTGTGTGGTTTCCCCATTCAAGCCCAGCCCTGCTCAACCCAAAATGATGAATGAAGTGACTGGGATTCAGGGCCACCACCTGAAACTCTTGGGGTGTTTCCCTCCCTCATCCCTCTCAGTAACAGCCTCTCTCTCCCCACTGCTGGCTGCTGCAACAGCCCAGGCCCCTCTGCTCCTCTCCCCCTGCACAACAGGGCTGCTGCAGGCACCAGGCACCACTGTGCTGTCCACACAGGCTCCATCCACTCCTCAGGCTGCTCTGGGAGTGCAGGAGCTCTCTGCATTGGGAGGTTGGTCCCAGACATTTGAGAGCAACCTTGAAAGCTGCACCTGAGGCAAAGCCACGTGCTCTGATTGACCCTGTTCTTGGGACCACTGGCTCTGGAGATGAGCTTGGCTTCAGGCACACGTCACTGTGTTCCTCAAGCCAAGCCCAGCCTGCTCCTGAAGGGTTGTTTCAGCTTGGAGCAGGAACAGAAGAAGATGGGTGGCTGCTGAGCTGCAGGAGGACTGCTCACAGAGTCAGTGTTTCCAGGGTGGCATTAACCAGGGCCTCGGGCTCTGAGAGGAGGAGAGCAGCTCCTCTCCTGCCAGGCAAGGGCTGGGTGGTGGTTACAGAGCAGAGAGGAACAACCAGGGTGCAAGTTGGATCCAACACCACTCAACTCCACACACTTCACACTGTGAAGAACAACAGAGACACCAACCCAGTACCACCAGCACCAAATGGAGCCAAGCAGCCAGCAGCAGCCCTGTCAGCCAGGCTGAGCCCTCACCCTGCCCTTCCCCTGCTGCTGAGACTCCCTGGATTGCAGGTTCCAGCGTACAGCAACACAAACAACACAGCAGTTACACATTCCCAGGACTTCTTTCTCCCACAGCAACTCCCCAGAGCAGGAACCAAAGCAAAAGGGACACTGTGCCTTCACCACCACGCTGGCAGCAGTCCCCATCCAAACCTGTGACTGGCCAAGCCATTCTAGCAATGGAAGGAACAGAGCAGAGCAAAACCAAGCCAAAGGACCAAAGAAACGGGGAGACTGGAGCTCCTGGGTGAGAAACTGCATCTTCTTGGTGTTGTCCCAGCTCCATCCCCTCGGCCAGCACTCCCTGGAAGGCAGCTGGATGTGCAGGGCAGCTGAGTGCCAGGAAAAACAGGCTCAAAGTACAATGCAAATCCCTTTTGTTGCCGTTTGGGGTTTGGGTTTTGGTCTGTTTTTACATATATACACAAGTCTGAGCATAAAAGGTGGAACACAGTGCAATGCCTTGGCTGCCTGGCATCCAGGGCTGGCTTAGTTGTGCATCGTGGCGTGCCAAGGGACACACGGCACGGACGAGTCAAACCGGGTCCTCAGCTGGCTTCCACAGAGAGCAAACCAGCAAGTGTTCCCCCTGGAAGAAGGGCAAAGTCTGCTTGAAGCTGCCTGCAGTCTGGGGGGTGTTGCTCAGAGGTGCCGTGGGCTGGGGTGCCCGTTGTGGTACAGCTTCTGTTTGATGTGCACCATGTTCCCAGCCGCCTCCTCGTACTGCCTGTGGTGCCGCTTCCTCAGCTCCTTCAGGTTACAGAACTTGGGAATCCAAGACCAGGAATTGTCTGGAAGGAGAAGGAAGATGAGGGATGTTAAAGGAATGGTGACCCCTGTGTTCTGCTGCCCTGTTCCCAGCCTGCCCCATGGTAACAGGCACCAGCAACAGCCCTGACAAAGCCACCCCTGAGGCTTCTCTTCAGGCCACGTTTGTTCTCCAGCCAGACTCATGTCTTTGGCTTTAGCCATGGCATTCCCTTCCTCTCCTCTCCTCTCCTCTCCTCTCCTCTCCTCTCCTCTCCTCTCCTCTCCTCTCCTCTCCTCTCCTCTCCTCTCCTCTCCTCTCCTCTCCTCTCCTCTCCTCTCCTCTCCTCTCCTCTCCTCTCCTCTCCTCCCCACAGCAGCCTGTGCCCTACCAACAGCCCCCACACACCCACCTGTGACAGGACCTTGGCTGTGCCTGCTGCAGGAATAGGCTGTTTCAAGAGAAGAGCCCAACTCCAGCTTCCTTCTCTTGGAGGACACAAGTCCCTGTGATCAGCCCCCTGCTCCATCCCTCCTTGTGCCTTCCTCACGCTCTGAGGTTCCACACAGGCAGCAACCTCATCCTGATCCTTTCCAACCCCTGCAGCTCACGGGGGCTGCTGTGGGGACCAGGCTGCCAGGGGAGCAGCAGCAGCAGCACGCTGCTGTCACCTGGGTGTCCTCCATCTCCAGTCCTGGCTCTTCCCACCTGTGGAACGTTGGCCAAGCTCAGGCCGGGGCAGCACGAGCCCCTTGCTCTGCTGTGAGCCCTGCAGCTGGCACAGCCTGCAACCTGAGTTTGCACTGAGTATTTTCTATGTTAAGAAGTCTGTCCCCTCTGTGGGTTGTTGTAACAGACCAACAGTGAAGCTGCTCAGGCCACAGTGTGACACTGAGTCATGGCCAAGCGGTTCTCTTGCATTCCAGGGAGGGCTCTGTGTTCTGCACAGCACTGCTTTGCCTTACCCCAGCCTCACAGTCACAGGCACCATCTCCTGCTTTAGGAGGGAATTTTAGCTGAGGTACTAGTTCCATAAAGAAACAGAGACCCTTTCTGCCTCCAAACCAGCCAGGTTTGCCATGTTGGTTTGGTTGGACAGCAAAGACCTCAAAGCTCAACGTTTGTTGTTTAGCTTCCATCTCCCCTGTGATTTTCCAGCCTGTCTTTACTGAGGTGTACTCAGGGGGAAAAGATCCTCCTCATCTTCAATCTAAACCTCCCCTGGATTAACCTGAGCTCATTTCCCCTTGTGCTGTCATCCATCACTGGAGAGAAGAGACGTTTCAGGTCGCTGGAGGGAGTGATGACGCCTCCTCTCAGCCTCCCCTTTGCACCAACACAAACTCCACCGCTCCCAGAGCACGGCCCTGCAGCTTGGATCCCTGTCTGGCCATTCCACATCAACATTCCTGCTGGGATGTGGCTGCTTAAGGCCTCTGCCAAAACCCTGCAGGCCTTTTCCCTGTGCAGCAGCCTCGTGGGCCAAGGCAAAGGGCTGGGGAAGGAGCGGGGAGCCCGTGGGGCTGCACTCACCGTAGCGCCGGCTGGTTCTCCAGGCTCGCACTGCGTAGTGCAGAACCCCATCCATCCACACCAGAAACCAGCTTATACAAAAGCCCAGCAAAAGTCCCAGCATCAGATCAATCTCCTGCTTGGTTACATTGTCAGTCACAAAGTAGTTCTCTGAGGAGTCCACCACTGACTGGTCCCCATCGTACGGGATGACGTAGTGGACGTGGTGCCTGTTGCAGGGAACAGAAACAAGGGGGAAGCATCAGGCAAGAGCAGGGCTATGTTTTCCCATGCTGGCTTATCAGCATTCCTTTAAATCTCTCCCAGCATCCCTGGGAGCAGAAGTGCTGCTTTTGTGCTGATGTCAGCAGAGGAACTGGCAGAGAGCGAGGCAGGAAAGCGCAGAACCCTGAGCCCACGTCTGGGACTCGCGTCGTGCTCCTGACACGGGCTCCCTGCGCCTCAGCTCATCATGTGTAAAAGGGATGATGATGTCAAGGGCAGGAGGAGGCTGAGTGGCCACCCCCAGGGACACCCAGGGCAGCACTGAGCTCGTGGCCATGGGCAGAGGTCAATCACACTTCGCTCCTCTGAGCACACACCGTCTGCAGCCCTGCACCAGCATCCCCTGCACCAGCATCCCCTGCACCAGCATCCCCTGCCACCAGCAACCCCTGCCACCAGCATCCCCTGCACCAGCATCCCTGCCACCAGCATTCCCTGCACCAGCATCCCCTGCCACCAGCAACCCCTGCCACCAGCAACCCCTGCACCAGCATCCCTGCCACCAGCATCCCCTGCCACCAGCATCCCCTGCCACCAGCATCCCCTGCACCAGCATCCCTTGCACCAGCATCCCCTGCCACCAGCCCTGCCACCAGCCCTGCACCAGCATCCCCTGCACCAGCATCCCCTGCCACCAGCATCCCCTGCCACCAGCATCCCCTGCCACCAGCCCTGCACCAGCATCCCCTGCACCAGCATCCCCTGCCACCAGCCCTGCACCAGCATCCCCTGCACCAGCCCTGCCACCAGCATCCCCTGCCACCAGCATCCCCTGCCACCAGCCCTGCCAGCTCCATGGCACTTTCTCCACAGCACTGGGCAGTTTTGCTCCATGTCTCACCTCTCACAGCAAACCCAGAACTGCACCTTTCACATATTAGAGCAGAGGGTGTTTACACACCTTGCATTGCCCCTCAGACAGCAGAGACCCCTCCTGAGGGGTCAGGCAAGCTCTGAGCTCAGTGCTGTCCCCAACACACAGATGCCCTCTCTGCCAACACACACAGGGGCACAGGGAGTTGTGCCACAGGCTGTCTCCTCGAGGCAAAGCTCAGGCTCTGGGGCTTGCAGGGGCTGATGTCTCTCTCAGGGGTCTGGGGGGGAGCTGACCCCATGCCTTATGCCAGGAGGGCAACTGGGTTCATTCGTGCAAAGAGATGGTTGGGGACCAAGCTTGGGATGATGCTACCTGCTTCAAAGACCCTGGGTAACTTGGGAAAAGCAGGGAAGTGGCAGGGATGGAGTGAAGGGGTTGAAGAGCAGGTGTGTGGGAGCTGAATGGGAGAGGACCAGGGGAGCTGAGCATGGGGGGCAGGGGGAGCCCAACTGAAGAGAGCTGGAAGGAGCCTCTGCATCTGCTTTAAACTGCTTTTAACCTTCCCTGAGGGCAAACAGGAGCCAGGAGCCTGCCTGGGCTCTGTATTTAGCCACCTGCCTCCTCCCACTGTGCCCAGTTTCGGGCTGGAACTGCCTGGGTGCTCAGCAGCCCCAGGTGCCCACCAGCACCTCCAAGTTTCCACACATCCATCAGGACAGCACAGCCACCTGAGCAGTGCTCACAGCCAGGGCTGTGAGGGTGTCCCCAGCACTGCCCACCCCCCCCAGCATCACCTCCACTCACCTCCCTGCTGCTCCCACCAGCCAGGGAGGAGGCAGTCGCTGGAGGCCTCTGCATATGCATGAGGTGCAGGTTGCTCAATAATCACGCCTGAGAAACGTCCAAATATTGACACAAACAAACCTCCACTCAAAGGAACCTACTGAAAACAGCCCTAATCTCAGCAATGACTTAATGGAGGCCACCTGCACCACAGGCACCAGCTCCAGCAGCTCCAGGCACGGGGGGAGCTGGGGTACAACCTGCTGCCACGGCACAGCCTGGAGGGGAGCTCATCCAGCCACTCCTGCTGCTGCCTCAGTGCTGCTCCCCCCTGCATTCAGCAAAGGCCCCAGTACCCCCAGTGCCAGGGACCAGACTGGGGCAGCAGTGGGAAGGAGATGGATGCAGCCAGCCCAGCCCCGATGGCAGCTCCCAGGGGCCACAGAGAACAAGGGCAGGCTCTGCTCGTCCCTCCTCTTGCTGCTTGGTTTCTAATCAGAGAGGGTTTTCCCCCCTCATTTGGCTAGGAGGAACGTGGAGGGGTGTGAGCAGGGAGCTCTCATTCATGAATGGGAGGGCTCCCCTTTATTTACCAAGCACAGCCAAGCAGCTTTGCAGAAGAGACAAAGCAAGCCCCACACATCCCCCACGTGCCATGCTTTCCCAGCCACTGCCAGCCATCCCTGGCAGGCCCTTCACTTACTCTCTTTTGCTTCTCATGGTACAGAAACAGCCTGAAAGCTGAGTCCACAAACACCTCCAGAAACCCAGACTCCCTGAAACAACCAGGAGCCTGATCAAGCTGCCGTGTGTCTCCTCTGCATGGCTGAGCCACAGCCCACAGGGGTACCCAGAGCTCCTGTGCAGAGCATCACTCACACACAGCCACCTCTGGGATGGGGAGCAGCAAAGCTCCCCAGAAGCATCAAGGACAGAGCCATCCCCAGGAAATGGGTGCAGCCCTCTCCCACACATGAGCTGGGCTTTGTGGAGGGTCTCAGCCCTGTACCAGAAGAGCCCTGGAGTGCACAAAGTCCCCTCCTTCCACCCCCAGGGGATGTGCACGTGCACACGAGCAGCGCTGCAGGAACGTGGGACACAGACCTTTCCCTCCTCACGTGCTTCACAAGAGGTTTCTCCTACCATGCAGTTTGCTTTCTTCACAGCTCTTGTTCTCAGCTTGTAGGGCACTGAGGGAAGGGACACGGTCACCTCTTCCCTGCCTCGTCCCTCTCCTCAGCACAGGCTGACTCTGCACACTGCAGTGGGATCTTCTCCAGATCCCTGAGCTTCCTCTGGGCTGGGTGAACAGTGCCCTGGGACCAGCAGCAAGGGCCTGGTGTTCCTTCTGTGTTTGCAGCTCCCTTGCTGTGTGCACTGTCCCCAAAGCCCAGTGTTACAAGGTGAGACAGCAAGAAGTCCAAAAGTGATTCAGCAGAGCCAAAACTCAGCAGAGAGCAAAAGCTCCGACCTGGCTGCACGTGGCAACTTCGTTCTCCAGGCATCAGAAATCCAAGCTGGATCCTAGGGGCAGATTTCCTTCCAAGAAAAGCCTCCTGTCCCTGAAGCACCCCAGGGAAGCACTGCTGCCCTGCCAGGGTTTGGGGAGCCCTGACTTACCAGAGCACCTCAGTGCCGTGGGAACGCCAGTGTTACGTTCCCGCTCCGCTGAGCTTTCTGGAGAGGCTTTGGCAAGGCTCAGGGAAGGTGAATTTCTCCTGCCAGTGCAACAGTTGGGAGGTCTGGGCTGCAGGGATCCTCATGCCTTGTTTTGGCCTAACAGGGTGGAGCAGTGGCACTGGGATGGGAACAGGCACAGACCCCCAGCAGTGTCCTGCTGCCGGTGCAGCCCTGGGGGACGCTGCAGGATCCGTGCAGAGGCACAGCTCGTTATTCACAGTGTGCAAAGGTCCAGGGTCCCCACCACATACCAGGGGAACTGGAGACTGGAACGTGGCCTGGATGGCTCTGGGGGCTGGATCCAGTGGGGGAACACATCACCTCCCAGCTGAGCATAACGTGGGTGCAGCAAAGCAGCAGCAGCTCCAGGCCAGGGCACTGCAGGAGCAGGGCAGCTCCTCTGGCCAAACCTCACCCTGGGGCTGACACAACCCTGCAGCCTGCACCTGCCTCAGCAACCAAAGACCTTGGAGAGGAGACGAGAATCTCCTTCAGCCCTGCATCCCCTCAGCCAGCTGAGGTGGGTGTGAGGGTTCTGGGGCTGGCAGCACCCTCAGCTGTGGGAGAGCTGTCACAAAGCACCTCTGGTCCTCAAAAGGGAAACCCAGGTCCTGACCACGCTTCTTTACAAGAAAAAGATGCACTGAACGACCTGAGGAGCAGTTCCTGGGTAGATCAAGCTGGTCTCAGTTGTCACAACAGATCCAGGCCAAGTGATTCCTATTGGGTTAGTCACATGCCACGTCCCTTCATGTGCCATCCAGCCTCAGCTGCACCTGCCAGCCCCCTCCACCCGCCATGTGGAGCCCCCACAGCAAGCAGATGCCACTGTAGGAAAAGAAATGGACCCACACTTCAGGCCAGCAATGGCCTCGAAGGCAGGAGGGGCTGGTGCTGGTCAGCAGCTGCTCTCCTGGGGCAAGAGAGAGAGACTGGATCTGCTGCTCTGTCCCCTGCTCCACACCCCTGGCTCGGGAGAAAGGGAGCCCAGCGTGTCTGTGCACATGTGTGTGAGCTGCAGCATCCCTGTCCCCTTTCCCAGCCTCTGTGACAAGGAGGGGGAGACCTGTCCCCATCCCAGGGCAGGCAGTGTGGTGGGCTGGAGCAGAGCCTGGCCAGCAGGGCTGGGAAGTCTCACCTCAGAGCTGCCCAAAGCGCTATTGTCCCTTCCAGTGACCTTGTGTGTGTGTGTGCTGGCTGCTGCAGGCACAGCACAGCACGGGAGCCTTGCAAAAGGCATCACTGATCTGTCGTGCCCAATGCAAAGAGCCCATGGCTGCCTCCCCTCTTTCTGGATGCTGTGGCTCAGCCTGGCTCCCTCCTGGGCTGGTAGCAGACGTGTCACATCTCCCAGGCTCACGCTGCAGGTGTTACAACCTGCCTGGAACGACCCATTCCCCATCCCCAGCACGGTTTGGGGAAACAGGGCTCAGCCTGCCTTTGCCAGCCAGCCCCCAGGCACAGCTCCCAGGGCATCTCCTCCACCAGGGCTGCAGGCAGGGCTAGAGGGAGCAAAGGAGCCTCCCTGTCCTGCATCCCTGTCTGACCTTGCAGCCTGTCCCCAACATGCCAAACAGTCCAGCACCTCCCACAGCCACTGCCAGCAAACCAGCCTGCAGACCAGTGTGGTGGCACCAGTGACGTGGTGAAAACATCTCCCTGGGACCCTTCGCACTGCAGTGGCTACCAGAAGCCCAAGAAAGGCCTGGTAGTCTCCAGCACTGGGCAATGAGCAATAAAGGGGTTTAATGACTCTTCCAGAGTGGCTGGGAAAGGAGGAAACAAAGCCCAAACGTGCTGCCTGTGCTGCCAGCCTGGGCCAAGCACTGCCTGTCCCTCCCCAGAGCGTGGAGGACAACGCCTGGCCCCTCACAGACAGAGCCCCAGGGAGCAGCACTATTCAAACCCATTCTGCTGGAGACAACCCTGCTCCAGCACCACCAGCATCCACCCTGGTCATTGGTGCTGCTGTGGCTCCAGGCCAGAGCCCCAGGCAGCAGCCACCCTACAGAGTGCCCAGGCAGGGCTCACTGCACCACGGGCTCTTCACACACCCCGCTCACTCAGCACAGCTCCAGCGTGGCTTTGCCCTGAGAGCTTCCCTCCTGGCTCAGAGCCCAGGGAGAGCAGGGATGAAGCATCCCTGGGGTGGGAAGAGCTGACCTGAGGGCTGTCCAGGCCCCCCAGCTCTGCTGCAGGGTGATGGCATTCAGGTCAGGCTGACACTCCCTGCATCCTTTCCAACCCTGCTCACAGGGACAGACTTTGCCTGGGAGGAAAAGACTCACCCAAGGTCACTCAGAAGGTCAGTGGCAAGGAGAACACAAGCCAGGGCTTCTTTCCCAGACAGGGAACTTCCAAGCCCCTCAGACTGTTTTGGTGGGTCCTTGCTCCATGCAGGTGTCATCTGTTCTCTCCCTGCCTCCACGGACGCCCTTTGGTGTTTTTCCTTTGCATGACATCACCCAGCTCCTGATCTGCTGCCAGCTCTCTGCTTCCACAGAGGACCCTTTGCTGGCTGGGACAGACGTCTGGGGCAGTGCTACGCTCCTGCAGTCCTCCAGAGCCTGGCTCTCTCCTCTTCTGAGGGAGTCCCAAGGAGGTAGGAGCCGAGGGGCTGGGCTGGCTGCATGTAAACAGGTCCCAGCACAGTGACTTGGGCAGCCTGAGCCTCCACATGCTGAGGACACAGAGTGCCCAGCTCCCCCAGGGCTCTGCTCCAGCAGCACATTCCTGTATGGCATCCATAGCAGGGTGAATGTGGCTGTCACCCCTTTCTTCCTCCAACAAGAAGGCAGCTGTTAAGACAAGAACAGGTCCTGTCTGTGCAGGCTCAGCACCAGCACCACAGCCAGGTCTCTCTGCTGATGCTCTCACTCCATGCACCACCTCTACACGAGCTGCTCTTCCCAAGCAACTGGCAGGGCTGTTTTCTCACTGAGCAGCTGGAGATGCACTTTGACTGGCCTCAGGGGCTCTGGCAGCTTTACAGAGTGGGGAAGTGCTCACTGTGCCTGACAGCAACACCCCACCTGCACCCAGGAGGACAATCTGCTCCCACACAGCCTCCTCCCAGCTCCTGGAGCAGGACACAGGCACTGTCCAGCCCAGGCTCACTCACACTGCAGAGTGTTGGACTTTGCCACTTCACTGCAAATATTCATCAGCCTTAACCACCAGTTTCTTTGTGCTGAGCAAGAGAGAAGGGCAGCATCACCTCCCAGCACCACAGAGCCTGACAGCCACAGCACCCAGCCCCCGAAAACCTCCCACAGCACAGCACAAGCAGCCTCCCAGTTCTCCTGTGTCCAGCTCGAGGCCACAGCTCCCTTCCCACAGACCTGGAAAGCACCTGCCAGGGCCCAGCCCAGCAACACCTTACTAACCTTGCATCTGGCATCAAGGGACAAGCAACAGCTTCAGCCTCAACCAGCCCCTGGGACCCCAACCCCACGGGGACGTGCACACTGAGATCTCTGGTGCTCAGCAGCACCTGAGGATGAGACTGGTTTCCTTCCCCAAATGTCCTGACCTCAGTGACTCTCCCCAGTCACTGCAGACATACCAAGTGTTGAGGAACATGGGAAAAACCCCAAAGCACAGTCCCCAGGTGCAGGAAACGGGGCCCTTGCTGAGGCAAGGGCTGGCAGAGGGCATCTCAGGGAGAAGTGGGCAGTGTGACATGCTGTGACAGTCCCTTTCGCTCCTCCTGGGACCTTCTTCCAGTCCCCCACGAGAGAAAGGCACCGTGAGAAGACTCACCATGTGTCAGCCACCCCTCCCTGTGCATCAGCAAGTGTGGACACAAAGGGGTGAGGAGAGGGAACTGGCAATCCAGCGAGACCCACATCTCAGTGCCAGGGGAGGGAAGATCCAGGCTGCAGCTGCACCAGTGACACACATCTACCTGCCTTTGCCCCCCTGACTCACATCGAAGAGGGGCTGGGACAGACAAGGGCTGAAGTCTGGAGTTTTTATCCCCTCAAACCTTGCAGGGTTTGTGCAGGGGCAGAGCACAGAGCCCCACATCCCCTGGCACCCCTGGCTCCAGCTGGCAGCCGAGGCACACACAGAGCCAGCCCTCGTTGCCCACAGCCACCACCAGCCCTGTCAGGGGACGCTCCGATTCCTCTGGAGATCTCATCCTGCTGGATGCCCAGAGCCAGGAAGGAGCTCAGAGGAGTCCAGGGTGCTCACACATGGCAGATGGCTCCTGGGGAAGGTACAGCCAGGACAGGAGAGCAGAAGGGGTGTGTGTGACCGACCCGACAACGTGGGGAAGGGCAGGAGGCAACACCAGTGACGGCAGCAGCTCAGCCCAGTGCACACCCATCTCCATTTCTCCCAGTTCCCTTCTCCCATTTCTGCAACATTTACTCATTTTCCCCATCCCTCCCTGCAACACACTGAACTGCAGCCAGTTCCCTCCTCCAAGGACTCCCTCTGCTTATTGGCAAATTGAGTCCTGTATCAGTCCCTGGTGCCACTGCTCATAACAAGCTCCAGGATCCATCCTTGCCTAGTGCAAGGCAGAACCGCTTGTGGCTCATGCTGCATGCCCTGAAGGGCAGCACTCAGAGCATTTGGAGAGCTGACAAAAACGACAGGGCATATCCAGCCTTTTCCATGGGGGAACTCGAAGCACTGGCATTGGGGCAGCAGGTCAGAGCTCACAGCACAGCCCAAGGCACAGCACGGGGATGCTTTGTGCAAATGTGTCCTCCATCAGAGCACAACCACACTGAAAACAGTGCTCAGGCACCACAAGAGCCCATGGCCAGGAGCACAGGCTGGTTTGCTATTCTGCTGGCAACAGCCATTGCTTCTCCACAGCCAGTGCAGCTGGGAAACCTCTGGCTTTTGCCTCCTCTCAGATCCACGCTCGACAATCTGGAAGCTGTTTTGAGCACTTTCTAAGAAATGACCTAAGTATGTCTGGGGAGAGTGCCATGGCTAATTTATCTGCCTCAACAGCATCTCTTCAGACACACAGTGAGAGTGCCCCTGCCACCCTCTCAGGCTTGGGCAGGAGGGACACTGCCAACACCACCAGTGAGACCTGACACTCCTCAGTGGCTCCAGACGATGTTAAAGGCTGTTACCAGCTGCCAGTTTCCACCACCACAGAACACAGCTGTGACAGCTGAACACAAAAAAACAGGCTGAAGAAGCAGAGGAGAACTCCTAAACTCATGACAAGCGTCAAAAAGACTCCCTAGAAAATGCCAATCTCTGCCAAAACCAGCCCAAGACACTGTGGATGTTCCTTGTCCAGCGTCTTCCCAACTGACCTTAACACTGAGGTACCTGAGGAGACAGGTATTTGGGGTCTGATACAGATCACTCAGGGCCTGGCTGCATTTGGCTCTAGAGGTGCTGCTTATACTTTGCCACGAGAGGAGAAACTGGGGGGAGAAAGGCAATGATCACCTTTGGTGAGTGACACAGAGGGGAAGGACTTCTCAGGAGGCTTCCAAACCCTCCTGGACACGTTCCTGTGCCCCCTGAGCGAGGGGAACCTGCCTTAGCAGGGGGTTGGGCTGGATGAGCTCTAGAGGGCACTTCCAAACCTCACCATTCTGTGACTCTAAGGACAAAGCAGTTCCCTGCACCGAGCTACGCACAGCCCGGGCTCAGCTTCGCCTCCACACCAGGGACACGGGCAGGATGCGGCTCCTGCAGACGGGAGGCAGCTGAGTCCAGAGGCAGCTCACAGCTCAGCCCAAAGGTTGGATGTGCAGGGGAGGGCTCCCCCAGCATGTCCTTCAGCTGGCACAGCCTCATGCCGCTTTACACCCTCTGAGGCAAGAAATGCTCCAGCATGGGGGGAGTAACCAGGCACAGGAGAGGGGAATGAGGCCTCCTGGAGCACGGGGTAAGGATCACCAACAACAGTCCCACAGAGAGAGATTCACCTCCCCAAAACTCAGTCCCCAGGCACAAAGAGCAGCCAGAGCCCAGCTACAAGCTGAGCACCTCAGAGATTCCACAGAGGTGCTTTGTTTTGTAGGAGAATTAAGCGTTGCCAAAGAGCCACGGAGGGAGGTTAAGTATTGGTCCAGTCATAAACTTGTACACAGCAAAGGCACTACTCCAGGGTAAGAATCCACCCCCATGCTCTCAGCTTACTAAAGGCTCCATGAAATCACAGAGCAGGTACCTCTGCCCTGTCCACCAGCATCACACACTGGGAGAAAAGCCACTGAGAAAGGAAAGCTGATCAACGGCTACAAAGCCTCAAAGTGACACTGTCCTAGGCAGCACTGCTCCTTCCTGGACACAGAGCCTCTGGTCCTCCAAGCCCCATTTCATTTAAGCCACACAACCACCAACTGCAACACCCAGACCACAAACACACTCAGGAGGAACAGCCCAGTGACAACCCAGGCCAAATGACAAGGGCTTGAGTTACTCACTTTCCCAGGGCTGGCAGATGCATAGCCACAAGCATGCACACAAAGGAAAATGGACTTCCAGGCCCACAGAAAACTCTTCTTCTGGAGAATCAAACAAAACCACCACCCCTGTGTTCATGCAGGAGCTGCTGAGGAAGGTGAGACACGGCCAGAATGCAAACATGGGAGTCCAGCCAGCAGCACCCTGCCACTGGCCATCACCTCACCCTGCCTTTCCAATGAGATGAGGTGGGAAGGGGCCTGGGGGGGGACAGGTGAGAGAGACCTTGCACAGGGAACTTACCTCCCACAGTTGCAGTGACAAACTCGATCTTCCCCTCTCAGATGCGGTAAGATGTAATTGTGAAATCTGTCCAACAACGCATTCATGTCCATCAAGCAAGCTATTGCCTGTAAGAGCCCATAACCAAGGCATCTGGTCAACTCTGGATGATGGAATAAAACATTGACTCTAGTTTGATTGCCAAAGACTGAAGCAGTCATCAAGAAAATCATCTGTGGTGTTTGGGGGGCAGACACACGGGCACACACACACACACACACACACACACACAGAGGTGCACAGGCTGAGGGACGGTGCTGGGGAGAAGGGGGGTGGGGGGGGGGAGGGAATGGAAGGGGAGGGAAATAAGCAAAATCTCTTACCATAACGATAGAGGCGCCCAGGATCATGAAAATCATGGTGTTTGCATTCATGGACATCAATAGGGGAATTGCCAGCGGTCGGGTCCGTCCGCCCCGGGGCCGCGGACAGCGAGCGGCGGCCGCGTTATTCCGCAGAGCCGAGCGCGGGGCGCATCGCGCCGGACCCGCAGCGGCTGCGGGGCACCCCCCGCACACGCACTCCCCCGCGCCGGGGATGCCGCGGGCTCCCGAGCCCTGCCCCGCTTATTTTTTTATTCTTCTAGGACAAACGTGACAGGGGGAAAAAAAAATCATGTAAAAAAAAAATCCCCCCCCTCCCCCCATCACAAACCGACCCCCGCAGCGCGGGGCGCTCCTGGGGGGCTTGGCCCTTCCCCCGCAGCGAGGGGCGCTCCTGGGGGGCTTGGCCCTTCCCCCGCAGCGAGGGGCGCTCCTGGGGGGCTTGGCCCTTCCCCCGCGCTCAGCCCAGGCTGGTGCGCCACGGCCCCGGGAGCGGGCACACGCCGCCACAAGCACAGCCCTTCATGCAGCAACTGGAAAGCGAGCCAGCCAAAAACGGAGCGGGGAGGGGAAGGGGGGGAGGTGGGGGGAGGCTGGGGGAGGAGGAGGAGGAGGAGGAGGCAGGCTGCAAAAAATCACCCAGTCCGAGGGAGCCTCATCGCATCCTCTTTCCCCGACCCTCCCCGAAATCAACCCCCTCGCGGCGGGTGCCAAAAAAAACACATACCCCGAACCATCGCCCACCTTTCCCCCTCCCAAAAAAAACCCCAACCCGCCCAGCCCTCCCGGCTCGGGGCTGCGTGTCCCCGCTGCCCGGCTCCGCGCTGGAAGCCCCGTTCCCGGGCTCGGCTCGGCCCGGCTCGGCTCGGGATGCAGCGGGGAGATGCGATCGGGCCGAGCCCGCCGCCCCCTCCCCAGCCCGGGCATTTACCTACGTGGGGCGCCGCTGCTCCGAGAGCGGCTCATGGCGAGCGGCGGCAGCGCTGCGGACCTGCCCTTGCGGGGCTCCCCCCGCCCCGCACACACACGCGTTTCCCGAGCGGAGCCCCGGCAGCGGCGCTTGGCCGCGTTTCCAGCCCCACACGCCATCCTCACCCCGCCCTTCCTCCGCGCGTCGCCCAGGGGCCGCGGGCGCAGCCGGGACCCCGCTCCCGGCGCCGGGAAAGCCTCGGGGGAGGAGGGTTAAGGGCGCCCGGGCACACGGTGGGATGCGAGCCCCAAAGTGTCCAGGGGAGCTCCCAGCCCTTTGCTCCCTGGGACCGAGCAGCCGCTCGCCCCTGGCCCGGGGAAGGGCGCTGAAGGGGCAGCCGAGGGAGCCTGATGCTGGCAACGAGAGCAGCTCCCACCTCGGCCAAGCATCGCCCCGGGACTTGGCCCTCTAAGAAAAGCTGAGGCGGTACGGACAGACGAGACCACACGCTGCCGAGACAGGATCAGCCCCTTCAACTTTTTCCTGCCTGTCAACCCTGAGAGCGAAGGTGGGAGCAAAAGGTGCAGCTTCAGGTTCTGTTAGTCCCCCTCAGGCCACATTTAGGACCTTCTGGGGGGAAAAAATGAAGGAAGGAAGGGAGGAGGCACTAGTTTTTCGCTTGTTTGGCTGCTCTGTAAGGTGAAGCCTGCAGGCTGCGTGACAGGGATCTGAGGCAGCACGTGGAAACACAGCAGCACACAGCTGGAGGGCTGCTCTGTCCTGTCACGCACTGCCTGCACCTCAGCCTCCCTCAAGGTTAGTTTCACCTTGTTGGAACACAGGTGTCATTTATTCTTCAGGCTCCTAAGGGTCAAAGTTTGGCCACTCAGGGCTTGGCATTTTTGGCATCTTTGTTTTCCTCCTGTTCCTCAGGCCACAACCAGCCTTCTTATGTAATGACTGGTGTTATATAAACTCCATTCTTCAAGGAACAGTCATTAACCTACTACTGGGTATTGAAGATACCAAAATACTGTCACACAATTAAAACCACTAAATGATGTCCTCAAACTAGAGCACACATTGCATTGCAGGGGCTTTTTTCCCTTTAAGTGAAACCACACACATGAAACGTTTGACGAGCCAGGCGCTTCATGCACAGCAGCAGCAAGGCTGGGAAGGTGCCTCTCACCACAGGCCTGCCCAACCCACCCAAGTTCCTTCCTCAACAGCCCTCTGGCCTGAGCTGCTTTCACTTCTTACTGAGCTGGGAGGTGGTTTCTACCTCTGGATGCAGAGCTCAGCACAAGTCACGCACAGAACACAACGTAGAGAACACAAGCACTTGTGAAGTAGGAGCCAAACAAAAACACAGGGGACAACAGTTTGAAGAGAAGTCTCAAGGAATTTTGTGTGGCCAAAGTTTTGCCAGTGTTTCTGATCTCCCAGCCATCAAACCAGATGTCCTGGCCCACAGACCAGCCTGGGGCAGCTCTCAGCTGGGCCTGAAGACACTGAGGAAAGACTTTGTCATTGACTCAGGTGTGAGTCGGGTTTCTCAGTCTTCCCTCATTGTCCTTTTGCAACAAGTCCTGGCTGGTGGGGATTCCAAACATCCCTGGTTGTTCTGTGGACACTGCAGCCTTCTACTGTTTAATCCATATGGCTTTTCATAGTCAAAGAAGTGATAAAAACAGTGACAAAACACGACCTCTGCACCCAGAGTGGGGCTGGGGAAGCTCTGGGAGGAACCTGCACTCTAAAGCCACCTCAGCTGGCCTTCTGGAAACTGGGAGAACAGCCCAGGTAGCTGATGGCTACAGGAGAAATGTCCCATCACAGTCAAAGTCTGAATACTCACCATCTGTGTTCACAAGGTGTTAACCCTTCATTGCTTCCCTTCATTCAGCAGGAAGATGGCCAACTCCAGGACTGCCAGAGCAATGGCCCCAGTGCAGCCCTGCCCCTCGCAGCAGGAGCACCAAGGCAGAGATGACAGGGGAGAGCACACAAAGGAAAAACACATTTCCCCCATTTTCTTCAAGTTACAGTTTCTCTTGACATTTCTTTTTGGCACAGAAAACCACTTTGTGCTTAGCCAAGGTTTATTTTATACCTACACAGCTATTTGTGTATCAATGCACGTGTACCTCAAACACGGCTGGGAGCCCATCAAACTCCTGTACAGCCTCAACTTCATTGTGGGTTACAGGTCAAATGAAGGCCATGGAGACAAAGCAGCTGTATAAATGAACCCATTTTTACCTCTTGACCTGTAAGTTAAATGAGAAGTAATGTTTCAGAGTAGGAACAGCTTTTGCTCACAGAAACTTGAAGCACTTGGACCCAGAGTGTGGGCCACACAGAGCACTTGCCTGTCCATCCAGCTCAGTCATCCCTCTGTGCCGCCAAACCTCCTTCCTCACACTGGTAAATAAAGCTCTCAGCGTTGCTTTTGCTCGTGAACAGAACGTTTAGGATGGAAAGAACAATCCTGTAACATCCTGTATACTACACTGTGGCTTTTAGAGCTGGGTTTCTCATTGCAGTTGGAGATGCAGCAACTGGAGCTCTGCTGATGAATCCTCACTCAGCGCCACAGCCACAACTCTGCCCATCGCACAGGAGGGGTATCACCTTTGTGTAATGAAAAGGATGCTGCTGTCCACCTCCACAGACACAAAACACAGGCTAGAGCACCCTGTCTGCATTGACTTTCTGTAACACAACCACAAAGAGCTCTGTTTAGGATGAACTGGGCTGAAAGCACAAACTGTTTCCAGAGAACACTCTCCAGGTCCCACCTTGCCACAGACTTCAGTGCTGATACCGTACAGGGAAACTGCTCAGAATACTCAGGGTCATGCTTGCTTCAATGTCTTTTTTAGAGAGATCAACTGAAGCAGTTGAGTTGTTACAGAATCATCTTCTTCCTTTGGCTGTAAGTGTCCCCATGGTAACAGGCAGTGGTAGCAGACACACAGATGAGCAGAAGCAGAGGAGGCTGAATGATCTCCTTCAAATACAGTCTCTCCAGCAAGAAAACGGGACAGGACAAGCCAATCAGGAAACAAACACTCTGCAAACCTTCCTCACAACTGTTGCTTGAGCTCCTCATCCCCTGATTTTTCTGGTCTATTCATTCACTCTGCACAACATTTTTGCTTCAAGTACTTTTAACAGACAAGAAAATGAGCACAGGAAATTCAGGGATATTCAACATTGCTGGGACCTGAGTGTGATGCAATGACCCATTTGGACACTGTCCAGGACACAGATTGAGCTGGCAGAGGTCTAAGTTTTCCCACAAGGCAGCTGAAACCACAGCCAACCCTCAGATCCCAGGAGCAGGGAGAGGTGTTGTCTGTGTGGATGCCCTAAACAGAACATCCTTAGCACTAACTCCCTGTGTTTGCAAAACCATGAAGGTTAAAGAAAATTAGGCAATTCATGGGAGCTGTCAGAGCTCAGTGACAGGATGAGAGACAGAAACCAGGAGCTCAGAGCTCAGTGACAGGACGAGAGACAGAAACCAGGAGCTCAAACCCCATTTCACGCTACACTTCTCTTTCAACGTGACGTTTAACAAGTTGTCTTTGCGTGTCGTGCACTGAAGAGCACACAGACCTCACTTGCTCCAAACTGTTTCCACCTTCCTTTAAGAAAACAACTTTCAAGGTCTTCTCTTGCCTGTGAGCAGCAGCAACACTTCACACCATTCACAACTGGAGTGACTAATCATTTAACTTCTATCAGGCTGAACACACAGAAGCCTGAGCTCTTGCTCTGCACACACACACGCAGCTTCTGGCTCGGGAGCTGTGATAAGCACACTTGTCACAAACTTCTATTCAAAGGATACTTTAGTTTGGAAATAAACAAGCTTTAGTGTTGACAGTGGAGTTTTGCTGTTTCTTCCCCATCTTCCTGACAGAAGGCAGATACCACTGGCTCAGACTGCTGCAGTTACAGCCTCACACTCTTGTTCATCTCACACACGATAATTCAAAGGCAATTAAGATCCCAAAAGATTTCCAGGTAGTGCCCTAATTCATGCAGAGAAAGCAGTTCACTCGTGTCCAACATGGGATCAAAACTCATCATGAGCTGCCCAGATGCTCTCTGAATGAGGGACACACTTGAGGTCTTCTGCTTCCTCTCAACACCTTCACGCTGGCACTGCCCTCTCTGAGATGCTGAGGATGAACGGCCACTCTCGTCCTGCTTCAGGCACTTGGGCACTTCTTTTCTTGTTTTGAAAAGAGACAAACTTACAGGTTTTTCATTTTTATTGGATGCTTCCAACTTTATATCTAGTAATGTACAGATACTCATTCCTCCTTGCTGCAGTCACATCCTCACACAGCCCAGCCACTCTGTCACATTCAAATAATAACAATAAAAAAGAGCACAACTGAAATAAACTCTTAAGCTGGAAAAATACATTATAAACTTATATCCAAGAAACATTCTCTTTATCATTAGAAACCTACTTGTCATAATTAAAGTAGGGCTTAAAGAAAACACTTGATTCTCATCTTTTTTAAATAGGTGGCCTTTGTGTAGACTTTTCATCATCTCATATGTACAACCCCCAGCAGTGTCTCTGCCTACCTGGGACAGAACACCTGAAACAAAAAGACACTGAGAAGTAGTTTTGAAACAAAAAGAGATCAATAATCATTTTCCAGGAAAAATACCGTATGATCAGAACTTTAAACACATGCTTCCCTCATCTGTATTAAGGCCTAAGAGACAGAGGTGCTTTAATAAAAGCAGACAGTATGAAGAAAAGTCCTTCCACTTTTCTCTTCAAATTCCTGTAACAGCTCATCTATTTCGTTTTCCATGTCTTCTGTGTGCTGTATCTGCAAAAGAAAAAGCACTGAGCAACTGGACTCCCAAGGGCAGGAGGTAGTTTAGAACACTGTAGCAATTCACAGCTTGTGGCTTGCTGGGAGTCCACACCAGCAGCCTCGTACCACACAGTGCAGCACTGGGGGCTTTCTGGAGACTCCCACGTGCACATGCATCCTGCATCACGTTTATCTGCATGTCCTTCCTTCTCCAGCCCACTGGACTGCCTCTTAACTAGCACTCTGTGGAGCAGGCAGCATCCATCCCCACTAGACAGCAAATGAAGCTTCAGAAGAGCTACAGGCACACTGAACAGACAGGTGAAGTTTCAGGTCCCTGAACCCTCTCAGGCTTTTTGAGTCTGGGAAGGATTAAAGACTGGAATAGATCCCCCAGGCTGGAGTGGAGAACAGGCCAGTGCCACGCTGCAGCTGGTGAACTCCTCAACTTGTACACTGTAAAATGAGTGGCACTGGCTGTTCTGAGTGCAGCTTGCTTCAGCTTTAACTCAAGGGTGAATTAGGATGACACAATGCACCATTTTTGTCTTCCCCATCACACACACAACAGGAGTCACCATGCAATACCCCTACACAGGGTGATACTCCAGTATATTGTGCTTCAGAAAGCAACTCTGATGCTAAAAGCAGTTGTGGGATTTAGATGTTTTTGCCATGACCACTGTTTTGGGTATGGCCTCCACCTGTGAGGTTACACCAGTGCTCTGCAGTGCTGCTTTTCACAGCAGCCACCAATGCATTGGGTTGGAATGCAGACACACATGCAGAGCCCACCCCAGAAACCATGAACAACTCATCTGTTGGCACAAAAACAACCAGGAGAATTGGGAAACTTGCATCTCCTGATGTGGGTTTTGCTCAGACAACTTTTATGCAGCACCTTTAAGGAGCACCAAGCCAACCCCAACCCCCTGTGCAGCCAGCTGGGTCCAAGGTAGCCACAGGCAATGAATCCTCTCTACTTACACACTGGCAGAGCTCACAGATAAGGAAAGCACCCAGGGTTGCCTCCTCATGGTTATCCTGAATGTCCACATTGATCACATGCACTGGCTGGCATGTCTCCTGCTCTCTGGAATTTAAATCTATGTGAAAACAAAACACACATGACAGCAAAGCTTTGGGTGGAATGGGATCATGTTCACACAGAGCACTCCTGATGAAAGAAAATACACAGACATTGTCCACCTTTGCCTTCTCCAAACTTGCTTCTAGAAAACTGTTTATTTAACATCACCATAACCAATTGTTCTTCTCATTTCAAGCAAAGAGATTTTTAGAAACAAAAGAATTCAGCTTTGTGGAAGGGTCACAGAGTTTATTTGCCCTGGTCAAGGACAGTTACTGCTCATTGCACTCTGACAGTCTTTAAAATCCAAGGTCAGGATACTCCAAAGTCAAGAATGATTCTGGGCTTCCTCACCTGGAGAGTTTTAATCGTCTGTTTTTCAAGCAAGCTCTGTACACCCACCACTCTGAAAATCAAACTACAAGGGAAGCACTGACAGTCCCACTGGAAAATGGTGACCTTCATGTGTTCTGCTTGTTAACAAGCGGGGAAGGGGGAAAACACAGCATCCTTTTCTCACTAATCCTCCCATGTATTATTGTTATGCCTCTGTAATGTAACCTTCCTATGACACACAGTGCTTTTAAGCTACAAGCTGTTCTCTCCTAACCCCATTCTGCATCTTGCTTTTGGCAAATCTGTTCAATTCTCTGTTTCAAAATGTCATCCTTCCCAGCTAGAGCCATGTGGTAGCACTCAAGCCTTCTTCCTTTCACTGCTCATGTGGGAAGGGCATTACTATCGAGGTGGAGAGACACACAACTGGAAAACGAGCCATGTGGTTGCTCTTCACCTCCCTTCCTCAGGATACTCACCCAAAACATCAGGGTGAATGCTGCTTTCTATGTGAGACATGCTGAACTTGAAGATCCATTCAATTACCAGAGCAGCTGCTCTCAGAACTTACCACACATTTTGAACTCCTCACCTAAACATTCAGAACACTGATAGCTGAGCTTGGAGAAGCTTAAATGTACTGTGCTCTGTATGGCCTGTGACATGACCACTGAGGACCGAAATGTCAGGCAACAGCCTTTTAAATTACGTGTATCTTACTAATTCAGTTGGCTGAATGTGAAAGGAACACCTTAAACCTCACACAAGCCAACATCCAAGAGTGAGGCAGGGTTCTCAGCCCAGGAGCTGAGTCACTGCTGAAGCCCCAGGAGCTCACTCACATCAAGCTTGCTGCACACTGTTCGTGCAGAACCCAAACCCCAGCTGAGATTCTTCTGGCGTAGCTCACTGACTCCAAAGGGCAAAGTCACAGCATGTTTGCAGAGTGTTAACCACTCTCAGGAACAGTTTCTCCACCTGTACAGGAGGCACTTAGTGTGCACAAACCGCTTGGCAGGTCACAGGAACTCTTCCACAGAGCAGCTGTTTAAGGAAGACAGCTTAGACTTTGTTCCTCCACCAGCCTAGGGTGAAAAACGCTCCCCATACACAACTTGTGAGTTCCTGAAGTCTATGAGCATTTTCCACCTAAATATGTGTTTGATTTTCTCCAAATGCTTGCTATTCCCTTATGTCAGGCCTTACAATTGCTATACATACACCTTCTGTGTAGCAGCTTTTAGATACAAGTACTCAGCCATCAGTTCTCTGATACACAAAGCCTATGGCAGAGCACTGTCAGCTCTTGTCCCTGCTGGTGTTCCAGCAGCAGCAGTCAGGAGACAGACACGTGTCCAGAGTTGTGAAGGACTTCAGGGAAGAGGGGAAAAAGAAAAGCACTCAAAATTAACTTGGTTTACGAGTTCAAGGTCCTTACCTTCTACTACTTGGTCATAGACTCTTTCTTCACACGTTAGGATCAAATCAAAAACATCTTTGCAGTTCTGGAACCTTTCTGGTCGTGGCTTGATTCTCTTATTTCTGTCCAACATGTGTAAAATCCCATTCTGTGTGTATCTGAAGTTGCTGGAGTTAAGTACCTTCACTTTAAAGAAAGCAATGTTTTTGAGCAAATGACCAGGACAAGTTAAATTATCACTGTATCTTTACAGCAGGATTCTTTCTGTTTGCAAACCTAAAGCCCAGTGACCACTAAACACATTCCCAAGGTGGCAGCACCATCTCCATCCAGGTAATTCATGCAGCTTTTCAGAGGCCTCTCATTGTCACTAGTACAAGGCAGGGACACCTTTGAAGAGCTCTCAGAAGAGCTGAGTTCCTCAGGTCAGCTTTTCTTGGGTAACTATTTTTATGCCCATAAATGCCTGGAACACACAGACGTGGCTGTTTGGTGAGCTCAACGTCCCACATTCACACAAGCCGCTGCCCCTCACTCCAGGGGCCTCTCATCTCAAAAGTCAATTATATGGTGTTTCTAGTGTCACCTGCACATCCATATGAAACCCTACTCAGGCCTTGGGTTTATGCAACTCAGCTTCCAAAGAGAGTTAGATCAATCACACAAGCACAATCCCTTTAAAAATATCCCAGGAGGTATAAATGGGAATGAAGAACAACACTGACTTTGTGCCTGTCAGAACTGCAGTCACCGTGTGAAGAGAATCTGCTATGCTGCTTGGGGGATCTATTTATACTGGTACTGTAACCTTGAGGATCAAATTCCCGTCCTGTATCCCCCTTTCAGAGAGGATTCACTAATCCCACTGTCCTCTCAGCCTTCTGGGACGTGCAGTTTCACCAGCAGCACGCCAGGGTTGGCTTTCACCCTCCGAAGGCAAAGTCTGATGGGTAAATTAGGAACACCAGGAAAGGTTTTAACCAGGAAAGCCTGGAAGCTGATGCATCTCTTCCTCCCTTTGAGGCAGCAGTAATTTTAGCTATCTCAGGATATATTTCTGAATTCAAATAGCAGTGAAGAGAACAGTTTATAATAATTTCTTGAGGTAACAGGAGGATTCTGAACACAAACATTCCCATCACCAGAGCACACGTGTAAGGGGTCATCTTGGCTTGTTTCCTCGTTGAAGAGCTCACAGATCTATCCAGCAGGTATCTTATTTTTTTTCAGAGAACAGCTCTAATACTTTGAAACAGGCCAACAGCTTTCTGTCTACCTCTTCACAGTTGCCTGCTGGCATCTCAAGTTCTGCTGCCCTAGGCAGCCAGATCTGCACGTGCTCATCTATTTGCTTCAAAGTGTTCTTCAACACTTCTCAAGCAAACATCCCCCAAAGCTTTTAAGTCTTTCAAGTGTTTATGCTGTATTAAAAATTAAACCCATCTTTCTACCTGGAAGAGTCTACTTTATATGGGAGATACATTCAGTTCTCCACTGGCTCTGCATCCCTGCACTTTAACTACTTGACTAAGGACATACTAAACTTTGAATGCCAAAGCTGAGTGACATGTTGTTTATCACAAATGTGTGGTGCAAGTTTTCCCTCTCCCAACTGACTTCTGCATTTCATTTCTCCAGGTCACTTCCAAACCTTTTACCACAAGTCCTTCCTGCAAGCCTTCTCCCTGTGTAACTAATTGTCCTTTAGAGCCCAAAGCAAATCTCACAAGCAGCTCTTGCATGCCAAGCACCCATTGCTTCCTCACAGCATCCCTGGAAACTCTCCTGGGGTTTGTCGTGCTTGGCAAAAATCCACTTCAATGGAGCCATTTCAGGCCTCTGGTTATTTGCAAAGCATGAAAACAACTGCAACAATCCCTTAACACCTCACTGCGGTGCTTTGTTCAGCTTGAGTCCTTCCTGGGCTCCACAGTCCCATTCCTTCATCATGCGGCTCAGGAAAAGATCCACATCATCCCACACGCTCTTTTGGATTCTTTTTTTTTCCCTTTCTAGGATAAAACGTTGCTGGCATCTGTCCTCTAGCTTTCCTGACTGAGCCTGGAGACAGAATTACGCAGATCCAGAAAGCCCACACAGTGAAGCTTTCTGCTTCACACACTCCAGCTTTCTGCTGCCAACTTACAGACACTTGGTTGTTTTTTTTTCCCAAGGGTCCATCTGCCTATAAAAGGAGACTGACAGAAGCAGTTAACATTCATGGCACTTTCATATTTGGTTCTCTGAAATCTTTTCTACCTGAGAAAAGCAGCACCTCGTCCTTGCAGCAAGCAGGGGGTGTCATCTGCATGACTGTTCAATGCATAATCATAACCCAGCTTCTCTCTCTTCATGAGCTCAAGCAAATGCAAAGACATTACAACTTATTAATGGCTTACACTATTCTGACAGGTGTTGAATCTTTTAAATCAGGCTTTGCTTCCCTTCCAAAAGGTTTCAACTCCATCTTCCCTATCCATCACTTCCTCAGAAGGTACTCACAAGATTGTCACCTGGCTTCAAGTGCTGTTATGTTATGTTATGTCCAGAGGAGCCCTCTTAACACTGACATGCCCAGAAGGCCAACAAAACATGTGTGTGTTCATCTAAGAGGCCTTCACCTACTACAAACTAAGTAAATCCATCACATTTTTACAGAGTCCAATTCAGGTATCACCTTTATTGGAATAACTATGCTGAACAGATCCACAGTGTAATGAAATCTGCACAACTCAGTACTGGGAAGTGCCAGACAATGACTTGTCGTTGTGGAACAGCTGGAACTGTATCTGAGGATGAAACTACACAGTTATAAGCTGCCAGAGGAAAAAAAGAAGAGGAGTAATGGCAAAATCCACTGGCAAAGAGCTGGAGAAGGGATATCAGACAGATTGAAGGGACTACCAGAAAGACAACAGAGACAGAACACAAGATGACTTCAAAGACGTGGCATGTTTGACTACACCATGACCCAGCTCACTATGCCCTTCAGAGTGTCTACTTCAAGGAGAGTTTGATTTTGGTTGCTGGAATCTACAGTGTCTTGGTCACTTGGGAAGATAGCTCAAACTACTGGTAAGCTCAGTGCGTGACAGGGACACGTAAGAAAGGAATCCGGGACCAGTGGGCAAGCAAGAGGGAACAGTGACAGCATTCTTCAGTATCACAGCGTTACTTGGGATGCTCTTCTCTTTGGATGCTGTTTAGAAATAGGTGCCAGATTTCAGAAGATGAGCAGCAACAGTCATAAGATTGGGCAAGGGGGAAGAACTTTGCAGTAACTGTGAGGACAGAGGTCTGTGAGAAAAACATTACTCACCCCCTTGAAAGGCTCAGAAAAACAAGGTCTGCAACATCTGTTTTCAAACTGGTCTTTGCTGCTGTCATTGCTCTGTACTGTGAAACTCTGAGGTGATGTTTAACTAATGAGAGTTACAGTTGGATGGGGTAATGGGAGATAAAGCAAAACACAAGCATTACAAACCTGAAATCAATTAGAGCCATTTCATTTAAGGCATTTGGGAACCCGAGAATGTATTCACAGGCACAGCAGGACCACTTCTCAACAGCAGCATGCAGAGCCAGAAACATGCTGGATGAGGTCTGCAGCAAACACTCCTCAGTGCAACACTGCAAAGAGGATACTGATGAGCAGAGGGATGTGGTTAATCCACAGTCTGATTAACAACCAGTTTTGTTCATCTGACACAAACCTTGTGTGCCTTAGCTAAACACTTCCCAGCAAGCCCTTCTCACACTGGTTGTTACTATGTCTCTGCTCTTGCTTTACATTCTGCAGATGCTGAAGACTGCCAGTTCTGCAGCACAAAGCTGAAGCACCTTCTCTCCCTCTCCACTGCCTCAACTTACTATCTCCTGAAGATATTAATGGTATCTATGCTGTGCCAATAGAGGCACATGTCAGCAAGCCAGTCTGGGTTTCTTTCACACCTCCTGGAAACAAACATCAATAATTAACACTCCTTCTGATTTTAATGCTGCTTTCACTACTCAGTATACATCAGTCACAAAGAAGTAACCCATCAAGTTGGAGCATCATGTTTGGGAAAAGGAAGCATCTAAATGTCTATTGCTGTTAGATCCTCTCTTTTCTTGAGCTCTCATGTACATGAATTTCTCAGGGCTGACTGAGCTCCATCTGGGCTATGAAGCCCTCAGACACTTCCTGCACCTGGATCTCCAAGAGCCAGAACAACATTTGAAACACATACTACAATGCATGTTATTCTTCACAAAACACTGTGATCCAAATAATTTTGCCAATGTTTGAAGCATATGTCTGCTTGACCTGTGCAAAATGGTGGCAATGGCCACCTTGCTCTTACCTTTCACACTTTTCTGATGCTCCTTCTATCTCCATGTGGGTTACTCATCACATCTCCAAATGCCTCTGAAGCTCCCAAACAGTCTTTCACTTCTATCAGAGCTTTTCAAAACTCTCTAAGTAGCTGAAAGATGTTTTATGCCATACTATGTGGATGTGGGACAAGTTACACAGAAGTGGGTTTTCAGAATGCTTCACACAACCACAGAGTCTCAAGGGCTGGAAGGGACCTGGAAAGCTCACCCAGTGCAACCCCCTGCCAGAGCAGAAGCACCTAGAGTAGGGCACACAGGGACTCATCCAGCTGGGCTTTGGCTTCATGGAAGTGAGGGACATCTGAGCCATCTCAGACTGGAGTCTGTAGTTTCTGCCATGTCCCAGAAGTTCAGAACCAGAGGAAATCATAAACATGTTTTATGTATTTTTAAATAGCTTTAATTATTTCCTTTCACTATGAATGAAACCTGTCTGATCAGAAGCCAAGCTAAGTACTGAAAACTGAAGCCCTTGAAAGGCCCGAGACTTTGTGAAGTGTTTTGGTCTTATGATCCTTCACAGAGAATAAGGACTGGAGTTCTGCTTAGGCTGGAAGTGTAGAGGTTTGCAGAGATGTGCCTTAGAAGACCATTCAAATCCAGTTTGAACAGTCCTTTCCATCCCTATCCCCTCCCGTTATTTTTAAAAGCAAAGTACTTTGAAAGACAAGTTAAGACAGACTTGCACTGTACTGCATTTGGAAGGAGGTTTACCACTGACATGCAGCAGGCCATGATTTCAACCACGTCTAGCTTTTTTCAAGGTCAAGCCCCCCCCAAACACACCTAAAATCAAACATTCCAGAGCAGCGTAGGGAGACAGAGAAACTATCCCACTAACCACTGGGATGACAGCTCAGAACAGAAGCTGCCAACTGTTTGTCAGTTCAAAATCTGTGAAGAAAACTCAATGAAAGTGTAAGGTACATGCACAAAGAGCTTACCTGAAGTGGAACCTAATTAAGTTACTCCTCAAGATTGAGCTATGTGGCCCCAACAAGCAGGGTGCAGATGCTCTGCAGATCTCACTACTCCTCCTGTGTACCCATGCAGTGGTGAGCTTCCCCACTGGGCAACCTGGGGTTGCTTTGTACAGCCCCCAGTGAAGTGGTCCAACATAAATGCTCTGTATGTTACTGTCATTCATTTCTTCCAGAGATGCCGAGAATTACTTCAAGCATTATAGATCCTAGAGCTTTGTTACAGGTGGCAGAAGTTTCTGCCACAAACACCACTGCCATGAATCACCTGTATCCCACTTCTTGAAAGGGGGACAACACAACTGATCAGTAAGATCCAAGATACCTCTCTCAAGAACATAAAAGCCTCTGTGCCATGGAAGGCAGGTCTTACTTTATCAAAGTTTAAGAGCTGTGAAGTGTGAGAATTCACTGATGATCAGAAATGGAAATACTTTTATGGTCCCTTACATACCAGGCTAAGAAAAATGGAACTGTGCTACTACTCATTAACCGGCTTCTCCACGTCAGTTTACTCCAATGTCAAGGTGTATTAGAGCAAACTGATCAGTTCAAGAGCAAGAATGATCAAGAACCTGACTACACAAACCCAAAGATCCTAAACAAGTAAGACCCAAGGCTGTAACAAACAGATGCTACTATGCTCGTAATATCCTCCTACACCTAACTGGGAAGTGGTGGGAGATGTAATCCTCACTAGTTTAGTTTATTAGGAGCTGTACTATGACAATTCCTTTGCAGTTGTAGTCCCTGATTGCTATTATTAAACCCAACCACCACACATCAGCAATAGCACAGAAAACACCAGATGGCCATCCAGCTTAAAGATGGGGTTCACAGAGGAGAAACCAAGCCCAGTCACTCAGATTATAACTCTCCTTTTGTGACAGAAAAGAATCCTTATGTCTTTGAGTGAGATGTACCCAGCCAGTTCATTTCTAACTGAAGCACACCTCTGGCGACTTCTTGAGGACATGTGTGTGTCCCTCCTCAACTCTGTATTATCATGTAACTATGGAGCTAAAGCTGGAATGCTATCTGCAGTTAAGAGCAGGTCAAACTGAAAGAGGAGGTCAAAAAAAAACCCAGGAAAGAGCAGGAGGTCAAGCTTGCAGAGTAGAGGCAGGCTGCCTAGAAATCCTAACAGCCTGTCTAAGGAAATCATTACAGATCTTCCAGTGTCACAGACACATCAGTGTGTAGACAGGGAAAGAAACAATCAATCACACTTAGTTAATATTGATAAAGAATCCAGGAGCTACTGCTGTAGAACTCTGCTCAAATTTCCATTTGATCAGTTCTTACCCCTGGGCATAAAAGCAACTGCTGCTGCAGATTTAAATTGGCATTTAGGAGGTTTCATCCTTGACTAGGTTTTGCACTCACTTGCACAGCATACCAGTTTACTTCTATTTCTGTTCCACCTTTAAAGTTACCACTATATAATTAGAACTAAGTCTTTAAACCCCTTCACACAGCTGTAAAGGATGAGTAATCACAGCAGCCTGGCTTTGAGAGGTCTGGTTACACATGCAAATACAGCAAGGTAGTGTATCTATGCTACACACATGTAGCCCCACAGAGGCACTGCAGACCACAGTCAGGTCCCCTTCAGATTCCCAGTAGAACTCTTTACTGTTCTCCTAAAACTAACAGAGTAATACTTCAAAAAGCAACCAAAAGCCTCATCCAGAAGAGCCTCAGATGGTTTTGATGCAGCCCTCTTATTAGGACTCAGGGAATTTAAATGCTGTATTCTAAAGATGCAAATCTGGATGTGAATACTTATTTTAACTATAGGGTTTAACTACCACATATTAAAATGCTCTTAAGTATTTCCATTTTACATATACTGCAACCACCTACTCAATTGAATCTGTATGCCTGGCTCCATGAATCCTTCATTCCTGTGCTTCTGAAATTGAACAGATGCCTTGAAGGTACATGAGCCTGTGCTCTGCATTTCACTCATTAAGTGCAAGGAAGGTGCTCCTCATCTGTGCAGAGTGGCTTTCTGATAGCTCTCCCCCCTTTTCATAGCTATAACCTCACTGAGTATCTAACAGGCAGGATGTTCAGAACCTGTGCTGGCATACAGAAACTGGAGGGAGGACATCACTCCTCAGTGAGGCAGCAGTGAATGATGAGCACTCAAACTTCATGTGTCCCGTCACAGGAATATGGGTACAAGCAGATAGTTGTCACCAAGATACACTAGGCTACAGATGACAGTCATCTCTGCTCAGCTGATGAAAGCAAGGCTGGGGAACAGAACAAGCAGCTAAATCACATGGAGAACTACGCCTTTTTTGCTTCCCCATACCAGTCACACTCAAAGCCCATCAGAAGTGCAGGTCCTCCCACCCTTCAGCAGGTCACGTTTGCATCCCGTCACCTCTGTGGAACAATGCTCACCCAAAAAGCCTCAGAACCCACCTGATCCTGGTTCACAACAAACCTACTCCACAACTCTCACACTGAGTAGGTCCAGTTTTGGTTACTTTAAATCTTTACCCTCAAAACTCAGTTCTGGAACTGGAGTTGCTTTCTGCACTGACAGTCTTCACTCTGAAAACCTTACCTGATATTATCTGAGAATCAACAATGCAAAGATGTGGAGGCAGTTGTTCCTGCCCTGTCTCCTTTGCAATGGATGCTTGTTAAACTGGGTTTGTCTTGAGTTTGGGTTTGACTGCAAATGCATTTGGGAAACACAGCAACCATGTCCAACATGGAGCAGAACCAAAACAGCAACTCCATCATAAGCTGACTGGGCAGGGAATAGGTACACAACCTGTTTGGTTTATCTTAAAGCACTGCCACATCCAGTTGTTAATGCTGGTTAAAAGTATTTCTCAAGTAATTTTCTTCTAAAGCAGTTATTTTTTAATCAAGACATGGCATATCTCATTGAGATGGGTTTGCAAGGCTTCCTGTTTCTCTATAGGACAAAGCTCTCCCCCAGCACATCATACTTGCACTACATTAAGACTGCACCTTCCACTCTGATGGGGTTGTTTCAAAAAGGCCCTCTAATGATACATTAGGTAACCAGTACCCTGGAAAAGTGTGGAACACCATGCAGAAAGGTACCTGGGTTAGAAAAATACCCAGAGTGACTGCTCCCATTGCTTAGGTTTGTGGTGTTTCTTAAAAAAAAGAAGAGATTAAAAAGCCAAGTTTAAATAGAGATGTTCTAAAGTCATGGAGTCTGCATTACTCCTGGTTTTCATTGGTGTGCATAACCTTGACCACCCCTGCTCTCCAGGATTAAATGTTACTGGGCTCTCCTATGTCCATTCCTTACACTACAGCATTTTTATGGGTTTTTTTCAGTGCACAGATCCAATCACAAAGCAAGGAATTGTCAGTGAGAAGGGTGAGCTCTTTAATGAAAGGTATCCTCTCTCCCAGAGAAAGTATACTGTAAGCCTTACCTGTCAGTTTGTCTGAGCTAAATACAACATTAATGTCGAGGCGGTCGCTCTTCGCACATCCATTACAGGACAGTCCTTGCACTGAGAAAGCAGGATCCACAGTGCAGCAGGGTAAGGGACAATCTGTGGTAGCATTCACGTGCTTTCATTCAAGAGCTAAACATGTCAACACACTACAAAGGAGCATTCTGAATGTGTGCATTGGAACTCAAGAGCAATTTACAAAGGGGCATCAGAGGCCCGTTGTAAAAACACCTCCTACAAACTTAACACACGTTAAGCAACTATATACTCCTACAGCATAATGCCAAAGAACGAATTACACCTTTCAAGGATGAACCATATTGACTTTTTTAAAGAGGCCATGCCACAGGGATACAGTTCTTTGTCTTTCCTAAGCAGATCATTGTACATCTGATCATATGTTGTTTTGAAATCGTAAACATTCGGCTTGTCCGGGGCTGGTCCCGGCAGCTTCACGTGAGTCCCTGTTCCAAAGGACCGGACGCTGAATCCTCGTTTGCTGAAAGACAGAAAAGAAAAGGGGGAGAAAAAGGCAATTAGATTGGATGGACTTTAAATACCAAAGTGCTGAACAATACAAACTGAATTTTAAAAGCATGTTGCTCTCAGCAAAGCAACTCCCAAAGCTACCCAACACACATTTCCTTGCAGCCACAACTGAAACTCAGGCACCATTTCCAAAGCAGCACCTGTACTTTACACAAATGTTCCTTAGGATTATGGTACAAAGTGTTTTGTACATTTCTTCTGTGCTCTCAGGCATCCTGGACTCCCAACAAGCATGTGTTCTGTGTTCACTCATGGACAATATGGTATTTGCAGAGATGCTTTTGTCTTGATATTAAAAAAGTAAGCAAAAATACCAACTGATCATGACTTATGTGTTCTGCCAAAGCTGCTGGGCTCACTAGGTAACTAGGTTAGTCCCCTCACTATGTTGTCAGAACTGCCTCTAGTGTCACTTAATTAGCTTGGTACAAACATTTGTGTGCCTGGTGCTTTTTCTCAGTGGAATGAAAAACACACTGTGTAATTACCTTTACAGAAGTGGGGCAGATATCCTGCTTGCTGGTACCTAAAACTCTTGGTTAAGTCAGGGATAACTTCATTCCATTCTCATGAACAACTACTTGTGTAATAATTACAATAAACAACAAGGCAGGAACCTGCTTGTATTTAGGGCTAATGCCAAAGTGTTCCTTCTCATTGACCCAAATACACCCAGCTGAACCTCACCAAGCCCCTCAGTAATATTAAGAAACATCACAATGTATTTGTTGAACAACAGGACCAAAAGAGAAGTGATTCAACAACTTCTACACTGAGACTGGGATGAAGCTTTGGCCCAAGCTCCAACACTGCTATGCAACTCCCAATAGTGTTACTTCCTTTAATCCACCCCATTGGAACACAGCCCCTCCTTTCTCTTTTCTTGCTTCACTACACTATTCCTTCCAGCAACTATTTATAGGTTCCTATTTCTGCAAACAGACAGGATACATGATAATGACTGAAAATGGATACAAGTGGAAAAAAGTGCTATTCTCCCCCCTCTCAGCCCTCCATCACATTCACAGTGACTCAGAACTGCACCAGTCACATTTAGTTTATTTTCCTTGCAATACTTCCAGACCCAAGTTTTTATCCCACTCCTTCTAGTGGGAATGAAGAGAGCCATAACATGTACAGAACAAACTGCAGGAATAAAGTAGCCATGCCTCAGTTTTGTCTTTTTCCAGGTGTCTCATCCTTCTTTCCTTTCTGTATCTACCACTTGAATCTTTATTTGCACTAAGAATTTTGATACTAACAGGGAAACAGTGGATGTTGGCACCTTGCATTTTCTGCCTTCCTTCCTTCTCTCATGTTACTGCAGAGCAGCAATGTTATGATGGAAAAGTATCTTCTGTGCCTTCCTCCTAAGTTGTCATTTTTCCTTCAACATGATTTCATCTTACATAGGTTTACTTGGGTCAGACACATTCAGAAGCGTCCTTGAAGCTTGCATGATCTCACAGAAAACAAAACAGAAGTCTTCCTGCACGTGAGCCAGTGAAAATGACTTCCTTGAACAGCCCAAACACGCATTTCTTGCATGGAAATGTCATGCTTTGACACTAGCAGTTGCAACAACTGAGGACTGGGGGAGAGTGAAGAATGCCTGCACACAACCATTACTCAGCAGAGCCTGCTTTTATTAAGCAGCTAGACACATCTAGTTTAGCAAGTCATCAAGTACCTGTTGTAGTGTGGCACAGTCTTTTATAAATGAACATGTTCTGCAAGACAATGTGTATCTGGTATTTGTTCTTGGCCCAGTAAAACTACCCAGAAGATGGAAAACAATGGGCTTTAAACATAAACAGTAAAGGGTAAGATGCTGTATTGATACAACTGAGTGCAACATGGGTGAACTATCAACATACCAAGCACCAAAAGAAGCCAGTACCCAGATCTCACTTTCAGCAAGTATGCTCAGCTACAGTGAGATCACATGCACTGCAGTTTATGGCTGAAGAACCTGAAAACAGTCATTGCACTTCCCTCCAAAGAATCTCAGAGCTCACTTGGCTTGCTGCTGAAAGCCAAGACCTCCATGGGACTACACTAGCTACACAGAGCTATTACCCCTCATTTTCAGGCACATGCAGACTGAGACATGAACTGTTACCCACACTTTTCTCCATTTCATTGTTATTTTGGGATCTCACATGTTTATTACAATAAGGTATTTAGCAGCTTGCTGTAAGGACATAACAGTACAGCTTTTCCTCTCACAATTGCCAGTGGTAGGTGCTACTAAACATTACTGCAATTTCAAGAAATTCTACAGCAGCACTGAAGTTGGTTGTGGTGAAGATTTTCAGGGGACAGATCACTAATTTTACCACATTCCCATGTGACAGGAAAATAACTACAGTGCCCTCCTTGCAGACCTCTCTGAGAATATCTTGTGTCATTCCATCAATATAAACACCCAGCCAGGTAAACCCCAAACTCCAGTCCCCAGGAACAGCAGAACACCAGCACTGTTAACTCATTTTGATGATGACACCTTTAAAAAACTTAACAACTTGTTGTAATTTGCAATATCCCTGCCAAGCTGCCAAAGGACAGGGTTTCAATACAAAAACATTTCTTCCCTCTTGGTTTCTTCATTGAGTTAAAGATTTCTTAAATGAAGCAACACAAACTTTAATACCTCGCTGCATTTAGCTGCTGACAGATAATGTCAGTAGAGAAGCTGTGACTAGTAAACTGCAGAGGGGGCCAAGGAAGTTCTCTTACATGGTCCATGTGGACCCACAAATCCCAACTTCCACATGACACTCACATTTCAGCTACTACAATTTCCATATTTACATCTGTTTACTGACATTAAGACATCTCCTGCTCACATTCCTGCCTTCTTAATGTTGGAACACGTCTGTAGCTTAAGCACGTAGCAGGATCCTCCAAGTTCTCAGTGCAAAAGCATCTCCTGTAGACTGGGAGAGTCTTTTAAAGGCCACCAGTGTACTACCAAACAAACACACACAAACAGGAACCTGAAAGCTCCTGTATAACAAAGCTTGGTACTAAGTATCACCCTTCAAACTTCTCCTTCTATGCTTGAAGAGGGAAAAAAGAAGGCCTACAGAGTAAAAACAAGAAATGTAGGATGAGTAAGACTTGACCTAGGGACTGGTTAACAGAGACATCCAGTTTTGAGAGCTTTTAAGGAAGGACAGTCACAGTGGGAATGGTCCTTCCCGCTTTTCCTCTTCTCCCTGCAACGTAACCCTATGGTGATGGCACCTATTCCATCAAACTTCAAAAGCCTTTCAGTTGGAGGACTAGTTAAAACCTGGGTAACTAGAAAATGTGCAAGCAGACCACAAAGCAAACACATTACTGAACCAAGGTAACACCAGAAACTGGCAGCCTGCTTATTTAGATACGGAAAAGAGCGAATGCATACGTGTGTTTTCCAGGGGCACAAGTGGCAGCACAGAAATATCAAAGCAAGGATGAAGGAGAAATTCAAGTTGGTAACAGACTCATTGCAAAAGCTCCTGGAATGAGCCACTGCAACTTAAAAGTTTGTAAGTGTGTCCAAAAACAGAGTAACTCTGATTATCTGGAACGTTAACTTTAAAGAAAGAAGGAAAAATAAAGCCAAACACACCCCCCCCACCGCTCCTCACACTGCTAACGTGTGAGAAGAAAGCACATTTGACAACTTGGCTTTGAGTCTACAAGACAGAACAGCAGGATGTTATAAAGTGGTTTAACACCTTAATGTACTACCAGCCTGTTTGAACCATTTGATCATTTCATGGATTAAAAAGGATAAAGGACCAAGAAGAAACGTGGAAGCACGAAGTGATGGGCTGCAGGTCCTTCGGTAGGTCCCACATTTCACAGGAGGCTGTAGGTGAAGGGGTGAAATTTGTGTTTTACAGGTGTATCAGAAGTTACATTTCACACATTTCTGCAAGATTTTTTCCTTCAAAAGGAAGTAGCTCACAATTAAGCTCAAGTTTTAGTGGGTGCTAGGCAGGTCTGACATTTGGAAAGTAAAGTAAGCTTGCCTTACTGACAGATGTCTTCCTCTGTAAGCTGAAGAATGGAATAAGCAGAGTCACTGATAGAAACTCTACAGAAAAAACCTGTCTGAACTAACAACTGTAATTCATTAAAACACTGCAGAGAGAAGCTGCTTCTGACACCTGACTTAGAGCACCAGAGAAATCTAAGAGCCTTGTGAAATACAAATGCTTCAAGAATGTTATTTTCCATATGTTTTCTAGCATAGCTGTTTTCAAACAGGCTTAGACAGAGGTTACACACCTCACACTGCAGGTTGCAAAGCACTGTTCATGGATGTTCATTAAGATGTCTTGACACTGAAGGCTGCACTCCAGACTTGGCTTTCAAACAGTCTCCTGCAATTCTACAGAATCTGTATCCTTTACAGTTTTCCAATCCCTTAACAGAACAGCCCAAGGTTTCATAATACCTCAATTTCTTCTTAACACTTCTTCCTTTTATGAATCACACATCCCTTCCAACTGCAGTGCAACACCCAGAAAGGCATTACCCTGATTTGGTGAAGCAGGGTGGCTTTGTGAAGACATTTCCCTCAGTGTACTGGTAACTGGCCACTCTCACTGCAGGGGCTTGCTGTTTCACACAAACTGCATCAGCAGCTCATCCCTATTTTGCCACTTTTGCTAGTGTTACTATAATCACACAGGACATTCCTGAACATAAACACTCTCCAAATACAGACACCTCATTGATGTTTAACTAACTTCTGGTAAAGGAGAAGATACTTTCCAACAAACACCTCCCTGCCACATTTGCTGGAAGATCATCAGTCAACAGCAAGTGTTTTGTCTGCAAAAACAGAGGGGGGAAAAAGAGGCTAGACATTAGAAGTAAGCTGAATTTTGTCCTTAGTAGTCAAGTTGAAATTGAAAGTCTTCTAGTATCAGCAGAAAGATAAGAGAATAGAGTTATTCTCCTCCTCCTGAGCAGCTACTGGCAATGTCATGTTTTCATGGAACTGCCTACAAGTAACATCTGACACCGGGTTTCAGCATTAACAGCATCATTTGCTGCTCACAGTGAGATGGCTGCCACACCACATGCTTCTATTAGTTACTCCTTTCACGGCTGTTCTTTTTATTTCAGTGAACACACTACTTACACAGTCATTTGTTTCATTACACTAGCAGCATGGATCTTTTAATGTGAGTATTACTTTGCATGGCTTCAACACAACCCCCCACACCTTTATCATGTTCCTACAGTGCACAGGGAAGACTCAGGAACATGAATTCAGGCAGATCAGGTCTCTCTTGTCTGTCAGTGTCTCCCAGTCTCTCCTTTTGATTTCAGCCGAGCTGAAAACACTTGTGGTGGTAAATAAATGAACCGCCACAATCTCGAAGGCATTTAATACTCTGAATCAAACACTGTCCAGTTTCCCTGCAACTGGAAAAGGCTTTCCTTCAGGGCACAGAGAGGCCTCAGTCTTCAGATAAAGAGACAAGAAAAAGCGGGGAGAGGAGGGGGAGCGGGGAACGGGAGCACTGAAGTTCTCAGATGCCGAGACACGGAAGCTGCTCTGCACCCGTCGAATCCGCCAGCCTCGGCGGAGCAGACCCCACCGCACCGGCCACTCCGTGTGACCCAGCCCGGAGCAGGGGCCGCGGGAAACGGGGCGCAAAGAGGCTGAAGTGCCCAAGCCCGCAGGCCCGGCAGGCTCAGGCGCGGGCCCCGAGTCTCGCTGCACTGACAGCCCGCTCCGAGCCCCGGATCGGCCAGCAAGGCCACCAGCGTCCACGCCACGGCGGCCGAGGCGGGGGCCGTGCTGCGGCCCGGAGGAACGGCCGGCCACGGGAGGCGGCCGCCGCGGCCTAGGACGCGCTCGCGGGGCCCGGCTGCAGAGGCCTAGGCCGCGCGGCCGGAGGAAGGCGGGCGGGGAGACCGCGTTTACCTGAGGATGTTGTGCGCCTCCATGCTGCGGTTCTGATTGCTGGAGCACACCACGGCCACGCGGAGCGGCGAGGAAGGCATGGCGGCGCGGGGAAGAGGCCGGCTCCCTCCCCGCGGCTCCCGCACCCGCTCGGCCCCGGCCGCGGCTCGCACAAAATGGCGGCGGCAGCACGGCGGCGGGCGGGGCTGGGCCGCGTCAGCAGGGCCGCGTCAGCAGGGCCCCGCCGCGGCCAACCGCGGCCCGGGCGCCAGGGGCGGGGGCCGGCGCCTGCCAGCGGGAGGGAGCCGGAGCCGCGGAGCAGCCGCGGAGCTGTGGCGCCGGCCCGCCTCACCGCTCCGGGCCGGGGAGGGCTCGAGGCAGAGAAAGGCACTTGGATGAAAGTACCTGAGAACGGGGAGGAGCTGTGAGAAAAGGTCCAGCTTTGCTATTAATCGCTATTAGGTACCGTGAATTTGTGCTGCTTTAAACAAGAACATGGACATCACGTTCCACTGGATAAACATTCACAATACCCGCAACTTTCACAACTCACTGTGGCCTTGTGCTGTTATTGTATAAGCAAGTGGCTCCTTCAGAGCCCAACACAACAGCTGAAAGATCCCTTCAGAGATGACAACAGCTTCTCTATTTAGTATTTCTACAGTCCTGAAGTGTCTCAGGCACACCTGGATGTGCACATGTGCTGTTATTTGGCTTCATTTACACGCATCAGAGACACAGAAGTGTGACACACTCTCATCGCCCCTACCTCCAAGACCCCTAAAACAGCTTCTATCCCATTTAATATACAGGCACTTTCCCAACACTCTGGAAGAAGTTACTCCAAGTTCACAATGTAAGGTCCTGGGCCTTCCTGTCTCCTTCCCAAACATGCCCTGCTTCCATTCTGCACGTAACTCCCACGTGCCTGGCAAGGGAAGCCGTGTACTCCATGATTTTGTTTTCAGAAGAATGGGACTCGAGCGATTGCTTTTTTCCCTGAAAAGCAGAGTCTTCTGGCCAGTCAGCACTAGGTGGCAGCCAAAGGTTGCAGTGGGTCCAGGGAGCTGAGAGTGGCCCCAACTGAGTGATTTATGTACCTGCTGCCTGGTAGAATTCACTGGTTTCACAACTGCTTTGCTTGCACACAGGGCACAATGATCAGGGCACACCTTGCTCAGCCCAGACTCGTTCCATCTTTGTGCCAGATTTAGTTGGATAGGCTCTGAGCTGCATCACAGACAGGATAAATGCTTGGAAACAACTGCTCCTCATAGCCCTTAGCACTATTGATCTGATCTCAAACAACTACAATGAATTTATCAACTGCCCTACTGTGAACTATTTGAGAGCAACTCTGAGGCAAATTCGATATTAAAATGGGTCCAAGTTCAATGGATCCATCAAGATGCTAAGTGCTCGCATTAGTGCTCACCTCTTACACTCTTGCTGAACTCAATACAGCCATTGGACAATGAGTATTCTAAAGATGGGAGTCTTAAAAAGTACCTCTGATATTTGGAACTAGCCCTCTTCTTTCCTTCCAGTGTCAAGCATAGCCTTTGTGTTTAAAAGTGCCACCTGAGTCCTGTCTGGAGCGATTACAATGGGGTTGCTGACCTAGTCAGTAGTCATGAGTTAGTGTCATGATTCCAGCGGGCCAAACACACTGACTGCACACAGCAGGACAAGCCATTTGCCATGTACTCCTGTGACAGGAGATTTGTCACATAGTGGGAGCATTATAGGCAAGGACTATTAAAGAAGACAGTAGAGTTTTCAGTGTTTCTTAGTTTGCCATTTGTTAAGCAATGCTACCCAAGGCAATAAGAGGAAGGTGCAAAAATGAAGTTGGAAAAAACCTACTTTTTCTACAAAAAATGAAAGACCTTTACAGCAGAAGAATCTCTGAGATGACATTTCTAAATGAGCTTTTCCTGAAGGTGCCCACAATTACAAGAGAAAAATGAAATCCAGAAACTTTGCTCCAAAGACAAAAGCTCCTGATATACCTCTAATGTTAGTGTATACTGGAATGAACAACCCAAGCACAAAGCTTGCTAATGTGAGATTACCGAGGGCAGAGGAATTTAGGACATAAGACATTCCACAAGCAAGGACCAAAATAACCACCTCCTGCTGTGTTTATCCCAGGAAAATTCTGATAGCAATAAAGCAAAAATCTGGGACACAAAGACCTAGATAATTACACTTTGGTCCCAGTACTCACATGCCTTTGAAGCACCCCTTAGGAAACAAGGTCTGACAAGAGATACTTGAAGCAGGGTAACCTCCATGTTTGAGTGGTGAAATGAAAAAAAATGACAAAATTCATACCCTGAAAATTCAGAGACAGCAAGAACAAGGTGGTTAAAGGAAAGGAAAGATCACAGGCCACAAGACAAAATACCCAGCTGAATATATCTCAGGAATTTTTCTCGTACATAACTAGAGCTACAAAAATCATCTTGAGCTGACCCGCTTTGGACAGGAGGCTGAACCACACAACCTCCCGAGGCCCCTTCCAACCTGAATTGCCCTGTAGTCCCATAGTCTAAACCTCTACTAAACAAAAGTCCAGTGTTCAGAGCATAAATCTCTTTCAATTTTCCCATTCACGTTGTTGCATTTTTACAGTAGGCAATGGAATACCATTATGACCTGTCTTTGGAGGGGTTTGCTCACCTGGAGTCAAATCAGATCTTGAACCATTACATATTTGTGATGTTTCCAATTATTTTCATTATTCTCTTAATTTATTAAGGTCAGTGCCAAGGTGGTACAAGGTTCATTATTTACACATTTAGTTTTCACATCTGGCAATTCACAATAAGATGAAGAACAAAACAGTAACACTGGTTGACACAAGCTGACAGATAAGACAAAATCAGTGCCACTCTAACAGTCCTTTGCAGAACTGGCTACAGAAAAGATTGACTTGAAACCCTTAAAAGTCCTTTGACCCAAATGTACTCTGCTTTTAAATTCACTGAACTAAACCACTTGATACAATTTGAAGTTCTCAAAAGCTGTTGCCTTTTCTTCAAACAGTCAATCTCTAGTGATTAAAAAATTAACAAAAATGGTAGCACTGTCCTTCAGTTTCAGTGAATGACACCATCTTCCCACGACTGTGATGGGAGGTACTGTCAGGCTGCTTAAATCAAGTACACAGTCAAGTTAATAAAAGGAGAACACTGTGGAATTGAGAGTCAGCTGCATGTGAGACAGAAAAACAAAGCAAGAACAACAAATTAAAGGTACTTTTGCCTGATGAGATACAGACCTTTGGCTTCTCAGCCTCTCTCAAATTACCAAAGGGATTATGAGTAGTACAAATACTGTGTTTTATTAAGGACTCCATAGATTTCCTATATTTACCCTCTACTAGCAAGTTTATACTTCACAATCTACTTTCACAAAGAAAAGCATTAGGGTCATCTACTGGTGAGAAACATTTACACAAACAGACCACATATGAAGTGACGTGTTTAACAGCAATACCCCTCTACATTAGAGCTGTTCCCTACTTTTGCTTCAGGTGCTCAGCTGAAGTGATCTAATTTTCTCTTACAGCAGTCAACTACGTACAAACACCACTGAATAGAACTAGTGCACTAAATAAATACCTCTCAGATGGTAACTGACTCTATTGTGTGAGTACATGGAAGTTCAAGTAATCGTCAGCCTAAATTTGCTTGCTTTAAAAAACCAACCAACTGAACAGACCAATGACCACTAGTTTCAGAGACAGAAACACCAGGGCAGATACAGCTGTCTGTGAAGGCTACAAGAACAGATACACTGATATAAATGGGACAAATTCTCAGCACTAAGGCACAATAGAATTCATACTAGAATATGGCTAAAACCTGACTGACTACAGCACTGAGTGAGCGCTTAACAGGGAGCGTTCCCACGCTCAGAACGCTCGGCTACAACGATAGTGACTCCCGTGTTTGAGACGTTTCTAAACCTTAGCGTATCTGTGCACAGCATTGCTAAAGATGGGGTTTCAGAGGGCAGTGATGGTGCTCATTTATACTGTACCTATGTGATAATTGAAGGATTGGTTCATACTTACACAACATAATGGAATTTCCACACTAAATTCAGCCCCTTAGCATTGCTCTTTGTGGAGACTACCGAGATGACAGTTCTAAAGAGAGGAAAGCAGGTTTAGTCAGAGTAGGATGTTGATGGCCACTCGAGCAGACCAGAACCCCTGTTGCTTTGGACAGTGGGCAAGTCTAGGTCCCAGAATTCATGAACAACATAAGGCACGATACAAAACCCACCTAAGTCACAAGATTTAGGTGGGCTTTGGATCAAACACACCCTTTAGCTATGGGCTCTGTGGTTCCATTGGTCTGTTCACAGACTTCAAACAACATTCCTCCTCAGGACAAAAACTCAAGCACATATCTAAGAGCAAGTGGATTTAGGCACAGGCCTAAAAACACAGTGTTCTGGAGAGTCTTCTCAAGCAGGCCCTCTGTAAGATCTGTCTCTTGCTTCTAAAAACACACATTGCTCTGGCACTTGTGGACCTTTGCTATTATTTGCTTTTAATCCACTGAGATCCAAAGAGTTCGGTAACCACGCGTGGCTCCAGCTGAGAAGCCACCTCAGGAGGATGAAGAGATCCAACCACTGAGGAAAACCCACATCCTGGAAGTCTGAGGAAGGCAAACCCGAGACACCTAACGCTTCCAAAAAAGCGCTGCAAGGAGAGTTTGGAAGCACCTCTCCCCATCCCCTGAACGAGACAGAAAGTCGGCGTCAGCACGCTGCAAGAAGAGGTCTGGCGAGAAAACCGGGCAAGTCGCCGCTACCGGGAGCCACGGCAGCCCATGGCAGGACCTGGCCGCTCCCTCCCAGGCCCCAGCGGCGCCGGGCAGCTCGGGCCCGGGGGCTAAGCACGGCGCGGGGCGGCGGCGGCCCTGGCGAGCGCCGGACTCATGAGGTTCTCGGTGATGTAGGCCACCAGCAGACAGATGAAGACGAGCATGACACAGATAGAACCCCCCACGGCCGTCATGGCCACGACGATGTCCCGCATGGCGGCCGGCTCCACGCGGAACTCCACGCACTGGGCGGGCGGCGCGGGGCGCGGCGGCGCGTAGCGCGGCTGCAGGCACAGGCGGTAGCCCACGCTGCCGTGCGCCTCGGGCAGCAGGTAATCGCGGCAGGCGGCCCCCAGCTCCACGCTGTCGCAGGGGAAGCGCGTGTAGGTGCCGTCCCAGGAGCAGTTGAGCGCGAAGCCGCGGAGGCCGGCGGCGGGGCGCGGCGGCCCCCACTGCCGCAGCCCCCACTGCAGCAGCACGCTGCCGTTGCGCAGCACGTTGGCCACCAACGCGCCGCCCGGCGAGCGGTGGGCGCGGCAGGCCCGCGCCGCGCACTGGAAGCCACGGGCCGGCGTGCGGAAGCAGAGCCGCCCTCCCGCAGCCCCCTCGGCCCCCACCTTGTAAGGGCACCACGGCTCCTCCGCCGCCGCCTCGGCGCGCCGCGGAGAGACGGGCGGCGCGGTCAGGGCGGGCGCCGGCGCCCCGAAGCACAGGAGGGCGAGGAGGGGCGGCAGCAGGCTGGGCATGCCGGCCGCCGCGGCATGGAGCCGAGCCGCGGTGCCGGCGGAGGGCGGCGGCGCCCCGTGCGCCGGTTATAAACGCGGGCACGGCCGCCGCTCCGCCGGCCGCCAATGGAGAGGCGGCTCCGCCGTTAACTCTCGCTGGGCTGCGGAGCACCCGCCACGCTGGACGCACACGCGTTCCGCACCGACGGCCGCGGCCTCCGGCGGCCGCTTCTCGGCCGCCCCAACGCTTCACACCTCCGCCCACGGGTAAGGGCCGTCAGGGGGTCGGCTCAGCCCCCGGCCTCGCCCCGGCTTAACTGCGGCCCCCAGGCACGGGGCGAACTGCACACACTGCGCCCATCAGTGACTGAGAGAGTGCCTCTGCCCCCGAGAGCTCAAATCAGCAGAGATCTGGTCCAGGGGAGGGCTTGGAAAGTGTCAGAGCTTGCCTTTAGCTGAAGCAGCCCTTGTTTAAAGATTTTTTTAAAGCACCTGGATTTTTTTATGGTTACAGTTGCAGACCTAGGCTGCTGGGGAAAGAAAATTCGGAGAAAGGCTGTAATACAGAGAACACAGACATGAAGGTCCCAGTGATAAAGCTGTGAGGCTTCCAGGCACCTTAGTTGGTGAGACCCAAGGAAAAGGATATTCCCTCTAACCCCTGTCCTCTAACAACTGCCATTTCCCCTCTCTGCAGCAGGACTAACCTCCAATCCATCCATTTGATCGCCAGCCAGATCTTTATTTGGTAGCACTGAAGAGGGCTGAAGGAGACAGCAGTGCTTCCTTGTAGCATTACCCCATAATGCCTCCTCAACGTCCTCCAAAGATTTACACTAAACCATCGACTTGGCTGAGGGTGAAAACAAAAAGATCTTTAATGAAACAAAACTACACACTTAACCTAAGCCACCTTTGAAGGTTCTTTGAACAGTTAAATTGTCCAAACCAGCTTTTAAGTCCTGTTTTTTTGAGTTGCAGATTTCATTCTGTGCAAAGAACTGCAGGGTTGGTTTTGGTTTGTGTTTTGATAAGGCTCTACATAGTTTCCTCTTCCAGTTTTTATAGCAGAATGTAAGTATTTGTCTATACTTAACCCATAGAGTAGAACAATTACTGTGTGACGTGGTTGGAACAACCACAGGAATGTGCCCAAGGACCTCAGTGTAGTTCTTCGCTGTGTTACCTATTTGGAAACACAAGATCTACAAGAGTGGTGTAGAATTCTCTTTAAAACTGTTTATTGTCTTATGTAAGTTTAAAATATAACAAAAATAAGACTCTGAAGCTTTTTTCATTCATAGCCTGAACATAAACCAAAGCCACACCACACCCCTTGGGCTTCACTGAAGGGGTTACTTGAATACACACAAAATGTCATTTGCAGCAACGTGCAACTTGTTAAAATAGTTGTTTTCTGATGCATCAAAGCTGACCACATGGTCTCAAGATCAGCATCCCTTTTCTTGCCTTTTTAAAGTACACAGTTTCTTTGTGGAAGTATTTAATCATAATTTAACACCAAATATTATCTCAAATTATAGCCACATCTAGTTTTTAACCCAAGGTAATGCCGGGGGAGGGTGTCTGCTAGCCTACAGAGTTGCTAGAGATTTCCTTTGATGCCAACAGGTATCAATAAGAATCAATAAAAAAAATGATCAGGGTAGAAAAGGAGGCCAAAGTTGCAGTAAGGGTTGCTCTCCCCAGGAAACACTTGGTTATCCCAGATCAGGAGGTGCTGTGCTGCTGAAGGCACTTCTTAGTGGCTGAAGCAAACTTACCTGTGGAAGGTCCAGCTAGGATGTAAACCTGAAGATCTGACAGCCCTTCCTGAGAAATGGGGGAGGGGTTCAGGAGTTGGCTGGAGCCAAACCAAACAAGTTCTGCCTCCTTAAACTTTGTGCAGTTCTCCTCACTACTATTAAGAGCAGCTTGCACTCCAGAGCTGTCGTTGTTTCAGTGATCAGGGAAGAGATCTGGCACCAGTCTCTGACATTGCTCACGATTTGCAACATCCTTTGAGTTGTTCTGTTGAGAGATCCAACAGAAAGGTCTGGCATCTGGTATAGGAAAGGAAAACGGTTGACACAGCTGTGAAGATGCTCAATTATACCACATCACTTAGCTCTGGACTTCACTGCATACTTGCATTTGAAGTTGTACAAGAGGGAAAAACAAGCTAACCATTTTGTGGAAAGCTGTGGGAACCTCCTCAAATGTCTTTCCCCACATCATAATGAACCTCTGACTCACATCAGGCAGTAGTGCCACTGACTTCCCTTTAGCCATTTCCACATGATCAGAATAACTGGCTCTGTGATTACAGGCTGGAACAGGTTTGTTGTTGAACACAACAGTGAACTGACCTAAACAATTGTGAAAGCTGTTGAGTATATCCTTGTGCCACCACTGTCAACCTCAGACCTTTGGCCTTAAAGGTGTACTCTTGTACTGGAGACTTACAGTCTTTGTTATAAAAAAGCATCTGGATAAACACATTCATATGGTTTCTTCAGGCACATGACTGTCAGGATACAGAACACCCCAACCCATCAGAGATACACCTACATCTTTTCCATGTACATTGATATTCTCTGACACTACAGCAGCACAGAGTTCAGCTTGTCAGGCTTCACTCCAGGGGTGGTCAAGTGTAAAACAGCACTGAGAGAGATGTGAGCTGAGATGGTGATGTTACTGCAAGGTACAAAGAAGAAATGAGCACTGAGGGATGTTGATTCCCTGGCAGCCCTACACTCCATCAGTCTAGGTTAGATTTCTCTTTAATCCCTAGATCTTGCTACAGCCACTCTCACCCAAACTATGTAGAATACAAACAACAGTCAGAAACAACTGGCACTCTTAAGTCATATATATATATACAGAATTAGAAATGAGAGTTTTGTGTTTGGGGATAGCAGCTAGTTCACACAGTATGTGAGGGGTTTGGCCATCTTCTCTATTTTAGATATCTTAGAGAAAACATCTCATTAAACTCTTATTAGACTGTAACATTGTAACTTCTTAAAGTGCCGTGTAAATGAATGAGCCTAATAATCCTAAACAGGTTGCCAAGTCAGAAGTGGATTATAGAGAAGCAGGCTTCATTAGACAGAGATTTCATTTAACTAATCGATAGGCATATGTTTTCCTCAGCCATGCCTTCATTTGTAAGGGCACAGAACATATCATTAATTCTCATCATCTGGCTAAAGATGGCCCAAACCACTTAATACTTTGACATCATCTGAACCCAGGGAATTGATGTGTTTACAGAAATCTAGTCTACATCATCTTCCTGGAGTCCAAAGGAGAAAAAAGAACAATCCATCAAGAAATGTGTACCCCCACTCCAGGTTAACTGCTCCTTGTCCTGCATCACATCCCTTGGCCCTGCGCTACATCGCTAAACAAGAGACGATTATTTATGGGAGACATAAGCAAAAGCACATTCTTTGGCTTGGTCAGTCTGCCAGCACTGGCTTCATACAAGCACTCTGTCTCATTGTTTGCTCTCCTAGTAATGCAGCTGTTTCCCCTCTTAGTAATGCAGCTGTTTCCTAAGACCACCTTCTGTGCCCTAGTCTGCAACAACGCTCAGCCTGGACTCCTCATGTATACAGCTTCAGCAGTTTGTCACTCAGGAGAACACTATTATTTGCTTTAAGCAGTGAATCCCCAGGCTGCACACCAAAATCAATAACATCCCATATTGCTTTTCAGGCCTTCAGACAGACCTGCTTTGCTGGATCTCCTCCACTGGGTTTATTGTCTCCTGTTTCACCTCCTCTTCGAGGAAACAGTGAACTAGTATTAAAATGGGGGCAACTTGCTATAGGCCAGACAAGGAAGCGCTGGCCACCCAGAGCTAACAATTTCTGCAGCACTGTGCTAATTTTAGCCCTGGATACAGCCAGGGCAGACAATCCCTAGAGCAGAGATGCTCGGCTAAGGGCAGCATGCGACATATGGTTGCTAAAGCATTTTCCTTGCAGGGAGCTTTACATTTAGGGCTGAGTTGCTACAGTTCCCTCCAAGTCATAACTTTGAGGATTACTCATCCTAAACATGCAAAAGCAAGAGAATTTGCCTCCTAATTTAGCTAGCTCTTGCAGCCTCTCTGAATCAGCAAGCAGTCTCACCCCTACTGAGGTTCTATTTCCAGCACTTGATTCACTTCCAGTAAGGTCTGGATCTTCCATGCTTCTCTTTGCCTGTGCCTGTCAGACTACTTAAGAGGACTGAATGAAATCCAGCAGAGAGAGCTGTATTCCATCTCTCACTAGGGCAGTTGGGGCATGCAGGTTTGAAACTCATGCCACAGACTGTGTTCATCATCAATCCTGACACTGTGAAACAATGACATCTCACCAGCCCAGCTGAGAACTGGGGGCCTTTTTGATCAAGATGCATCTGAACCAATAACTGCAACTCCAGCTAATCTATTCTGAGTGTGCTATTTATAGCAGACCATGGAGGATAAGAATCATGGAATGATCCAGCAATATTGGTCATCTAAAGCACCAACACAGCATGAACCAGTTCAAGTTACTTAAACCCCATCAGCTTTGCAGTGAGCTCCTTAGTAAGCTTCATAAGCAGCAATGGTACTTGGCTAACAGACCTTTTCCTCAACTCCCTGGAACAGCCTCTGTCTGCTCTTCTGCCTCTGGCACCTTTGCTTATTCACAAAGACACCAAGGGAGTATGATGAGTAGACAGCCCCTGGCACTGCATTTGTCTTAGCTGGAGATCTGTGCACACACTGAGGCCCTGGATACCTCAACACTTAAGGGAGTGCATAAAATGGAAGATGAGAGAACTGTTTATAAATTAGGGTTTTGCTGAAGCTCTCAAATTAAATGGCTTCATTTAAACAGGAGCTGAACCACTCCCAGATTTCTGATCCATGAGAAACCCCGGAGAAAAAGAAAAGCAGTATCCAGAGAACACTCTGCAGAGGGAATGCTGCTTTCCAGGCCTGAGAAGGCTTTGCCTAAGTGTTGGGCTGCAGCTGAGTTGCTGCTGACAACAGCTCTAAAGAGACCACAGCTGGAGTGCTCTGCCTTTGCCTTTAACTGAGATAAGGTGCCCAGGTGTGGCTGCAGATAGAGCTCTGCAGCCAGAAGCTCTCTCAGTTCATGTCCTCTCAAAAGCATCAGTACTCACCTCTGAGGAGTTCTCTATTCTCACATGATTTTGGAAGACAGTTCAGAACTGCTGCAACAAGGCTCTTCATGATCTCAGTGCACAAGTTTCAGCAAGCAGCAGATCAAGTCTGTGAGATCCAAACAACATGATTCTACTGCACTCTGTAATAACCAGCAGTACCATCCTGCTGACCTGCTCTAGAAAGGGCAGCATCTGGAAAAACAGAGTTATTGCTTCCACACAAAGCAAGTAGAGAGCTGACCACATTAACTATTCCAGCCTACCCCAGGGTTTGACTTGCACAGCTGATTGTGTTTCTTACCAGCACAATCAGAATAAAAGCAAAGACCCACAAAGACCAAAAGTTGATTTCAAGCTCCATTAGAGACAGTGGGAAAAAAACATATTAAAAAAGCAATCCTGTCTGAATGAAAGATCAGGCTTATGGGAGATGCTGTTTCAACCAGTGTCTAAAAGTGCTTACAAAATATGCCCCTAAACAAGGGGTTAAAAAAGCTTAACTCATTCAAACAGGGAACAACGATCTCTGATCTTTTACCAGGTCATGACATTCACCACAAGCTGCATTTGAGGGAGGTCCCACAGTCCAGGACTTCTGACATGGTGATGAGGAAGCAGCAGACAGAGTGAGATGCACAGGTCTTGCATAAGGGAGATGTGACTGTTGGTGTGACTAACCCAGGTCTCAAGCTTTCAGATAACACGATGAAGCCTATTCTCCTCTCAGCTGCCTCCATTTTAAATTCCAGGGACTCCAGCTGACTCATCTTTCTTTCTGAATCAAACAAGATGAAGACTAAGTAAAGCACCACAGATTTCCATCTAGTGAATCAACAGAACACATGAAATACCCAACTTGCTGCTTAAAGCCAAACCTATCTAGAAGCAGCAAAATTTATCTTCGCTCCCTGTCAGGTGTTGAGAGGATGGAAAGAAGCTGAACAGGATGAAATTGCATTAGTTGGGCTCCCAATGTCTTAATACCTACCATCATGAATACTCTTTATTTTTTTCCCCTCTTATGCACCCCATTTCATCCTTACCAAACCTTTCATGCTTGCTTAGGAATCCTGAACAACCTAGGACACCTAGGGAGGTGCAAAGAGCTGAGTGGGCCTCAGGAAGATGGAGAGGGAGGTGGCTATGGGTCCGAGAGGCAGATGCAGGGTGGGATTTGCTCTGATACATTCTGCTGACAGCCTGAGGAGGGCAGAGCAGGAGCAGAGATGCCATGATCCCCTGCACGAGGAAGAGGATCCAGTAGTTCACATACATACATGCACACACACACACTGGGTGGCACATGGTCATTTCTCTTGGTGCTTACGGTTAGCCATCACTCTTGCATTACTCCAGACAAAAAGCAGGCTAGCTTCCTCTCCACTTTACTCTGATTGGAGCAAAGAATGCTTTAAAGAAACACTACTGAGCAAAATATTTTATGAAGACAGATTCCTTTGTATTAGCAATCAGTCAAGTCAGTCCAGGGACCAATTCAGACACCCCTCTGCTGCCCAGGGGGGTAAAAAAAATAAGAAAAACTCTTCAGCTTGGAAGGGGATAGGGAAAACAAGAGGGTGATAAACACACATACACAAAAAAGTGCTTCTAAAAGAAGCAGCAGGATAAAATCATTCCTACAGTCTGAGAGCACCTCCATGCCATTGATTGGAGAGGCAGCAATAGCCCCACACACAGACGTAATGCACAGCTGCAAGGACCTTGCTCAGTGCCTGCAAGGACAGTTACCTCCTCCTGCCTCTGTTCTGGGCAGTGGTTTAATACAGGAGCCAGTTCCCAAGAGGAGTTTCCATCCCTTCATTCCCAGCATATTCCACTTTCTTTCAGCATCTTTCAGTAGTAGTCATCCTTCTTGCCCTCAGCTCCCCGTATGCCTGCACGGTCCTTCTGGTCTTGGACAAGTTCCAGGTCATCATTGTCATCCACCTCACCTCCATGATCCTCCTGAGTGCAGAGGGAACAGCCAGGAAAGAAATGTCAGCTAGGTCTGGAAAAGGAGACCCTAACAAGCTGCTGGTTCTAGCTCTTCTCGCATTTCAGCCCAGCCTGGCAAACTCAGGAGCCTCTGCCAGGCACCTGGAGGTGTCACTGGCAAGCCACTTAGCCAAGAAGCCTGTGTTGCCATGGTCAGCCTGTTCACTTTAAGTACATTTAATATCCTGGCATTACAATGCAATTTTAATACCCAAAAAAGAAGAGGGAGCAGAGGTAAGTGGGCTCCAGGTTTGTCCTGGAGATCCACTTCACTGAGCAGGCAGAGACAGAACTGAAGTCAGCACTCACATCTGGTTTCCTAAAAGCTGAGTCATACTCAGCTCCTGGCTACCAACATACCCAGGCAACAATCACACCAGAGAGGGGAAAGAAGAACCTTGGTGTCGTACAATTTCTTGCTCCTGGTCTTCTTGGTAGTCATCCATTGCTTCTTCCCTGGGCTTGGCAGGTCTGTCAGCATCCTGAAAAATACAGGAAGTCAGACACTGTTGGCAATGCCCCAATCTACTTCCATTCCCTGCCAGAGATGTAGTTCTCTTGCATCAGAGCCCAAGGTCTGGAAGACTGGACTACAGATCAGGAATTAAGGGGCAAAGAGATAATGAAGCAACCCATACTCCATTTGTAATTCCTCCATCCAGTCTCTCTTCTCACTGACTTGCAACAGCTCCCCAGCTCTCTCCACTGTGGAGAGAGTCCTCTCCTGCAGCAGGAAGGTCCCAGAACCAGGGCCATTACACATGCTGCTCTTGCATGAAGTCCCCAGACTGCAGGGAATCTGAAGTTATTTAGGGCAGAGCTATAGAGAGCACAGCCCAGCCCTAGCTGAAAGTCAGGTATTTATATTACTAATTCTTTCCACATTTTCACTAAATCTAAAGGAGGTGTTGCTCTGTTGGTGCCAGCATCTCTTTGTTTGATTTCATTGGCCTGGATTTCTTGTCTTTTTAAACCTCACTATTAATCATGATTTTAGAGCTTGACAGATAAAACACTCCTTTTTAAAACAAGCACCACTCAGCTGCTTGTCAAAACAAGCTAACATTTCCCTGATGCAGAGTCTGGCTTCAGACAGCAAGAAGCACTTTGCTAAATAAATGGATTCCATCTGCAAGGAGGCAAACAAGAAGGCAGAGTCCTCATGTGTTGTCACTGCTGCCAGGAGCCTGCTGCATTCTCATCCCAGAAACAGCAATGGCTGCACTGACTAGACTTCTGTATTATCTCTAGTTTTGGTCTCTCAAGCACTTGAGACACAGACCTCTGCAGTAGCAGCTACAGAGTGAGCCATCTCCTATTCAATGTCTCTCCAGTCATGCAGGTGCTGCCAATGCTTGGGCTGACTGTAAGAAGCAGAGAGGATAGGGCCAGAACAAGTTCTGGTACTGGCCAATCCACCATTTCTCACTCAAAGAGGTTTCTCCTGCCTGCCATAATTTTGTGGTGGGATGATGTTCCATCCAGGACTCCCCCCATTCATAGCTGGAGATCTCTCCCTGGTCCCCGCTAGCTGCCCTCGTGTCAGTCACCTTCAGTGGCTTCTCCTTAGACTCTTCCTTCACGCTGGGCTCCTTGAACTTCTCCAAACCTCCCACCTTCTCTTCAAAGTCAGGTCTCTCCAGCTCAGCTTCCTCAAACTCATCCTCACCTTGGTTATTAGGATCCTGGGCAGGATCTGCAGCATCATCTGGCATCTGGACAAGAAAAGCCTTTTGTGAATACTAGGCAGGATCAGCTGCCTTCACCTGCAAGCAAGGTGTGCCAGCTTGTAGCACTTCACTCCCACCTCTCTTCAAGCACATTAGCAATTCTAAAACCAAAACTCCCCCATCCTCATTATCCCTCTGAATCCCTCTGGAGCTACAGAGTTTGGAGTTGCCCACAACAGAAACTCCTGTGAACGGCTCTGGACTCTTACTCAGAGCTAGGGCTGCATCCAGATGACAACGTTACTTACCATTGGTTCCTGGACAACAGTTTCTTTCTGAGAATGCAAGTCCTCCTCTCTCTCAATAACTCCTGCATCTGCAAGGAAAAGGGACAGTTACCAGCATAATCTCTCTTAAAAGCCAGAGTCCCCAGTTAAGATATCCACTGCTGAGCAGCAGCTGTATTAACTCAATGCCCAGCAGGAATTTGTCTTGACTTGCTCGCAGCTTGAGGCAGACAATGCTATGTGTAGCTACATGTGTAGCCACCTGCTCAGTCTTTCTACCTCAGTCTGGCAACATACAGAAGTAGCATTAATCACATCTACCTTTCAGTGTCTGTTTTAACAAAGGTAAATAGTTAACTTCCAGATCTTACAGGTTATTTCCACATGTGCAGGAGAAATTGATGGTAGAGTCTGTTTGCAGCAAAGAAAACTGTCTACAAAGTGTTCCCACTGTATATCCTGATCCCTTGAGCACAGCAGAGCATCTCTGCACAGATTCTCAGACTGGGTATCTCTGCTCAAAGCTAATTTTCTCTCTCCACTGCCTGTCTGGCTTGCTGTAATGCATTTTTGATGTCTTCTTTATTTGCTTTCCATGAAGTTTATAGCTTCCCTCTTACACTCTTTGACACACAGCTGCAATTAAGTTAACCTTCCCTTTGTTACTGGACTTATGGAAGTGCTCCAAGCCCCTTGGTCCAGTCATTTTACAGCTGTTTTCTATTGTTTCACATAACAAATAGTTATTTAATTGTACTCTCATTTCACCACTCACATGGTGCTACCATTACAGGCCAACTGATCAACCTCACCTGGAAAATGAAGCAAAGAAAAGATTCTGCCCTCACATGCATAATGTCATGGCTTACTCATCAGTTGCTTTCATAGTATGAGGATGAACTTTACATCAAGCAGAATGCTTTTCTCACTGCCCACCTTGATCAACAATAAATTAGTACTCTAGAGCACAGGATTAGGGAAAACATACCCATTTCAAGTTCATCATCATCTGTCCTTTCCTTCTCACTTTCCTGATCAGCTATTTGATGCTCTTCCTCTCTCTTCCCATCAGGAGGCTGTGGGCTGCCTTTCTGTATCTCTTGCCCAGGCTTGGGATCAAGATGAAGGCTCCTTGGGTAACTGTGCACTTGTTCCTCATCCATCTGGGCATTCACTTTGTTAACTATGTCTTTCCAGCTGCAACAAGGGTATGGAACAAAAGAGAATCCCCCTGCCTCAGTATATCAAGAAATATTCCATAATGCTGTTTCAAAGTGGCAAGCAGTGATTTCTTGCTAGTAGATGTGGGAGAAGAAAAGCCCACCAAACAGACCATGATCTCTGTCCTTGCAGAAACCATATGCCAAACAAATTCAGTGTTAACATTTTGTGTTTCAGAGTAGTGACACTATCCTCTCCAGGCTCTGCATAGCTGAGGAACAGCCATTCTGCCATCATAACTTCAACCCTCATCTTCAGTTACACCCACACAAGTGCTTCCCTATAGAATGCAGAGGATCTTCTGTGTGTCCATGCAGATGTGATCTACCAAAGCAGCACACTGCCCTTTAAAGAAATAAGCAAAGCACTGTCTTGGACCTGTGGAGTTTACAGGTTAAGTGAACAAGGAAAAATGGCACAGCAGAATGGGTAGGATCAGGCTGATCTTAGAATGAAATCCAGAAGTCTCCCCTACAGATAAAACAAAAATTAAATCTTGCTTGCTCTGGTAGACTGAGCAGATATGACCTGCAGATATGACCTGCACAGACACAGGATGAATAAGTTAAATCAGGAAGCACTATTTTCAGAGTCAGCTTTTGGATTACAGCCAGACTTTGATGAATTGCAGCCTCAGAAAGACATTTTCTTCCTTTTATAAAACAGATGAGTCTTCTGTGAGTGCTGCTGAGACAGTTAACAGTTTCTCCTGTGCCTGTACAAGAGGATCCTGGTCCCTGACTAAACTCCTAAGTACTACAGCAGTGTAAGCAACATACTGCAGGAATTACCCATCCTATTGCCTGCACAGAACGAAGAGGTTCCTGCCACTCTCTGAACCTCTGCCCCTTCTAAGGGACTTCCCTCCACAGAGCTCTCTTCTCCAGTTTACCCCAGGAACAGGGTCTCGGGAACACATTGTGCTGAGGATGTCTGTTATGAGCAACAGCCCCAAGATGCAGGGAATTTTAATACCAAGGTTCTAGCTAAGCTCAGAAGATTGTACCAGTTCCAAGACTTTTGCTGTAACCCCTGATCCTTATATTGGTATGGTTGAACTGGTTTGACTTCTTCAGATGAAGCTGAAGTTGATGTAAATTACATCTCAAGTGCAGATATGGAGGAACACAGAAGCCTGGGATGTCTGATGGGTTCTGTTTGTGTCCTCATTTCTGGCATGAACTATTGCTGTAAACTGTTCTACTACATTCTGGATAAAACCCATAGTTTTGAAAGCACAGGTCTCAGACCTGACTTTCATGTTCTAATCAGGCTCACCAAGGGACAATCCCTAGCACACCTCAGAAGTGCATCAGCAACAGGAACCAAAGCTCTATTCTCAGGGAGGAAAGAAAACACAAGAGAATATGGAGCTTGGGAATTTGCTGTTGCCCTAGAAGCAAAACCAGAAAAAGCTATTACCTAACGGGCTGGATGCCTGCTGCTTCTACATTACCATATAACCTTGGAGATGAGAAGCTTTCAGGTCTTCAAGGTCTGGTTGTTCCTGCAGAGCCTGGCAGATTACTGATGAAGTAGTGGGGAAAAAAATGATCAAGTTTCAGCTCTAATAAACAACTTAATGCTTATTGTTTATAGAAACTCAAGGATTTCTTAGCTACCCTCTCTGCTGTAGATGGGTCACTTCTATCATGCAGAATTTCTTCAGTTTGCTAAACAAAACAGGATATTTACCATCACTGAAAGGGATGAGATTTCCTGAACTCCCATTCCACACTCTAGCAGGAAATCCAGGCTGACCCGATCTCACTCAGTGGTAACTCTTCTTACTCTTTCCTCCCCACACAAACACTTTACCCAAAAGCTCAAATACAAAGGCAGCCTACAGAGTTTGCACCAATAACATAAGACCCTTTTTTTTTGCCAGCACAGCACCCACAGTTTGTGCATTCAACCACAGCACACTGCCTGCAATGTGACCAGCCTTCTGCTTTGGCTGAGACAGAGACCTGGCAGCATTCAGATACAAGAATTAGATGCTGTGGAACCAATAACTAACACCTCTTCAACAGTCTTTCAAGTAGAAACCACAATAAACATAGAAGAGACATTCTAGGGATCGGTCTGTGTGATATGGTTCAGCCTGAACACTAAGAGCAGAAGGGAGCTTTGTTTCACCAACCTTTGCAGTTGCACCTGGTTGTTCCCTGTATAATGAGGGTTCTCAGGCCTCAGAGGCTTTTCTGCTGCAGAGGGCTGGTTTGGATCAGACAGTGGCAGTCCAGGAGCTTGGCTTTGCTCCTTGCCTTTCACCTGAATGTGCATCACCATCTTTAGATCCTGCAGAGAAGACACATGCAGAAGCTTAGTCTTATCTAATACCTGCAGATCTTCCTTGCACTTGGGCAGCCTTAAGGATCAGAGATTTAGAAGTGCTCCAGAACAAATCTACAGTCCTGTCCAGCCAGCCTGCAGTAGCAGAGGTTCTTCTCCTTCCACATAGCCAAGAGGAAATAATTTGGATCCTATGTGACCCAAGCTTGACTCTCGAGTAAGAAAACAGGAACAACAAAACCACCTCTAAAAAAAACCCCAGACATTATAGCAGTTACTGTAATTATAGTCTAACCACAGTGCAATTATTCAAGCATTTTTTAGATATTTGCTTTCCATAAGCCCACTCTCCATCACCCAAGAAGGCAGGGGTGCTGCTTTTATGGTTTATTCATTGCAGACCCACCAAGATCCAAAACAAGAACCTGTGGCCCATTCATCTGAGCCCAGACATTAAACCACAAACTCTATTTATAGAGGGCACAGGAGCCTGATAGCTGAGGTCAGGGCAGTTTCCACATCAGCAAGGGGAATGCACATATGCACATCCTTACAAATATAGTAAAAAAAATAGTTTTGAGCTTCAAAAGCAAGGGCCACACCAAGGCAGCAGCACGTGTGCAGAGCTTACCGGGTTCCCATTTGGCAGACTGTTCATGGTGCGTGTGAATCGGATTACGTGGCCATCCCCATGTCTTGCTGGCCAGGCTGGCAGAGCTTCAGGCAGGGAGTTGGCATCTTGCAGTGGGGCTGGATGGGTCAGGAGCACATCAGCTTGTGGCCTCGGGCCATCATTACTGTAGGAGTTCTGACCCTGCTGCAGAGGGCCATCCACCTGCTTCTGAATCCCTGAGACTTGCAACGCCAGCGGGTTCCCCACAGTGTGAGTCTCCTGATGGACTGGGAAAGCCTGCAAGGAAGAAAGGACAAGAGCAGACTCTAAAGGAATAAGCTGAGCTCCCTCCAGTTGAAAGATCCATGCTGAAAACCCACAGAAGCCCTGTAGAACTCTTCCCTGGGCTTTCCTGGGAGTACCACACCTTCTGCCTCATGAGCTGCAACTGGCTGTTGGCTGGCACCACGGCTTGCTCCTTTGGCACCTGAAACTGCTGCTGCCCCTTCCCAGCTCCTCCTTTGAAACTTGGCATCTTCTGTAGAGCTTCCTTGAGCTGCCTGAACTCTTCCATCTGGGTCTGAATGGAAGAGAAGAGTAGAGAGGAACCTCACACAAGGTTAAGCTGCTCCTTGCTGAGAATAGCCAAAATTGTCCAGCACATACACACGATTAAAGAACGTAACATTCATATCTATTTTAGTTATAGGAGAGGCTGGAGATAACCCACAACCATTAATGACAAGCCCAAGTTGGACTTCAGCTTTCTCTCCAGGTTTCATGGATATTCTTTTCCAGTCTTGCATCTTATTGCATGCTTTTACTCTGGATGTACTGACCCATGACACTGGTTCTTTGCCCAATACTAATTACACATGAGCCACTGACAGAACCCCTGCCTTGGCACAAGAACTGTATACTGGCTCTTGTTAGGTACAGCTCAGGCTCCTCCTGTGCCTCACCTTCAGGTCAGTTTCTTTCCTTCCTGTGGATGCATTTCTCCATGGATGTGCTCATCTCAGCAGGCCAGACAATAATTGACATAATCCTACTTGACAATTCCATTTACTTTGCAAGACAAATTAAAATTGATTCTCCTGGACTGTGAAGCAAATGCAACATTTTTCTCTCTACTGCAGCTTATTTATTCCATCTCCAACTCTGAAAAAGTAGGGCTTGAAAGACCTACTCAGGAAAAGCTCCCTACTCCTACCCCAGTTATTTATAGGACAGTGAAGGGGGAGAGCTTTTCATATGCTTGCAAGGTACCTGGAAACACACCAAATTAGGGACTGGGCAGAGTAGGAAAGCTTCCAAGCAGTGAGGAAAGTTTAGCAGGAAATTAATTCTTGAGCAGGCTCTATTGATTTCAGTTCTTCCCCCTGAAATTTGACCTCAACATTAAAAAAACAAACCAAACTCCAAACAAACCACTTGGCAAAGCTAACATAAAAGGGACGAGCAAAGGAAAAGGAAGCCATGAACAGTTCAAGGGATACAGCCCTAGCTAGTAGGAGACTGCTTCCCATCAGAACCACTCAGATGGGAGCAGAACCTGTACCCACCAAAAGCCTGTGAAGGTGCTCAGCCCAGAGGCAAAGCAGCTTTAGAGCAGCCCTTATGCCCAGACTCCCACATGCCATTTGCATCACAAGCTGTGAAGATATCCCTTGATGCCTCTGTGCCTCATTCTACCAGGCAGACCAACTGATATGACAGCTACTGTAGGCTGGGCTCGTGAATCCTTGGGAAACGAGCATGTCTAAAAGGCAAATTACTCCTCTAAACTTTCAGCTGCCAGAAGGAAGCAAGATTAACAACAGGGGTGCAAATCAACACTGCACTGAAGAACTGCAGTACTTATTGAGGAACTGGGGGTCTCTGTGGGTGTCTGCTCTAACATACAGCATCTCACTCCACTGAAGGCAAACGCAATTGCATTCCCTGTTGTTATGAAACACTGACGAGACACTACAAAAGACTGAACAGAAAACTAAGATTTAACACTAGGCTCATTGTTGAAAGGATCCCAAGTATTTTCTGAAATCATTGGGATCAACCACTGCCAGTTCTGGAAGAGTCAGAAATAAGTCTGAGTTATGAACAGCAGCTGCCCAGAGCGAGCTCTTTGTTTCTGGGCCTATCCTATCATCTTTTTCTGGGGTTACTGTCCACCTGCAGCCTCAGCAAGCCAGGCACAGCACCTCTGCACCACTGTCTCCACAATTCATTTAATAGGCATAGAGACAATTCATCACATTTAGGGCAGAAGTATTTGAGATGTGACAAAGTGACAGGAGGCACCCCAGGGTTGGGAATATGTTGGTTCATTCTCCCTTGAATCAGTGACTCGTGTATAATGCCTGCATTTTCAGCTACTGGGACAGATTCCAGGCTGGGGAATTTCACTTGTACAGAACACATCTGAAGCACCAGCAGTGTTTTAGGCAATTCACCACACTGGAATACACTCGATAAACAGATTATTTAAAGAATATTTGATGGTGCACCCAGATCCCAGTAAAAGATTGTCCCATGTGGCCAAACACACCCTTTTATTACCTGGGCATTAAGGAGCTGAGTGTGAATTTCCTGGTGGGCTTTCCGAAGAAGCTTGCTCTCTTCTCTGAGTTTAAAAACTGTATCTGCAAGATAAGAAACTTGCTTGAGAGCTATTCTCACAACTGTAGTATCTCTCTTCCTTACTGTAAATTCCTCTTGACCTCATAGATCTCTCCAAGCTCAGTGAAGCCTTAGCTGAATCCCTGTTCCTTTCAGCACTCAGAAGTCCTGCCCATCCAAGGAACTCCCTCCTCTCTGGAGTCTCTCTGCTAACTACTGCTATCAGGGTCTGGCTCTTGCTGTGCTTGCTATTAGAATAAGGTATTTGTTTGTTCATTTCTCTTACCCAATGCAGCTGAATAGCAGGGAGAGCAGTGAGCAGTGGTCACTGCCCCTGCCTGTAGCAACTGGAAGGATGAGAAACAACTACAAGAGACGTCTGTCAGGTCTTCTGAATTCACAGCAGATACAGTAAGAAGGTTCCCTCCTACTACACAAAGCAGCTGTCTCTTGAGAGGTTAGTACAAACAAAAACCCCCAGAAGCCACTTACAGAAAGAAATCACAAGACAAGTTGGTCCTTGGGCACATTTATTCCTATGCTGTTAAGTACCAAGCTTGTGTCCTGCAGCCCCCAGGTTAGGCTCCTTTCAAGCTCTTTACACACTCCTAAGTACTTCAGTGACAAGACACATAATGTACTGATGGTTCACTGCCTTGAATATAATTTTGTATCCTCCAATAAAAAGACAGACTGTCAAAAATGTCAGCCTTATTTTGGATCCTGAGGTACAGAGGGACTGTGGCACTGCACACTCAGCCATACTGAAGTGTTCCTACAGGTATTTGCTAGTATTTTGGAGGCCTGCAGAAGAAACACTGTTAATTCCTGACCTCGGTTCTTCAGTCCTTTCTCTGGCTGGTGTTTTCTCAGCTCTACGTCACACTCACCCTGCAAGTTTGTGACTTCACTGTCCTTCTCCTGCTGCAGCTGGGCATATTTCTGGCTATGGGACTCCAACGCTTTACGATGTTCCAGTTTCAAGCTGTTGTGCTGCAGTTGCAGGTCAAGCAGCTGCTTCTTGACATCTTCATGCTGGTTCTGAATATGAAAACCAAGCAACGGAGTCAGTACAAGGAGAATACGAGTAATTTAGTTATTGCTGAGTGCCTCTGTTTAATAAGTTGCCTGGGGAGGCAGAAGAGATGTTTGTTCCTCCAATAAGGTAAAAATGCCAGATACAATAAAATATTTGTTCTGTTCAGTGGTCCAGGAGGGATGTGAAATGCCAATTAAACCCTGCTTTGTGAAGCAGTTTAGGAGGTCTCCTTGGAAGCAGAATGTGGTGTAAGTCCAATCCTGCCAGAAAAATAAAGAGATGGAGACTATGGGCACAGCCAAAAGCTGCTCCTGCTCCTTTCCAACTTCCCTGCATGCCCTGCTCTGAGGGCAATGCAGGCTGTAATACTTCCTGACATCAAACCCAATGCCTGTGGAGCACGGCACAAATCCAGGGTCTTTTCCAGAGTCCCAGACATGCTGAAGGACAACATTACCAGCAAAGACAGTCTCTGTGGTGAACGCAGCAGCAGTCTGCACACTGCATTATAAGAGCAGTTCATCTTGAAGTAGGGCTATGGTATAATTCCCATTGCCTCTCCGTGTGCAGGTACTGCCAGTCACTTAGGATACACAGACACACTTAGGTTGTTCTCTCCACTTGGTTTGCTTCCTGATAGCCTGGCTGTTCTCCCAACCACTACTCCAAGCTGGTAGAACAGGAGGGAGATCTTTTGCAAGGTCTCACAGAATGAGACCAAGGAAAGCTCACATTCCACATAGTAACCTGGGGCTCACAGGCACTAAATGCCAGGATAACAAGAACTCTCGTAAGACAACAGACTATTTCAAGCAGGCCAAGAATTCATCAGATAGAAGTGGGTTGAAGAGCTGTTCTCTTCTTCCCTCCCCTCTTTCAGAGCCCAAGAACAAAACATGCTGAGACATCCTTTTGCTCAGACCCACTGAACCAGAATTCACCTCCTCTTTTGTTCCCATGGTAACCTAGAGAGTCCTTCCACATTCAGTTTGTCAACACCAATTACATATTCAGATTGATTGGCTCACAGGTGAACCCTGGCCCTTCCACACAATAGCTGCTCAGGACTCAGGCAGCAATTTCCATCAGCTTTACTGTAAAAAGAAAAATCTTTTTTTTTAAAACCCAAACCTCTAAACACTATCAATGATTGTGCTTATCCCCAGTGAAACAAAACATCTGTGGCCCAGGCATTCCTCCCTCAAGCAATTCTCCTCCACTAAAAGGAGAGATAAAACTGTGCTCAAAAAATACATGCAATGCAGGGGGAAAAAGCTATCAGTATGGAGGGGTCCCAGAGACAGAACAAAGAAGAGACACAAGGATGTCAGGTTAATAAGATCAAGAAGGAAAATGAAGAGAATAAAAGGTTCCTGATTTGGCTTTCAAAGACATCATGTACTTAGTTCTCACCAGAGCCATGGGCAGAAAGCACTACAGAGGAACCACGTGCCTAAAATCATTTTGATAGCATATAATACCTCAGAAGCCACCAACATTAGCAAGGAGGAATTTATTTTAACATGAAACTTTAAGCGATTCAAGGAATTTTAACTTCTTATCAGCTCAGGTCAATTAATTTCGAGCCCATATTCTGTCTGGCAGGTGATGTGAGTAATGTCTGTCCCCAGGCTGCTCAAGGTCAGGAAGAAGAGAGGGAGCATTCATCTTTGATAACATCAGGAAGCTGAAAAGTGCCTTCCAAGGTCACACAAAGCACCTGAGGCCCAGCCCAGCTCATTATGCTTATAGAGCATCTTCACTCTCAGCTGGTTTCTAGGCATGGCTGTGAACAGTGTATTCAAATTTTAGGAGGAATCTAAAGATGCTGTCTTATTTTAGTTGCAGGACAGTAGTCTGGAACAAACCACATGTGCTTGTTTTTCAGAAAAGCAACTTAATTGTAGGTAGGGCAGTGTTGGCCCAGTTAGCTCTACCAAAGCTAGGTATGCTGGCAGTCCCAGAGGAGTCAGGAACCTCTCCCGTCCAGAGATGCTCATCTGTCATGTCATTCCTTTCTCTATCTCATATATAAACTGTTTTACTCAGTCAAGCAGAAACTGCAAGACACAGCACATGGGTGCTTCATCCATTCAAGAGGATGAAAGGAATTGTAAAACAAAGTCTGGCCCCAGCTGGAATCCAGACACAGGCAACTACTGCAGATGCTATTTTTGGATCCAGTCAAGTAAAGCCCCTTGCCCCTTTGAGTCTAGTGTGCCAGACATAGATGACTTCTATACAGATCAGAATGACAGCACTGCCCAGAAACACTGATGTGGCTTCATGAAGTCTTTGGTCATTTTGAGATCTCCAGCTTAACAGAGTTAGTGGCTTTTATTTAGCATTTCATGTTTGCTCTCTAGGTAATGATATTGCCAACAGCAATCTTCTTCCCAAGGAGGCTAGTACCAGTTGGAAGCATTTGTCACCTGTGTTTCAGTATCAGAAGAGTTACTCACAACTAGTAAGAAGTTGAGCTGAATACCTCTTTTTCAGAGGAGAGGGGGTTGGGGGGTCTGAAATCTGTCATACTGCAGTCCTGGTGTCTGACCTGTCTTTCAGTAGCAGCTACAAACACAGTTTAAATTATTCCCCTTAATAAGAGGAAGCAACAGAAAGTGATCCTGGACCAAATGCTCTCACTGTCCCCTTGAGACACGCAAACCAGAGCACTCTGCTCAGACTGCAGTTGCTATGAAGAGGAACGTTACAATTGCAAGTGTTCCCAGAATCCACAGTGCTGGATAATACCCAAGAGACAGAACTGTACTTCCCTTTTCCCAAAGTTTGAATCCAAAAGCCAGGCAGCTGGAGGTCCAACTCTGCTCAGGAAATACAACCCAGTGGTGCTAAGGGTTGCTGGAACCTAGCCCTCTTTCTACATCCCAGAATTAAATTACCATTTCACTGCCAGTGCTGTAACTAAAAGCATTTAAAAGCCACCATCAGTGGCCACAGTTGCAGGGCTCTAACAAAAGCAAACTTGAACATCAAGATACGCTTCAGGTAGAGCACATAATAAAATATAAAATGCTATAAGTTACCCCCCTCTGAGCCTCTTACATGGACTGGAATACATTGTATTAGCCCAAAGGGCAAGCTACAATGAATAGATCCATTTTCACATGAAGAGACCCAGAAAAGAACACAATGAACAACAGAACTCCTGTGCAATAAATTGCACAAAGACTACCATTGACGTGAGGTATAGGTGAAGGCTGTAATCTGATACAAAGCCCAACAGAATAAATAGGAAACTCCCATGAACCTGAATAGCCAGGAAGGAATGTAGCTCAACACCACTGTGAGGTCTCCTCCCTCTGTGCTGGCATTAGGTACAGAAAACCCTGGGTCTCTCCTAGGCACCTCTGTTAAGTGAAAGCACAGACTCTCCTTCCAGGGAGCATTCTTTAACCTGCAGCAAATGGTGAATATGTAAAACCCCTCTTACCTTCAGTATCTTGTGCTGGGAACTGAGGGCCCCATATCTGTTCATAGAATCTTGCTGGAAAGAAAAAGATTCAACAGTGCTATGAGATCCCAGAAAACCCTAAGGCAGAGAAACACACGTTAACACCTGCCCAACCACTGCACCAGCAGCAAGGTCATGCTGGCCCCTCACACACACAGGTACATATGTGATGAGGAGGAAGAAGCCACACTGAGGTGACCAGCAGAGCCTGAGCACTCTTTCAAACAACCCAGACACCAGCTAACAGCAGAGATGGGCACCGGAGCTCGGGAAGGGGCTGGAGCACAAGTCTGATGGGGAGCAGCTGAGCAAACTGGGAGTTTTTAGTTGGAAGAAGAGGAGGCTGAGGGGAGATATGATCAGTCTCTGCAACTTCCTGACAGGAGGTTGGAGCAAGGTGGGGATTGGTGTCTGCTCCCAAGCAATGAGCAACAGGAGAAGAGGAAATGGCTCCAAGTTGCCCCAGGGGAGGTTGAGATCGGAGCTGAGGCAGAACTGTTTCCCTGAGAGGGGTGTCAGCCCCTGTGCCAGGCTGCCCAGGGAGCTGGGGGAGTGCCCAGCCCTGGAGGGATCCCAAAGTCGTGGAGCTGAGGTACTGAAGGCCATGGGTTAGTGCTGGGCTGGGCAGGGTGAGGGCAGTGGGTGGGCTCCAGGAGCTTAAAGGGCTTTTCCAACCTAAATGATTCTATGATCCTATGATTCTATGACCTGTAACTCTCTTGATTGTCCTTCAGTCATTTTCCCCAGTCTTCCATTCTTCACCTAGGACAGACCTAACACTGGAAGAGCTTTGCACAGTAACCTCTGCCCCAAAAGCAGGCTGAGCACTCTGTGCAGCAGCTGAGGGGGAGGCAGACAGCAGAGCTCAGGCTTCTGCCTACACATAAAAATTGTACCATTTAACAAAACATTGATCACTAAGCAATTGAGAAAGCCTAAAGCAAGCTCCTGTAACTAGGTACAGCTATCAAACTAAGCTCAACTGTCACAAACCAGCAGTGGAGAGAGATTTACACATGTCCCCAGAGAGGTCTGTACCAGCTTAACAGATGTGTTTGTGCCACCATCATCTGTGCCCTCAAAGGCCACATCCCAACAGCAGTAGTGACACCTGAGGGTGAAGATGCTGCAGCTTTTCCCATTGAATGTGAATTTACAACCATCTGCTGAGGTCTGTGTTTGGAGAGCTTAAAGCAACATGGCTGAAACACTACACAGTACTATGGAAGTGCAAACTAATCACCACACAGAGATTTCCACTACAACCCACACTTCAACTTATATGACAAATACTCAATATGGTATGAAATATTTCCAGCAAACAAGCACAAATGGCAAGGAAGCTGTCCAGACATCAGAGTATTCAGATATGCATCTATGAGTTTTACTGTAACAAGATGACATTCACCCACAGACGGACAGGCTAAAAGCAATTCTCCTTCTCCAGCATCCCATCAACAAATGCTCTGAGAAAGGAATAAAATCAGCCTTATAACTTCAAGTGAATGGGACAGACTGTAACCCAGGGATGCACTTCTTCCTAACCCTCACTGAATAGTCCTTCTTTTCCCTGCCAAATTAAAAGTCCAATCATTTGACAATCCCTGCAGACAGAAAACAATGGATATGCTTTCCCCCATATCTCCATGGCCTTTCTTCTCCATGTTCCCTGTGGTGTGCCTTCCATTCAGTTTCCCCAGGACTCTTCTGTACCATGCAACAGCAATTATCTTTTCAGACTGCAGCATGGGATTCCCTGCTACACCAGGAGTTGACAATCATCTGCTGTCATACGTGGGAGAACATGCAGAACAGCTAACACAACAGTATCTTTCCCTCAGATGAAGTACACCCTCACACACCAACAGCCTTGTAAGCTGCAGTCAGCCAAAGTTCACCTTGTACCATACAAACATAGTCTTTCATGCCTTTCAGATAGCAGTACTGGCCTCATGACTGCAGTGGTACTACAGAGTTCTTTGTCATGATTACACACACACACTGAAGAATAAACCATACCTACCTTCTCCTTGTTGAGAGCTTCCTGAGCTTCTAACTTATATACTAAAAAATCTAGAAATGGAAAAAGAGAAGAGAAATTAATGAGCTGGAATTTAACAAGGATCTGGTTTATATTTTGGTAGAGGGAGGGAAGAAGGAAATCAGCCCGTTGCTGACCAAAAGGCTGCAACTCAAGCTGGAATGCAGATGCTCCCAGAAGACTATTCAATGCCCTCAGAAAGATGGTAGGATTTTCCATGAGAACCATCCACCCATCTAGACTAGCCCCAATGTCCTTCCTTTCCCATTCTATAGACAAGTACACTGGTGACTTTCTACTTCAGCACACAAACAGCTACATTTTGTGTAAGGATTTGAGGTGCTCTGAAATAAGAGATGATTCTGGAAAAGGGAAATCAAAGCTTCTGTGAGACCAAAAGAAACTCATCTGCTGATTTCATCCGTGACACCTTCTTAAAATGGGAAGGTCCAATGACAAGATAATGTTTATTAGGATGATTCATTTTCTCAGTTCAAATAAATAAGCAGCAGAAATGCAGCTTGTGCCTTAGCTCTGTAGCCACATAGCTACAGCCAGACCTGAATGCTGCATGTCAGCAGAAACACGTGTGTATCTACTTTTGTAAATCAGCTTTAAAGGATCTGACAGTCTATATACTATGGAATGCAGGGACACTGACAATATCAAGCACTTGTAGAACTCAGCATCTTCAGATCTCTTTTATAAGAAAGTTTGCATATTTCCAAGAAAAAACCCCCATGGTCTAGTGCCAGGATTAGCTGTCACCTCAAACACCACATCATGGGTCCTGTTACTCACAGAGTAGGCTGAGGACATATTGAGGAATATGAGAGAACAGAACTCACCTCCCAGCACCTTTTGCCCATGGGCAACGGACAAGCCAGTTCAGTGTTCTCTGAGTATAAACCAGGGATGAGTCTTACCTGGTGGGTGTTCAGTAACATCCATATATGGCCCCAAAGGCAGAAAATGGGTACAACACACACATTTCCTCTCAGGACAGTTGGAGGTCAGCTGGCAGCCACCATGCCACCCATGCAAGAGACTCACCTTCCTTTGTCTTCTTGTGCTCTCCTCGCTCCTTCTGCAAGGACCGTTCCAGGCGAGATCTGTGCTCGTACACAACTACAGAAGTGGAAAGAGGCAGTGCATGAGACACACACTGACACTTCTTCTCACTTGGGTTTTTTTATCCAAAACAGGCCTCTCACAGGTCTTCAACCAGGGGCATATCTGGACCTCAAATTCTGACATGGTCTGGACCAGGTAGTGCCCAAGAGAGCAGATGTGGGGAAAAAGAGTCTTTCCTAGTTTGAATAGCCTGCATCACTCTGGCTTCCTAGGCTTAAGCACACAACAGCTCACATGTAAAATTCTGATCAAGCAAATCAGTAGTCCTGACTTCCTAAACAATTAAAAGGTCAGGCCCAGTTACAAGTTGTTTGCATTCTTTGTCAGCTGTGAATAGATAAGGTCTGGAGCAGTGTGGAGACAGCTGGACTGAAGACAGTGGATACTCCCAATACAACACACCAGTGACTATATGCACTCAGATTTTTCCTAGGGTCACCAGCCATGCTGTCTCCTCCCTTCTCTTTGTTATCTTCCATTATCAACAAGGACAGATAACCCAATGGTGAAGATACTTCCCCTGGGCTGGGCCACTTCATTGATATTTTCCTCCGAAGTAAGGAAACTACCATATTCTCCAAACTGATGCTGCAGAAATACTTGGTTTCAACCTGGAAGGATTTTTTTCCCCTCCTGAGCACACTGGTAAGCAGTAAGCCCATCGCTGAAGCTAAAATGTCTAAATGTCTACTTCATAACAGCTTTATTTTTAAAAATGCTTTTCCCAACACACTGCTCAGATGTCACCGAGGGCTTCCCCAGCCCTGCTAAGCACACAAGAGGCTGTGGGTGCTTCTTCATGACATGCTAAAAATCCTTGTTTAACTAAATTGTCATCTTAAGAACATCAGCCACTTCCCAAGGGATGTGAGAGCTCTGGGCACTCGAGTTTCTGCCACAATCAGCTTGCTTGCAGTCTTATCTAGCAGAGCACCTGAGGACGAGACTTTCATGTGATAGGAACCCTACACCAGCAATGGAAAGTCATGGCTGCTGGGACTGTTAGGGATACCCAGCAGTTCACAGGCTTTACCATGCCCATTCATCTATTTTGAGCTTCCCACTTGTGTGTGTCTCTGCAGTCCTGGGCTTGGAGGAATATGCCATGTTGGAGTTTCTCCTGCAGGCATTTAGTTTAGATTTATAGTAATCTGAATAAACTAAAAGAAAACAGAATCTAACAGCAGGGTTAGAAACTCACCACATATGGACAGGTTACCCACCTCTTCAGGCCCCTGCAAATGAAGAACTCAGGACAACTGAGGCAGGGACCAGCCTCACTAACTACACAGTTGTGCTCCACAGGACAAGTGCAAATGGCCTCAAGTTGCATAAGGGGAGGTTTTAGGAAAGGTCTGCTTAGACAACCTCAAACTACCAGGTGTTATTTATCCCAGTGTAAATGGGAAACTAAAGCACAGGAAAAATCTATAGCAATAGATTTGTGCTAACACCCATAACCACATGTCCCAATGCCACCACCACAAAGCAGATCAGTCTTCAGGAACAGCTCCATATCATAGGCTGTTTATTTAGAAATTCAGGACAAAATCAGTCTCTCCTGACACTTTTTAAATAAACTAAACTGGAGTAACCTCCAGAGACGACAAAAAGTTCTAATCTCTCCTCCAGATCTCAAGAACCCAGGAAAGGTAGGTTCAGCTTTACACGAAGCAGTGAGTGCTGCATAACATAGTCTCACTATTCATCTTTGTGGTGGAATACAGCAAGAACTTAGCAGACCAAAATGGCACTGTACAGCTTCAGAGCACAGGATGCCAGGAAGTCTTTAACAATTTGCAATTACAAGAAAGAATGGAGGGTGGTCAGTGTCTAAAATCAGGCTGGAATTTAGCCAGAACTCAGCACTAAAGCACCATCACCTGCTGCCAAATGAGCTAAAATGCAGAACTTGAACTGCTGAAACAATAAAATCCCCTGCAGTGCTTTGCCTTCAGGAAAGCAGGTCAGGCCTTCACAGACTCATCTCGTTTTAGAAGACCACAGGAAACAGCTTGACGGTGTGAAGAGCTTGCCTCATATACCCTGGAGGACTAAGATATGCATGTGACAGGGTGAGTTTAAGAGAGTTCCAAGCTTTGTTTACAGTGGCTACTATCACTAACCATATATTGTACTCAGATCTAAAAAGGGTAAGAAATATTTGATAGCTGAAGCACTAAGCAGTGCCAAATTCCACCTCAGAAAAATACATCCTCCTTTTGTAGAGCTGTAGAGAAATTAGATGCAGACAACACATACAGCAACTGAAGTCGGGCAACAAGTCTCCTCCCCGCCTGTGCCCAGCACCAGATCCCCACAGGCTGCAGCACTGAGTGTCACAGCCACATGTGGAAGATATCACCACACTCTAAGGTTTACATGAATGTGGCTCCTATGCACCACTCACTAGGCTTCTCTCACCAGCCAAATCCAAAAAGCAGCTTTGCCTTTGTTAAAACTGTTGGACAAGTAAGTGTCTTCTCAAAATAAAAAGGGTATCCATGGCAACAACTGTATTTAGGAATGGGAGGACTGACAGGGGGTTAGAAACCCCAGCAACAGGCTACAGCTCTACCATTCAAACATATTTGAGTGGAAAAAAATATTATGGGCCCATCTCAGTTGTTTGCTTCAGTCTGCTGTTCCCAAAACTGAGGTTCCTCAAGGCTGCCACTGTCATTCTCTGAAGAACCAGCCCCTCTTTCCAAGAGAAGCAAGAGATGCTGACACACCAGAAAGGAATGTGGGCTAACTTCTGCCCTGCTGATCTTTGCATCTTGGAAACACAAGATGCAGGTGGAAGTTGCTGTGGCTGGGACTGTGCAACACAGTAGGAACTGGAGCTGTTTGACAGCTTTGTGATACAGTGACAACAAATGGAAAAAAAATACAGGGTAACAGCAGTGAACCTATACACACACCAGATCAATTCACAAGATCGTTTTTTTGAAGTGTGTTTCCGTGAAAGGCAAACAAAACACACCACACCCTGCCTTCCCAGTTCACAGGTTCAAGTACACAGCCCAGAGCACAAGAAACATTAAATACAATGTTATATTGGCATCACAATGCTGCACACAGGACACCAGAGAAGACTTAACCCCAAAAGGCACATATTGAGTAACAGATTTCCAGAGTTCCCCAGCAATACAGGCCACAGAAGCAGTGACACTGGATATGTCAACAGGGGTCACAATGGACAACCCATATTTGATTTTAGGCTCTCCATTTAAACATCATAATCCAAACCACTTGTTAGAAGGAAGAGAGTTAATCTCTTGAGTCACTAGAACCCCACATAAAACTCATTCCATGAGCGCTCCAGAACCATCCCATCCTTCAGCATTAGACAGATGACTACTGGACACCAAAGAGTTGATTCCCACCAAACCTCTCCACCTGGAGCTCAGCAAATCTCTCCAGAGGCTCCAAATTTAGTGACAGGTGCCAGAAACAGCTTTGGCAGACAGAAGGTTAGAATGATAGGTTAGACAAAGAAAATAAGAGTTCAGCAATGGAGTACGGTATCCTCAGCCTTCTCTACTGAGATCTCTCTGTGGACTAAAATGCCATTGTCCCACAGTTAGATATTTATGTAAGGAGGAGAAATTAGTGGGCAAAAGGAAAACACACATATTACAGTTGCCTTCTGGTCATCTGGCAGCTCTTGCCAGAGGAACTAAGTGCTGGTCAGTAGGCTCAGAAAAGCCAATTATTTCCTTCTCCTCCTCCCCTGCTTTTTAGAGAGCTCTGTGCTGCAGCATTTGTCAGCCTCAAACAGACTGGCAATATTTTCTAGTCACAGAACAACCTCTGGAGAAGAAGATGGGTTTGTTTCCCTGTAAAGGCAAATGGAGAGTAGACAGTATGATGAGAAACTTTACTAAAGGACCCCTTGCCTCTCCATTCACTTTCCAGACTTTTGCAGACTTGAGAGTCGAGCCTCATCTCTGAGTCTGTACAAGCAGCCTCTCTGAGTCCTGTTTGCATTTTTACTGCCTCACGTTTAGAATGACACAGGACTAATCTTTACAGCCAAAGGGAACTACAGGGAGAAGAAATGGAATAGATGTGACGCAGCTGAACTCACCGATCCAGCACACTGTTCCCCTTACTGCTGTGAGCAGCAGTTCAGATGAAGGCTATTTTAATTCTAGACAGCAAAGAGGGGAACGAAATAGGCATCAATGTCTTCTCAGAACTCTTTGAAGGCAAAAGCTGAACCCTGCTCCTCAAACGCACCCCGCTCGGTCGCTGGGCTGTGCGGCAAAACCAGCAGCACGGAACGATGGGAGAGAGGGAAGTTCAGTCCGTGTGGGAGCACCCGGAGAGCGCAGGTCACTCACCTTGGAGCTGGGCAGACAGCGTTTCCTGCTGCTGTTTGTATTTCTGGGCTAGGGCTTCAGCGTTCTGCACCTTTTGCTGCAAGTGGTTGTACATGAAAACTCCCGAGCCTAAACATGCCACTGTTACCAGGCAAAAACCGGTCTGCAGAAGCCCCTTCTGCCTCCTCGAACACATGCCAGTACCCATGATGGGGCGAAAACAAAACGGCACAACCCTGCCTCTCCGGCTTTGCTAAAACATCTGATTGTTTTTGCCCAACAGCCCCTTTCCTCCGCAAATTCGCAGCTCCTTCTGCAAGATACGATCAAAGTCTCGCCTTCGCTCCTTTCCAGCCCTCAGAGAAGCGGAGGACGCTCCAGCAGCTGTTTATTCCTCATTCCCCATCGGAGAGAAGCGCCGCACAATGCTGGTGTCCGACCGCAGCTGCCGAGGGACCAGCAGCCGCATCCTTCACCCGCAAATCGCTCCGGGGAAGCGGGCCGGGGGATAGCTCGCGCCGGGCTGCCTGGGCGGAGGGCGAGGGGAACCGGCGGAGGAGAGAGAGGAGGAGGAAAACTTTTGCTTCCCATGTGCTGCAGTGGAGAGAGGGAAAGGGGGGGGAGGCGGGAAGGGGGGGTTCCGCCGCCTTTGGCTCTTCCCACCTCCCTCTCTGGAGCACCGACCGGAAAAAATAACCCGTAGGGGCGAAAAGCCCCTCTCTGCCGCTCCGAGAGGAAACGGCGGCACTGGGCTACGCAGACGGGCCAGGAAACCGGCGACGGCATCCGGGCTGCCGCGGCAGCGAGTCCGCCCTCCGCGGCGGGGGGGGCGGCGGGCAGGGCCGGGGGGCCGGGAGCAGTCGGCTCCCCGAGGGGACTCCTTACCCCGCGGATGGCATTGCCAGCCCCTGGTCTTTCACCTTGACGCCTCTCTCTCCTCCGCCGTCTGCTGACAGGGGCATCAGAGTTTGCATCACTATGTTCTTTCCCCCCTCCCCAAGCAGACCTGAGCCACCAACCTCTCCCACGTGTGTGTTGTCCTCTCCCTTTTCCACAGTAGACAACAAACGTACAGTCTGTGCTCTCAGCACCTGTTGCTAACGGGAGGCAGAAGGATACCTGCATTCATTGCCAAGGAGGACATCTTCAAGTGATTTCTTTAAAACCTTAAGGTTTTTAAGTGGTTTCTTCGTGGGGAAAATGTGAGCTGATAAAAGCATGAAGACAGTGCAAAGAGAAGGGTGTAAGATAAGTTGGGCTTTTTCAAGATGTTCGTGGAAGCTGAGCCCTTCCTAAGCAGCTGCCCTCAATGTGGGCTGTTCTGGCAGAACCTAACTTGTATTATCCAGGTACACAGTTGTGTTGTTAGCAGACAATAGACAGGAAGAGGAGAGAGAACAGTCCTGCATCTCTATCCCTGAAAATAGTCAAGGTCAGGTTGGATCGGGCTCTGAGCAACCTGACCTCGTTGAAGATGTCCCTGTTCGTTGCAGGAAGGTTGGACTAGATGACCTTTAAAGGTCCCTTGCAACCCAGAGTACTATGTTTCCATACTTTCTGAGGCCTTGCCCATGTTCTGAGCTTAGGTCTACTATTTAAGACCCCCATGTTTGTCATGAGTCTTGCCTGTGCCAACAGCCTGTCAGGTTGGTTCATCTCTTATCTGAGCTCACAAGGATACTTCCTCCAGAATTCTGCCAAGTTCCATATTTCAGGCATCTGGGGACTAAGCTGCAATCATAACAACTAATTCTTCAGTAGCAATTCCTCTCCAAGAATCATGCATGAGTTTATAAATGTTAATCAAATGAGCTTTACAGTGCTACTGGGAAATAGCTGCATGGCATTCCTGTCTCCCTAAACTGCAGATGGGAAAACCATGGCACAGCATTCCTGTAAGGTCATAATTTATCCCAAGTAGCTAAGGGTTTTATGTTGGGGTTTTTTAAGCATTTTAAGTGGATTTGGTATGTAGTTTGAGGTGTCTGCCAGAACATGGGCGAGTCTCAGCCTACTGGAAATGGGGTGATTTGGCTAACAGTTCTGGCTCTGAGTACAGCTTCCAGAAAACATTATACACTTTCCTTAATGAATTAACCAAGTATTCCAGACTTATTCTTTAGCTCTTTCTGAAAACCAGAGTAGCACTAATGCGATGCTTCAAGCAGCTTATGTCTGCCATGGATCATTTGCATGTAGGACCGTAGATAATTTCATTGCTGATATACATATTCTTGGTTCAAGAAACACTGCACTTACACTACATAGACAATGTGTATCAGACAGCCCTACTGCCCAACTGTTTCTTTACAGAAATGTCCTGGAGGGTCATTGAATGCTTCAGCATCTCTTCAGACTGTTAGTCAGGAGCTGGAATGTCTTTTGTCTGCAAGCTGAGGGCTGAGGAGGCAGCCTGTGGGATGAGGGATTTGAGTCTCAGTTTTGCAGCTATTCAGCACATTCTTTTTTCTTTTTTTTTCCTCTTTCTCCTGCTCTCATTAATTACTTCCTCATGTGCTGGTTCCTGCCTGAGAAACACTGGGAAATTCTCAGGTTCTGAGAAAGAGGATTCTACAAAGGTTAAAATCCTAAATTAGGGAAGGTCTACCTGAGAAAGACTGGATTGACAAAGTTTCTCCAATCCAGCCCTTTACTCTTCCATGCTGTAATAAACTCAGTTATAGATTTAGCTTCCTATTTCTGCACCAGATCTAGGGCCAGCAAAGAGACAAATGGTTTGCTTCTTGCTTATGCTTCAACAGTATTTATGTCATATGGCCTGCTAGTGAAATTCCAGTAAACTGAGAGTTGATCCCACTTCCCCTGCAGTCAGTGATAACATCCTCCACTTGGGTCCACTTCTTTCACATAAAAAAAAAAAATGAATCCACAGCTTTAGCTACCCTAATGTTTTCCAGTTTTCAGGAAGAGATAAGTAATAACAAGATCCCAAAGAGATCAGGGTATCTCAGTAGAGAACTCATAATAGCCAAAATCAGAGCAAGCTTGTTCACAAAGGTGGTAAAATAACAGCAATGCAACTGGACTTCTAGGGAATGTTTCCCCATAATTGAAATCTCTGTTATAAGACCCATGGCACAAACCCCCATCTTTAGAGAGTTCATTTTTGTTGTGCCTAATTCATATTTAATATTTCAGTCTGACTAGATCTTTATGCTCATCTGACTGGGATACATCAGAAGTTCTCTTTGCCAAAGATTCCTACGCACCAGATGAAAAGGGATTATTTTGCAAGGCTTAGTTTGGATATTTACCTGCTATTCACTTCTGTACTTTTCTAACTGTGCATTTTTTTCTGAAAAGAGGTTGTCACAGCAGCCAGCTCAGAGAAAATTATTACAACATACCACATCTCTAAAGGTCTGCAGCCACTAGGCATGAGTATTTTTAGAGATATACGGACGGGAAGCACCTTGAGCTAAAAAAATTGACCATAGGTGACAGCTCCTTTAAACTCAAAATGTTTCAGGGATTATCTAATCATCTCCTTTTTCTCCCTCTAATCCAATGGGTGATCACATCTGATGATAGTTTTAAAATAATAATCTGAACAAAACAAGCAATTCCCATGGGAAAGCTCAGACTGTATGTACTTGTAAAGAAAATGCCACTTTGTCCTCTGTAGAGCAAGCCATGAGTATTAACCATCTGCACAAATACTGCAGTCCTGGAAAGCTTCATCTTTTTAATCAGAGCTTTGGATTTCATAGCAGGCATTTAATCGGCTGTGGGAGTGTTTTCAGCCAGGTTATGTAAATGCTGTTAAGAAACCAAATGTCTGGGAAAGATGCATCTAAGGAATGTACTAGTAGGAGACAGAGTGGGGGCTTTATTGTTTTGGGGGTAGGATGCAGTTTCCCAACAGTTTTTTAAAAACCTGCTGATCAAACTGGCAATATCCATAACCCATTGAAACTGGCCAAGCAGGACACTATAGCCCTACAGTCTTTATGGGGTTTCCAAGTGCCTTCCAGTGAGACTCACTCGAGGAATGTAGTGCATAAATATGGGACAGTATAGGCTGAGCAAGAGGGGAGCTTAATGCAGGAGTCTAGTGTGTGAGAAATGGCTCAGGTGGGCACCTATGCATGAATTGACAAAGTCAGATGTGCCTGCACGTCCTGTACCTCCTGTGGGTGCCTGCCCTGCCACACTCAGAAACTCTCATTTAATTTCTTGCAAGAGTGAAAGTGCCCTAAATTAAACAATTCCTTGGGGCAGTTCTCATCTCAGTTTCTCCAAGGTTAAGGGGTGGGAAAGCTGAACCATTCCTTCCTTTTCATAACAAGAAGTGGCAGCTTCTAATTAGGATCCATTAGAGGGTGCCCCAGGGAACCAATGGGACCATTTTTCAGCATGCATTGTTGAAATTATTTTTTGCCTTAGAATGGCATATTGGTTCAGCTATCTCAGTTATCTTCCCCAAGCCTACGTATGTACTTTGAGTCATCTCACTGCTGTGCTATGCCTAAAAGTAAGCATACGAGATCTCAAGAAATCCTTATGCTCTCATAGCTTTGTGCTCTCAGACCCCTGGAACAAGCTCTGATGAAACAGCAGGCATGGCCATAACATAAGAGAATTTGAATGAGAGGAAAATCATGAGCATAAACCCTGACTTTTTCATGTACAAGGTTCTAGAGTCAAACTCATAATCTAGAAGAGTATTCCATGAGCTCCAGGACTTCTGTGCTTACATCCACAACTACCAGAAGATGTGTCAACACTGCCAGCAGGCTGGCACCACCAGGAAGCCACTATACATCTGTAAAGACTGTTGGTAACTTCAAGTTCACAGAATATATTTTAAGTATAGGGCAGTCAAGGTACAGAACTGATAAGGCCCTTGAGGCGCTGAAGAATCACACCTTATCCCAGTTTAGTGTACAGCAGTGTTCCCAGTCCTTTGATAAGAGCATGGCTGTCCAGTAGAAAGGCCAGAGAAGCATCCTGCACCAGCACTGTCAGAGATGTTCCAAAATGCATTCAGGGAGCTCAGATAATTTTGAACCCACCTTATTGAAATCCACCCTTATGATTTCGACTTTGGTACAGGATCCAGGATGAAAGGAACCTGTCCTTCATGCAGCTGAGATCTCGAATTGATGACATATATGTAAGACTAATCATATTTGATCATATTTGATGGCAGACACCCCTTGACAACTTGTGAAATTGCTCCAAGACAACTCAGATTCAGCTATTTCTACTGAGAAACACCTATCTAAATTCCCACAGAAAGTGGCTGATGTCTCACTATATTGACATATTACTTGGTACTTTCCTTAAAACCTCAGCTCCCAGAGTCAAAGTGTTACAAGAGAAACTCATTATCCTGTCAAAAACCAATATATATTCCAAGCACTTATAGTGACAAAAAGAGTCTACAATGTGAAGTATTGCATCTTAATTCCTCTGAAAAAAAAAGCAAGCATATTTACTTTTTAATTCTGTCTCATCCTTCACAGTTTGAACTGATAATCTTCCTGCAAAGAGGATACCTTGCCTTGAGTGAGAAGATGTTCTGAACCAATCTGTCATTTGAGTTCCTTTTTAATCAAAAGCAATGAGAATTGCTTTCAAAGGGACAAAACAAAACAAGAAGGGGCAAAGAGCATATTCTCCATAGAAAATGCATCACAGTAAAATTACAGCCCTGTGACTCCATTGCCTGCCTGTTTTTAGTGTCTGCAACACACAAGAAGCTGTTTAAAAGGAAGGTAGTGCCCTTTAAATATGTGCAAAGTCTTTACTGCCTTATCACGGTATAGACATTTTTATTAGAGCCAGAGAACATTCCAACTCCCAAAGGTAATAATAACACAGTTTGCCAGAAAACAATAGCAAACTAAAAGAGAGGGTTTTTGTTTAAGTGCTGCTAAATTTGCTGCTATGGCCTCTCTCAGTGGGGTTCCAACATCAGCCCTGCTCTTGCCCCTGTTGGACAAAGACACCTAATATTCCTAAACTTTCCCAGAGTTTAGGAATAGGCCTCCCCAGCTTCATGCCCTTGGGACTCAGCTGAAGGTGTAACTAGCATTTCCTTCAGGGCATTCACGGACTAAAAGACCTGGAGATTCTGACTCTCCACTCCCTGCTCAGCCCTGGAGTGTCAGGTGGCCAAGTCCTGGTTTTCAGCAGCCTCCTCCAGGTATACATCTTCAGCTGGCATGGAATGGATTAGTTTAATAGTAAGAATTCAATAGGGAGAACATGGAGCTATAAAAATGGAAATCAGCTCCTGTTCTATATTAACCTGTCAAAAATTCTCACCAGAGCTAACAATCAAGTTGACGTTAAGCTAATTACGGAAAGACCTGCAAATACAAAAAAATTGTTACCTGTCTGTATTTCCACCTCTACATAACTGACCAGCCTAGAAGTCTTAAAGTACTGATGTTCATTTGCCTCTCTGCACACATACCAGAGCCCATATTTGGAGATAAAATGTGCAGAACTGCCTGTTACTCTCATAGATTCTGTGGCTGTACACACAAACAGCCCATTTGGCATGCAGGCTCTCAGCTCTTGTACAAAAATGCATGTTCTGGCCAGCACTGCCTGCAAACTCAACCTCAAGGAGCAATTATAGTCACATAAACTCTGTTTCTTACATAACACTAAATAACATGGCTCATGGAAAGTGACTCTCCTGGCCCCGTTTATATGATTTAGACAAGAAAATAGCTCCTTCAGGGCAAACTAATTCAAACCCCTCTTCTCCAGATGATGAGGGGCTGTTGATGGTTGCTATGCTGCCTGTTAGACTTCACTCTACAGTGCACTGTTGTAGTACAGGACAATTATGCTGATACTCCAGCTTTTTATCCCTGAAATTGCCACTGACTCTCCTCTTTCCCCGCTCCTTGTTTATTTGGTGCTATTCCATTGACATGCCCTCCTTACCTCCAATTCAGTACAAAGACACTCTGCAATATCTGCTGGTCCTTGTTGCAGTTTGCTCTCGCCAGACTTCCTATCTGGTGTATGGATAGGAAAGAATGATATCTGTAAGTTAATGGCATTCCACTGAATCTCTTTCCCTAGGCACCAGCTGCCCCATAAGGATAGTTGAGAGTGGAGAGGGGGCTCTTATGGTGGGGGAAAGTGGGAAGTGGCAAATGTTCAGCAACTACAATGCTTCCTCCCTCAATAGCCTCTAACAAAGACATGATGTCCCTTCAGATGAACCTCTCAGTGACTGCACTGGCACTAGGATTTCACAGCCTGGGTTTTCAGCTGCTGCATGAGCCAATGTTTGCAAAGATCCCTAAACCTGGGCTTACAAGGGGCTCCCAGCTGTCATTAAGGACTGGAAGGGTGAAGTTGCTTTGTGCATGTTTAATTCTTTAAATTAACACAATTTTAAGAAAGGATCTGGTAACTTTTACAGTAAGATAACTAACTGTCATAAAAAGATTGTATATATAGTATACTCAGTAAAGCCAGAGAAGCAGAAGAACCTAGCTCTCCACCTTGGTGCAGGGAGCTACACCACCAAACATTCATTTACAGCCACACAGAACTTTAACTTGGGTACACGAGTAAATTGCTCAAATAACTGCAGCAGCAGAAAAAAAGAAGGATTAGTTTCCTCGTCTACTCTGTGGCTAGGATCAGATTCATCACTAGTGTAATCCCACTGATTTCACTGCAGTCACACTTGGGATCACTTTGGGATTTTGCAGGCTACATTAATGCAGCAGGATGCTGCACTCACGAGCTTTCCCAAGCATTAGCATTCTGATGTGGTAGAAATTCATCCCATAATATAGTACTGAGGATTTTCAAATTATAAAGAAGCAAAGAGGCCTGCTGTCACCACTGCTAGCTAATTATAGCAGCATAGCCAGACTTCCCTTGCAGAATTCCATATGCCATATTCATCCGGCACAATAAATAAACCATATTAAAGGGGGAAGGCTGAGAAGACATTTCTGATTTTAAAATCCTTTAACCCTGAAGTTAGAAATAGATGCAGTAACTGAATGGCAATTTGCCTATTTTTATTTCATACAGCTTTTCGTCATGCGTCTATAGATGTGCTTCCGCAGAAGTGGGTGGGAAAGAGGGCACGGGAAGAACTCACGATTTGGCAATTCATTAAGAGTTTCCCTATTAGACTCCTCCACTCAACCCTGGGCGTTAGGTAGAACTCAGAACTCCACCAGTCTTCCACTTGGCACTGGTTGGACACTTAGCTAGGACGACAAGACCAGATGAAACATTGATCTCATCTTTTTTGTCAGTGATGCTCAGCATTGGAGAGACCCTGTCTTAGATATTGACTAGAGCAGCCACAGCACAGAGAGGGGACTTGAATAATAAATAGAATATTAAGAACAAGCAAATTAATAAAGATATAAATTAAAGAAATAATACAGAACAAGTCCAGGTAACAGAATGAGACCTGCTGTAGTTTTGGGGATTACTCTGCCCTGGAAGAGTTGGATAGAATTGCTTGGCCTTAGTTCCCAGTCAGCACTGGCATTTACAGACTCTTTACAGGGTGCTTTGGCATCAAGTATCCAAATGTGATTTCTACAGCTCAGCCAACACCACATTGTGGAGTGCCATATATCTTTCTGTTGATCACAGTTCTGGCTGCTCAGAAAAAGAAAACAAAAAGTGAATGGTTGCTAATATTTTCCTGATCCATTAGCTACATGAGTAACACAGGGCAGTAAAGTAGTTGTTGAAATGCTGCCTGTGCAAATACTCATTGCATTAAAATGTGTCTATGTAATGAGTGAAAATTGAAATAAGTCTAGACTACATTGAAGGTGAAAAGAAAGAAAAAAGGAAAGCACCTGCATGTGACTGTGGCATGGCTTCTCCCTGCAAAGAAATGAGAAAGAAGACCGGATCCCAGCTTTGAGATGTAAACCAGCTGGTGGAAGACATACAAGATCTGCTGGCTTAATACTTTGAAGGAGTAACACTGAAGGAGTATCAAGTCTACTGCCCTGTGCTGTAGCACTGAATGAACACACTAGAGCAGCTGGCTTCTCAGATACCCATGTTCAAAAGAAACTGTGTGTGCAGCCCTGGATGAGATACATGGTACTGCCACAAACTCCCTTCTCCTACCAGGATTTCTGTAGGACCAAGAGATGATTCTCTTGGGAAATAGATTCATGAATCCAAGAGATCTCAGGTCTAGAAATGCAGACTGTACACAGATTGGCAAGGCCTAGGAAGGTTTCTGTTCACAACTAAGAGATATCTAGCCATATATCTGAATCCATGAGTAGCCAAATAAGTATCTGAAATAGGCTGTGAACTTAGAACCAAAACCAGAGTAAACTAAAGCACTGAAGCAAGCTGAGGAACTTCCAGGACAGCAAGCAGTAGCGGGATTTCTGCTTCTCTTAAGAAGCCACAGTGGATTAGATGACCTCAAATGAGCAGTAACTAGTAACAAGATTCTAGTTGAATTCATCTATCACTATATTTCATTAGATGGGAATAGATGGAGGTGGCTTGGGTAAAAAAATGACTGTATCTTTCCCTAAAATAGCTAATCATCCACACAGAAAGGCTGGATTTGTGCTAGCCAACCTCAGGACTTCTCACTAGACTTGCTATTTCGCAACACCAAGATCGAGTTATGTACATCTATCACTACCTGGTCCCAGCTCTTTGTTGGTCATAAACACAGCACTTGGGACAAAAATGCGGGAAGACTACAGCCTGACACAGCTCAGTGCTGCTATTTTCTTCATCTTTCAAGGACAGTGTGCTTTCCCACTGCTTCCATGCAGTCCCTTTATGAACCCATATGGTAGCAGCTCTCAGGATTACATGACAAAAACGCTGAGAACTTGTCTGACCATGTCTACAATAAGCTACACATCTCTCCAGGATTTCTGGAGGGCTATATGGCATTCTGGCTTGTTTACCGACATTGCCGAGACATTTACAGAGGGAGCACGGTGACCCTGTGCACTGCTTCTTACACCATCATTCATAATGGTGTCGTGGGATCAGATCCTGATGCAAAGTTGATGCAGTGAAGTGTATGGCATAAGAAGGTAGATCCCCCTCATGTTACAGATGAAGCTGAGACAGAGGCTGATTCTTACAGGACCTCCAGGGAACTGGATGAAATTCAGAAGCAGAGAACAGTGCTTCTCTGGATACCACTGGCAGCACAATTACACAGCTGCAGCCCCCAGGCTGAATACATTACACCATTATATTTATTTGCCATTTGCCTTATTGATGGCAGGCTCCATTCAGTATATGCTTTGCAGAAATTTGTTAGCAAGTGTTTTAAAGTTTCTCCTGAGATTTAAAATTGATGTATGAAGATCCAAGCTGTCTTTAGTAATTTTTATCACACTGACTGGACTGCAAAAATCAAGATGGCAAAGGTTTGTCAGCTAAGTGACTCATATAAGGTGGCTGAGAGGAAAACCACCAAGTTAAAAAATTGTCAGATTTACACCACTGTAGGTCACACAAAGTTAGACCCACACTTTGCCTTTTATTTATCAGTTACCTCATTTCCTTTTATGTTTATTGGATACAGATGGTGTCCCCAGACAGACACAGGCCTTTTAACACATACATCTGTTATATAATTGTCAGAGTAGCTTTGCAACAACTCCTGGCTTATTTTAGATCTCCTGTTGTTTGGACCAGCTCCTGAAAGTCCAATGGCTCAAAACATCAGGAAACAGTTCAGTTGTTAGAATCTGAAGGATTCAAACCCTAGGGTTGGCATTAACTCAGAGTCATATTTTTTTCCAGTAAGTAACGTGGACTAAAAAAATCAAGATGGTTGTATTTCAGTGCAAAAAACTGTTGGAAAGGAATAAAGAATTCCCCTTGGGTTTGGATTCCATTAGGCTGCAGTTCCATTTGTTTCAGAGACCTAGATATAGAACTGAACTTCCTCAAAGTTAATTCCCAAAGCTGGGTATTGGATGTAGGTCACTTTCCGGCTTGTTCTGAGATTCAGCTGAGCTAGAAATACTGTTTGGTTTTCTCTAAAAAGTGAAAGCCACACATATCCTTTCGGTTCTGTCCAGGTCATTGCCCCTGAAGGCACTGCCACAAGGTATAATGATAACATCAGTGCACAACTGACACGTGTGAGCCAGGGAAAGCTGCATTTCCAGACTTTGCTTTTAAGGAGAGAATTCACTGAACCAATCGTTCCACATACTGAAATAGGCACTGCAGGACATAGGTGCTGGGGAAAGTGTCCTTCTATATTTGACCTAAAGACATATTTTGGACAACTTTTTTTTCCCCTCTGCAGCCAATATTTTTTTCTATGTACTGTTCAATCACCTTCAAAGAATATCACTAGATTTCTGTTGCTGGCATTCCCATCACATAGGCATCCACCTTAGTGGCCCAAGGTTCATATGTGCCATGTCAGTAAGCTGCAAAATGTTAAGAAGACTTCCTTTGTAAAAAAAAATAAGCTGGTTACTAGATCTAAATCCACATAGCTTGGCTGACCCTGAAGTGGCCTTCTATGTCTGATAAAGAAGATGCCTTAGAGCAGAAGCCTGCAGAACAGTCCATGAATATTCCTGTGTAGCAGCAGTATCCAGTGGGTAAAGAAAGATTCCTGGTAATATAATTGGAAAACTAGGATAGCACTGTGTAAGAGCCAAGGTTCTCTCCCATATCCAGGTCTCTTCTGTTGCAGTAAGCATTATAATGTCATCACTGTCCCATTACTTTTTAGACTAGCTCCACAGCACACAGAAGGGTATTGCTTCTCAGTATCATCTTTGTGCATGAGGACAGTTACCCTGCTCTCTCAAGTTCTCCCTTCCTTCTCTTAGATGCAGCACTTCCTATGTCTGTCTTGCACTTGTAAAGCTCAAAAGGAAAACTCTTTATGTCCTGTGAACTGCCTTTGGGTGAGACATGCCAGACCAGCTTGTTTCTTTTCACAAATGTTACCTGCACTTTTTTACACACCAGAGGTTTGAACACCTCTCCAAAGTGGTTATATACCAAGGCAAAATCTTATGAAAATGATCAAAATACTTAGCTGCTGATGCTAAGTGATGTTGTGTTTGCCTGAGAAGGTGACTTCACAGGCAGTCTAACACAGCTTTCCAATTTTGTTTCTGGAAAAGAAAGACTAGCTGGAAAAAAAAAAAAAGAGGCCTGACATAAGAGTCTGGGCATGCAAGCTCACATGGTTACAAGCACTGGCAAAATAAAAGCCTAAGTTATCTTGATATTTATTGTGCAAGCACAAAAGAAGCTACTCTAAATGTGAATGGATCTTTCCAAACAATTGATGCTGGCTATACCTACCTGTCCCTAATGTTTTTCTAGGTTTATATTAACATATAAATCTGTCTGGTAAAATGCAAGCTGAGGGAAGGAGCATCAGTGCAAGCTTCTATCTGCGTGCCACATTCCCAAATATTTAACAGTACTCATTCTCCATCTCCTGGCCAAAGGGTAAAATGCACTGCAGCTCTGGTTAGAGCCAAGTCAGATTCAATTCACTCATTTTCCCACTCGTTACTCATGGGCTATTGGGAAAAAGAATGGCATGTGATTCTTTTATGACCTTGCTGCCATATTCCTGTTGTGAGTGCAGAGTCTTATGCTGGCAAGTTGTGTGCTGTGTTCTTACCACACTACAGGCCATCTGGGTTTGGCATAAACGTATTATTTAATGTTACTGCCATGAACACTGTTCTTTGCCATCAATGCAGGCCACTCTTTTAACCCTGTACCAGTCTACATTAGCAATGACTAAATGTAAACCATAATTCCTGTTTTCTTCAACAGAGCCATGCTTGATGCACCATGGATCAACAGAATGGGACAGGCAAGCTTAAACAATATGTTTACAAGGTGTCTCTGACCTCAGCAGTGATAAAGTCAGTACAATGTGTCCTACCTGACACAGATAGACATGAACACTGTCACCATTACCACCAGCAGAGAGGCAATACACACTAAAGTTGCCTCACCTCTTTGAAGACAAAATCATTATATAAGCAGTAATACTTTACACTTTTAGATTCACACATGATGGCACTTAAGGCACCAGTGATCCCATGCCGGTAATATCTGAACTGAGATCTCACAACAATGACATCTCTGCCTTTTAGAGCTCTCTAGACTACCTGCTGAACACGGACACACGGTGTCTTACAGGAGTTACTGAATCTCCAGCTCTCCTTACTGTGGACTAAATTATCGTAAAATCACGTCAAAAAACACTCAAAGTTTAAAAAAGAACGATCCTGCATCCTTTCGCGATCAGCCATTGCCCCGTGTTTCAAAGACCATTTTGCATGAACAGAAAAAAAAGGAAACGATCCCAAATATTTATTATCCTCGACACCACGACGGCGTTAGGCGAAGCAGAAACACCGAGCACAGGCAGCTCGGCCCCGCCGTCCTGTCCCACTTCACGCTGCAGCGGGCAGTTGCCAGGGCAGGAGCCGAACCCGGGCCAAAGGCGGGGTGCAACAGCCGCTCTCACCCCAGACCTGGTCTAGAGCCATCTCAGGCAACCCCACCTCCAGGCGAGGCAGCCACATCGCTCCCTCTCCCGGCGGCCCCGAAGGCGAGCAAGGGCCTGGGCCTCGGGGGCCTCCCGCGGCCTCCCGGGACTTGTAGTCGGCGGCGCCCCGCGGGCGGGGAGACAGGGCGGGCGGAGAACTACCTCTCCCAGCATACTCCGGCGGCTGCCCACCCGGCTGCGAGAGGCCTGGGCGGGGTGCGCGGGCGGCCCCGGGGGGAGTGGGGTCGAGTGGCGCCGCGGAAGCACCCGCGGGAAGGCCTGTGGTAGCGGTTCGGAGCCTCGACCGCTTCCCCGGGGGTAAGAAGAGGGTACCTTGGAGGGAGAGGGGCTGATTCGGGTCGGGAGGAGCGTCGCCGCGGGTAGGGCCGTCCAGTGCCGCCTCAGCCGCGGTCTCACACCGCTTCAGCGGGGGGTCACGCGCCCCCTCAGCGAGGGTCTCGCGCCGCCTCAGCCGGGGTCACGCGCCGCCTCAGCCGGGGTCACGCGCCGCCTCAGCGGGGGTCTCGCGCCGCCTCAGCGGGGGTCTCGCGCCGCCTCAGCGAGGGTCTCGCGCCGCCTCAGCGAGGGTCTCGCGCCGCCTCCGCGGGTGAGAAGCCGCCTCAGGGCCTGGATAGTACCAGTGGCCCCGGCGGCTCTGGTGACCCGGGAGTCTCGCTGCTGAGCAGGGCCTGGGGCGGCCGGTCGATCGGTTCTCGACGGGGTGCCGGATCCCAAGGGCGGGAGTGAGGGGCGAGAGCGGCCGCAGCGCTGTTGCCGGCGGCGGTGGCGGGGAGGTGCCTCCGCCGCGGAGGCTGCGGCCGCGCTGGAGCCCGCCTGGGCCGCCGCGGTTGCGGGGCACAGTGTCTCGTGGGACGGAGGGCTTGAGGAGCAGAGGAGCCAGTGGCCGCTGGCTGCAGCGATGGTACTCACCTGAGCCTTCTCCGTAGGCCACTGTTGTGGGTCCGCTGCTCAGACTCCTGCGCCGAGGATGAACGAGGGAAAGAAGCAAACACAGCCCTTGGCAAAGGACAGTGGCTTTCTGAGGAATTGTCTGAATTTCATTCCCTCTCAGCTCTGTCAGGTATGTGCCTGTTTTTTTCCCCTTTTTCTTGCTTGGACTTTGCTGAGAATAGGTTTGCTCTAAGTGGACAATGTTCACTTCTGCCACATTTAGGCAGGGCTGAGTCTGTGGTGTTGCATGTTACTTGCTCCTGCTCCATTTTTATTTCTTGTCTTCTGGGTGGCTGCCCTGGAAGATGTAAATATACATCCTGTTTTCCTGTTCCAAAACAGGTACTGCAGGTAAGTCGTTACTTGCTGAGCTGAAACATTGGCAGTGATTCCTACGGAGTGTTTTGTATCACTGGAGCATGTGCTGTATGCTGGATATAACTCAGAACTGCAGCACATGTGGCTTTTTCCTGTGTTTTTATGGTGTTTGTAGTTGTCATGAAAGTAGTCAAATTTAAGCCTAGAGAAGATGGTTCAGCTGTATTAGAAGTTCTATGTATATTTGTTATGATTTCCCTCCAGAAACTCAACTACAGAACTCATGGAATGTAACAAATTCCAATTTCTTCCTCACTTAGAAACGAATGAGGATGCCATTCTTATTTCTCCTCAATGTATCGAGAAGTAAAACTACTTCCTGAGAAGAACAGTGCATTTGTTCATCCTTTTAGGTGCTTCCTCTCGACTGCCTGGTGAATTTTTTTTGTCCATAGTTTGAGGATATAGATGAGTGAACTGTCAAGGAATGCAGTTACTGTAAATAACCCACATTCCCCACATTATTGTGATTGGAGTGATGTGTGCCATGTTGATAATGGAAATCAGAAAGAGAAGCTTCAATAGTTTTGGCAGATCTAGAGAAGTTCTTGCCCTATTTTGAGCTTTGTTTTCTGCTCTGAGTTATAGATGTCTAGCTTTGTGTCTGGAGCAGATAGATTTACATTGTGTGGATGACAGTTCCCTTCAAGAAGTTGTTCTTACAGCAGCCAACTAACAGTAGATTGGGTGTCGAGTGACTCGCACTGTAGTCCCAGCTCCATCACTGATGTATCTTCAGTACCTTAAGCCAGTTTCCATACTCATCTTGTCTATTTTTGTGGTCAAAAGTCAGGAGTTCATTTAGGACTGGCAAGTGTGCCTGCTACATATTTTCACTTAGCTGGTTGTTGTTTAACAGTGTCACTCATGGTTCTGTTTTCCTTAATAATGATTCTGTTTTTAGGCTTCAAAAAGGTAAATACTTTTCCTTTCTCTTTGTATAGCATACCTCTCTGAGTCACTGTCCTGAGAAGAATCTTCAGAATTGTATTTGAATTGGCTTCACTATCTGCTTATTATGATATTGTTGTAGAACATCTTATGTTTTGACATGCCTTTGAATGCATATTTGAAGCTCCATGACTGTGAAAATCCTGAGCCACATTAGTATATAAAGAATCTGTTATTTTCCTGCTTTGGTCTGCCACGGCTGCTAATGCACTGCTGGGAATGTTTGGGAGAATTGGGAGTCTGCCCATAACCTCTTTCACTAAAATTTTGATAAATGTCTTGGAAGTTGCAAAACCTGTGGAAATACTGCAAGTATAGTGGTTGCAGTTGTCTCCCTCCATTTTCATTTGGAAAGGAGTACGTTCACAGCTCTCTAAGCTACCTTGATCAACAAATGTGTGGCTACATGACCAGCACGAGCTATTCAGAGCAGTGGCACTTACCTCTGAAACCAGCCTATCTCTTGCCTTGCATTTGTGTAGCATTAGTATTGGTTGTTCAAAGAGAGCAGTTTTGGTTGGCTGTGGTTTTGCTGAAGTTGAAGGCTTTCTCTGACTTGATAAATAAGCTCACCTTGGTCATAGTGCCCCTGCGTGCCTGTTCCCATCAAATCTGTTTACCTTGCTCATCATCTCTGATATAGAACTGTGCCTGGGCTCTGACAGAATTCAGGATCAGGCTGAATGTTACCATACCACTTGAAACAGTACTGATTGTGCCCTTTCATTTTGAGTTGCTGTTTTCCAGGGATCCAGGAATAAAATGCAAAGTCCTGTGAGCAGATTATTTGAGTTGTTTTTCAAGGGTTTAGATTTATGGCTTTTCAAGGGAGTTTGTTGGAGGGGCCAGGGTGTTGTAATATGGTGTGCTCAGAGGGAGACCAATGCAACTTTCAGTACATTCTCAGTAGAAGCTCTGTTTAGAGAGAAATCATTGGATACTCTTCTCTCCTTAAGCAAAGAGTTAGAAAGTGGAGTCTCATGTTTCTTGGGAAACATACAGAGTTTTTTTCTGCTCTGAACAATTCTTTTAACACTTAGGCTGGCTGTATGTGGCAAATTGCATCGGTGAAGTGACTGTGTGCTATCAGGACAGTAAACGGCTTCATCTTAGACCTCAACCCACGTTCCTTGATATGGCCAGAAAGAATGCAGGGATGCCTGCTGGATCATGAGTTGATTCTTTTTTGTTTGGTTGGGTTTTTTTACCCCCAGTGACTAGTATGGGCCAATCTGTAGAGAACAGACCTTAGAGCTACGATATGTAAGTTTTCTTCTTGGCTCTGCCATCAATTCCGTATATAACTATGGTTCCATTTACCATCTGTAAAATATTCTTGTATTCTTTAAAGTACTCAGCTATCCAAAGCCAAAAGATAACATCTGTGCTTCTAGAATGTACAAACTTGTAAGTGATTTGGTGTACTACGTGCTGACCCTCAAACCTTTGTAAGTGCCAGAGAGAAAAGCAACAGCTAACTTACTCAATTTGTTCTGCTCCTAGGCAGCCAATGTCTCTCTAGCCAAAGGAGTGTCAGGATAGATTAAACTTAAACCTTTTGATCTGCTTCCAGAGCACAGAAAGGGCAAGTTCCAGGCTGAAGACTGACAGAAGTGCGATGTTGACCATTCTGAAAGCCTGAAGGGGAATCCAGAAGTTGGTAGGAAGAGCTATCAGGGCACATCAGCGATTCAGCAGGTTTTATACTCCAGCTTGCTCTGTGCCAGAGTCTGAAGTAGCTGCTTTTCATTTTGAAAAGTTGGAGGAAGTCTTGCTCCTAGCTCAGTTGATTTGTAAGCCTATTGTATTACCTCTACTGAGGGTACTGGAGTCTAAATATCTGTGAGTAGCCATATCATAGAACCACTATTTAATCATGTGTCTGCCAGCAGGACTTCAGTGTTAGTTCCTCTTACTAGCCAGTACAAGGGGTCCAGGCAGCTGACTGCTGACCTCTTAATGCCCATGGCCAGAAAAGCAATGGTGATTCTTGGCAGGAGAGGGGAGTTCTCCAGTTTTTTTCAATGAAAAGTGAAAAAGACCTTAATTCAAACTTAGAAAACAATTGCTTCTATGTGTTTTGTTTTTGGTGGGGAGTGTGTTTGTTTGTTTTTACTGTAATGCATTGTAAATTTAATTCTGAAATCCATTATTGAAGAAAGTGGATATTCAAAAATCCCAGCTACTAAGCTTTTTGAGGCTTGAGGCAGCAATCTGCGAGCTGTCGGGTCCAATTAAAGCAAATGGCTGGAGCTGTTTTTTCTCCCTCCTGGAGAGAACACAGTTCATCAAAAGCCAGAAGGAAATTTCATTGGGCTCATGAGCAATTATCTTCGGGGATGTAATAAGAGAGATCCACTAGTTGCCCAGTGTGAACTTTCACGTATAATCACTCTTAATTCTCCAGTGGGCAGATGAGCACTGATCTCACCAATTTGAATATTGAAGTTTTTGTGTTCAGTAGAAGCTGGTAGAGAAGCATGGGGAAGAACAGGTTTATAGCTCCTTAGTAGTATCATAGGGGCAGGATGAACACAGTATGTATAAATAAACAAATACTGAGTTTCAAGAGCAATGATCTGCCCATTTTTGACTGGCAGAGGACAGAGTGTTTTCTCCTCTTGATAATATTATGTATTTTCTGTCTCTGAATGGGAATTTGTGGAGATTTTGACCCCTGTCACAACTGCCCCAATCACCCAGGATTCACCAGGGTGAAGATTGTGCCCTCAGTTGGCAACCTCTAGCCCTGTTTCAGTGTACCTCCTTGCATAGTCATATTTGTTTCACAGGCCTTGCATTTGCAATTCAGAGCATGCATGTGCATGAGAGTCATAAGGAGGATGCAGAACAGTATTGTGAGGAAACCCCGTGTGGTTTGATGCTGTGGCTGTGGATGTCTGTGCAGGATTCATGGCTTTTCAAGGATAAAAATAGTGATGCTCACTGCGGTCATTCTCTGGAGAATCTGACCTAGACATGTCTGTCTCCAGCTGGCTGGAGAGTAGAGCTGGGAGTCTCCTGAGTGCTGTCTGGAGGGAACAAGGTAGCTCCTTGCTTGCTAGCGGCCTGATGCAGATGACTGTAAGGGAGCAGGTTCTGGCCCAGGGTGACTTCCCCGGCTCTCAGAAGGAAACATGGCTTTTATCTCAGCCCAGGGCTGTGGAAACAGTCTCGGGGCTTTAGGGGCCAGTGGGCAAGAGGGAGGCTTGCCCTCGTCTGGGATGGATCTTCCTCCCCCTCTGCCCTCGCCGTCGTGCAGCCGTGGGACTGGGTCGCCGCAGCTCTCCCGGGGAGATGAGAGTCATCAGTGTGCTCTGAGCTGCCTCCCCATCCTCTGAGCCTGGGCGGGACGAGGCTCTCAGGGGCGATGATGCCGCCCGAAGCGAGGCCGGGAGCGGGCAGCGGCTGGCTCCGCCCTGGAGCCGCCCCGCATGTCCCGGCTGGGCTGCGCTGTCGCGGCTGCGGCCGCAACCGCAGCGCCGGGGACGGGCCGAGGGTGCCTGCTGGAAAGCGAAACTGCCCCCGGCGCCCGACAGCCGCCGGCCCAGGGACGCACCTGGCGCCGAGGCGCGGCCGGGGGACAGGGTCCCGCGGGGCAGCAGCCGCTCCTGCCCGCAGGTAAGGCAGGGCGGGGGAGCCGCGCCGGGCCGGCCCTCGGTCTCGATGGGAGTGGCGGCAGCGCGTCGCGGCCTGAGGCTGGCGGAGCTCTCAGGGGGCTGGGGCCGGTACCTCCGCGGTGGTAACGGACAGGGCGGTATGAGGAGCTGCCGAGCGTTGGTGGCGGGGGACCCAGGGCTCTAGCTCCTTTTGGGCTCTGGCACGGCGATGACTGTCCCAGCAACCTTCCAGCCGGATCGGATTGGCATTCCCTGCTCTAAAGCACCTAGCCTGGGTCTAAAGGATTCTATTCTTCTCTCAGTTTTAGGGGTTTGTAGCCCACATGTGCTTTGGATCCTTTGGAAAGACACGTAAGAGCGAGAGAATGAAAGATGACCTGAACTCTGTGGTAGGTGTTGGATGCTGCAGATCTCCTGTTTATTAGAGAGATAATATCCAAAATAAACGGACTGCACCTATGGAGAAGGAAGAGTCAGAGAAAATGAAGTAGTAAGAAATAGGATATGATGTTATTTTCAAAAATACTTAGCATAATAATGACTTCTTTTGGGGTTTATGGGAAAGTTGGGCATTTCAGGTGCAAGTGACCTGCTGTGCAAAAGACCTCGTAATGAAAGTTCTGCTGCAGTTTGCCCCATGTGCGTTCACACACGGTATTCGGAAACTAGAGGGATATCAAAATCTGAGCTTCACAAGCTTATGCTGCTCTTCAGAGAAGGTGTGTGGTTTGCATTTGCCATAGCATGTAAGGAAGAAGGATGATAGGCAAAACTCTCCAAGGGGGAATAAATAATTCTTCTCAGAAGACAATTCTAACTGCAAAGCATATGTAAAGGAAAATAAAGTTACTTTTAACAAACAAAGCAAAGAGAAACAAATCATCTGCATCTTCCTCTATTTACTGTACTGTTCTGTTCAAATAGCTTGATAACTGAGCTACATGCACTGATTTTTTTCAGTCTGCTTACACCATTGTTGGGTTCTGTTTACTGTGTATCCATTACAGCAGCAACCTTTGCTTCTTACCAGACAGATACTGGGTTGCCTCTAGAGCACCTTCTACCAACAGCACAGTTTGAATATTGGCAGAAAGTTGCAACTGAAATGTTGTGGTGCTGACAGACGGCACAAAAGTATTTTCCCTTTGTTCCAGTTAAGTATTACTGGGATTTCCCAGGAAGGAACTCATAGATTTATGCTTGGGCTGTGCTTTCCTGTGTCACTGTAGATGAGATCAGAATGTTAGGTCAGGATTTAGAAATACGCTGTGTCTTATAATGGATTATTTGTTCATAGTTACTTTAAACTCCCATGGGAAACTGATATTTTCTCTGTGAATCATTTCTGGCAGCCATACCTATCCTTCCCTGGAGTAACTAGGGCTCAGAGTATTGAAGGAGGAGTATTTGCTTCAATGAGGGAAACACTTCTACTTTAGGAAGTAAATAATGCTGATCTCTGGTAATGTTCAGACTGCATGAATACTGTAATTCATCTTATAAAGATCTTGAGCAGTTCTTTACACAGAATTGAGTAGGTCATGCATCATCCCTGCAGATTAGATGGGAATGCAGAATGCATTTGCTGCCTTATGTGGAAAATGAGTATTCAGATTAAGAAGACAGCCTTCAGATCAGTGAGCAAGGGACTGCATGAAGGTCACTGCAGTACAGACAACTCCATTAACTAGTAATCAGCATCACAAGTACACAGTTGAACTACAATAGCTCCCCAGAGCTCTGGGATGAGTACATGTGCAACTCCCTTATGAGTGGTAGGGACCTGCAGGACTAAGGGAAGCTTGGTGCCTGTGGTGGCAGTGAAAGTCTGTTCCCATCTGGATCCAGCTTGTTAGGGGCTACTTATAGATGTTACTCTCATGTGACAGGTGTTCAGATGTCACAGTGATGTGTAGCAGGAAAAGTCTGAAGCTAGAGAGATGCTAAAGCTTAACAGAAATCAGACTCATTCTGCACGCTAGAAACTTGATTTTGCATCAGACTGCTCCTCCATACGTGTAAAAGGGGATGTTTGGCTGGAGGAAGAGTCTAATTTTAAACCTCAGTGGTTTCATTTGCTTATTGGTAGGTGGTACTGTTAACAGCATGTCACATGGCACAAAGCTGCTTCTATTGCCATGTCTGAGTACACATCCTATTAACTTGTCAGCAAAACTAGGTTTGTCAGCCTGGTTTGAACTGGCTTTGTGTCATGGCAGTTGGTAAGATTTGCTGTATTTTGGGGCTCTGCACTCTTTGGCCCTTGGTGTTCTGTTTTTGGTTGGGTTTTTGTTTCAAATTTTGAGGAAAGGTTGGATGTTCTGGATAGCTTGAGAGGAAGAGGGAGACCCACAGATACCCAAAGATAAAAAGATGCTGCCGTAGATTTTTCCAGAAACCAAGGCAGCAGCTTGGCCCTAAATATTGAAATCCACACTCCTCTATCTTGCTTGTCTGGTAACGCGGTAAGCCAGGCTTGGACAGTCTATTTGATCTAATTCAAAGCTGTGGATGCGCTGCATCCATGTGATAACTCACCTCATCTACCAATTGTCATGGCAACAGTTGGAAAGGCTGTCCCAAGGTTTTACTGATCCCAACACAAAATCTGCAGTGCTTATTGCAGGTAAGCACTAAGCTTTCCATGTTCCTACTGTAGCTAGCATTGATAAATAGCAGCAGCAGATTGATACTTCTCTGACATGAGCACTTTTAAAAAACTTTTACTTTTGGAAAACAGACATTTCTTCCATATACATCTTTAAAACTTCCTGTATCCCAAAATCAAAACCAAAACTAACTTTTTGGGCAAGTGAAACTCAACAGTGCAGTAGTAAGATGCATATGAAGAGTCAGCCTGAAAATAGACTGGTGCTAGTGTTTTCCTGGTCACACTATTTACTGTGCTTTTTTTTGTTTCTGTTGCCATTGTGTCTCTAGTGGCTGTGGCACATATTCCTGGATGTAAAATCAAGGACTGGTAGTGAGGTTGTGTGAAGACTGCTTGCCTAGTTGTCTTCTCTCATACCCAGCATTCTGGAATAAGTCATTTTGATATTATACAGATGTTTCTGTGCCTTGAAAGTCTGTCTGATTTGCATATCCTCCCCATTTGTGCTAAAGCTGTGAGGATCCCTGTTTTAAATGGAGTACAGATTTATCTACTCAGCAAATCAGGCCTCCTCTGTAGCCAGGTCATTCTGGGGAAAATGTGATGTGTTGAGTGACATCACTTAATTGTATGTTGTCTTATTAGGTATGCTGAACATGCTGCTGCTGAATGTGTTGCTGCTGATACTGCCTGTCTCCAAGACCCCTTACTTGGAAGAATTTTAGAGGTTGCTGTGCAGGTCAATGGACGTGGACCCCTATGCCAGCATGCAGATTGGGATGCGGGTAGTTCGTGGAGTGGACTGGAAATGGGGCAACCAGGACAGCGGTGAAGGGAACGTTGGGACTGTGGTTGAGATTGGTCGGACGGGCAGCCCAACCACTCCAGATAAGACTGTGGTCGTACAGTGGGATCAAGGCAACAGAACTAATTACCGAACTGGATTCCAAGGGGCTTACGACCTTCTTCTGTATGATAATGCACAAATAGGTAAGTACAGCATGGGCAAGAAGCGTAAGCGCTAGTGCTGTAAACACGTGTAACACCTGCCTTGCGTGCTAGCTGGAACGTTAAGCCTTTTGCAGCTGCTTCTGAGCTGATGCTAAGCGGCAGTGTATGCTCAGCCAGTTCATGCATTGAAATTCTCGTTTGTCTCTATGCAAAGGCTTTTCTTTCTTCTTTCTTTTTATCTGTGAGTTTAACGGTTTTGCTGTCTTTGTCATTATGGCATGACTTTTAGGATAAAAGTCTCTTAAGCCAGGAAATAGGTGCTTCATATTATACATATCACTTCATGTTTTTTTATTGCATCATCTTCAAAACACACAGAGTACACGATTTTTATTTTTTGTTCTTTGAAATGTGCTGATGTAGTTCTAAGAGTGTGGTCAGCCTGGTTTCACTGGATTTTCTGTGCACCTTATATTCCTTTTCTTTTGATCTCCCAGGTGTCCGTCACCCTAACATCATATGTGACTGTTGCAAGAAGCATGGTATTCGGGGAATGCGGTGGAAGTGCAAAATGTGTTTTGACTATGACTTGTGCACGCAGTGTTACATGAACAACAAACATGATCTGTCTCACTCCTTCGAGCGCTATGAGACAGCACACTCACAACCGTAAGTGCTGTTGCAGGGGAAGTCTGTTAACCATGAGATTTGTAGGTCACTGTTCTATAATAGTGGTCTCCAAAATGGGTTAGGTTAGCCCCAGGGATGTGCAAGATGATCTGTGGAGGTGCAGAAATAATGGTTGAACTGGAATTCTGAGTGCTAGCAAAGGGATAGGTGTGTCTGTGCAAGGATATCCACTCTGAGCTTTGACATTTGTGTTTATCCACCAGATTCATATATTTCTTGACCTTGCGTTAATATGATAAGCCACCCAGGTCCTGTTGTGAAATGAGTTTTGTGATTTCATATGTAAACCCCAAAACATACAGATATAAATATGCTTTTTTATTTCTATGTGTGTTATTCAGCTACAAGTAGTTACTCAGAGGTGCCTGCTTGTGTCTTTTATTTGAGCTCTCAGTACCTTCTGCTGTTAAAGTACATAATCTTCCTCACATTTAAAGAAAAAAGGAAACAATGGTTACTGTCAGAGGCCGTACTGTTGCAGAGCAGTGCAAACTGTCTGGCACTGCTGCTACCAGACCCTCTACATGGCAGCTGTGCAGCTAAATCTACACAAGACCAACATGTTACTGTTTGTAGCAGCTCACTAATCCTAGAATTTAAGAGGCCTTAAGCCCTGACAGACGCTGCAAAAGGTTCACAATCAGTTTTCTAAAGAGGCTTTGAAGACACCTTTACCTGAAGGCTATTTCAGGTCTTAAATGACCTGAGTTTGAACCTCTGGGAGCGGGAAGTATTGGTTTTGTTTGTTTGGTTTTGGGTTTTTTTCCCCCCACTTGAACTAGTCACTTCCTGACATCTGCTCATTGCTGGTATTTTTTATTGGTCTTGTTTGGTTAGAATTTTATGGCTATTTTGGGAGAGGCTCTTGTCTTTAGTTTAAAAGAACAGACAGCTCAGTTTCACTGAAGATCTTTTTTTGCAGTTGTGTCTGTTTCCTAAATATATGCTTGGTAATAGGAAGATAAATCTGTCTGTAAGCAGGATAACAAAGCAAAACTCATCAGCTTTATATTAGGACTGGAGTAGTCAGGCACAGTCTGGTGAGTTCTGCAAATCATCAAGTGTGAGGAAAAAAAAATAGTGTTGTTATATTCAAGTGCAAAATCAGCAATGGCATTTTGCTTGCACCATCTCAGAGATGATTCTGAGTTGAATTTCAGTAGAGGATGTGATGCATTTTACCCACGTGATGCTATTTTGATGTGATGCTGTTTTCTAGACTTCACTCACCAATAAATCACTTCAACAGTTTTTCAAAAGTCCTGGTTTTTTTCTGGAGAACAATGAAATTGGAGGAGACAGCAAACTATACAGGGAAATGTTTTGTGTAATCAAGCCTAAGAAATGCAAATGTTCTCTCACGTTGTGTTTTATAATGTAGTCAAAACAGTTTGCAGTTATTTTCAGCTGTAATTCTTAAACCAGGTCTGTCTAGTCTAGTTACCACTTGGATTTCTAAATCAGTTACATTACAGGAACAAGTGCCTGCTGTCATTTAAGCATGCCTGTGCAATGCAGACCCATTCAAGGCAGCTTTAATAACCCAGCCTTACATCTGTGACTGTGTGTAATGTAAGCTTGAGCTATTATGGCAGCTGAGTGACAACTGCTGGGTGTTTGGTTACTAGACAATAAAGGGGATGCAGGTATAGTTACTGTAGAAACCTCTCCAGCATGTGTTATTTATGCAATGTCTGTTTAAGCTGCTAGAAAGACAGAAAATTTGCTGAGTAACACTTTTGAGTCAAATCTGACTCTTATTGATGATGCATTGGTTTCCTAACTTCTGAAAAATTGTCATTAAGTATTAATGAATTTATCAATATGAGTTTATTATTTCTGTTAATGAATTAGTATCATTTTACTTTTAAAAAACCACCCATGTTTTACCAGGTAAAACTGTGACCTCCTTATAAGATGTTGGAGAACACAAGGGCACATCTCTGCCCTAGGTCTTCCCTTATTTACTTGGAATATCCTGAATGATTTGTGGAATAGGATTACATTTCAGTTGATATATTTTATCTTTATTGTTTCTGGTTTTACACAATCAAAACTGTAAGGAAGAGAAATTGTCAGTAAAACATCCTCAGTTTGTGTTTTGAACAAATAGCCATGCTTAAAGGATGATAACAAGACATTTCACTTCCTATGCTCACCAGTGCTTCTTTATCATTCTCAGTACAACATTCTGCCGTTAAAGGCTGAGCACATAGTTGTGAAAACCTTCTGTCTGCAGTACAATGTTGTCTTAGGTGTGTGGAATTAGTCTGAAATCTTTCCCACTGTGGCTTTCCAAGACTGTCTCCTAGGAGTTAACTTTGAAGGTTAGCAAAAAAGACAGCAAGCATTTCGCCCAACTCAGACCTTGTGAGTTATAAACATACAGCTGGTTTTGTGAAGAACTGTGCCTTGGCAAGGAAGGATAGGATTGACAATGGAAATACTTGGTAAAGACACTTCCTGAAATAGGTTTCTGTGATCCTGATCCCTCACTTACTAGCATCCTTGTCTTAGTCTTGTTCATGCTTGAGCAATCAGCCTCCGCCTGCCATCTGTCAGAATTTCCTTCCTTTATCCTTAGCTGGAAGTGCTTCAGTAAAAGCTTTGCTGGGGAGGATTAGAAAATCTAGAATTTCTCGCATCATTGAGGCTGATTTTACCTGTAGTTTCTGTAAGATCTTTGTGTTGGCTTTTCTTGAGGTACCCTGTGTAGATCTTTACACATCCTAGATGCAGTGTGCATTTGTACCAGCTGTATCTGAGATTCTAGTTTACAGCTGTGCTTTTCTGAAGAGATTAACATAGTATTTATGGCCTGCTACCTTACAGGGTGACGATTCCTTCTGCTTTCCACTCCCATGCATTGTGCTTGTTTTTTCTCATATGATTTTTTTTTGCAGCGGGGAGGTCTCTGTCTTGCACAGTACGTGAGCTGTGCCTGGTATGAAGGGGCTCTGACTTCAGGGCCTCAGATTGCTGCTGCAAATTAAAAAGAACCTGTTTAAACTTCTGCAAGTCAGTTTTGGGTCTCAGATCTCTATCTGTAAAGCGTGGCTTGTGCTATTTTTCTGGGTGTCTGAAGCACAGCTCTCAGTGATGTGAAAAGCTATGTGAGCACCTTGGTGAAATTTGACCATAGGCAGATTATCCGTAGTGGGGGTGGTTCCCAGCAGGCTGAAGAGAGACATAGCTTCATTCTGTACAGTGGACTCTATAGTAATTTAATATGTTTGGAATTTGTAGGGCAGAAATGGCTGCAGAGTTTGGCTGTCATAATTCAAATTGTTATTAGAGGCGGTATTGCAGTGATTAAATTTATCCCCAGGGTATTTTTGCAACACACTAATAACGTTGGTTGTTATCCAGTATTTGGAGCAAAATATGTTAAGTTAGTTTAAAATCTAAGATGTATTGACTCAGGACATCTGGTTCTTTCATCATTCTTCAGTGTTGCTGGTCAGCATTGTGGTTCAAGACAAGGTCAGAATTTTTGAGGACAGTGGAAGAAGGCAGTGATGGTGGGTTACCTCCAGTAGTTAATGGGAGAGGGGAGTTTCTTACACTTCTTTCTTCTTTAAGGAAGCTCAGCTTTCTGAACTGCTTAGCTTTGGTTTTGTGGTCTCTGGCTACAAATTTCACTGAAGGCGACAGGTCAATATGAGCGCTGTTGAGATGGGAAATGGCTCCTGTTATGTGATTGTACAAAAGGAAGTTATGCTGGGGGATAATGAATGGTGGTTTAAACATCTTGCTTAAGATTAACTTGGTGGTTTATTGTACTCTCACTGAGAATCTTTGCATGGAAACCCTTCTCTTGTGACAGTAGGGTCTGGAGAAATAAGCAGCATGTTTATATCACTTTGTCTCAGGGCTTGCCTAAGACATCTCTGCTGAAAAGCATTCAAAATGTAGTGAAAATAGCATGCTATAGCTAAGCTGTTTCTGATGTATACAGATCCAGGCAGGTTTTTGAAACCAATCTGTAGGGTGTGACACAGTGCAATAAAATGAATGCTTAACAGTGTTTTTTTCAGCTGAGCTTTTCCCTAGCCCTCTTTTGTTTTCTCCTCTTTCATAACAACTGTCAGCCCTAATGGTATTTAAAACAGTCAAAATCTCAACCATTCAAAAATGCTCTTTGCCTTCCTCCTGTTAAGCTACAATCTGGATAACTAATATGCAACAATTACAAGAACCTGTGTAAATAATCTCTCCCTCTTTTTAAACACTTTGAGTTGTAAAGCACGGGTAGGAGATCTTTTAACAAGTTAGGAAAGGTAAAAGACTTTTAGGCGTTTGATGGATAAGTAAACAGTAAGTTCAGGCATAAGCTTTTTATCCTTCTGAGTCTCCACCTTCTCTCTCTAGGTATTAGATGGAAAATAAATACAGCATTCTGAGGTCAGCCCTACCCCTGTAGGCTTCCCCTCCCCTTGCTCTGTGGAACAGCTGCTGGACTTGGTTTTGCTCTGTCTGGTCAGAGAGTTGCTAATAGTGTGTCAGGAGGACGTGTGCAATTACGGGTATGGATTGTGGCACCTTTGCAGTCACCTAGAAAAGTGGATTGTACCCTGGGCAAGCAACACAAACAGGTCTGCAAGGACGTTGGTGGCTTGGTGCCTCATGAGAAAGCTTTCTGCTAGGGAACAGAGACTAGGAACAGCACGCACAAAACCAGCAGAGAAGCTGCTGTGACATTATGGGAATTGGAAGCTGCTTTAACAGGACATCTGACCCTCTGTTTACTATCACGTAGGTATTGTTTTCTGTTTTTCTTAAGATGGTTGGGTGTGTGCCTGTGATATGGATTGCAGGGCAGATGGGGCTGTGTTATCCTGGGAGCAGTCTAGCCACAACATTGCTGTTCTAATCTGCTCTGCTTTTCAGCAGGCGAACTAGGCTGTGCAGTCTGCAGCTTAGGTTCTGAGATGTGCTGAACTCTTCTGACTTTGAGCTAGGAGACTGCCTGAGCCATTAATGTTTTCATGCAGTGTACAACTTAGTAATTTCTGTAAGCATTGCCTTAACAGTGGGATACAAAGGCAGCTGAGAGTCAGCATCACTCTCTCACTGAAGTGATGTCAGACTTTCTGGAGAAGTTACTGACTGCTTGCTTAAGGAGAGTTGTTCCCCTTTCTTTTTCTTCTTGAAGTTCTGAGAGAAGGGTGATGCTTATTCCTTCACATCTTAAGCATGCTGTGTGCAAGTGAGTGAATGTAATCGTTTTGAATCTTTGCGTTTATACACGTTCAGCTTCCTGTGTCAGCAAGATGTGTCTCACAACATGAGATCCCACCACAGTCCTGCTGCCTGTGTAGATATGTCTCAAGTGTCCCTGTTCCTCATGTTCACAGAGCAACCTGAATTCCCAATTATCTGCTTTCCACAGTTGAGAGAAACACAGGACTTTTTTTAAAGCTCCCCATGGATGTCACAATTTTAATGTAGGAAGACAATGTGTCTTCTTTAGCCCAGTGTATTATTCACTAGCAGTCTTTCTGCCATCAGTGGGGGGAGACCAGCTTACAGGGTCAGAGAACCCTGTTCAGCTGTTCTGTTGTTTTCTTTCACTTCTTACATGCTCTTCAGAACTCAAGCCATGTTTTTCTGTATCTAAGTGTGGTACACTTTTTCTTCATATGACAGATCTCAGTTGAAACAGAGTTTTATAGTGTGATTAGTAACAATAAAGTATTTTTTCTCATCCTTTGTTTTCCAGAGTCCTGGTGAGTCCTCGACAGAATTTGACTCGCATCACATTAAAAGGGACTTTCCAGGGAGCTAAAGTAGTCCGTGGGCCTGACTGGGAGTGGGGTAACCAGGATGGTAAGCAGCCTTTGACATGTCCTGTGAAACACCGTTCAGTTGTTGTATTCTTCCTTTTTTTTGTTTTCTTTTTTTTTCCAAATTGCTAGCTGTAAACACAAGTGCTGGGCAGTAGCTGCTAGGGCAGCTGTTCAGATGATGGAGGTTGCTGTCTTTAGAGTATTAAATATTATGTGTTTTATTTGTTTAAAACCATATCTGTAACAGAAACTGTACACACGCAGGGTGTAGGAGGGAAGTTTTGCTGCTCCTGTTGCATAGATGTGAAAGCTCATGGGAACCACCCTGAAAGATCTTGTATAGAGCTATAAATGTACACTATGTTACAGGAAAATAAAGCCCCATCTTTTCCTGAAACCTTCTTCCCACTGTGAATGGAAGCTTTTTCTCTGACTGTGTATAGTACTCCTTTTTCCTTGGGAGTTCTTTAGAATATCCTGGTTTGGACACTTCTAAGAGAACAATGAGGAGAAAAGATCTCTGAGTGGTTCACGTGGAGCATTAGTGAAGAACTGTTTGCTGTGGTTGCTGGAGAATGGTTTCTGCTTTCTGTATGAATTGCAACTTCAGGCTGAAAATGTAAAGGAACAAAAAGGCTTCTTCTGGACCTGCTCTTGGGATATAATGGCTGTGTCTAATTTGTTGATACCAATTTCTGCATAGCACTACAGGACAGCACGAAGCAGTGTTACTGTCTATTTCTGGCCTTGTAGCCACTATAAAGTTTACAGCTTCCTTTTTCCCTTAATTATTAAGTTGTAAGTCCAAAAGTTTCCAGGGTTGATGCCACCACTTATTGCAGCTCTGTGGGTTCAGTGGAGGACATGGATACTTGCAGGGTCTGAGAGCAAAAGAAGCTTATACTCAGTACAGCTTATCCATCCTTTTGAGATCAGGTCAACATTTACATGTCTGAGACTTGTGTTGCTTACGATGATTGTGACCTGAAGGCAGTTATATGTGCAAGACAAGTGACAAGAAATGTAAGGTCAGCCACTCAACTGATGACTGATGCTTAGTGCCTTGCTTCTGATGGAGCTGCCCTCATTCACAGCCATTTGCCCTTCTGAGATCAGCTTTCTGGTAGCACTAACACATCAACCATTTCCGTTTAAGGAGGTGACATGTAAGTAGTGGTAATAAATAACCTTGTGACCTCTGTAATAGTCTTGGTAAGTTTGTGTATTGATATTTAGCCTTATTTGTCTGGTAAAGGGCAGTAGCAACTAGTTGAGAAATCTGATTGGATGATCTAGCTTTTGTTTGCCTGTGTCTCTTTAGTACTCCTGCTGCCTGAAGCATTTGCAGAAAATGACAATGACTTAAGAAGTTACCAACTGACCAAAGTGTTTCTCTACTGTGGTCAGGGTGGGCCCCAGTAGCTCTTCAGCCACTTACACCTTTTAACTGAATACATATTTTTCCTTACTACTATTTCTCAGTCCAAACACCATGGAAGTGGAAGCTCAGAGAAAAGCATCTGAACAGGGTGAGAGGGCAGATTACTTTTGTTGCTGTTCAATCTGAATCCCTGCTGCAACAGGCAAACATGAAGTTATTTGGCACTGGTTCCAAGATTTGGGTGGAGGGCTGCTGTGTTTTTATCTTGCCACAGTGTGGTGCCATGGCTCTGTTGCCTAGCTAGGCAGTGTTTCTGTACACAGGAGGAACGACTGCCTCTACACAGAACTCAGCTTTTCGTGTTTGTATGCTGGCTGACTGGCTTTCAGATTCTCTCCTGGTTGGTCAAACTGAGCTGTCTCATGGTTTAATTTACCCAATTAAAAAGGTGACTGTGATATCTTCTGCTGTCTGCAGATGAGAATGAATCATACAAGCTGTGAGGAAGTTGCATGAGCTGCTGAGTATTTTGTGTGTGTGTGATTTCCTTCTTTCATGCATATGAAGAACACTGGAGTGCAGGGCATTGCTTCAGGCAGTAGTATGCTATCAGTGGAGCAGAGCTGTGTGTGTCTGTTCAACATATAAAGCTGGCATATGATAGGGCCCCACAGAAATCCTTCCTGGTGGCAACCTCTCTGTGAGAATTTTGTCTACTCCAGCTTTTGGCTCTGTGCTCACTCCTCTGGGGTGAATAGTTGGAGAAATTACAAGTTTTTCCCTTATTTTTTACCTAGCTAAGGTAAAAATGTCTTTCAGTCTTGGTAAACATCCTAGTGTCAGGTGAGTTTCTGTATATTGGTCTCACTAAAATTCAAGATGGATACTTTTTTCTCCTCATTTCCTGCCAGGTGGTGAAGGTAAAATTGGCCGTGTGGTTGATATTCGTGGCTGGGACGTAGAGACTGGACGCAGCGTGGCCAGCGTCACGTGGTCTGATGGTACCACCAATGTCTACAGAGTTGGACACAAGGGAAAAGTGGACCTGAAATGTACTGTGGAGGCAACAGGTGGATTTTACTACAAAGAGCATCTCCCCAAATTAGGTGTGTAGAGGCAAGTCTCCTGTTGAGAAATTCCAATGCACACTGCCATTTTGTGACACTAAAGCTATTTTGCTTGGAACATCTTGAGAGAATCATGAGAGGAGGGAAGCATTGGTTGAGGAGCTTATTTCCAGGGTTATGGCCTCTTAGTACACAGAGGGCTGGGAGGGTAAAGCATTTCAGAAAGCAAGCTATGTAGCTGCTTATGGAAGAGAACTTATTTTGAGCACTATGTGGGTGTGTCTGCTAAAAAACAGTTGTGGGTGTCTGAATTGCTAAGAACAGCTACTGGTATCTGACAGGACATGAGAGGCGTTATTCAAAGGCATTCTCCTCTGTGGGGGTAGACAAAATTGTGTCTCGTTAGAATTACCTCATGTTTAACACACATAAAAATCCAGTTAGTGAGATCAAGAGGATTTATCTCTACATGGTGCTGCCCCACAGAGTACGTGGGGCACGCTCCACTATAGAAAAAGGGGTTTATACCATTCTGCCCAATTTAAGCCTGTGTTAATTTACAAGCATTGTTACAAAGCTAAAAGAGACACAAAGTGTATTATTGCATCCTACATGTATATGGGTGTTGGTGGTGTTCTGCTTAGGAAAACCAGCTGAACTGCAGAGGAAAGAAAGCACCGACAGGCACCCATTCCAGCATGGGGACAAAGTGAAATGCCTGCTGGACATTGACATCTTGAGGGAAATGCAGGAGGGCCATGGTGGCTGGAATCCTAAAATGGCTGAGGTATGCTTCTGCTTGCTCCTCTTCTCTCAGTTATGTGTCAGTCACTGTCCCAGACTATACAAACAGGGTCTGCCTAGGAAGTTACCAGAACATCTTTGTGTAAGGTGTTACCTTCTACATTTATATTGTGTTGACTGAATCACAAATACAAATTCTTCTGTGATAGGACACTGGATTCAGATTTATTTTTAGGCTCAAATAAATCTGTGCTGGGTGAGACTTGCCTTGTGAGGCCCTGCTTAATTTCTAAAAGTCTATGTGGGTCAAAAGAGCTGCTCAAAAATCTTGGAAGCCAGTGCAAAAAACTAATGGCTGGTTTGTTTGTTTTCAAAAGGGCTGTAGCTTTTTTTAGCCTGGCAGGCAGGGACTTACTGTCTTCTGGCATGAGCTTTAAGAAGGCTGTCAGTGGAGCCATGATTTTTTTGTTTTTAGTACCAGCTAAGACCTTTATCCCCAAAGCTGTAGTTTTTGAACAATGCTCTGCAGCTAATATAGCCTGCTATGAGGCTGGTAAAACACTTCTGAGTTCCTCATGTGGTGAATGCAGGAACAGAGATGGATATTAAACAGACAAACAGTTACTTCCTGCCATCTCAGAAATTGGTACTTTTTGTCTCTTCAGAAACTATCACCTGCTCAGGGCTGGAATAACAGGCCAGAGTGAACAGATACAGTGTGCTGCACTACGCAGCTATCGCTCATTTTCTGCAGTCTCCTGTGCCCTCTTTTTCTTCTCTCAGAGCAGGCTTTTCTGGTGGTATACTGCAGAGCAATGTTGTAATCTCTGCCCACCTTAGTAATTTATGAGGAGGATGATTTGTACTGCATTTCAAAGGATTTTCACACTGTGTATTCCTATTGCCCTTTTCCCCCAGTATGCTGCTGCTACTTTAGAGAAGCTTCTCAAGCAGCCTTTCCCTCCTTTTGCAGAAAGACAATGACTGCATCTCATTTAAAGCAGGTTTGGGAGCACTGTTAGTCTGTGAATTGGAAATGGTGGGTAATTTAGTCATCTACGTCTTGGATGCCTGCTTTCCCCACTATCAAGCAATGTGATTTATTTAGGGGATTTCCCCTACTGTTTTTTTCTCTCCTGTCAAAAGTTCATTGGCCAGACAGGGACTGTGCACAGAATCACGGACAGAGGGGACGTGAGGGTCCAGTTCAACAGTGAAACCCGCTGGACTTTCCATCCTGGAGCTCTGACTAAGGTATGTGCTGATAGGTGAGCTTGGCCACAACCAGAAATGCTGCAGGGAATAGCTGTCAATTTAGCCTGCTGTGTTTGGACACAGTGTGTCTCAAGCAAGTGCCAAAGACAACTGCTGTTCTAAAAGCAATAATTGTAGGCAGAATTTTCTGCGAGCCCTCAGAGCTAAAGCAGATGGCTGCAGACAGTGGGAGCTGGGCTACTAGACTGTCCAGTTTTATGAACCTTTGCATTTCAAATGCTGTAAGTCCTTAAGGTAAACTCCAGTTCTTAATTTCAGCTTCTTTGATAAAAGGGGTAACAGTAGACCTACAGTATCCTTCTGCAGCTGCCTTTCATTTGTGATGAACCTGCTTCCACGTCATTTCCATTTGACTTTGTTTTCTTCCTTGTTCTTGTGTCTTCACGTTACTCTCCTTTCTGCATCATTCTTTTTCTTGCTTCTCTCTGATTCTTCTGAATGACCTGAGTCACTAATCCAGCTCTTCTCATTTTGTGTCTGCATTTCTAAAGCTCGTAGCTCTGGCCTTTCTCAGAGGTTTGAGGACTTGAAATGTGGATGATTAGAAACGGGGTAAATAGTGTAGAAGGAGCTTCTGGAAGACTACAAAATTCTGAAAGACCTGAAAAAGATAGTGCTAAAAACTCCAACACCAGTGGAAAATGCAGTGTCAGGCTCTTTTGTGCAGAATTAGTTTGCTTTGAAAAGTGTGTTTTGACACTGCTCCCTTCTTAGCTCAGTGAGCTGAGGGAGCATCTGGCAAATTACCAGTGCAGATAAACTCTGGTTTCTTTTCTGTTCTAAATAGCAAACAGATTTAACATCCTTATTAAAGTGAATTAAAATGTCCAGTGCCGAGCCAGGTGTAGTCAGGAGATGGACCAAGGAAAGTTCCATGTGTAGCTTATGCTGCTATTAGTTATAAATGATTTGAAGAAGAAAGTAAAGAAGGAATATGATCTCTCCCAAATTAATTCCCCACTTAAATGTGCACTTGGCCTAAACCAGAAATACCTCAGTCCTTGGACTATGCTTGTTTTGCAGTGCAGTGATTACAGATTTCTTGGTAGTTTGACTTGTAATACCTTGCTTTGGAGTCAGTGGGCTCCTTGTTTCCGTGGGGTTTTGGAGGGTGGGGGTGGAGGGACTGATGGCTGCTTTTTTTTTTTCCTGGCTTCATCCCCCAAAAGCTTATGACTTTCTTTTTCTTGTAGCTCAACACCTTTTGGGTTGGTGATGTTGTCCGGGTGATAGATGATATGGAAACAGTGAAGCGATTCCAACCTGGTCATGGGGAGTGGACAGATGAAATGGCACCTGTGAGTGCGCGCCAGTTCCAGGACAGTCCAGTAACTTCCTGAGTTTTCACAAGCCATTAGTAATAGTGACTGGCCTTGCATTGCTCTCCAGTGTTCCTGCTGGTCAGTGAGTGCACAGACCTTTCTGAAACTGCTGAGGCCTTGCAAAATAAACGTTGCCTAGTGCTATTGGCACAGTGGTAAAACAATCCTGTTGCAGCAGCAAAAGCAAAGCAGGTAAATGGGGAGTCTGGCAAAGGATTTGGCTACCATAAGTCAGATAAGAGGTTTCTTTAATCAAAGTAAACAAGTCCTCCTACACCCTCCCTAATTCTCTGGAATGAGGCAGGAAAGTGTCCAAGTAGAAAAACAGCCTGATCAGACCAGAATGGCTAAACAGCAGATTGCAGGTGTCCTCCAGGAGCAATTAAATGCACAGAGGAGACCTTTCCTAGTCCCAATTTTATTAGTTCTCTCAGGGTTCTTCGGGCCATGTTTTGTTGTTTCACCACGTTCCTCTTTAGACATTTGTAATGTGTCTGGGAAACCCATCTTATGTAAAACCAGTAATAGAGAAACTGCTGAGAACCCTCCGGTGTCCTTGGAGTGGGAGCTGTCTGCAAGTGTGTCGCTGTTCAGTGCTTCTTTTCACACAGCAGAAGTGCCGCCTGCCACACCACTCTTAGAAGCATTGCATTGGTTCTGAGATGCAAAGCATTCTGCATCTTCCCTCTTAAAAATAATGTCTCTCTTTCCCTTGCAGACCTTAGGGCACATCGGCAAGGTGATCAAAGTCTATGGGGATGGAGATTTGCGAGTGTCGGTTGGAGGGCAGTCCTGGACCTTTAACCCAGCTTGCCTGACAGCCTATCAGAGAGATGAGGAAGCAAACCTCATGACAACGGAGAATGCAAAGGAATCGAAAAGTGAGATAGTGAGAACAAAGATGTCTGATCTGTCAGGGACTGTGAAACAGTTGCTCTGGTGTAACAGCAGCAACACCATTTGGACAGTGTTAAACTCAGATGCCTGTTCTGTCCTGAACAGAGCTCCAAAGCTGAACTGTGCCTTACTGAGAAGCAAAGCTGCCCTTAACAGCAGAATACAGAATTTAGGGCTAGCCATAGCACTGCCCTAGGTTCAGTATTTGCTTCTGCTTTGATCTGTCTCAATTTCCTGGTCCATCCTGCTGCATTTCCTGTAGGAGGAAACTAATTCTTGAATGCTTGTGAAATATTCCCAGGTCCTTGTGTGAAAGTGTTGTCAAATCCACCCTGAAACCGAGTTTGGGATCACATGTTGTGTAGAGGGGATTTTGTCTCTTTTGTACATCTGCTGATAAAACTTTCTGTAGCATCACCATGCTTTTTTTTCCTTGAGATATCAGGATCGTGTGGGCGAGAGAATAGACCTGCTGGGGGTTTTTTACTTTACTATATAGATGGATCTTAAGCTGTTTGCACAAGTTAGACTTCAGGGAGAACTTGCCTATGAGCCCATGCTTTTTAACTTTGCTCTCTCTGGAGAAGTGTAACACCTCTGTCCTCTCAAGCACTCAAAAGTCAGTAATTAGAGGGGCGCATCTGAAAGGACTTGTATTTCTTCCCTACATCATCCTTGCCAAACCATGCATTCCTCTTCAGATTATTTGCCTTTTAGTAGTGATTTTTTCTGTGTTGGTCTTCTGTAGCATGGTCTCATGCCTTTTGAGTTCACAAAACATCAGATTTGTAAAGCAGAAGTTCTGTGTAAGCCACAAATTTGTCAGGCTCTTTGTGTGAGCAGGTATTGGGGGTACAGCAGGCCCATGTCATGGTCAGACAGCTGTACTCTGCCAAGTGTGTGCACGTGCTCTTTGACCCTCATAACCTGTGGCTGTTTCTCATTCCTACCAGGTACTTTGATTACTGTATTGGAGAAGCTGCTATCTCAGAAGACAGAGTCAGAGCATGCAGGCTGCCTGGTCATTTGTGCAGCGCTCAATAATGCAGCTAAAGTTCGAGAGGTCCTTCAGAAGTACCCAGATAAGGCAAGTTTTGAAGACATCCTGAATGGTTGCTTGTTGTTGCTCTTATTTAAAATACTGTCATAACATTTTTCTAGTCAAGTGGGAAAAGTATGAGAGAAAAAGAATAGATTTTTCAGGCCTAGTATTAGCTCCTAACAACTGGAAAATTATTTTGCTGTAGTTTAGGATTCAATTTGAATGTTAAATGTGCATGTTTTACAGTTCCAGTTTGAGGCATTAAATCTGAACTACAGTTAAGCCTTACAGCACATTTCCAAAGCTGGAAATTCTCTTGTGTAAATGGAAGAATAACACAGTGGCCTCTAATGACTCCTTGCCTAAATGAGTTGCCATCATTTTGAGTGAGTCAAGGGAAGTGTTGTCTGTCCTGCTCTCCTGACTGCTGCATAGAACCAGCTGCAGGGAAAAAAACAAACCCATTTTCTCCTTGCCAGTCTGCTGAGGTTTTGCTAGCTCCCTCATCTCAGCCTCCTGCTGATTTCAGTAGCTTCTTTTTCTTTTTTTTTTCCCCTTGCCTGTCACACAGCCTCCCTTTGTTTTTCAGTCCATTTTATTCTCAAAATTGCAACAGTTCAACATTGTGATACACCCTCCAGTTATTGTGCCCATTAAAGTACCTGGAGTAACATAGAACAATGGGGACTTGGCATCTTCAAAGCCTTAAGCAAAGCTTATTTGATCTCACACATATTCCTATTGGGAAAGGAATTGTTGGCAGAGATGTCAAGAAGTATTATGCTTGCAGGCATAGAGAGATTTGGCATTGGAGCTGCAATTAGAGCTCTGACTTCCAGCTCTGTTCACTCACTTCTCCCTTCTTGACTAAATGTGCTGTCCCCTTCCCCTTCAGAAATACTCTGAGACAAGGTCAGCCTTGTAGTTCATGTACACAAAACAGAGCCCACAGGGCGTGGATTCTGCTTAGCATTTCTGAACCTGCAGCTATTCTGCAGCTAGTGGCTTCCATCCTGCTAGGCCTGTTGTAGACCAGAGCTAAGCCTCAACACAAGGCAGAGTCCTTCCTAACCAAGCTGTTTGCTGTGTCTCTGTCCTTCCTGTAGGTTGATGCAAAGAACCAGGGTAGAACTGCCCTGCAGATTGCCTCTTACCAGGGGCATCTGGATGTTGTGAAGATTTTGCTGCAGGCACATGCCTCTGTCAACCTAAGGGATGAAGAAGGGGATACAGCACTGCACTATGCAGCTTTTGGGTAGGATGTCTTTCTTCTTGCTGTCACTGGTACAAGACTAAAGGGCTGAAAAAGGACGTTCTTAGATATGAATGAGCATGCGAAGGGTGTGGGAATGGAAGCATGAAAGGTATGTGGCTGATGGAGACTTTTCTCTGGTATTACATTCTGTTAGAAATTGGCCTTTGAGCTTCAGGGCCACAGACTTAACCATCACAACGAGGTCAATTTCCATACTAAGAGTTTTAGGGCAAATCAGAACAAGTGATAAGGAGGTTTTGGTAATTAGATTTTTTTCAGCAGGATGTGGGGGTGGTTTGGTTGATCAGGATTAGGTTGGTTGGTTGGTTTCTGTAAGTGCTTATGTTTTCCAGAGCAAGATGAAAGATTTGTGTTGTTAGTTACCAGGGAAGAATTCATCATTGAGAGGGAGATTGCTGTTGATTTAAAGCAAAAAGAGAGTAGATTCCAGAGTGCAGAATAAGAAGGTTTTGTTGTGTGGTTGTTTTTTCCTAATAATAAGACAAAGTGGGATAAGCTCGAGAGGATAATAAACCCAAGAAGTTATGCTGCCTTGCAAAGAGGAAGAATTTCCTGTCTGCAAAGGATTGAATCTAATGTGTCTTCCTCCTTGCTTTTAAATCAGAAACCAAGCTGAGGTTGCCCGTGTGCTTATTAGTAAAGGAGCCAGTGCAGACCTGTTGAACAATGCAAAGTGCACAGCGTTGTATGTGGCTGTCAGCCAAGGATTCACAGAGGTGGTGCGGGCCCTCTGTGAGCTCAACTGTGATGTCAACCTCCCAGTAAGTTTGGGGTTCTGTGGGATTTGGGGAGTGTGGTGATGCTTGGCCTTTTTGTTGTTGTTTTTTTGAGGCAGGGAGATGCTTCTTTATGTCTTAGTGCTCTGTAGAAGTTGAAGGTTGTTCTCTTAGAGTGCACTATTGTGCATTGCACAGAGGAAGTATTCCTCCAGCTTCAGTACTCTGAATTTCCAGGTTTGGGTCTACCCCTTCATCATTATTAGTCTGCTTAGCTCAATTCAGGAACACTCTGGTGCTGGACTTAGGCTTTCAGTGAGAGCTGACGTGCTGCTCACATGTGTGGCTGAAACACTCCTCTTCCCAGCAATAAGGAGTAGTGAGATACTCAAGACTGGCATTTAGGAACTTGAAGGGTAGTGATGGTGAATTGGACCCAGCCTGTTTAATTTTAGAGCGTGCTTCTATGGTGGTGGGACTGGACTGTGCTGGCTCAGTCTCTCCAAGCTGGTTAGGAATGTTAGCACCTGCCTACTCAGCAGCTGGTTTCAAGCCCTGGGGAAATGATTTCCCAAAGGCTATGAAACTGCTGTGAGTGCCAGTAGTGTTTGGATGTTTGACCTGTAGTTGTGGTGACACTATTTATCTCTGTGTCTCAAAGTGTCTCTCAGGGAGAGCTGTTTCATTTGACACTGGGGTAGGTAACCCCTATTCTGCTTTGGTATCCTTGATAGGATTCCCAGGGAGACACTCCCCTGCATTATGCTATCACTGCAGATTACAAAGTTGTCATTGAGATTCTCACTGAAGTACCCAACATAGATTTCACTGTCCAGAACTGCCAAGGCTTCAACCTGCTGCACTATTCTGCTCTAAAAGGCAACAAGCTGTAAGTGATCTCTTTTCATTTTTACTGCTTTTACAGATGTTACCTCGAGCTTGCTGTCGTAGCAGTCAGAAGGTGGCAAATGTAGTTCTAGATAGGTAGGGAGGAAATGGTTGGTTATACATCTCTTGGGTTTAGGTATGGATAGGTATAGCTGTTGCCCTCCTTCTGTCCTTTATGCATTCACGGGAAACTGCTGTCCACTTTCCCTATCCCATTCTTCTCACACTTCCCTAGCTTGGTTTAGAGAGCTATCTGCTTCTGAATAGTCTCCTTCAATGTTTCAGTTCATACATGGAAGGACAGGACAAGGTCTGTAGTAAATGGTACTTGAAAAGGCTGTCTGAGAATTCTTCCAAAGATAAATCTGCTCATTATTTTCATAGCAGTGGGACTTTACCCTACTTTATTAAATGATAACTGAGGGCTTTTGTTTTATTCTTGTAATTCCATCTGAGACACAGAGTGCCCTGCATCACGGGTGCCAGCTCATGGTGCTGCCTATTAAATTGTATAACTCCTGAGCAGGAGAGGCAGGCCTGTCCCTTCTTGCTGATAAAGTAACTCTTCCATCTCTGTTAACCTCCAACGTTCTAGAGCCATAAAGAAGATTCTAGCAAGAGCTCGACAGCTAGTTGACTCCAAAAAGGAAGATGGCTTCACTGCTCTGCATCTTGCTGCTCTCAATAATCACAAAGAAGTTGCAGAAATTCTCATCAAAGAGGTAAGAAACAAAACCAGCACCACCTAAAACTCCCATCTGTCTCACTCCCAAACGCCAGCACTTCCTAAGCACTATCAAGTTAATGCTGGAACTCACCAGAACGTCCCTGTCTCTTTGAAGAGCTGGCATTGATTGCCTGAAGTACGGGGCTGGCATTCCTGAGGGTATTTCCTTTGGCACTGACAGTAGAGGAGAAGGGTATTTTGCAGGCTGGAACAAAGTGAGTTGCAACTAGAACTGGAAAATGTTCAATGAAGTGATGTTTATGAAGGGACTCCAGAATAGCTGGTAACCTGCTCATTAAGGAAGATGTAGATCTGTATTCAGAGCCTGTAACTCATAGGTACAGGTCAGAGCTCAGTTTTCGTATCTTTAAACACTCTCTGTCTCTAACCCTTGCTGCTGCCTTCCGCTGCAGATTTGGCAGAGGGGCAGAATGATCTGGATTTGAACAAGTTTTTCTTCTCTTTGCCTTGGAGAGGGGAAATCAAAGCACAACAGACAGCAAGGGATCAGTATTGCTTTAGAGCAGCGACTGCATGAACGTAGTTCCAGGATTTGTTTGTGTCAGGAAAGTGATGAGTTGTCATATCCAAGTCATCACCAGGAAAGTGTCATCTGTGTGCTGGTTGGGCACTTGGCTTCTGATCCTCCCTTTTTTGATATCTGAGCTGTGTGGTCTGTGTGGCTAAGTTACAGAGGGCTGCATCATGTTGCTCTCTTGAGTATGTCTGTACTGTTGTCCTGACAAGAGGTACCAGACACAGGCTGCAACACAGGAATTTCCTCTTGAACATGAGGACATACTTCTGTGCTGTGAGGGTGAGGGAGCCCTGGCCCAGGCTGCCGAGAGGGAGTGTGAAATCTCCTTCTTGGGAGGTTTCCAAACCCACCTGGACACGTTCCTGTGCTCCCTGATCGAGGGAAACCTGCTTTAGCAGCGGGTTGGACTCTGGAGGGACCTTCCAGCCCCCACCATTCTGGGGCTCTGGGATGAGGATGGACTTGGGGTCTCAAGAAGCACCCCAGCCACAACACTCACCTTCATCCAGACTCAGCAGCAACAACTCCCTCTGGTGTGATTCTTCCGTTCAAGGGTCGCTGCGATGTCAACCTCAAGAACAACCGTAACCAGACAGCACTGCACCTGGCAGTCATCCAGGGCCACGTGGGCATGGTGCAGCTCCTGGTCAGTGAGGGCAGCGATGTCAATGCTGAAGATGAGGATGGGGACACAGCCATGCACATTGCTTTGGAACGCCAGCAGCTCATGTTCGTCATGATGGAGAAGCGTGAAGGGGAGATGGGGTTGTCCCTTCTTTCCAAGGTGAGCTGGAAGGCAGAGAAGTTCCAGCACCAAGGGCAGGAAAATGCTTAATAGTAGAACAGCAGCAGACAGTGGGATCTAAGGGGCCAAAGGAAGGCAGGGAAATTGTGTAAGCCAGTCCAGAAGAGGAGTGTGGAAATGAGGCTTCTTACTGGTAAGAAAGCAAGAATAGATCCTCTGGGGCCTCTGAGGATGTGCATGAATTTATAGCACAAAACTTCACATAGTCAGACAACAATTCATACTGTCCCCATGGATATTTTTATTAGCATTGTGTTCTTCTTTCTTGACATGGGAAAGGTCATGAGTCCAGTTGCAGAGCCAAGAGTCTTGGGTTTAATTCATGCCCTAGAACCACAGCAATTCATTTCCATCTGATGGCATGGAAAATATGAGGATAGCTAACCACAAACACCCTAGTTATCTGTAGATGTAGAGCAGAATGTGAGAGGTGAGACATATCAGGCTGAAAAATAAAGGCTATGTCTTTACAAAACCTGAGCTGGAAAGTCTGCATAACAGCTTTGTTAGTTGTTAGGCCTTAGCTTGTGCTGAGGACAGCCAATAGCCAGTCCTGGACACAGAAAGTCTTGAAGTAACATGAAGGATCTGTGTGTGTCATTCCCAATGCTACTTACAGTGACACCATATTTAGATTCTACAGACACCTTCACATCTTGTTTTACTTGCCCTGATCTACATGTTCTGGTCTTTTAAGTCAGTGGAAAATGTTGAATTCAAATTAGTTTGGATAATATACACAAATAAGTGGCTTTTTAAATAGCTCTCACTTGGGGCTCCATACATCAGCTGTTCTTCAGTTGGTGTGTACTGTGGTGTCACCAGTGTACATCCTTTTCACCACCTAAAGCAGTGAATGCCTCTTACTATGGTTAGCCATGGTTAGCACTAGTTAGGACCAGTTTCATGCACTCTTGTTGCAGGGATGTGAGATTTGAACCTGCTGTTTATATGCAGACAGAATGCTGAATGGCACTTCACAATTTTAAGTAAAAGGATTAAGATTTTGTTTAGAATTTGATACAGATCAAAGCTACAAAACGAACTGTTCATTAACACAAAGTGACTCTCAACATCTTTTAGCTGCAGGCTTCTGGCTTGCTTGGAAATGTAGAGCTGAATGTTGGAACTGCAATTGCATGTTACTTAGCACAAGAAGGAGCAGATATTAATTATGCAAACCATCGGGGAAAGTCTCCTTTAGACCTGATCACGGACGGAAGGATTGTCCAGGTCATCAAGGACTTCTCGCAGAAATTCAGGTAAACCATGTCCTCTGGAAACTACCTGCAGGATACTTCTTTGCACAGTGCTCCCACAGCACTGTGGTGTCACTGCATGCAGCTCTGGTTCCAGGAGGCAGGAAGGGTCTCTGAAACACTTTGACTGTTAGTCTGAGCAGCTCCTGTTTCATCTGGAGCTGGCTGCTAGCCTTGTGTTTCTGAAGGGGTTATTAAAGGGTCAATGCTGCCATTTGGAACCATTGAGAAAAGCAGATTAATACTGCTCAGTGCAGACTTGTCCTCTGTAGAGAGCCCTGAGGCAGTCTTGAGAAGACTGACCACTGAGGCCAAGAGCAACTTCTCTCTTGCAGAGTAATACTGGGTTCTGTTTTACTTTCAGTGGACTGGATGCTGAGGGCTTTGGGGCTCATAATGCCACAACAGAAGTCTGAATCCAAGCCTGTATTATAGAATAGCTCCTAAAAACTGACTCTTCCCAGCAGTGCTCTCAACACCTTACTGTTTCTCTCCCAAAGAACAGTTTCAACTTGCATAACTATTAGACATCTTGCTCTTTCCCTTTCTTTTTAGTCAGAATTTTATGACATGTTTGTGGTTGCAGGGAACAGCAGGTTTCTTCAGACAGTTCAGCCATCACCTGCAGCCTTCGCCGTGTGCACACTACCCCCAACACAATGACCAACCTTAGTGTCTCGAGTGTGGCAGTCCCCACAGAGTGCCTGGTCTGCTCAGAGCTGGCCTTGCTCATCCATTTTTTCCCATGCCAGCACAGTATTGTATGTGAAGGTGAGTCCAGTCTGGGGTTTTTTTCCTTTAAATAAAAGTATTCTTTTCTGTCCCACCACAACTTCCCAGATGAGCTGTCATAAATCAAGCTCTGTTTAGACACAAAGCTATTGTGCTGTTTTTGTCCTGAAACAACCCCAGCATGACTTCAGCACCACCATCAGATAAGATGTCTAAAGCTATCTGTGAAAAGCACAGTGTTCTGACTGCCTGCTGAGTGGGACTCCAGGGAGTTTTGCCTGTGCTTATAGATGCCCTGAATAATTTAGAAGGAAAGCCAGATGTTTCTGTTCTAGCTGGCAATGCTTTATCTGTCAAAGAAGGATTTCCCTCTTCCCTGGCTTTTGTTGCTGGTTTGCATTTCAGTTGTTTCAGTGGTGGCCTGCTCAAACATGTCAGCAATCTGACCACAGGGAATTTGGTAAGGACTGTGTGCCAGAGCTGTGCCCTCTTCTTCAGAGCAAAGGGCTGTTTCGATCCACAGTGCAGCAGTTCCAGTAGCACAGGGCACTGAGGACTGAAAGATGTTGTATTGTGCTGCTAGCACAAGAGCCAGAATGTAGCTCAAAAAAAAGGCAGTGTCCTCAGTTCATGCAGAAACAATCTCTTAATCATCCAGAGAGGTCTCAGGTTGTTCAAAGCTGTTTTTGATTCTGTCATCTTCTCCTTGGTTTGTGCATCAGTGGGCTTAATTGTAATGTGTTCTGTCATTTGTGGTAGAATGCTCCAGGAGAATGAAGAAGTGCATCAAATGTCAAGTGACAATAACCAAAAAACTGAAACAAGGTATGTTTGTTGTTCCTGCTGTTAAGTGCTATGGGAAGGCTCCTGCACAGCGTTAGTTTGAGCAGCAGCAATGATTTGCAGTGAGATAGGCATAGGGAAGGGAGTGGGGTTTCTTTGGGGGTTTTTTGGTGTATGTGGGGCCTGTTACATTGACCAGAGAGGAAGAAGTAGATTCTCTCAGGTGTCATGGGCCAAGCTCAAGCTGCACAGACAGGACATTTGAGGAAGCTTGTCCTGTGCCTGGCTTATTTTGTATATTGAAAGCAAATATCAGGTTCTCAGTATGTCTGAGCATTTTCACAGGTGGGGTTTTAACAGTGAAAATTTATGAGAAGGGACAAATTACATCTTGTGAAAGCCTTGCTTCTCCTTTGACTGAAATTACTGTGCCTATGCAGAGCTGCCATTAGCCAGCTCTCCAGGAATCACTGAGCTGGATTGTTTTGCTAAAGCTCTTTAGCCCAGTTTTAAACAGATTGTCTTCTGTGCACATTACAGCATCCAGAATGAGTAATGTTATTCATGTCAGCAAGCTAGAATCAGGTTTGCACTTGCCTTGGAATTAATGCAGGTTGTCCACAGAAGCTTTTTCCATAGTGTTTGTGAGAGCTGATGTTGATCTGGCTGAGATCACTCTTAGAGCAAGTGCAAATGAAAATGAACTGCATGTCCTGCTGCTCATGGCTTAGCATTGTGGACTCCTTTGTTGTAGTCAGGCTGTAGTCTTATGACTTGATGCTTGGACAAAAGCAGAGAGGAACCAAGAATCTATCACATGGCTTTGGAAATACACAGCTGACAAGGGCAGAAATTCTCTTTGGAAATTCACAATGCAAAAAACTAGCAAGTGTACCTGACAGCAGGCAGAAGCATTTGTCTTTGCTACAGGCTGGCAGCAAAATAAGGATGAGAATTCCAAAAGAAACATTTGCATGCAAAGTTCTGCTGGGGGAGGAGCATCAAGATCTCTGAAAATATCAGCAGGGCTTCCCTATCAGTGGTGTCTTCAGTGTTTACCTTTAGCAAGCTCCCCATCCCTGAGCATGCTTCACCTTTATGGATCTGAAATCTCTTCTTGCACCACTGAAGTGCAGTTAATTCCAGAACCTTGGGGAAAGGGACATCTGTATTAAAGTGTAAATCTACCTAATCAAAGATGGAGGAGCAGAGGATGAACAGTGAGCTGTATCAAGGTGAGACCAGGAAGACTCTATGTACCTAAGCTGGCAGCTGGCCAGGATTTGTGGTTCTTTCATTTCAAGTTGATCAAATGACTCTTATTTGTGTAGCTTATTGTATGCAAAAGTCAACATAAGTGATTTCAAATGGTTTCTTCTTGTTTAAACCTGTGTCCTGAAAAACTTAACCAAAAATTTGAATCCCCAGTGTGGACAGGAGGTTGAGAGAACACGTTTCTCATGGCACTGTAAGGATTCCCAGGCTCAGTATGGCAGAGCAGCAGAACCAGATTTGACTGTTCTTACCTGAAGGTAGCAGCAGGCAGGACATCACAGACAATGTCTTGTTTCCTTTAAAAAAACCTCCAGCAAACAAACTCAAACTAAATCAGACACACACAAACCAGCTGAGCAGCTAAACAGAGGAAAGCAACACTGGCCAGCCTGTGAAAGGCATTGTGTGAGGAATCCCTGGATAACCCTCAGTGAAGAGAGTTCAGTCTCAACTCATTGCTCCTCTTGAGGGGCAGAGTCTAGTTAAAGAGACACTGCACGAGGCAGAGCACACTGGTGACTAACTCTCTTCCTGCTCTCCACTCCTCCAGACAGCACTGAGGTGGAGTGCAGCCCGAGCTCAGAGTGCACGGATCAGAGGAAGCTGATGGAGGAGCTGCAGAGCCGCTACCGGCAGATGGAGGAGCGCATCACCTGCCCGATCTGCATCGATGACCAAATCAAACTGGTCTTCCAGTGCGGCCACGGCTCCTGCCCAGACTGCAGCACAGCGCTCACCGTCTGCCCCATCTGCAGGCAGGCTATCCGGGAGAGGATCCAGATCTTTGTCTAAGGGTGTGCTTGCTTCCCTTCCTGTTCCCGCCTCCCTCCTTTGCGTCCTTTTTGTTTGAGTTGTAGATGAGAAGTGCTGGTCAGGCTGGTGTGTTTGGCTTCCTGCAAAGCCATCCTGAAAGAGAGGGAAGCAAATAACTGCTGTGACTTGGGTGGAGGTGGAGGGATTCCCCTCTGCTCACAGTGTCCTAAGGCCAAGGAGCAGTGCTTGAGGGCAGGCAGCCCCCTCGCCCTGTGCTGCTGATCCCTCGAAGGCCTGCAGTAAAGAACACTGACCCATCTACTGAAGGCATGAGAGATTTTGAGACCAGAGGCAAATAGACTTCCATGTGCAGATGTTTTCAACAGCATCCAACTCCAGTAACTGCATCACGTCTAGTGGCCTGCAACGGCAGATTTGCAGCCTTGCATTGCTCTGGAAGGAGATGCTGTGGGAGGATGTACCTTCTACCTTGGCAGGCAATGGAGGAGATACAGAGGAGATGGGTTGTGGCATCAGTTCTCCCAGATGCCTGTCTCTGGTGGGAGGTCATGTCCTAAGACAGCATGCTCTCTCGACTAGTACTCACAGGCTCAACAAGAACATGGGCTGCAGAGGCAAACCTGGATGTAATGAGATCCTAAAGACAGAGTGTGTGCCTTAGAGATGAAGTAGTGAACACTGATTGGAGAAGATATGTTATTACAACAAATATTTCTAACCTCTAAGTGACACTCTTCTTCCATATTTTTTTTGGCACAACCATGTGTTCAGAGACTCCTGAGCTTTCTATCCATATGCCAAAGGCAGGTGTTAAATACTCCAATCACAGTGTAAAGAAAATAAATAGTAATAACTAAGACATGAGAAGACAAAGGGATTTCATTCTTGTTTCATTGTTTTGCAGCAAAACTTAATAAAATGAAATATATATTTTCCTGAGCATTAAAATGAATGTACAAACAGTCCCTGCAATATGGATCCAGCTGTATTGTGTTCTCCAGCTGTCTGACTGAAGAAATACCATCCCCTCAGTTCATCTTGTAACTGTTGATGGAAGTGGCAGCCTGCAGGGCTCTGGTGTGCTCTGTGTGTGTGCATACATGTCTGTGTGTGTGGTGTGTATGCTTGTGACACAGTTACACAGGAGCATACTGTTTGTTGCATATTGCAAGCACTATTTAAAACTGCCAAAGCTGTTGTGTTCCTTTACTGGTTTTGTTCATTAGAAAAGAGGTGACGAATCCTTTAAACATGTTTTTAACTTTGTGGAATATGTGGTGGTTACAGGAGTGTTTATTCTTTCTTTCCAATCCCTGGTGTCCTGAGAAAGTCTTGTTGTCACAATCTTTGACTCTTACAGACAATCTTGGTCAAAATATTCACTTCGGGCTCTTTCAGTTTCGGTGGATTTGTTTTAGCTCTGGAAATGGGTCAGATTTAACCCATCAATGACTTGGTTGGTTTCGATTTACCACTCAAATGACCTAAAGCTGAGTTTCAGAATCAGCTTGGGTAAAAATCAGAGGTGCAAATTTATGTGTTTCCTAGAAGTCCATGTTAGTGTCAATTTGGAATAAACCAGACATTGCCCCCAAGTGTTTGCTGTGTTGTGCTAGGGCAGGAGTAGTGAAGTGCACTGCAAAGGCTGCTTTCAAAAAGTACAAGACTGAGCTGTCTTTGTAATGTAAGAGCTGCTTTAAGCACTATTTGGTGCAAGTCAGGAATTCTCCAGGCTATGTACTACCCCAGCCCCATGGTAAGTGAGATTTTTGAAGTTCAGTTCTTTCAGGAGCCTCTATATCAAATCCAAAAGCAGTTTCCTACAGGTAAAACTGATCAATGCTTCACCATGTGTGTTAAATGTGTAAGTGTGTGGTGGCACCTGGGGAAGGGGATGCAGTGATGGCAAACTCTTCACTGGCTGTTGTGTTACCCTTATGCCTAGGGAGTGTGTTTATTCAGGAGGAAGCAAAGGGAGCATCTGCTTCATGTTTTAAATAATTTCTTGGATACCAAACGAGTGGAGGCTTCCAAGTGATTATTCTTCCTAAGGAAAAAAAGTGTAGGAAGGCTGCAGCTTTCAACTTCCCAACGGCAGCTGGGGCAGAAAATGGAGAGGTAAAACACTATTTATTTCTTCCCTGCCTAATGAGATTTTGTAGGGAAAGAAAAGCTCCATTCAGTTTATGTTTTAATGTTTTAAATGCTGCTTCCACTTCAAGATGTCCTGATCTCGTTTTCATTGTGTGGCCAAGTTAGAGATGGAATTTTGCACAGCATAATCCTGCAGAAGGGGTTTGTCCATCGTGTTAGGTTGGGTGTACGTTCTTCCCGAGGAGATTGCTTTTGAGGAGCAAGAGCTGAGCAGTTAAGGACCATTTTGACCCTTTACTTTTCCTAGTAAGAAGAAGTGAGTTGCTGCACCATAACAGAGAAGAGACAAGATGGTCAGTGGAGCCACAGGAACACAACAAAAGGCAAACATGCCCATATGTGCCAGGTATGTTCTTGGCAAGCTCTGCCCACCCATGGCAGGCTCAGCTCCACGGGAGTCAGAGGTTGTGGAGGAGTGAAGAAGGTTCTGCTGTTTTCTCTTTCTTGATAAGCTGCTTATACAGAGGGCTGGGCTCAGGGAGTGACTTGGGCCAGTGAGTGCAAAGGGAAGACAACGAATTTTGTATGATTCAGTGTGCTTGGTGAGTAACTCTGTGTGTGATGTTTATTACCAGCTGATCTCCCACAAATGACATGGACAGGTCTTGTGCAAATGAGCAGGGAAGCTCCTTGTTTTCACTGGGGCTTCTGCTGTCTCCTGAAATGCAGCCCTGTACCTTGCAGTGATGTACAGCCATGGGTTTGAAAGGGAAGGATGAGTTTTTCTGGTGTAAAACTCTTTAACTATAAGATGGCAGCTCATCTCATACTTGGGAGTGGGGCCAAAGCTTCACATCTTACAGACAGCATGAGACTGAGGATGACTGCTTGTCAAAAGAGACAGAAAAGAACCCAGCTCTCCTTTGATTACACTCCCACTGGTCCGTGCTGCTCCCAGGGTTTCAGCAGGATTGGTCCATCCACAAAGAGATTACAGATTATTAACACATAACCCACCAAAAAGCAATGACAAAAACATCCCCACCCAGGGAAGCAATTCTTACTCTCATGGACATGCTTTATTACCTGTGTATTGAGAAAAAAATCCCCTCCTTTAGTTCCTGACATTCTACTTGCTCCATGGCCACAAGTGGGCTGCTGAGCTGCTGCCTGGGGTCAAGACCACGGCTCTTTGGTAACACCAGGTCAGACCAGTACAGGCACTGTGTGAGCTGCAGCTCCAAATTGACAGTTAAGCAAAATATTCCATTTTCTCTGCCAGCTGGAGCAAACCCTTGTGTTCAGCTCATTTGCTATTCAGCAAACCATGGATTTTTCTAGGAACATCAGCAGATGCTGATCACGAGGGGCTGCGTGATAAAAAGTGGGAGAATGCTTGGGGACTGTTCCCCTCCTCCCTGGGGAGTGTTGCTCCCTGCTACCATAGATAAAGTCCTTTGTAGTGCATGAGCCATTGACAAAGTACAAGTTTTAACTGGCATTCCCACAGGAGCCATGCAAGAATGCTGGGTTGGTTTTTTCCCCCACGTTGTGAGGTGAAGGGATAAACATGTAAGTGCTTTTTAAAATAAAGAGATATATGAGGATTTGCTAATTCTTTTCACATGGGCCACCAAGGAGCCAAGATGTGGTAAATCACATTCAGCTGTGTGTACTCCTCCTCCCCTGCCTGTGGCCTGCAATTGGACTGGTGCCCTGGAGATGAAACACTGATGCTCAGGACTTGAGCCATCAGATACGATCAGATGTCAGATCCTCCTTTTTCTCTTGTCTTCTCCACTACCATGTAGAACTCCCAGTTCATGACGGGAAACTAATGGGAGCAGCTTGTTCCAATGCTGGATATATTAATCCATGAATAAATAAGAGGTTTCATAAGAGGTGAGGTTTGTTTTGGATGGTCAGCTGCAGTTCTAGCCCTAATGGTCTCTGTAGGACCTCTTAGCATGAGTGTAGATATGTTGTAACAGGTTGTTCTTGTGTCCTTTTGGGGACCCCAGTGCAGCAGTACCAGTGTGCTTCCTGGCCTGCTGTACCAGGGCTGGCATTCCTCCTAAAGGTGGCAAATGTAGCAGAGAGAACACTTAGAAACAGTGAGGAAAGGAGGGTGTAACATTAACGTTGCTGAATAAAGGGGAGGAGAGAAATGCCAAGAATAATCCATGCAAGTGAGCAGGGATTTATTTTTGAGCTGAAACTTGCCCTTGGGACACAGCCATATGTTGTGTGTTTTACAGCAGCCCCACTTTATAAACAGTTCAGTAATTGATTTAAAGAGCCAAGAAAGACTGGGATGATTTAACAGGAAAAATGTGTTGTGTTGTGCAAATGATCCAGTTCTTTATGTTCTCCATAGTCTCTAGTTGGTCCTTGTAGGTTTTATGCCACGTTCATTCCCTTCTGACAGCTGCTTAGAGCCTGCTTTTTCATTACATTTATTGCAGGCAGAGGTCTCAGGATATACTTCCCTGATGGCTTAGCAAGTCCCAGCTCCCTACAAATGGTATCCAGGTCCTGGTCACTGCTGCTAACAGCATGAAGACAAAGCAAAGCCAGTTCTGTAGCCCGTTCTCCCTTTCCTATTCCCCATCACACCATATGGATTCCTTCGAGCGTAATGTGTTCCGTTGCTGTCAGACACTGTGCAGAAACCAAAGCCAGGAATGTTTTTCTGTCCAAATATAGTCAGATGACAGTTCTTGCCTGTAGTCCAAACCAAATATCTGCACTGGAGAACCTCTAAAATTCATCAGGACTCTGAAGTCACAGGCAGTTGTGTAAAAGCCCTTTCAGGGGCTCAGCCGGCCTGATAAAGCAGGAGAAGGGTTTCAGCTGTTGGAAAAGACAGAGATAAAACCTCAGAGTTCTGACTGACTTCTTGCCCTTGGCACTCCCAGAAGGGAGTTGTCTGAAGCATCTGGTAAGTGCTGTAGATTTGAGGCCACTGATGGCTGCATCTGAGAGTCCTTTAAGCACAAGTATCTCTTGGGAAAGTTGTGATATTCGTAACCCAGGGCAGAGAACAGGCCTGAAATGTCAACAGATGAGCACTCTGGTCCTTCAGGAAATCTACAGAAGTGAGCTGTGCTTGAAGTTCAACAATCACTGTGTTAATGAATCAATCATAAACCTGACATTTCACTCTTTGCCAGCAGTGACACTGAGGATTCTGCACAGAGCCTGTGCACCCCAGAATCCAGATGCACACTGCCTTTACCAGAAGTAAATGCACAGCATTCAGTTTGTCTCCCTTTAGCTCCCAAATTGCATCTCGAAGGTCTGAACACCTTGGCATAAGAGTTTTCCTCATCAGGCTCTCATTGCCATAATAACTGAGGTTTGTCTTGGCCTGACTGCTGACCTGGTTTCTCAGCAAATATTTGACTTGACTGTTAAGTTTTGGAAGCACTCTGCAGGCACTGCCTTGGTGACATTGGCTGCACAAGCCCTGGGTTTGTGGATGGGCACAGTGTGCTGGGGGGACAGTGAACAAGGTGCTTCCCAAGAAACCCTTCTCTGTCACCTCTGACCCATCGAGGCATAACCTGCTTGCTGCTGTGACAGGGGAGCAGGACCTGAAATGTCACAGAGGTTATGAGTCATCTCAGCAGCCAGAAGTTCCCTTTCACCCACCACACGTGGCACAAGAAGGTCAAGGGCTAGTAGACAGTATGGTCTCTGCCCATTCACATCCTTCAGTAACTGATGGGAAAAGCCATGGCTGTGCTGCCCAGCATGAACAAGTGTTTGGAAACAGTGGGGTCCTCAAGGATGTGCTTTTACTGAAGCTCTAGATACTAATTTTGGAGGTGAGGGCTGAGCCAAAATGTACTCTAGAAAACTGTTATTTTATTTACATTGAGACAAAGGACAATCTTCCTCTTCTCAGGCTGTGGGGGTGTGTAGGCTGTGTGGGTGTGTGTCTCATTCTGTGCTTCAAACTTCAAGTTCCTGTGGTCATACTCAGACTGCTCTGCAGGATTCCATGCTTGACCTCAGACAAGTCTTTTTTCCTGCACAGTACTCCAGGTCTTAACCTGTAAGGTGCAAATAATAGACCTTCAGGGCTGGTGTGAGATTAAATGCTCTGGGAGACTATGAGATGCTCAAATACTGGGGCCAGAGGAGAGGGCATGTGTAAGAGTGCAGAAGTTGAAGTCCTTTTCAGACTCTTGACTCTTACCAGCCACAGTGACTGCTGTTAGGCAGCTCCATGACTGTTCTTCCAGCACTGTGTGTGTTAGCAGTGCTTTTCTCTCAAGCCAGTTCTGCTTTACTGGAGAAAGTGCTCTTGGCTCAAGTTTCTGAGCCCCATTCCAAGGCAGGTTTTTACTTCAAGATTCCCTCTCAGTCAGTCTCTCTGCAGATGTGTTCTTCTCTGCAGTCTCCCACAGAAACTTGTTCAAGGGACTGGAGACACTGCTGAGCTTAGGAGTGTGTTGTTACCAGTTTCTCACCTCATGCTGTGGTCTACAGCTTAAACCACAGAGGGAGTTGCATTTGCTCTGTGGAGCCCAGAACAAAGTCCCATGTTTCAGAGTGCTCACACCCAGGCACGTTTTATTGTGCCAGCTGTGCTACTGGGAAGAGGTGTAACTGTCTCTGGGGAGTTGCAGCTACCAGCTGAGATGAGCCACTGTCTCAGGCTGCTGCAGCTGATTGCTTTGGTCCCCAGGAATCAGAGCCCTGTACCTTTGCTTTCTGCTCTTTCTCTTCCTCCTAGTTCCAGCTTTCCTTTGTGAGTCTATCCATCGCTTCCCTCTGGGTCATTCTTTATTCTGTGCTCCTGTGATATCTGAACCACTGCTGCACTTAGTCCACTCTGCTGAAAGGATGGGGTTTGGTGAGAATTGCAAAAGAGTATTTTCATGAAGCTGCACAGACTCATTGGCCACACTGACCCTGAGTTGTTCAAAAGCACCAGGTCAGCTGTGCTCTGAAAAGACACTTCAGAAACGTTTCAAGCTCGGCTATGAACCAGAGAGAAAAAATACAAAGGAGGCTGCTTTTCATTGTTAAAACTGCAAGAAGTTTCTGAAACCTTTCAAAAGCTTCAGATAGCCTTTAGGGGTATTTCACACTGTTGGGCAACAGAACTGCCCCTCGCTGCTGTTTGCTTGTGAAAGTGAGAGATGACACAGTTCTTTTTGCCCTCTGTCTGCTCAGAACTGTTTGGTACAGACCCCCCATCTCAGGAGCCCTGAGCATCCAGGGCTCAGTAACCAGACAGAAAAGTGAGGCTGTTCTGAAAACCTGACCATTTTGGAGTAAGCTTTTTAAAAAGCCATGAATTGCCTTCCCATCATCAGCCTGGAGGTGCCTGAAAGACCAAGTGACCGCTTCTCCAGGTCAGTGTTTCCGATGTGCTCAGGCTGAGGGACCCAGAGTCAGTGTGAGCTGGAGGTACTCGTCTTTCTCAGTATGATAACCCCAAGTACACAAGAAATTGCAGATCACTTGCCAAGTTTCATGGAAGAGGGAGTTAATGTTTACTTTCATCTGAGTTTGTAAACTCCTGACCAGAATTTCCTAAGCAGAGGAGCCCTCTGTGCTCTCCCAGCTCTCGTTTTTCGTTCTGCTCCTGAAGACAGCCCCTGACAAATGACAGCTTTGCTAGTGTTAAGCATCCCTAATGAAACATTCCAAGGGCATGATGCTGGCTTCTGGATTCCTTTTTCTGCCCCCTCCCCCATTTTTTTTCATTGTATAAAGCTGGCAACTGCAGATTGTCCCCAGTTGATTATAGTCAGTTAAAGAAAAGAGTTCGTGTCCATCCCAGCTTGTTTCATTTTGCTGCTTTTCCTCCACCAGCCCAAGCTTCGGCTGCAGTAATATGATCCCACTTGGCAGGGACTGAGAGACTCTTTGGCACATTGGAAAGAGGCTTAATGTAAAGTCTACATTTTAAAAAAACCCTTTTTTAGAGCTTTTTGGACCTCAGTGGCTCTGCAGAGCTTTGGCAGTGACTGCAGGGCTGCTCCAGTGCTCCAAATGCAACCGCGAGCAAGAGGATTACCAGGGAAGAGAATGCCCTAGTGTCCCTTGCATCACCCTCTCAGAGGTGTTAAGGAACACCATGGATCAAACAGAACAACTTTCTGCAAACAGAAGGAAGAGCTTCCACTGGGTTGATGAGAAAAAGAGCCATGGCTGTAGAACAGTGGTGGGATTTTTGTGCATATTCCCCGTGGTGGCTTTGCTGGCTATTGTGGGAGCTCCAGCTGGAGCTGCAGTGGAAGAAAGTCAGGTAGGAGAAAGATTCTCATTCTTAGACGGTGTCTCAAATATATGTGCATGTCTGGTCTTGTTAGAGGATGGGTAATTTCAGGAATGAATCTAAACTATGTGTAAATAACTGTGGAGGCAACAAGGTCTGCTCATGGCTGCCTGAGCCCCTTTGGGCAAAGGATCCTAAAAGGTAATAATGCATCCAAGTGGGTTTTTGTTAGAGATGTCTGCAGCTTGCACACAACCAAACTGTGAAAGCACAGATGTGGGCTGCTTTCCCTCAGAGCTGTGGCTATTCTTCTGAGTAGCTCTGCTTTCCCAGCCTAGCATGATGTGGCATGCATGTGTCCTGGCTGCTGTGGCAGCTGAGCTTTCCTAGGAAAAGACCTAAACTGGGAGTTAATGCTGGATCTACAGAAACTCAGCTGGGTCCATCCATTAGCCAGATGTGCTGGGGCAGTGTGGTGTTCAGGGGACTGTAGCAGGGCTCTGGCACTCTGGGAAGCTTTTTATTTTAACTTCAGCTTTTAAATTTTTAGGAGCCTCAATCTTCAAGCTCTGCTCACACCCACTCCTGCTGTTTGTGACAGTGCTGGCAATAGCACCTCTTCTTTGCATCACATGCTCAGGGCTCTTATTAATGGTTATTTGGTCCCAGAGCTATGTTATTGTTTAGTTTGTGAGAGGGGAACTGCATGACTGGGAGAGAGGGAGAGGGGAATGAGTTGTATTCATTGCAGTGAAGTAAATTAATGGAGGTCTGACTGCAGAGGGTAAAGAACATAGAGCAGGGATGTTGGCCAGTGCCTGCCTTTGCCTCTGCTGTTGAGAGAGAGAATTGAAGTATCTGTCCTTCTAGGACCTCCCTTTCTGAATGTTTGAGACATCCCACAGTCAGCTGTGGGTTTCCTTCTGGGAGCAGCTGACCTCTGCTCCAGTTCTGACTATTCCTGTAGCCTTGGTTTCTGTCATCCAGGCAGATCTATTGATCCATATTGTACTGTGACATTTTTAACTGGGTCATTCCACTTCTGTCAGAATCCTACACCTGAGCTACAGCATGGGAGTGCTTCCCCACCCTTCCCCAATTCATTTTGCAGCACGTTGTTAATGCAAAGCCTCCTGTGGCACCAGGGGGAAAAGGGAAAATCTCTTCTTATCCTGTAGTCATGAGCTCATCTTCTCCAGCCCCAGCACATCATTGACACGTGGCCTGGCTGATCTTCCACCTTGTCTGGGCTGCTCAAAGGGATGCAGAATTTTCCTTTCATATGAAGGGAAAATGGCAATTTCAGAGCAGGAGCAGGGGTAAAAGTCACTGGAGGTGAGCAGAGAGGGACAGCAGCCAGGGTATTCACGTCACAGGAGCCTCAGTGGACAAGGGGCTAAACTTTGAACTGAGTGAAGCAGAAAGTGTGGGTTCCTCAGCCAGATCCCTTCACACAGCAGTGTGACAAAGGTTAAAAGTGATCCTGGGTGTTCTTTTCAGAGTGAATTGGTACCTGAAGGCTCCCAGAAATGTGATCCAAATCCCTGCCAAAAGCTTGCAGCTCAGAAGGCGAAGGGTTAGGTAACATCTGTCTCATGGCTGATGTTCTGTGGGCCTTGCATTCCTTACTCAGACACTCTGCTGATTTCAGATTGTCAGCTGAGCTGGAAGAAGGACTGAAACACTGTCCTGGGAAAGAAAGATACTGAGATTAGGACAAAAAAGAAGCGAGTGTGGCCCACAGACAGCAAGAGAGACTGGTTTCCTCTTAGGGTACAGTCCCTCAGCCTTTTACATCATGACTACCTATGGCCATGGAGAGGTGCTAGTGATTTGGGCAGCATTTTCTGCTTCAGAGCAGTTGCTTCAGGCTGCTTCTCTTGTCATGCCTTGCTTTGAGACCAGGGAGCTGCTGTTTTGACTCTCAGAGCCTCAGCTCTTCCATGAGTGAAAAATAAAGGCAGCTCTTGCTTCCTGCACAATGTGCTGTGAGGCCAAACTCGTACTGGTGCAGCTTCTGTCACCTTGCCACTGTACATATCACTTGGTAAGTGTCTTGGTGCCTCTGAGGCAAGGATGACCCAGAGATACTCAATGTCTTAGTCCTGAAGAGGGGAGGCAGAGCTGGTAAACTGCCAGAGAGCCATGCTGGGTCCCATTCCTTCACCTCACTTGAGGACTGAAGGGCTTTTATGGTTTGAGTCAGAGCTGTCACTGAATTTTATGTCTCCTACTGTATGAGGGCTTTAAATGCACTCTGGGCTTTCCAGGACTCCTCTTTACTTTGAAGGAATTTCAGATCCACAGTGCAGCTCTATAAAGAGCTCTCTGCACAAAGCCTGGCCTGTTAGTCTCATTTGTTCAGTATTTCATTTCTTCTGTGGTGAGGCTGGAGAGCAACAGCAAAGTGAAAAGGAAATGAAAACTTTCCAGGAAGAGCTTCAGCTCTCACCATGGCCAGAACCCCACTGAGGCCTCGTGTCAGTGCCAAGAGCAGCGTGGAGCAGCCCTGGGCCCTGCTCCGGGGCCGTGCAGCAGCTCCAGGGAGCTGACAGCACCGACCCTGTGATCAGTGCTGAGCAGTGCTGCTCCCTTCCTTTCCCTGTGTGTCTCATCTAAGACATTGCCCAAGGACTCTTTTGCTCTGTCTGGGCGTTGTTCAGCACCCTGGCGCAGGATTTGCAAAGCACTGAGCAGCTGATGCCTTGTCCCCTGGGCACTCAGGACTCCCAGTTGTGCTGCCCCGCTCCATGCCCCATATCTGGCAGTTCTTCTTTTCCATTGTTCAATCCTGCAGTCTCTCCCATCTCTTCTAACCTCTTCTTTTGTCTTTTAAGGAAGATGCTGCATCACCTGCTCTTCATGGAGCGAGTGCCTCTGCTTTGCACAGTCCAACTTTCCCACCTCGGCCTCCAGCACGGAGAAGGCGATACACCATCACACCAGGGCACCTGAAATGGGACCACTTCAACCTCACATACAAGTATGGACTTGCATGGGCTGTAAGAGAGAGCATTTCCTAAGGGAGCTGGGTTTTTCCTGCCATGGTTGCAGGTACTGACCCTGTGAGCATTGCTTGTGAATGGATAGCTGCTAAAGCTGCTCTGAAGTAGGTGTTTGTGCATCTGCTACACCTCTCACCTCAGCTGGCAGCTCCTAGCACATGTGGCTGCACACTGAGGCTGCTCATAGAGAAACTGTGTTGAGGGGCAGATCCAGGCCTCAGACAGACAGGCTTCCCAGAACTGGGGTTTTCCCTCAGCAGGCAGTGAACTGAGTGCTAACTCTGTCATGCTGGTGCTCTTGAGCTCTGAGTAGACCTAAACCGTCACTGAGGGGAAGGTGCTGTTGGAAGGTTCTGTGATATCACTGTCAGTGCTGAGTGCTTTGAGGAGTCTCTTTCTCTGTAGTCTTTGGGAAAAGCTGCCAATTCTTAGATTGGTAACAAACAATAAAAAGCCCTTGGCAGTTCTAGAGTGACTGAATGGTAACCCCAATGTTTTCAGATGTTCCTGCCCAGTGGCTGCTGGGATTATGGATTTCCAGCTGGGTTTCCCACTGCTCAGAACCAGGACTGTTTCAGCAGCACCACACAGACAGGGAGTGCTCAGGGTTTGCTCTCATGGAGCTCTGTGTGTGTGTGAGGCCAGTGCTCCTTTCAACAAGCAGGAAGGTCAGAGCCAAAGCTGCTGGAGGCCTATGGATGTTCACACTGCACAGTTTCTCACTGCTGTCTGGCACAAGGCAATGTCAGTCCTGTTGGTTTAGCTTTGGAGCAGCTCTGTCCCTTACTTCGGCAGTGGCTGAACATGACGACAAAGGTCCTTTTAATGTGGCTGCTAACTCCAGCCACGTTAGGCTTTAAAGTTGGGCTGAGGACACCGCTATGGAGCTGTGAGGGTCTCTCTCACACTCTGGCTCTGGAAAGTTGACCAGACTGTGAGTGTAATGAGTGGGAGAGGTTTGTGTCTGGTGGGAACTGTCACCAGCCTCTGCCCGTGGGCAATGCTGTGCCCACTGCCCCCTGGACAGGGGCAGACAGGGACTGAGGGGGTGCCACGAGCTGCTTCCCACTCAGCAGAGACCGTGTCTCCCTTTGTGCTCATCCCAAACTGGCAAAGCCTCACGATAGTCTTAATTGTCCAGGTTTCTACTCGTTATCAGCCTGGCTTGATACGAAACCTTCTGCTCCCTTTAGGATGTGCTGGGACGAAGGGAGAACATAAACAGCATAGCTAAAAAACAACCAGAGGGGATAGCAGAATATACCCAGCTTTCCCCAATTGCTACACCTCAGGCAGTTTCCTGAATGCAGATCTTCCTTGGGGACAAGGTAAGTTTTTAGGAGCCATCTGTACGTTTCCATGGTTCTGCCATCCTGCACCAGTAGTTTTCTTACAGTTCAGCTGCATCTGAACTTGTGGCCTAAGCAAAAAAACCTCTTGAGCCTCCCAAGCAATGAGTTTTGCACAGGAAATAACTCGATTTACTGTCAGACCTTTGATATCCTTTGGAACCTCTTTCAAAGCTCTGCCCGAGCGTGTTACGATCCAGCGTGTGCACTGTGTTTGAGTTGGGGCTGCCCAGACTGGGAGATGTTGGGGTGAAAATGCTTCTCCAAGAGACCCTTGTGTAAAATGATGTGCTGAAGGAGGGCTGAAGCTCTAGTGCAGAAGATGTGATTGGGAAGCACATCAGTGTCGTGTTAGTCCCTGTTCTAGTAAATATTTAGCTTTATTAACTATTAATATCCACTTGAAGCTGCTCCTGATTTGAACCCGTTAGAGTGAAGCTGTTTGAAGGGGAGTGGCATTTCCCTGAGGCTGTTGTGTGTTCCTGCAGAATCCTGTCCTTCCCAAGGAACCTCCTGAACGCCAGGGACACCCGCAGGGGACTGGCAGCCGCCTTCCGCATGTGGAGCGAAGTTTCCCCCTTCAGCTTCAGAGAAGTGCCACGGCACGTGGACAGTGACCTCAAAATAGGTGAGTGCACAGGCTCCTGGGCTGCTGGGTCACTGCTGTCCAAGGGACTTGGGGGCTTCATGAACCAGGTGTTGGGAGGCAGGGGATGGTCCTGGGCTGTAGGGGCTCACAGGCCTCTTGGACAAGGAGCTGGGACATGGTGCTTATGCGGGTAGAGGAACTCCTCCAGGTGCTCAGGAGATGTGAATGTCAATGTCATAAACAGCACTTTGTGGGAATCCTGCAGTTGGGAAGCTTTAGGTATTTGTCAAGAAGTAACCCCCAACATCTGCCACTGGGACAGGATCATCTCTGTTCCACAGGGGGGGAACTGAACTTGAAAGGTGAAATGCCAAATCTGAGGTCACACAGAGCCGGGGAACTGGTTGATAAATTCCAGCTTGCTCATGTGTTTAGTCTCCCTTTTGTTGATCCTGCTGAAGCACCATTTGTTCCCTGTCCTCTCTCTCTTCTCCTTCCTCTGCCCCTGTACCACTGCAGTCGTTCCTTCGTGACTTTCTGGGGCTGAGAAGTGTTAGTGCTGAGGCATTTCGTGTTCAGTCTGAAGCCCAGATGTGAATTCTTCCTGGGATTTATGGTCTGTGTGAATTGTTTCCTGTGCAGATGGCAGCAGCAGCATTGAGGGAACCAGCAGTTACCATTGTTTTGCAACGTGCTCCTTGCTCTCCTGTTGCTGACACTGTTTACAGGCAGAGGATTCCCCTCCCCAGGCGCTGTCCTGCCCCACCTGAGCTGTCACCATGCCACCAGCCAGCCAGCCACCAGCTACCACCCTAAGGCTGTTTGTTTAGGGCTAAACTGGAACAATGGCATCCTGGGGTTATCATCTCACTGTCCAGCTTCTCTCAGAGCAGTCTCAGTGGTGTTGCACAAGGCTCTGCATTCCTTTGTGAGAAGGAGCCGCCTGGGTGTCCCTGGGGATCAGCCCCAAGTCCAGGGGCAGCGCAGGGCTGAGTGGGGTTTGCAGCACACATGACTGCTGTGAGATTATTTTTCCTTTTGTGGCTCTGGAGGTTGGAAGGGATGCCTTTTCTAACTAAACCACAAGTTTGCAGCTGTCCCTGGCCTGGATGGATTTACATCTGCTGCTCTTTTCACAGGCTTCTACTCCATCAACCACACAGACTGCCTGGAGTCTCTCATTCACCACTGCTTCGATGGCACCACGGGGGAGCTTGCCCATGCCTTCTTCCCACCCAACGGGGAAATCCACTTCGACGACCACGAGTACTGGATCCTGGGCAACACCCGCTTCAGCTGGAGGAAAGGTACCACGTGCCTCGGGAGCAGAGGCCGTGCCTGCAGGCTCTGGGGGGGAGCCCTGCTTTGGGGGTTACCCAGCACCCACAGGACACAACACAAATGGTTGTGATTCTCTGTAGCTGTTGGTCTTGTGTCGTGTGCCAGAACTGCTGTAATGCCCACGTTGGTGGCAGTGGACCTGCTCTGGCAGGGGGGTGGGACTGGATGACTTCTAAGGGGCCCTTTCTGCTGGAAGCAGGCCTCAAGATGCTACTGAGTTTGGCCTCAAAGCTGTGGGGGATGCAGAGGGCAAGTGGAGGCCCTTTCAGAGTGGGAATACTCCAGGCAGCCATCTCGGGTTGGAAACTGGAAGCATGTGTAAATGATTGTCTGTCCTCTGTAGCTGTTTGGGCACAAATTAAGGTGACACTGGGACAACCTTTGACGAGGCCACATCATCCCAGTGCTAAAACACTTCCTCAGGTTGTACAGCAGGGTGAGCAGAGGTACTTCACCACACTGGGCCAGGGTTTTTTCCATTCCTTCCAGGTGTTTGGCTTACAGACCTGGTCCATGTGGCAGCTCATGAAATAGGACATGCCTTAGGCCTCATGCACTCCCTGAACCCCAGTGCCCTCATGCACATCAACGCCACCTTGACTGGGAAAAAGACCATCTCTCAAGATGAAGTGTGGGGAATCCACAGACTCTACGGTAGGAGGGGCAGGGGTGTGCTCTGGGCTGCTCTGTGAGGTGACAGACCTGAGCCTGAAGGTCTTACAGATTTCAGGCTCTCACCATCCCCAGAGGGAAAAGATTTGGGAGGGCTCAGGCTGCTCCATGGCTTCAGCTGCCCACACTGGGTTTTGCACTCCTGCCTTTGAGAGCTGGGACAGGACAATCTAACAGTCTGATTTAGGCAAAAGGAAGAGCCTCCCTCCTGCCTCTAACACAGAGTTTCCTCCTGGTTCAGGCTGTAAGGACAGATTGTTCATGTGCCCGTCCTGGGCACAGAAGGGTTTCTGTGAGAAGCGCAGGAAGCTGATGAAGAAGCACTGTCCCTCCACCTGTGACTTCTGCTACGGTAACCGACGGCTCCTGGTGGGGTTTGCAGCCAGGGAGGAGGGGGAAGGTCAGGGGCAGGTTCTTCATTCCACTGGAGCTCAGTGGATGCAAGGGGCCAGCCCCATCCTGCTCTAGTGCCCTCGGCAGGGCTTGGCAGGGGTGGCCTCTTCCCCTGGAATACAGGGGTTGTAATTATCTGACTGCATCTTTGCATGAACCTGCCCTGAGAACACATGCCCTTGCAGACACACGAATGGGCAAGTTGAGCTTTACCTGTCTCCATCAGTTTCCATCCCACAAGTGTTATCTCTGCCTATGGATGATGGCACAGGGCTGTCCAACGCTTGCTCAGGAGGGGCCATTTCTAAATTCACACCTTTGAGGTTCCTGAGGTGACAGCAGTTGTGTGACAGGGCTCTGGGGTGGCTCCAGCTTGCTCACTTTTGCCATTGCTTTCTCTCTGCTGGACAGAATTCCCGTTCCCAACAGTGCCCCCGACCCTGCCCCCACCCAGGACAAAGACCAAGACCGTGTCTGAAGGCAGGAACGTCACCTTCCGCTGTGGGCAGAAGATAATCCACAAAAAAGGCAAAGTTTAGTAAGTACTCTCTCATTTATTCCAGCTCACACACCACAAGAGCCCAGGAAGGGTGACAGAGCAGCCTCAGTAAGAAGCAGCTTCCCTCCTGGAGCACTCCTGTCTCCTTGGCACCGGAGCAGGACACTGCAGGGGGCTCAGGCTGAGCACAGAGCTGTGGGACATGGGAGAGCATCAAATCCAGTTCACAGCTACAGCACAAAGATGGTTCTTACCATCAAGTCCAAGTCCCTGGCCAGAAACTGCAGTCTTAAATCAACTGCTTCCATCACTAGTTTGCCAGCTCTTACTCCCCTACACGTTCTTTCTGGAGGTATCCAGAGCTGAGAGCTACATTCAAGTCCATGAGTCACTTTTGACTGAGGACCCAAATTTCCATCAACTTTCAGGCCCCCAAATGACTCAGAGAGTGCCCTGTGGCACCTGCCATCAGCTGCCTGAAACACAGAGTAAAACACAACCTTGTTTCAAGCCCCAGCTGTGCTCTGCAAACCTCCCTGGGAGCTAGAACACAGCCCCCAGTGTTGCCCTGTACTGGAGCTTGTGGAGTTTCATTTCTGTTATCTTTCTTCTGACAGCTGGTACAAAGATAAGGAGCTTCTGGAATACTCCTACCCAGGTTACTTGTCCTTAAATGAAGATCACATGAGCATCATTGCAAATGCCATCAATGAGGGAACTTACACTTGTATAGTGAAGAAGAAAGAAAGAATCTTGACTACTTATTCCTGGAGAATCCGACTGAAGCACTAACAAGGGCCCTGCAACAAGCCCTCCAGCCACTCCTCCTTCTGCTTCAAATGCAAAACACTTCTTTGGCATTTTACATTTAAGCTCCAGTTGTGCAGATGACAAATGAGCTTCTCCACCAGCTGCTTCCACACCTCGGGCAAAAGAGCCTCTGAGCCCGACTGCTGGAATGTGAAACTTTTCCAAGCCAGTGGTATGATGAAGGATTTGTCAGGTTTGTGCTGTACAGACAATTAAATGGGTTTTTTCCTAAAGTCCAGTGTCAGGTTGTGCAGCTGGACTCTGGATCACTGCTGCAGAGAACAACACAACTCTTCATCGAGCCCAGGGATGACCAGAGCGATGGCTCAGCTGTGCTGGAGGCAGAGGGACGGGGAGGAAAGCACCAGGTGTGCTCTGGGAGTGCTCTGCTGTCATTTTGTTAGCTCCTGGGCCATAGCACTAGAACTTTACAAAGGGTAAGACCTGGTATTACAGTTTCCTCTGCTTCTCAGGAGCAGGATGTGGGCTCACAAACCCTTTCTAGTTCCTCCATTCCAACAGGTTCAGTGCAAGTGCCCACAGAACTTTCCCCCCACCCTTTTCCCGTGGTGTGTATTTAATCTTACCCCAGTAATTTACCTCCATCAGCAGCTCTTCAGGTGTCTCAGCCCCTCAGTTCCACCAGCCATGAGGTCATTGCCATCTCCTCACCCAAGCAATGAAGGTGCCATGTCCAGGGGGAGCAGAGCACCCATGAGGGTGGGTGAAGCCCAGGGCCCTCCCCTCTGTGCAGCTCCTGGCAGTTCCCAGTCTCTGACAGTACATGGAGCAGCAGCCTACCACGGGCTCTGCATTACAGCAGAGGCTCTGCCAGCAACATTCTCCTCTCTTCTAGGACAGTTTTACCAGTGAAAAATGCACCTTTGCATGGACAATGAATTAAGCTCAGGATCATAAAAGGCAACACTCTGCACAAATAGACACTTGAGACAAAACCAAACCTGAGATGCTGCAACCAAGGCTGCTGCAGTCCTCAGGGGGAGCTGGGAGTTCCCTTCTGCAACACAAAGGGGAGATAGTTACACATATGTCTCATAACAATGTTACATTTCCATTGCAATCCTGCATTAGTTTTCTTTGTTTCACTAAAACAATCCCAATCTGGGTGAATAATCCTCTGTGTCAGGACCATGGATCCTGCAGCAGGCCGTGGCCAAAGGGCTTCTCCTTCCCTGGGTGCTGGGGGATGTTCCAAAACTGCTGCTCATCTCACCCTGGCAGGGACCTTGCCAAAATCCCCAGAGCCCAGCTACCAGACTGGTGCCAGAGCTGTTCCTCCTTCAGTACCAGGCAGTCACTTGGGCCTCAAGAGGAAATAGTTTCTCTTGCTCTGCAGGGAAAGCCCAGCCCTGCTGCTTGCACAATTTACCAGCGTTAGTGCATCCAAATCCCAGCTCTGAGGCCTTCACCCAGACAAACTCTTCACATGGACTGAAAGGGAGAGAATGTTTATCATTTAAGTTAATCCTTTTCCTGGACTGGTGCCCAGTTCTGAGTGCACAAATACCCCAGGATGATCCAAATCTTCCTGTTCCCAGAAAAGAGCAGCAGCCTGATGAGGAGCCTCCAAAGGCTGGGCTATTCCAACATGATTCCTCTGCTCTTTCACCTGACAAGGACTGAAAGATGCCACTGTACAGTCAGGAGAGCTGAGCTCTTCCTTTTATGGAAAAAGGGCCCCTGTGAAAGAGCTTTCTAGAGCCAATAAAAAGTTTCAAGTCTCCAGCTGAAGTCATTTTGGTTTATAGAGCAGAGCAGCTCCTCTGCAGCAGGGCCACTGCAAACACCTGTACACAGCACAGCCAGCAGCACTCAGCAGTGCACCCAAAAATGCTGGAGTATTGAGCCCAACCCAGCCCAGCTCTCTCCCAAGGCAGGAAAGAAACCTCAGAACTGGTCTGGGTTTTGCCCTAACTCTATTCAGACACAGAACAGTTACTTAAAACACAGATCTTTGTAAAGAGCTGCTGTCCCAGGCTGACACTGCTGTGACAGCCAGCACAGACCTGAGCTTCCACTCTAGAACTGGTGCCACCAGCAGCCAGGTTTGCTGCATGTGAAGACACGAAATCCTTCACACTGGGAAACAATTACAAATGTATTTTAATTCTACAAATTTACAAGGGAAAAACCAAAACAAACCCAACAAAGACAAACCAGAAACTGTTCCAGGATTCAAGTTTTCCCTTGTCACATCCTGTAATGATCCTTGGCTTTTCAGGCTACTTCCAGTCCTCTAAGGGAATGCAGCAGTTAAACTCCACACCCAGCCAGAGCCTTTCACTCTGTGGTTGGACTCTTTCCCTGTGAAAAGTATCTGGTCTCTCTGAAGAACAGAACTGGGGGACTCAGAAATCCACTCACATGAACGGTTCTTTTCTTCTCCACCTCTTTCATGTTGAGTTTAAAACTTGAGGCTGAAGCCAGGCCCTGCAGCAGATGCTCCTTGGTTTGTGGTGGTCAGGTGAAAGCCTGTGTCCTTCAGATCGTCGTCACCCTGTGGAAACCAACCACAATGCCTTCAGCTGTGTCTCTGCAGCTGCATTTCCCTCTGCAGCACAAAGCTCTAAACCACCATGAAAAACAGAAGTCTCTCTAGGAGATGGAAAACAAATGTTTGGTGGAGTGGCATCATAGCCAAGGCCAAGGCTGAGTGTTACTCATGTCTTTAAACAAGCTGTTGCAAAAGTTCTCTTTTCTAAAGGCATCTCAAGGCTCTTCCTACGTTGCAAACCCACTTCTGGTTGCACATCTGGAGCACAAAAACATGTCCCTGTCTATAACCCTGTACAAAATGTCAACTGCACTTACTGAGCAGCTGATGAACACACTCTGCAGCCCCTCCATGGCCATTTCTATACCCTGAACAAATCAAGGCTAAATAAGCTTTTAAGGCCACTTCCTCTGTTAAATGGGGCACAAGAACTGCTCAGGGCCATTTCAGCTGTGCTGAGACATGGAAATGGTAACAAGCTGCTGTAATTAGGGCAGCTGAGGCTGTAATGTGCCCTACTCACAGGGGCATCTTTTCCAGCCACCTTCTCTCAGACAGCTCCATCCCCACAGAAGGGAAGAACATCAGCCTTGGCTTTTCTGAACTCTCCAAATACTAGGCAAAGGAGACTGTTTCTGTCCACAAGATAAGCACAACTCAGCAGGCTTGTCCAGGCACCATGTTCCCTGTACAGGAACAACATTCACTTTGAAAAGGATGGTGCTGTGCTGTGCTGAAACCAGGCACCATTTCCCTCTCGGGCTACGGCCTGAAAGGGTGGTTCTGGGACTGCACCAGCGCTGGGAGCTTGCAGAGGGCAAGGTGCACCTCCAGAGTGCCTTTTGCACACAAGGCCAGGTGGGGTCAGGATGCCAAGCCCCCTGGAAGTGCTGGTGCCGTGCTGTGCTGTGCTTACCAGCTGGCTGTAGCCCAGGCCTCCCTCGGGCGGCCTGGGGCTGGTGCCGCGCTTCACCCGCTGCTGCTCGCTCTTGGCTGGCCACGTGGGAAACATGGAGGGGTCGATGGGAAGGGGAGTCTCCCTGAAGTACTCGTGCTTCAACCCATCCTCAGCTGTGATCCTTCTGGCTGGGTAGTATGTCAAAAAGCTGAGAAGAATTTAGGAGACAGTGAAATAGAGAAGAAGAGAAATGCCACAGCCCCAATATTCTGCTTGTATAACTGGAGTGGTTGGACTCGACCCCAAAGGTCTGTTCCACCCAAAACACTTCTATGAAACACCCCATTGCACTGCAAGTCACCCTGCAGCAGTGGGAGCTGTGCCCCCCGTTGCCCCAGGCCAGCCTGGCTGCCAGCACGCACTTGTTCATCAGGTCGAAGCCCTGGTCGGACAGCAGCGCCCCGAATCTCTTGCGCAGGTTGTTGTAGGGATATTCTGTGAATGTCATCTTCTTCACTGCTGGCAGCTCGTTGTAACCTGGCCAGATTTTCTCACTTGGAGTACCCAGATCCTGTAAATTCACACAGCAACTTCATAAACACATCCTAGAGTGCAACCCTTAGGGAAGGATGCAGAGAAGAGATGAAACAGAAAGCGTGGTCTTTGCCTACTTGGAGGCATTGCAAAACCAGCCTTTGAAGACTGAATGAGCACCAAGCACTCTGTTTCTTCCTCAAGCACCTGTCCCTAAGAGCTTTCAGCTGGGAACCTTACCTTGAAAACTTTGTTGATCTGATCGATTTCTGACTTCCCCGGGAAAAGCGGCTTCTGCGTGAGCAGCTCCCCGAAGATGCAGCCCACTGACCACATGTCTATGGCTGTCGAGTATTCCTGGAGAGGAGGAATGAGTTACCCCTCAGGAGATCAGTCAGATGCTGTCCCTGAGTTGCAGAGGCTTGGAAAGCACAGACAGGCACTCTGAAACCCTTTGCCCATCTGCCACAGCAGCCATCTCAGGTTATGGGCACAAAAGAACTGATGAAATAGATTGCAGAGTGGCTCCTGCAGCAGCCAGGGGAAGATGCAGAGATGTACCTTAGCTCCAAGCAGCAGCTCTGGAGCCCTGTACCACAGGGTGACAACCACGGGTGTGTAGGGCTTCAGCGGGGAGCCGTACTCACGGGCCAGCCCGAAATCCCCCACCTGAAAGAGAGCAGGAGATGAGCAGCAACACCAACACTGCCCAGCCTGCAACGATGCCAATGCTGCCCAGCCTGCAGTGCCAACACTGCCCAGCCTGCAACACCAACACTGCCCAGCCTGCAACGATGCCAATGCTGCCCAGCCTGCAGTGCCAACACTGCACAGCCTGCAACACCAACACTGCCCAGCCTGCAACGATGCCAATGCTGCCCAGCCTGCAGTGCCAATGCTGCCCAGCCTGCAACGATGCCAATGCTGCCCAGCCTGCAGTGCCAGCACCATGGTGCCTATCATACGCCTTCCAGCCCTCACTGGATTTCATGCTCTACAGAATTCCACATCCACTGGAGCAGGATGATGTGTCCCAGCCCAGCACAAAGCTCCCAGCTGTGGCACACCAGTGCCTTTGCTATTCGAGTTCACCCTTTTGGAACTGTCTGTTTTACAAGCCTCATGCCTCTTCAAAGATTAATGACAAACACTCTGCCCAGCTCCTGGCATGGCAACAGTGCAGTGGGAGCTCTGCAGCACAAGCTTCCTCAGCATGTGTCCTCACCTTTAAGATGCCTGAGTGGCTCAGCAACAGGTTGGAAGTTTTCAAGTCTCGGTGAAGGATCCAGTTGTCGTGGAGGTGTTTGACTCCTCGCAGTAACTGAATCATCAGGGTCTTCACTTCACCTGAAATGAGGGAAAAAAGCCAAATGCATTTAAAAGAATGAATCTATCTCTAATATTCCTTGCTTGGAGAACAGGGAAGAGGGCAGGGGCAAGGAAATGTTGTCAAGAGGAAAATGGGAACAAGAGCAGCCAATGAAGCAAAATTCCTTTGGGTAACTGGAATGCATCAAATGCTGCTCAGAGATGAGTGCCTCAGAGCCAGGGCAAGTGGCCAAAATTGAACTCCAGTGTTCTTTTCTGGCTTAACACAGGAGAAACTCCTGTTTAGAGAACGAGAGGGGACTGTGGCAACCAGCACCTGGCAGAAACGGCTGCTTCATCGTTTCCATCAGGCTCTTGAGATCGTGCTCCACATAGTTCATCACAATGTAGATTTTATCCATGTTGCTGCCCACCACAATTTCCTGAAACACAGAAACAAATGAGCAAAACAAGCACACAGGATTCCCAAAGCATGCAGCAATGAACTTAGAGATGTGCTGGCAAGAAGGTAAATGGAGCCTGTGGTTGGGAAACCCACAGAAAATGCATTTTGTGATGAAAAAAACCCAAAGCAAAGCCCAAACCCCTTTCTTTTGCAAACCATCAGCTGCTGCAGCCACAGGAGCTGTCTGTGCTGTTCCCACAAGCAAACTCTGCCACCCAGGCTGACATTTTGATGAGGCACTTGAAAAGCCAAGGGGCCATACTTCAAGAACAAAAGGAGTTTTGAAGCAGAGCATTGTGGCCTTACCCTGACAGTGACAATATTCAGATGCTGTGCTTTCAGGATGGTATTTATTTCTCTCAGGGAGGTAATGGGAAAACCTTCCTTCTCCTTCTCCATTTTCAGTCGCTTCAGGGCCACGATCTCGTCTGCAAAGAGAAACACAACTGTTGACTGCAGGTTCTCCATCACAGCAAGAAAATACATGTCAGCAGCTCCTGTCACTAATTGATCTGTCAGGGTCCTGTCACTAATTGATTTCTCAACTATCAAAGCAAATATCTCCTTCACTTGAGAGGAGCTTATGGGGGCACTCGATGGCTGGCTCCTGCACCATTCACAGGCAATGCAATCCCTTCTTCTTGCTGTCACAAACCAGAGAAGCAAAGAGACTGAGTCTTAGCAACAGAAATCCACGTGTGGCAAGAAGTGGGCTTTTTGAGAGAGAGCTTGAAAAATGAAGAGAGTGAAGCTTCTTCCCACAACAAAACCCTGCAGATGAACTGCTGCTTTTATGGACTGTGACAGAAGATTATGGACAGAACCAAAGTACTTCAGAGATCTTCAGTTCACCACTGGAGAGCCCTTCACTAACCAGTCTTCTTGTCCTTGGCTCTGTACACGACACCGTACGTTCCCTCTTCGATCCTGTTCAAGCACTGAAACTCCTCCACGCTACGACAGCCCTGAAGAAACACACAACAGTTACTCCTCCAGCATCTGGGGCAGGGGTTGCTTGCTATTTTTAAGCCAACCTACAGTCAACTTCAGCAACTTCACAGCAACAGTTAAAAGTGACCAAGAGAACTCCACAGCGTGACTGTGCCACAGGAGGAAGGTACCTCTGGGGCTGCTACTTGGATCCATTTCCCTGCAATATCCTCAGGCATCCTTTCAGTGACCCTTTACCTGAAGTGCAGGAAGATACTTGGGAAGCTCCTGTTTCAGTTCAACGGGGGAGGAGGCTGGTGAGTCAGGAATGTAGTCTCCTTCTGTCATGGCATTGGAGTGAGGGCTCCCCTCCCCTTCGTCCTCCTCTTCTACTTCACTTCCCGCTGAATCTCGGTCAAACCTCGACTCTGTAACTTTAACAGTCAGAATCAGTGGTGCAAAGAAGGAGCCATTTGCAACAGTCAGGTTCAGCTTTAGACAAAAAAGGGTAGTGAAACTTTGAGCACAACATGAGAGAGGTGAGGAACATGCAATTCCAGTAGCTGTAACAATAAAGGTTAATGAGAAGCCCAACTGTCCTCTCTGCAGGGATGATGCCCCCCAGAACTCACATCCAGTCATTACACGGGATTTGCAGCACGAACTACAGCGTGTCAGAGAAAGAAACCTCTGCACTACGAGAATGAAAGGTAAAACTGAGCCAGTGTGGCTCACTCTGGCTGCAAAGCTCTGTCCTAAGAGGACAGGAGACCAAAAATGACAAAGGAGGAAACATCTGCTCCTTAGACTAGGAGCTGACGTCCTTTAAACAGAGACCTGGGAACAGATCTCAAGGGGTTTCTGAGCCCAGTTCATATTAAAGTCCTCAGTATCTGCACTGTACCAACTGGGATGTGGTTTCCATTCTCCCGCTCCTCCTCTTCGCTCATTTCCTCTTCGCTCACCTCTTCTGCAAAACAGAATCAAGTTCCACTGCATGAGCCTCTGCAGCTCCTCAGGCCACAGCAGCACTCAAAGGCTTGGCTGCCTCACCAGGCCTCCTGCACTAACAAGCAAAGACAGTCACAACACACCAGCCAGGGGCTGCTTTCTGTCACTCACCAGCTGACTGCTCAGACACCTCCTCAGAATTGCTGCCTGTCTCCTCCTCTTCCTCCTCCTCCTCCTCCTCCTCCTCTTCCTCTCCCTCTTCCTCAGAACCTTCGCTGCTGGACTCTTCTTCCTCTTCTTCCGAGCCCGATCCCGACTCTGTCCCGCAAGAATCAAACACACAGCTAAGTGGGCACATGCTCTGACAACAGACTTTGCTCCACAGACAACTCACAGCTGATGACATCCCCCAAAGTGCAGCTCATCACCTGAGGAAGACTCTGCCGAGCTGGTTTTTCTCTCGCTGTCACTGATGTCTTGCAAGTCTGACAGGGGATCCCTCTCTTCTGGTTTCTCTTCTTTCACTGCTGAGATGATAAAAACGAAGAACAAGGTGCTGACTGAACATTGCTTACAGCAGCTCTGGCCACTAAACTGGAGCTGAACACACAGCTCTTCTGAACTGCAGCGCTGCACAACCAACAGCCAGAACTCACGGAACAGACCCGTTTGCTTTTCAAACACCACGTGCCTCAGCCCCTCTCAGTGCAACTGCATAAAAAGTCACATGGTAACAAACAGCACCACAAGACAGTCTCACTGACGTGTGTTCACACAGCGCTGCTGCCCCAGCACCGCCTCCAGCCGCTGGGAAGCCGCCAGTGCCCAGCAGTGCCGGGCAAACGGCGGCTCCAAAGCCCCTCCTGCCCCCTCCCGCTCCAGCCCAGCCGCTGACACTCTGCCACCAGCTCACTCGAAACAGTCACATCACGGCTGTACAGCTACACACACGAACGAGGCGGATGCAGAGCTTTGTGTCAGTCGTGTCCTCGGAGGCGTGGGAAGGGCCAACAAAACTCCCCCTCTCACCAGAACAGTGCCTTTAGCACTCCTTTTCTTCTACAACCTGACAGCATCAGTGAAGCTTAAACTACACGGTGAGGTGAGCTGTGAAGGAAGCTTAGTTCCTCCCAGCAAATCCCCCTGGAGCTGGCACAAACCATCTTCCAGGGCATTCAACTACAACACCTTAAAAGCTCAGTCAGCTCTTCCTTTCGTGGTTGAGTGAAGTGACTCACTTTGAAACTGCTGAAGTTCCTACTCCTACTGCTAAAAAGCAAAGTTCCACCTGTCACTTGCACCATTACCTGCAAACACAGCATTGCTTTAGCACACAGGGCACCTGCACGTAGTCACCAGCCCTCCAGAGTGTGGCACGGTGGCTGGACAACACTGTCCACACAGCACCAGGGCTACATGTTACTAGTAAAAATCAAACACTGCCCCAGAACAGCTCCTCCTGGTCCCCAGGCAAAGACATCAGAAAGTGGCAGTTGCTACCTGGTTTCCTGCTATCTCCTTGCTCAAGCTTGTCTCTCTGCTGCCGTAACGGACTGCGACTCCAGGGTCTCATTTTTACTTTGTCTCCATATTCTTCCCTCACTGTTCTATGGTGTGCAGAAACTAGTGAAAACAAAACCAGAAGAAATTGTTACACCTCCCTGTGCTCCCTGGGACACTCCTGCCTGCCACAGCCACAGCTGTGCCTGTGTTGTTTTGCCTCACAAACTGAAGGGCAGAGCGGAGCAGTGGAGTGGAACCTAATAACTGTATCTAGGAGAATAAAGGGCTGCAATTTACCTCATGCATAAGAAAATGTGGGTTTGCACTATTTAAGAGAAAGGTGCTGCCACACTTGGGAAAGAGAAGCAAGATGCCCTACACACTATGCAGTCAACACCCTGAAACTAAGGCATTAATGCCAGAGAGAAGTGGCATTAATGAGAGAAGTGGACAGGCCAGGAAGATGCACAGAGGAACAGAACCAGGTTTAGAAGGACCTGACAGAACATTTAGAGCAATACAAACACCTAAAAGAAAGGCTAGATAGATTGAGCAGCGTCAGTAAATACCAAGCACAAAAAGGAGCTGTTGGGTATGAGCCAAGCTGGACAGAAAAGCAGTAAGTATGGCTGCTTCTGCTACTCCTGAACAATCTCAGTCCCTTCACCACAGGAACAGGCTCTGGTTTTTATTCCTGAAAGCTGGGCAGAGATCCTTTAAGCACAAATGATCTCAGCTCTGTTGCTATGCAGGTGTACAAGCGAATCTGAATTGATTATCAGACCTTCCCCTCTGACCCCACAGCAGCCTTTTCAGTGGCTGCAGGACTTACATGATCTTTCTCCCTCCCTTTGCAATTTATTTCCCCAAATCCTTAAGCCACTTATTTTGAGGCTGCAATCTCTATCAGACTGGGTTAGACTCAGCCAAAGAGTTCAGAAGCAACTGGCATCATGATGGACACACACACACATACACACAGAGCAGCACAGAGACAATGGCAACCACACAATCCTTGTTTCAATAGGAAACCAGAGTCATGGAGAGAGGCAAAGAAAGGCTCCCTGACTAATCCCTGCACCGTGGCATTTCAGGCCTGTGACATTGGTTTATTTCCCCACACAGGATTTCATGTGTTTTTATCCCCCCCTGCTTCGATGTTGTGCACTTCTGGCATTGCCTTAAGGAAGAAATGCTTTCTACACCTCCAGTCCAGCACTGTCAGCAGACATGAGCCACCCAACGTCCCCAGGCAGGCAGTTACCTTCTCTCCTGGCCTCCCGCTCCTTCCTCCTCTCCTCTGCTCTCCTCTCTCGCTCCTTTTGCTCCCTTTGCTCTTTCTGCTGCTCTCGGATTTTTCTCTCTCGCTCTCTCTCCAGCTGCTCCAGACGGTCTCTAGGACACAGGATTATGTTGTGTTACGTTGCAGCTCAGCCAGGGAAGGAGAACTGGCTTGCCACAACTACTCCAAGCCTGTTCCATTTCACTAGCAACACCACTGACTGCACAGCAGTCACACACACACATGTGGCTTTTCAGCTCACCCGTACAAAGAGCCGTTCAAAGGCAAAGCCCACGAGCTCTACAGCACGAGCTCTGCACTCTCAGCAGCACTGAGGCAGCAACCAAGCAAGTCCAGTTAATAAATCCCCTGGAACTAGGCAAAGGTGGTTCACCATTTTTTTCATTACAGTGACACACTTCAGGGAATTCACCCAGGAGCAGCTGCTGGAGGCCACTTACACAGGTGACCAGAGCCAAGGACACTGTCAGCACTCAGCACACCTCACATGGGTTTGCTCTGAATCTTTCTCTCATTCACATCAGTGAAAGGTTGGAGACAGGTTTAGAGGAGGGAGCTGCTCATCTCCTGCTTGTTTGTGCAGAGGGGAGGGAGGGGTGGCTGTACCTCTCCCTCCTGGAATGCTCCCTTGCCATCTCTCTCCGTTTCTGTCTCTCCCACTCCCGCCGGGCTTTGTCCTGCTCTTCTCTGTGTCTCTTCCTACGCTCATGTTCCCGTTCTTTCTCTTTCACTCTGGCATGTTTCCCTAAACAAACAAAAAGGGATTCTGCAGTGTTACTGTTCAAAACCTTCACTGCTCCTGTTTTCAAACAGCAAATCTGTGAAGCATGAAACTCATGAGAACCTATTTTCATGACTTTCTTTGGAAAAGTCCTGGGTGTTGGAGAGCAAAGACACTGGCACTGGAAACACAAAAGGCTGTCAGAGGAACACAACACCAACATTTCCAGAAAGGGTATTTCTTCCTTTATGGTCAGGTCAGAGATCATAGCTCAGCCCACTCAGTGAAGCCAGAAAGAAGCTTAACAGACTTCAAAAGAGTGCAGGTAGAGCCTATGTCCCTGTCCCAAAGGGATCACCGTCCTCTCAAACAGATTCACATCCCTCTGTCTCTCCCTTAAGGGCATAAAACACAATCAATCCAAGTTTAAACCCCTCTGCCTCAGCTACATAACGTGTTTCCTTTAGTTTGCAGCTTTTTCCTCTTTACAGAGTGCCTGTGGAAGGTCCCAGCACCGTTGTGCAGAAGCCCCAACACCCACCTTCTGCTGAATGGCTGCGGTGTCTGCGCTTCTCTTTCCTCTTCTCGTCTTTCCGATGGTGGGTTTTTTCTTTCCGTGACATTTGCTGAGGTGGTTTTATAGCCAAGGAATCATCTTCTTCTCCTCTAGAACCCCAGACAAACGAACCAGCTCAGTAAGGTTACATCACTGTCACACAGACTGGGGCTACTGCCTCTCTTCTCCACTGGGAGCAGAATGCAGTCTGCTCTGGTTTGTGAATTCACACCGAAGTTCATTTCCACAACACCCTGACCCAAGGCACTAACAGTACACTACAGAAGGTCACAGCCACAGACATGAGAAGTCAAGCTGTGGTTATAACACACTTATAACACACACAAGCAAACTGAGGATGAATTAAGCACTGGACTCAGCAAGCCTGCTTTGACTGCCCTTGGAGCACAACTGGAACAGAACGCACTGCAGCAGAGCCCCAAGAGGTCCCCTGGCACGCTCTGTGGGGAGGGGATGGCACATCTGCATGCTGAAGCAGGTAAACTTTTCCCCTTCAGACATTCTTATACCCTCTTCTCAGTACTTGAGCTTAATTTCAATAGCAGGGTCATTCTCTGGGTCTCACCTGTCTTCCATAGAGTCTTCCCTCCTGTAAGGTGAGTTCCTGATGGTTATTTCCATGCGATGGTCTCTCAGCTCCCCCTCCTCGAGAGAATCCCGCTTTGAATCCCGATCATCTGACTGGGACACGAGCACCAGGAAGGGAAAAGCAAAAGGCAATTAATGTTTATGTCACAACGTGAAAAAATGAGATAAAACAGCCCTCATCTTTTCATTCCTGGCTGAGCCACCCTCAGCTGCTCACACCAGCACAGACTCCATAGCTGCAAACAGCCAGATGAAACCTGAGTGCACTAATGGCTGAACTGCTGCAACTGCAGAGCAATGAGACAAAACCAAACAAGAAGGAAGGAGTGTGACAGGAACTGTTGTGGAGTTCTCCTCCAAAAGAAGGTTATTTTGTACACAGTTGGACAAAAACAAACAGCAACACAAAAGTTATTCAAGAATAACTATTTCAACCCATTCTTCTAGCAAATCTCTGACAGGCTGTTGCTTTAAACTGCAGCTGCCAGCTGATCACATCCAGTTCTTCACCTTTTCTAGCCAACACAAATCAAGCACAGAATACAACGTAAAGCCACGAGATCTTCACAGAGCATTGCACCTCTGACAGACTTTGGACATGGAGATGACTCATGAAGGGTGTGTGGGCACAGAGGAATTCTGCTGATAGGGGAAGAAGTCTCATTCTCATCAGAAAATGAGGACACGGGCACAGAAGGGCCTCAGGTTTATTAGAAGCTCCTGTGCCCCAGAGCACAGCTTACATTTTTCATACGTTTTATCTCTGCCTTCTCTTCTTGCTCCTTCCTTCGCTTCTTTTCCTGAAGAATTTCATCTAAAGTCTTCACTTTCCAAGAATCCTTTTCATCACCCATTGGAGTTTAAAACAAACGCCCTGAAAAAGAACACGGTGTTAGTGAAGCCTGCAGACAGTGCACAGCCCAGCACAGCTCTGCCTGGCACACACTGCCTCTTCACACAACAAGGACCTAAAGGCTGGGTGTCAGAAGGACGAGGCAACACTTTTTCCTGTAGTGCCCAGTGACAGGACAAGGGGCAACGGACAGAAACTGGACACAAGCAGTTCCACTGAAGGAAAAACGTCACTGCTGTGAGGGAGCCCTGGCCCTGCTGCCCAGGGAGCGTGTGGAGGCTCCTTCCCGGGAGGTTCCCCAGCCCACCTGGACACGTTCCTGTGCCCCCTGAGCCAGGGGAACGTGCTTTGACAGGGGCTGGAGCAGCTCCGCAGGGCCCTTCGCACCCCACCCCTCTGTGAAGAGCCCAACGCACCAACTGGAGCGAGCCGGGGCGGGTCCCGCAGCGCCCAGCTCCGCGCACACTCGCTCCGTGCCGCGGCCGCGGGCCGTGCCGTGTCCCTGACGCGTCGCCGCCCGCGCACGGGCCCGGACGGGCGGCGGGAGCCGCTGTTCTCCGCGGCCCCACCGCGGCCGCGCTGCCGGGCCCGGCCCCGCCGCGCCTCACACAGCGCCCGTTGGGCGGCGGCCCCGCGCGCTCCCGGGAGCGGCTTCGCCCGCAGCCCCGCCGCCTCCGCTCCCGCCCGGCGCCCGCCGCGGCCCCGGCCCGGCCCCCGACACCGACCCCGGCCCGGCCCCCGACACCGACCCTGGCCCGGCCCGGCCCCCGACACCGACCCCGGCCCGGCCCCGCTCACCGCCGCCGCCGCTACCGGAGCCTGAGACGAGCAGCGCGAGGCAAGCGCGTCACTTCCGGCCGCGGGAGCCGGCTGATGACGGGCGCGCGGGACACGGCGCCCCCAGCGGCCGGAGCCGACACGGCGAGTGCCGCGACCCGCCCGCGGCCAACCGACGGGCCCGGGCAGCGCACGGACGGAACGGCCCCGGGAACCCCCCAACCGGCCCCGGGACCGGCCCCGGGCAGCGCACGGACGGAACGGCCCCAGCTCCTGGCTCCTCCATCCCTCCTTGCAGCTGGAAAGTAACGCCATTTCATGCAGTCACACCCGGCCCGCGCCTGCTCCCCAGCCAGGCCTGGTGCTCCTTCAGCCATGCCCACGGTGAGGGGGAGCGGCAGTGTCTGAGCCGGCACTTGCCACATGCAAACCACACAATGCACCGAGCTCAGCAGCAGCAGGGCTGTGGCTGTGGGAAACGCCTTGTGTTTCAAAGGAGGACGAAATGGGGCCGTGCTGCTGCCCCCACACACAGCAAGGAAGAGACAGAGCTGGGATGTTAGACTGCCATGAGGCCCTTGGTGCTGTGTACTCAACAGGAACAACAACAAAGGAGAGGTACCAGCACGACTGGAGGAAAAGGTCTCGTGAGTGGACAGTAAAGAGGTTGGTTTGTTTAATCAAATAAAGGTCAAGGCCCAGCAGCCTGCACAGAAAGGTACACAACAGCAGCACTGTGGAAACAAACACCTGGTGAAACAGGACTCTCATCCTGCCCTCAAACGGGGGGGTGCTGAGCCAGCCACGCAGCTGTTAGAAATCACAAGCTCCAAAGCCTCCCCTTTCTCTGCTCCACAGCAAGTCTGCCAGCAGCAGTAAAAGCAAAGGCCTGCTGGCCTTCAGAATGAAGCTCTAGGGGTGGATGAAGGTGTTTACATGAGAACACGGCTAAAGAAGCAGAAAGCCACTCACATTTCTGCCACATTTCTGACTTCCAGCAAGAGCAGAAATACAATGCAAACCAGCCTTTTTCTGACAAGTACACTGAGATTTTTGAAACCATAATTAAAACCCCAACCACCACCCCTCTCAGAGCCCCAGCCCACAGCTGCACCCCCCAGCCACAGCTTCTGTAAGAGTGATGAGTACAAAACAAAACCCCACAGACATCAAACATACAACAGTGACAAATGCCACGTCCCTCTTGCTCAAACCTTCAGGGAACACACCCCAGTCCTGGGCAGGAACGGGTCCTGCAGTCAGCCCGTGGAAAAGCAGCACACAGGACTTCAACAGGAGACAGGCTGCTTCACAGAGACTCCCTTGGAACACACTTTGGCTGTCCACAGGAATAGTTCCCTAAAGCCAAGGGAACACTTCACGAGTGGGAATGGAACACGAGCTTCAACTCTGCAGGAGCTCCACTGCTCACTTCCTAGCAGAGTTATTTTCACCAGAAAGACCACTTTCTCCATGCTCCTAATGCCATGCTGCAGTCTTTCAGAAGAGGGGCAAAACTCAGCTTTCATTTTGGTCTCATTTTGTTACTAAAAATCCACTTGCAGGTTTTTCTAGCTATGTGTGCTTTTTTTTTGTCCAAAACTACTTGCTGGTACTGAAGGGTTTGGGTTTCCTTACAAGGAAAGTCAATTTCTGATCTTTGCTCTAATCCCAAAATAGAATTTCCTGAAAAAAAGAGAAAACTTAAGAGCAGTAGAAAGCAAGCTGAGCCTCAGTTCATGGGTGAGATTCCTCCCTTTAGTGACCTCACCTCCATCTCAGTCACAGATACCTCCAGGGTTCTTCAGTGATCAGAAATAACGAAGATACTGTGCACACAGGTCAGAATGAGAACCCTGAGTTTCCAAAAGGCAGCACTTTGTTGCAGTCTTACAAATAATACAAAAAAGAGAGGAATTTATTTCCTCAGAACAGAAATACACAATAAAATGCAAACCATTAAAATATTACAACTGTTTCTTAAGAGAAATCTACAGATCCTGCCTCCCACGTCCCCGAAACTTCAGTGGTTTTCACCTCTAAGCACCTGCAAGTATTTGCAGCCCCTGCATGCAGTGTCTGTACTTGTGTGCACACTTCCACTGCAGGAGTTTCACACATCCAGGATGCAGGATTCCTGTGTTAAATCTCAGTTAAAAAGTCATTTCTCATCCCTATAGCTTTGTGGTCAGAAATAGCTGCTCATCTTTGCTTTGGGGCACAGACTCATCCCCACACTTTGCTTCAACTAAACACATAGCAGAACGAGTCCTTTGTTGGGAGAGGAGGGGGTGCCCTCTTCCAGCTCTACAACACAGACAAACGTTGGAGGGTGCAGGCAGCACACAGTAACACATTCACTTTCTCTTTTTGTTTTCACATTAGTTTGATGAGTAGGCAGAAAGGAATTGTTTTCCCACTAAACACTGAAGGTTTTTCTCTGATACAGGCTTGTATGTTATTTGCAGTCAAGGACAGATGATAAGCCCCACGTTTACCACATGATATGACACAAGGTCCTCTGTTTGGTGTAGCAGTTTCTGAGTAAATCAAAGTTTACTGGATTCTTCCCCTTGTTTTCTCTCTGTTTCAAGTCCCAGGCTCAATCTGCCATGAACTCAAAGGAACAGCTGAGGAAACAACTGCTTTCAGGAAGAGCTCCAGTGGTTGGAATGGCCATATTAATCATAGGGTTCCACATCCTTGGGGACGAGTGGCTCAGTATCCTCAGCTGTGCTTTGTGCAGACTGTGGGGCTGCCACTGCCAGGCTGTGGAGAGTCTCTTGCTGATGCTGCTTTGCCTTGTTATACAGTAGAACTCCAATTGTCACTAGAACAGTCCCAATGGCTGAGAGGCTTGTGATTTTGTTACCAAAGACAATAATACTTAGCCAGATTGACAGCGCATGCTTCACAGTACTAGCAACACTGGAAAGGAATACAGAAATTAAGGCCAAAGCAAGCTTTCTCACATCCCCCACCCAAGCATGCTTTAATGGAGCAGGACTTCTCTCTCTTCTGCTGGCTTTTCAAGCACTGAGTGAGATTCCACTTCTCCTCCTGAGGCTAAGGGCAGTACCAAACTGTTTGTGTAACAGCTGTTAAACCCGAATACAATATCCCTGCTAGTACATGTGAACACCTGCTGTACAGGCACAGCAGCACTGCTCAAATGCTGCCCTCACACAGGGTGGGAGCAAACCACAAAGCTCTGGTGACCCAGGTGGGAAGTTTTCTTCTTACTTTGATGCATTTATGTATTCACATTACTTATTTCTTTGCACAATACCTTCACTGCCTAGTTCTCAAGCAGAAATAGTGAGGAAGATAAAAGAAAAGAGTGTTTTTGACATGAAAACACACTTTTACCTGAATGTCACAGGAGAAATCTTCCCCATCAATGCATAGGCTGTAACACTTTGTAGGTGGAACAAGACTCCATCTATTAACAGAAGTATGACAACATCTTGGTTGTAGCTGAAGCTCTTCCCACTTTTCCCAATCACAGGTACGTCCTAAACAACAAAAGAGGACTTTAAGAGTTTAGTTTATCAGATCTAAAAGTGACTTTGAACCCAACTCATTATTATTATAAGCAGGTCAAGACTTACATTTAAAGTTTAGCAAAGCAAAACCTAAAACACAGAGGGTCTGTAGATCATACAAACTTCCCCCCAACAGACCAGAACACCAGCTCTCATCCAACTGAGCTTTGCAGCGTGTTCAACCTGCCTCTGAGATATTTGCTGCTTTGAACATTAACAGATGGCAATGCAGGACATACTTAACCTGATCCTGAAGCTCAATTTTGCATTCAGAAATTAATATTCCTGTCACCATGTGACTATCAGCAGCAAACCAACACATATTCAAGAGCTGGTTTGTGAGTGTTGATTTAAAAGCTCAGATGCACATGATTCCATCACAAAAGCTTTGTCACTTGTCACCTCATGTCTATATTGAATTAGTTCTTTGAAATTTTTCTCTTTACCCCCCACAACCTCTTGCAAAAATGAGATGAAATGTCTCAGAGTGATTTAAAGAAACAGAAAGAGTGAAAAGTAAAAATTAAGGTTAAGCTTAGTTGCATCATTCTGCTCACGAGTCAAAAAGAAAACATAAACCTGTGTCAGTAAACTCAGCTTACCATGAAAAATATCCAAGCTGGAATGAGCATAACCACTGCAGCAGCACTGGTGTAGAACTGCAGCTCTGGGGCTCTATGACAGAGAAAAAACAATGGTTGAAATCTTCTTCCTCACAGCTGAAGAAAGATCCACTGTTATTGTATTTACACGTATCAGAAAGCAAACAAAGGCATCTCCCAAGCTCCGGGGCAACACCTTCAGCAATCTCTTGCAAAGACAACAATTTGCTTCTTGTGTTGGTTGAGATGGACTGAAGATAAAAGGCAAGTGCAAGACCAAAATGAGTATTTTACCTTGAGGTAAAACACATACCTGCAGCATGCCTTGGCATGTTTCATGGTTGCAGAAAAAGGATTCACTTCTGGAAAAGACGCCTCACTTGGGGGAAGCTGACTCTTCCCCATTAGGAGAGTCTGGCCTACCACAGTGGGATCTGAGCATAAAGGAGTTTTCTTTCCCTGATAAGATGCTTTAGGTTAAAGCTGTCTGGAAACAGTGTCAGGGAAAAGAAGTCCTTCTGGTGTGATACAACCATAAATGTGTGCTCTCCTCGTGCAGCCCAAACGCCACCAAACCTGAAGGGTTTGCAGTACTTACGAAAATCTGTATTTATCTCCACTGAGCAGTTTTTTGGAAAAGACATTCTGCAAACTGGAAAAAAACAAAACAAACGTTCACCTGTATTTTCATCAGGACAAATTCATCCATGAGGAAGACAGTTGTTTCTCTTAGATGGCTAGATACGTTTCCTACACATTACACCACTACAGGTGTAACTCTTAGGTTACTGCAGTGGTACTGGTTTTTAGTCTCACTGATGCCAGCAGAAAGAGAGAAACTGGATCTTAACTAAATGTTCCTGTGTGACCTGATCTAGGTGGAGCTGCTTCTGCAGGGGGGTTGGACTGGATGATCTCTAAAGGTCCCTTCCAATCCCCACCATTCTATGATTCTATGATTTGAATGTAGTGTATAAAACCTACTACAAGCAACAATTCTCTTCAATCTACCAGTGAGCAGAACTCCTTTATTCCACATGTGCAACTTCCCTTGTGCCTTACCAGTCCATGATATTGGTGGATAAAGCTGCCGAGAAGCCGAGAATGTTGAAACTGATTTCAGTGGCTGTACACAGAGCCAGCCCACCCATAACAGGAATGAGAGAGAGATTAACCAGCAGTCCTGCCAATGAGAGGAAAACATTAAGTCAGAGTTTAATGACTGTATTTCCAGTTACATGTATCAGACACTACAGGGTTTGAAATTTTAAATGCCACTTGAACTCCTTCAGTTGAAGGAAAGAGCAGCTCCTCTGACTGGATTTTACAGTGACATCTCACCTCAGACAATAGCAGGGTGCTCTTTAAAACCACCTGGATATATACTCAACAATAAAAGTATCTCCCTTGGAGAAAGACAACAGACTAATGACTGTCTGTTTGATCTTCTTCACCAAAGAAGGAGGAAAAAACACCCCCACACCCAATACATTTCAACAGTGAAACACTCACCAGTGTATTCTCCCAATATCATCCGAGACATGATAACAGTGAAAATAGGTGCAGAGCTTTTCACAGTTTCTGCAAATGAAACTGCCACGTTTTTCAAGCTGACAAGACCCAAGACTACTGTTGCAAACCTGCAGGAGAACAACACAGGAAATTAAGCAGAAAAAAATAATGCTTGAAGAGCTACTGTCAGACATCTAGTGCAGAACAGAACTGCACTGGAATTTCTCTAGGTCTGTAAATCTGAGCTGCAGGAACTAAGAATATGGAGAGGTGTAGCTGGCAGTCAAGTTATCAAATCACAGGGGCCTAACTGAGGTGCAGTAACTGGTCAGCTGCACACCTTCACTCAGCACCTGTCACGTGTAATGTGGCAGATCTGTTTGTTTCTGCTTTGGCTTAAACATTATGCCTGTATCACTTGTGTGGCATATTGCTGGAAAAGGTGAGGGAGCAAAGCAGCATCATAATAAATACCAGCACAATAAACAAACATCAGCCTCCAGAGAGAAGGAAGAAAGTAAATGGGAAAAAGAAGCGCGTTCTGAAAGAAGTTAAATGTGATGGGAAGCCAAGATAGCCAGAAAAGTGACATCTGGGAGGAAGGAATGGAGCATTTAGCAATAGGAACTAAAAGAAACTTAGCCTGGGATTTTTTAGGGGGGAAAGGTGGAGCCTGCAAAGCCCTGAGTCAAGAATGAGTGTTGTCAAAATACAGCTTCCACTGATAAGAATGCAACAAAGCTGCCAGAGGGATCTCTAGGAAATATTGAACCATTTACCTCATCAATCCAACAAACAGCATTATCATGATGAAATTGGGTGGGTAAGAGATGCGTGTTTTGTGTTGGTACAAGCAGCATGGAACAAACATTTTTATACAGCCAATGAAAGTGGTTGAAAGCATTTGAACAGCACCTAAAGAAAGATGAGAGGGGGAAAAAATGAGATGACAGGAATATGACAAATCAAGAACACAAGTAAGTTTCTCAGACAAACTGAAGTGTAGTACTTGTAGCAGTTAAACACAGCAAATATTGCCCGGATTTTGTAAAGTCACGAGAAGGCAATTTGCTTCACCAGCAAGGCAGCAGAATAAAGCAAAGGTGGCACACAGCTATAAACCTGGGTCACAGATAAAGTGTCCTTTGTAAAAAAAGACTTAAAAATTTCTTTAGATCACATTTTTCTTTCCAGATCTTGGTTTTTTCAAACACCATCTCACAGCTCCTCTATGAGCTACGTTTCATGCCATCTTTCAGTGAGAGGAGGAAAGGACAGTGTGAGAAACCCCATTACAGGACAAGATCACAACTCATGAGTCCCCAGCCCCGAGATCCACCCCTGCATCTCCTAACTAAAGCTTCTTTACCCCACTTGAACCATTTCCTCCCCCAGCTTTGCACAGCAGGATCTGGTACTGACAACATTCTACTGGAATCGTAAAGGTAAAAGAAAGACAGGGTTACCTAGCATGCTGGGCTCTCCTTCCAGCAATGAAAGAATGTATTTGTTAAGAAAGAGTGTGCAAAAGCTGAAGAAAAACCACAAAGTGAGGTAGATGAGGGCATGAGAATTCCAGATGCCCAGGTCTGACTCGATGACTGTCGTCTCCGTGATAGTGATCTTCAGCACGTTCTCCTCCGGTACACTGTCACTCCTGGCAATTACAAACTTCTCACTCCTGTTACCAAAGAGGGAACCCAAACTAAACAGGGATTTTCCCTTTGGCTTGTCTTCAAGCAGGGCAGGATTAGGGTCCTCTGGTGTCTGAGCACTTGTCACAGTCGACATGCTGACATTAAGGAATTAATGGTCCTCAACACAAACCAACATTGACTTAGCACACGACAGCACTCGGACAGAACAGAAACGTCATGTGATTAGTCTTTCATCTCCCGTGGCCTGAAAAAGTGTACTTGGTCCTCCAAATAACATCTTGTACAAAAGTCAGCTTCTGCATGTGGTCCATTCCATCTTTAACTCCTGAGAAAAGAGAAAGGAGGGGAAAAAGAGTCTGCAGCTGTGAACATAATGCCATTTAAAATCCCTAATGAAGCACAGACACCACAATTCACCTGCAAAATGGAAGGCAAGACTTGGCTACCTTGTCTTTCAGACTGGATATTGCACTGCTCATATCATGATAAGAACTTATCCAAAGGAGGTTTTTTTAAGCTGAGGTGGCACACACACACAAATCAGCACTTTAAATCCTTTCTCCCCTAAAGGATGTCAACACAGCCCTTTCCATTAGAATTAAGCCTCTTCAAGATTCTACAATCCCTTTCATCTCAGTTTAAGGTCTCCTTATAACAACTCACAGAAAAAAATCTTCACAACCCAGAAAGCCCAGGCAGGAGCTTGTACTCTTAGTCCTAATTGACCTGTTATCAACTCAGGTTAAAGTCAGTAATCAATAATTAATGACTATAACTTCCAGCAATCACAGACACAGTTATCCTGGTCAACATGAAATCTAGGTGAGCAAACCAGGGAAATATGTCCAAGAGCTTTCCAGGTTTGTTCTCTAATTACTTGTAAATGACACAACATCACTTATTTTGCCATGCAGTAGTCAGAGTTTGCAATTCAATATAGGCACTTGCAATTACTCTTCATAAAACCTTTCAAAAAGATTTGACAGAAGAAGGCATTCATTTGCCCCTAGAGCTTTCTCCTTTTACAGCTTACATGAAACGTGGCAAGTTACAGTAGAAGATAAAGAGAATAACAAAAACACACTGTGAACTTTATTCTTCTGAAGTCATGCAATGCTAGTCAGTGTCACAAAGCCAACAGACTCAAAGTCTGTATTGAGAAAGAAAGAAAGAAATAGCATGAGTAGCTTATCTGCAGCTTTAACAGCAATTACCAGGTTTATTGCTTTCTATTTCACAGCAAGTTTAGTGAGGAAAAAAATAGGATTAATCATATGATAATTAAATGCCAGACATTGCACCTCAGCAACCAGGGGAAATTACACTCCAGTGCATCAAACAATGGCAGCACAAGAAATAATCAACAGCAAGCAAAGTCACAAGAGTTGTAACAGGAGCTACTGCATCTGCCCTTGTTTTAGCCTGTGGACAGGATATACTACTTTCTTCATGACTAGGTAGGTACTAAAGAGCTACCTACCTAAAGAATTAGGTACTAAAGGGCTGAATATATCACACCAGTTTCAATATCCTGAGCAGCAGCTATTTTACATTGAATTTTTCCATTCCTCAGGCTCTCTGTTTGTTATTAGAGCCACTCACAGAAGGTTTCCATCCATATTGCTTTATCTCTTTCCATTTCACCAGGAAATCACAGTGGCAACAGACTGAGGTGCAAGACCCTTCAACACACTCTTGATAAACCATATACTTATATTAACCCAGTTTAAGGGAAGGCAGATGTGTATTCTTTAAGAGAATTTGTTAAGAAGAAGGAAAAAAGGGATTATTGACTCTTCCTTTCTCAGATCTTAAACAAAAACACCCCTCTCCATTCAAAATGGTTAGTTACCACAACTTTGTTAATACTACTCAATTAAAATGAACAGCAGTTGAGCACAATGGAACTCCCACCCCCAGCAGCACTGCAGGATCGTATCTGGTATCCCCGATTCCACACATGGCAGGAAGCAGAACAGCAAATAAGAACAAAACTACTCCCCTAAATCACTGACCTGCTGTCTTAAATCATCTGGAAAGTCTTAAATGGGCTGAAAGAGTTCTCCATCTGGAACTAATTCAGTCTTCCTCCCTTAACACCAACCAGCAGCTGGTGTTTACCAATAGATGAAAACGTGGCAGTGGTTGGTAGACTGTTTCCCTTGGATTACATACAAACATTCAATCTTCCAGCTCAGAAGAACAGCACACAGTACACTTCACACTCTTCCTTGTATCTTCTCCAGCTTTTAACTACCTTAGCAATGCTAAGGTGGAAAAAATACGGATTGTAAACTTTGAGAGTCTCCAACACACTCTGACTTGCAGCTAATTACCAATTCAACAGCCGCCAACTTCTTAAGCTTTAACACATCATACTCATATGACCACCTGCCCTCAAACTGCTATTCCCTTTCTACTCACAGCAGTTCAAAATTGAATCAGAAATGCATTCATTTCAAACTTAAAACTGAAGCAGAGACAAAACTTTTCTCGAGAGGTGAACTTTTCTTTTAGGAGTGAAGAAAATAAATGAAGCCATTTTCTGCTTGTGCTTTTAAGCATCTAGTTTTAAGAAAAAGCTCTTCCTCTCCCCTCATTTTTTAACAGAGCAGTCATACTTGGGTTGATTACTCAATTGCTTACGCTATCCTCTATTGTGTGCAAGTGGCCTCCACGGGAATAAACATCATTTTCCTGCCAGATAGCCTGCAAGGACATAGAGCAGTGGGGAAACGGTGTCACAGCTTAACCAATATTTTGAGTTAGCACCAGCTCACAGCTTCTGAAATAGACAGCACCCCTTTGCTCACTCCAGCAAAAGCTTCTCTGGACGTGTGATAGATCAAGCCAGGGAAACTGCCTGCCCGTGAAGTTCTAAGGCTGCAGGGGAGAGGTCACTGAACGCACACCATGACTAGTCCACATCATCTACTCTTATTTAATCCACATCAGTACAGTTTAACCTCACCCCTGTAAAAGCAGTGTGTGTGTCTACATGGATTGTTTTCTGCAGGCCTCAGAAGAAAAGAAACACCAAGTTCCTTGGCAAAGGATAAAATACAGAAGCAACACAAAAGAGCAAGAACACACAGACCACGTTTTTGCAGCAGTTGGTGCATCAGAAATGTCTTCCAAAGAAAAGGTAATATGCCACACTGAAGTCACATGAATGAAAACCCAAGAAACTGACCCATGGGAAGTTACACAGCATACAGTTTTCTAAGGTTTCTCCCTCTGGTGAAAGGGAGGTTCGTGTCACATCCTCCCTCCAAGGATAGGAGGGGAGAAACAGCTGGTGAAAACTCACTTGCCAGTGCTCAGCAATGTTCTAACAGGGCCCTGGCACGTTCCCCACAGCTGGGCAGCCAACTGAGCTGCCTTCAGCACCTGACACTGAGGACAAAAAGCCATTGCTACAGTTTTTCTGACCATTTAGTAGTAACTACATAGAAACAGACACTTTCTCTTGCCAATCTCCACAAAGAACACTGGAAAGTCAGCTTTACAACTCCCCAGCAAAAAAATCCCAACAAAGCAACATTGCAAATGTTAGAGAAACCAAGGCTGACGTGAAAAAACCAGATGGTTGGTGTGCATCTCTTAACCTACTATTATGCAACACAGGTAACCCAAACATTGCTTCCAACACAACGAATACACACAATTCAGGATCACAATGGCCTGCAGAGGTTAACACTGCTTTTACTAAAGGATGAGAGCATCCCAGATCTTTATAGACAGACTGTAAATACAGCAGCAAAACTATAAATGTCTCCCATAGAGAGAGGATGCTAAAAGCCTGAACTAGCTTAGTGTTTCCTTGCACTCCAGGAGCATTTCTAGTCATGCAGTCCTAAAGCCTTCCCTCCTTTCATTCCGGACCAGCTACCCCACAGACAAACCCAGCACGTGTTCTGGGTGCCCCGCAGCACCCCGGAGCTGCCCGAGCATCCCAAACACCGCACAAAGGGCTGCGCACCCCGAGCCGCCATCCCCATCGGGGTTCAGGGACCTGCAAGGGAGCTGTGCCGTACCGCGTCCTTTTTTGCTCAAGGGCTTTTCCGAGAGCACCAGCGCTGCAGCGAGGCACAGCCGGAGAAGCCCCGCTCCTCAGGGCATGCCGCAGCCGAGCTCTCAGGCAGCGGGGCTTTCCATCTTCCCCTGCGTCCGCGCCAGCAGAGTCCGGCCGATCCCTGTTCCCTCCCGAGAGCCGCTCAGCGCATCACAAGGCCTCCCGAGCACGCAGCTCGCCGCCGCCAGAGCCGCGGCGGACCGGTGGCTGCGGCCCTCAGGGCGCTCCCCGGCACCGCCGCCTCGGGCAGGGAAGGCGGGTCCGGGCCGCGCCCCGCCCCGCGGCCGAGCCGGGGCTGCGGAGGTGCTGCGGGGGCTGGAAGGGCAGGAGCCGGGGCTGCGGAGGTGCTGCGGGGGCTGGAAGGGCAGGAGCCGGGGCCGCGGGGGCTGGAAGGGCAGGAGCCGGCGCTGCTCGGGGCCGAGCGCCCGGGCCCCTTTGTCACAGGCGTGCGGATGGGCTTGGGGGGGAAGTGTCCTTTTATAGGCTTCACCTGTGCTCGCTGCAGCTTCAGCGCTCTGAAGACATCTCGGGATGTAGATGTAGGCACAGGCTGAGACCCCGAAATAGGAGCTCCGTGGCTGAGTCCCGTCAATACACTGGCGGTGTAGGCTGAAGGAACGGCAGGACGACCCTCACCACACGGCCCAGAGGACCCTCAGAAACCCCCCTTGCGGAGGAGCGTGTGCCCAAGGGACCCTATGGAAAGGAGTTCCGAGAAGCACTCTCCCGGTGCCCGCAGCGCTGCAAACCATGCCTGCCCCTAAAACCCACAGTGCGATCCTACACCAGCTTTTACCGTACCGGCAGCAGCCACCCGCTGCCCGTCACCGGGGGCGGACAACGGGCGCCATTTAACGGGAAAAGCCCCGAGCACACACAAAACGGGGGTGCAGGGGCCGGTAACAGCCGGTTAAACCCCCACAGAGCCCCGCCCGGCGCTCCACTCGAGGCCGGGAGCACCATGGAGCCAGGCGGGACCGAGCGGGCCCGCCCCGGGGGAGCCGCGGAGGAAGCTCCGGGCCCGCAGGGGACGGCGGAGGCCGCAAGCGCGGGGAGACACACGGCGGGGCCGCGGCGCCTCCCGCCCGGGCCGGGGAAGTGACGTCCCGGCCTGCCCCGGAAACGCGGGCGCCGCCCGGAACCCGCGCCCGGCCGCCGCAGCCATGTAGGTACCGTTACCGGAGGGGACGGCGGCGGAGCGGCCATGGACGGCGCTGACGAGAGGTACCGGCGGCCGCGCGCCGCGGCCCTCAGGGGCGCACGGAGGGGGACGGGCGCAACCAAGCGCTGGGCAGGGGCGCGCCCCGCTCTTAGCCCGGGGAGGGTCGGGGGGTGCATGCGTGGGGAAGGGAAGAGCCTGGGACGACCCCCCCGTCCCCGCGTGCGGGTGGTACGGCCGGGCGGGAGGGCGGGAGGCGGCGGCCTCGCTCCGCCCCGGGGCGGGACTGGGCCGCTTCCCCCGGCGCTGACGGTGGCGGCGGCGCGGGGCCTCGCTCCGCCCCGGGGCGGGACTGGGCCGCTTCCCCCGGCGCTGACGGTGGCGGCGGCGCGGGGCCTCGCTCCGCCCCGGGGCGGGACTGGGCCGCTTCCCCCGGCGCTGACGGTGGCGGCGGCGCGGGGCCTCGCTCCGCCCCGGGGCGGGACCGGGCCGCTTCCCCCGGCGCTGACGGTGGCGGCGGCGCGGGGCCTCGCTCCGCCCCGGGGCGGGACCGGGCCGCTTCCCCCGGCGCTGACGGCTCCCCGTTCTCTGCCCCTGCAGCGCCGCCGCGGCCGTCCCGCAGCCCAACCTCACCCCCCGGCACCGGCAGCTCATCCCCACGCCCTGCGGCCCGGTGAGTGCCCGCGCCCCGCTCCCAGCCCCGCTCGGGCCGTGTGCTTTCCCCGGTGACGGCCGCGCGGCTCCCGCAGGAGCAGCCGGGACGCGGCAGCAAACTCGGCCTCGTGTCCCCTGGAAGCTCCTGGCACCCACCGTGCCTCGGTTGAACCAGCACAGCCCCCCCTGCCCGCTCAGCTTCCCAAGGGTTCGGCTTCAGTAAAACCTCGTTTTCAAACAGCGACGTTAATTCATCGGAAGCTCCCGCAGCTGCGCGAGTTCCAGGAACGTTACCCGCGTGTACAGAAAGCACAGCCAGCTGGAGCCGCGTCGTAGCTCAGCCCTTCCTCCAGGCGCCACTCTGCTGCCATGTACCTCTCCTTATCGCCAGCACCACAGGAAAGCCAAGCGTTTGTCTCCACCACTGCCTAGGATGAACAAAAAACCCTGTTTCTCACTCAAATCCTTTGCAGCTTGCTCCAAAGGGTGAACCTGTCTTGACAGTTGTTCCAAAGGCCACAGTAAGGGGCTCTGGGAAGAAGCTACTTGCTGAACTTTGCTGTGTTTTGGCAGGTGCAGGTGTGGGTATTGGCAGTCTGAGTTTCAGGAGATGAAATAACACTGTGGCCCTTGTGAGGCACTGAGAAAATCAGAAGGCAGTCTATAGGCATAAACCACAAAAGTTAGGCTGAGATTAATTACCAAATAATAGCCATTTCCCTTCCTTGGGAGTTCTGCAGTTTCAGTTTAACTGTGGAGACTGTCTCTTCTGTTTTCCAAGGAAAACCCTCCACTTGTGCCACGTAGCCAAGTTGCTTTAACGTGTTCCTCAGGCACAGCAACTAGCTTATACTGCATTACATGTTTAAATATGTTCTTCCTTCACAGATAAAGCCATGTTCAGAGCTATCACTTCCCGTGAAGATCTACTTCTGTGTCACTATTTTGTCTCTGCTAAGTGTGATAGGGCTAACCATAGAGACACTCGTTCGACAGACTGAGGAAGATTTCACCATTTCTCTTATTCAGTTGGTGGGAGTTGGTAAGAAACAAACTGTTTGTCTTTTAATAAATCAAAACAAGGACCTCATTTATTTCAAAGCCCTTTTTTTTTTGGTCTTGTAAGCAAAATCCAGAGTTCCTTGGATATTTCAATTACAGCCTCAGTAGCCACTTGTGTCCATATTCCTGGATCCATTTGTATTAAAATAGAAATTAAACTTAAGTGAAAATACATCAGCTGCAAGTGTTTCAGGAAGTGCTCCCCAGTGGCTTGAGCAGGTCTTGGCTGTTGGCTCAGTGTAGAAAATAATAGCCTGTGGATGTAACACGCTCATCATAAGCAGTCATTGCTTTCCTGCTGTCACCCAGAGGGAACAAAGACAATAGATTTGTTCCAGATTCTATAATTAGACACATGCAAACAATGCTTTTATCCCCAAAAGCTGGTTTGATTTGCAGCTTTTCACAGGGGCTCAGCACACTGACAAAAACGGCCACGTTAGAACACAGCACTGGTGCCTCCAGTCTGTCACACTGATTTCGTTGGCAAATGCTGTTCTGTGCTTCAGAGAAAAAGGAAGAACCTTCATCATAACCCAAATGAATCACATGATGCTGAAAGCATGCTTGCTAAGCCCTTCCCCCCCCCTTCTGTTGATAACAGTTAGTGTTCTGTGCTGCACAGCACACTGGAAGAAGTGCAAACCTCTCAAACTTCTGGTTTAAATCACCAAAAATAGGGTGTTTTCTTAACACATTACTTCAAAGTGTTACTGTTTCAACATCTTAGCCAGTACAGACAAAACCATTCAAGGAGCATGTTGAAACTACAATTGGCTCACGCTGAGATGGTAAGATGTGTGAGCTAACCTCCATAAACATGCCAAAACCATGTTTTCTGTATGGCAAAGACTGACAGAACTGGGAGTAGTTCTTTAAAGGAAAAGAGATGCCCTGGCTGTAATAATCTCTTACCACTACAGATACTCACTTTAAAGGGGACTGGAGATTTAATTTACTGAAAACATGTTCACTTAGCAAAGCCAAGGGGATGTCTTTCATTTCACAAAGGTGCATTTGCTGTCTCTGCAAGAGTCTGAATGCTCAGAAAAGAGCTGGTTTCCAAATTATTTCTACAGACTTCTTCTGATTTAGCAACTGAATTTGCAAAACAAGGAAATACTGTCTGAAATCCTTCAGGTGTCCATGAAGTCATGCCAGAAACAAACCAAGTCATGTGGCTCACTTGGTAATTTCCCAATCATCTCCAGTTCTCTCAGTCACTGTTAAAACATGAAAAAGGAAGCTCCCTCACTAGGAAGTTTGTTTAGAGGGACTGAAGTTATGATGCTACCTTGAAAACTTTTACAACAGTTTGTCCCAGCCTGGGGAAACGAGATTGCTGGATGGCCAGGAAGTAGCCCTCTGGAAAAAGGAATCTATTGTTGCTTTGTCTATGATAAGAATTAACTAGTGTTTGCAGGAGCAGCCAATGTGAGAACAAAGCACCAGTTTCTCTTTTGATGAAAGAAAAACCTTTTCCTTATTGAAGCTTTGTCAGATCAGTGCAGAGTTCAACAGTGACTTGTGGGTTTGGGTATGGTTTAGAAAAACATAACTCAGGAGCTTTCCCAGAGCAGTTGTGTTCTGGACTCGAGTCTGGTTTGCAGGGAGGGGTGTTTCAAAAAGTCCCACCACTCAACCAAACTGTTAGGAACCCAGCCTACGTTCAACTCAACGTGCAGGTGGTTTGTAGTGGTCAGAACCACACAAACAAGACCACAGAGGAATGTGTACGAGTAGTAAATTGCTTGTTAGTCACTTGAATGACTCTCACTGGGAAGATGATGTCATTTCAGTTGCTTCATTTAATTCAACTATACTATTGCACATAATGTTCAATGTGCTATTGATAGAATATCATTCCACAGCTGCCAAACTGCACAGCTAATATGTTGCCATTTCAAAGTGTTACTTTAAGTAAGGGAAGTAAATTACTTTCAGTCATTTTAAAAGCTAACAAGTGATTCCATTTCTTGCATGCCAAATGCAGGGGACACTGCTCATTTGAAGTATCTGATTTGGGCTCCTTGGCAAGAATAAAGAGATGCTCTTGACTGAGGAGCCCAAGTTACTGGGTCTTGATACTTGCATTTTGTCATCTGGATGAGGCATGTTGGAAAACTGCACCCTGAGCAACCTGTGTTCAGCTGGTAACTGCCCTTTCCTTCTCCTCCCAGTGTTCTGTGTGTACTACGTGACTAGAGGAATCCTGCAGGAGAACCGCCAGGAGCTCATCGTCTTCGTCCTTTCCATCTTGCTCGTGATGTTTCGTTCCGTTGTCAACTTCACAGTTCTCCCTGATGAGCAAAAGCCAAAGCTCCTGGTTAGTCTCCTGCTTTTAATGAACTTTGCTTTTCCCCACAGCTTGGATTTGAAAATCTTAGAAAGGCAAGACCCGTGTGCTAAGAGAAACACCTGAAAGCTGGCTGTAGTTATTACCACGTGGTTGCAACAAATCGTGGCCTGATCTCTGCCACTTAACAGCCTGGCAAACTGTCACCTTTAACTGTTGGCTATTAAAATGTTTATAGGCAGCCTGGTTTGCTTTACCTCTTTATTCTTTTGACATCTTTACTTCTCTTTCCCATCAGGCTCGCTTCGTTCTGATCCTCTTGGTGGGCTCCTTTGACGTCATCTGCGCCATCATCCTCATTCAGAGTCAGAGCATGATGGCCTTTCGAGTGGGTGGTGCTCTAGAAAGCCTACAGTCACAGTACTTCATGCTGAACCTCTGTTTTTCCATGTTGACCTTTGATCTTCAGGCACAGGTATAGAAATCTCTCCCCTCAGGTTCCCCCAGACTAGCTGAGCTGACCTGTTAACTGCCTAGAGCAATCCTACCTCTACCTTACCTTTTTAGATAAGATCAGCTTAATAATGGCACCTCTCCTGGTGTTCCTGGCTATAGGGAAACTTATGTTAAAACCCATAAAAATGAATCAATATCTAATTGCTCATGGGGCACACAGGGAAGTATGTCTGTCCTGGTGTCCTATTTCATACTGTCCATCAGTTTCTGAGGAAAAATCCCAGCCCTGAGACCTGTGCCCAGCTTACTGGTGGTGGCAGTTTATGTCAAGTATTTTTCAGTGGACACCATGGTCTCATATTAATAACTTCACTAAATCTTTGCCTGTTCTCTTTCAGCTCTGCTTGTGTATTCTGCTGATAAGCCTGCATGAGATCACCCTTCTGCATAACATCATCTCAGCAACAGGGGTTCTTTGGGCCTGCCTGAAGGTGACCATTAGCATCATTGCAGTAAGTGTTAAGCTAGAGCGACACTAGCAAGGTCAACTTTTGAGACTACAAGTTCTCACCCTGAGCAATTACCAAAGGCTGGGAAGTCACAGCCATCCCATTCCACCTAATATTGCTAAGTGGAAGGGAGCTGGAATGGATCCCAGCAGAAAACAAGAGCACCAATAATAACGACTTCAGGTTCCTTATGTGTCTCTCACTGAGCACACAGGATGAAGCAATGTCACACCATCTTTGTTCCTTTCCAAGAGACACTGTTTTATTAGTCCTTGATCACCTACTTTAAACAAAACCTATAGGATCACAACACCTTCAATATTTCTACCTCTCTGACAAGGTTAGGTGAAAACTGGCAACTGTCCTCCAAATTATTGTAAAGATGGATACACAGACACAGTGAGACTGCACAGGCCTTATGCCCTTAGGAAACCACACCTGAGTGGTCCTTTATGGGGGCAGCTTCTTTAAGGTGAGTGGCAGTTCTGAGGTTAACACAAGGACTTGTGAACCTGAAATGCAGGTTTTCATGTCAGTTAGACTGAACTTCCTCAGAGCTCTGTTACAAGAGTGATTGCAGAATCAGGGCCAAAGTACATCAGATTTGCAAGTCAGTTATTACCAGGAAGGAGATGAAGGAGTTTGGGGTCTCTTGTTCTTTTTAGGCTCCTTGTGTGTTTGCTTTAGCCATTCAGACAAATTCCTGACAACTGAACTAGAGCTTTTCAAGTCTTTAATTGCTTTCCTTGCTAAAAATGGAGCTAGCACCAAGCACTGTGCTTTTAAAATACTTCAGTAATATCAGGTGAATAGTTGCACAGAATCATCTTTCTCCTGGATTTTGTAGGGTTGTGGCCACAGCTTTCCAGCAGGGTAAAAACTGAATTGTATCAGGTGTGGAAAGAAGAGAGTAATCAGAACCAAGTCTCTTTTCCTGCTGGGGTTAAAAGTGTAAACCTTTCAGGTACTTTCCCCACAAGCTGCTCGGACCAGTTGCCATTCACAGATCATGAGTTCTTTGGTTCTCCCTGATATGCATTTAGGTATTAAAAAAGGCACTTTTTCTTTCCTGTTTAAGTAAGAGACACTTCAGTTACATGGTCTCAGCTCTTAACAAACACAACATTCCTTATCCTTTCATCAGAAGCAAATGTGTTTTGCAATAGTTCAACTAGTAAATGTCCTGGGGACAAGTAGGTATTCTTGACCTTTGCTCAAAACTATCTTAAGTTACAACTACTTGAAAGCTACTTTTTACCTCATCTAGGTACATTACTGACTCCTCTGCTGGCTGAAGTTAAAAGCCTCTTATCTAGTTAATAAGTAAGAATAGTGCTACATTTCAGCACAAGGCAGCACTGCAGGGCAACAGCAACTTAGCAAAGGCAGATACATTTCATGAGAGTTTGGTAGGTTTGCATCCAAGGTTAAATGAGTCTCAGGCTAGAGCATGTAGACAAGACTGAGAAGTGACAAGAGGAACTTCTTACCCGGTTCAGACAAGGTTTTCCACAGTCAGCTTCTTACAGATGATGCAGCAGTAGAGAAGCATGTATTGTTGTCTTGTTTGGTGCTCTCAGAAGCTGCACCTGTGACGAGGCTGTTGTGGGATAAGGTACAGAGACAAACATAAAACCACCAGAAAGTGTCAGCATAACAGAAGGAAAAACTTGGCAATGCCTCATGCTCAGTCCCTTGTGGTAACTGCAGCACCTGAAAGCACAGCTAAACCTCATGCTCCCCCATTTCTGCACTGATGCACATGCCATTTCACAAGGGGATTCCCCCCCCACTCACATACATGCTGTCTCACGTACTCTAGTGGATTTATTTGTCTTATCTCCATTATTTCTCTCTCTTTTCCCATCAGTTACTAATCCTGTCTTTCCCCCTCGTTTCTCAGCCTTTGTTTTCCCTTCCTTCCTAGTCTTGCCCTGAAAGTAGCACTATGCAGTACCACAGAAAGCTGAGACAATAGTAGAAGTGGCAGAGAACAGACAAATTCCCTTAGGGGACAGTCCCTTAATGCTTTTGTAGAGATTCATACATTGACCATTGCAGAAGATCAATATTGGTTTTGGAGGAAATCTGTGGTTGATGAGATGCATCAAATCTTACCACAGCACTGGCACAGTCACTTCAACTCCCAGTGACTCAGCTGAGTTTCTTTCTTTTGCTCAGACCTGCCCTTACAGCTCAGGACTGCTGAAACTTGTCACTTGCTAGAAAGCAGTCCATGGTTTCTTCTTTCCCAAGTCATAAAGATAATTGTGAAAGTCAGATCCTCTTGCTTCTCCCACATTTAGTTCCCAGCAACTTCGCTGTAGTAGAAATAAAAGGTGGAGAAAAAAAAATCAGAGTGCTTTCAGTCTTTTAGCTATGAAAACATTAATTTGTTAAGAGAAACATCTGAGCATACCCAAAGAGAAAGTACATCAACTTAGATACAATTCAGAAGAGTCAGCTGCTTCTCCATTTGAGTGAGCTGGGAGTTGTGTTGTAAGGATTAGAAGGCAGAGCTGAAGAGGATGCTGAGACGGCTCAAACCACACACAGCTGTCAGGATGTGCCTGTGAAACAAGCAATTCTGATTTCATCAACATCACTCCTGGCCCAGCTCAGTGGAGAACAGAGACTGTATTTCCTGCTAAAAACAAAGAGGTAGCGAAGGCAAGTGGAGAGCAAAGTTACACCTGAGAACTCAGCTAGACCAACACCTGAAATGCCATTGCAAAATTAACCATCTCTAGCCTTTGTAGAGTATAAAGCTGTACCTATCTCATCTTATTTTACAGATTCTAAAAGAACTGAAACCTCTGGTGTGGATTTTCCTGGGTCAGAACATACCTGAAGTAGCTTATCTCATCTACCTGCTGTACACGGTAACTGATCAGACTTACTCGCTCAATAATAGGGAGCAAGGCTGGAGGCCTCCTGATCATTGCTGGATCCTTGGGCCCAAAACATGGTGCCTCATTCCTGAGCACAGCCCTTCACTGCAGTTCCTGTTAGAACTGGTGAGAGTGGCAGGCATGTCCTACCTCTTTAGGATCAACTAGACAGGAACCGTATCAAATTGCTCTTGAACGGATCGGTTAGAGGGAGGGGCACTGGAAGTCTCTGCAGCTGGCAAAGTGTCCAGAATGATTCCAGTACAAACACACAGATCCTCAAAAACGCCCTCCCTCCTTCACAAGAGGTCTCAAGTGGTGCCAGGGTATTTGCCCACCTCAAGTCATTATCTTTGAAAAGCATTCTGAGGCAGCACCCCCAGCTGTGGATCCTGATGCAGCCACCACAAGAGGCAGTGCAAGCCCAGCAGCCTCCAGCGCGGGCATTTTTTGGCACTGTAATAGCGATACAGCACGTATCACTGGGGCACCTCAGCACCTCCTACAGCACATATATGAGAGGAGGGAAGGAAGAAGGGCAAGGGCAAAGCAGACTGTTCCTCATGGGAAGGGTTCAAATGCTGATAGCAGTGTTTCTCATACTTCACAGGGACAGTCCTGAGATGCTGATTAAAGTCCAGTGACTGCAGCCACCCCAGTCCTCGGGGTTCTGTTAATTCATGTACAGAGTCCAATCTGGTGAAGTCTAGTTTTCTTATCTGCAGAGATGACTGAAGGTAGAATGCATTTAACTGGAGTCAATTGTGCAGCCAGGGAATCACGTAATGAAGAGAGTAAAAGGGTTTAGAAGTGACCAGGTTTATTCCCCCAAGTTACCATCTACTGCCTTCTCTCAGAAGCTGAAGTGTCTGATGGCATTTCGGGGCTGCAGGGTGTTGATTGCTGTGTGTCTCCATTCTCCTGCAGGTGATAAGGGAGTGGGGCAAAGGGAATTCTTACACTCTGGAGGCTGCTTTCATTACCGGCTCCTGCATTTCTGTTGCAATAAAAGCTGTTTTGTTTTGGGCACTGATCCACGTCTACCGCAGCTTTGGGCAGGGGCTGAGAGAAAGAAGTAAGTACTTTAAAAGGTTAACTTCATAGTGAAGGTTGTAGCCTGTTTTATCACAGTCACAATGAAGTAGAGAGCTTGAGTCAAGAAAATAGTCACAATAAAAGGCAGATCCTTAATGACATCAAGCACTGCTGCAGCCTCAGAGTTTACTGTCCTGATGAAGTTCATGAGCTTGGATGGATCACACATGATTTCTCCACAAAGAAAACTGGCATTAGCCAAAGTTGCTTCCAGCCTATGCAAGAAATGCTGCTGTGCAGAACAACAGATGTGTGTGGAAACATCTCCTCTAGACAATACAGATGTCATCTTTCTTCTGTGTAACTGCTTTATAATAACTAAGAGAGACTGAATAGAGGGACCTCAAGAGCTACTCACCTCCTTTCACATGAAGGACATAAATGCTGCTAGGTATTGCTGTTGACTGATCTCCCTTTCTTCCCACAGTGTTTTCTTCCTATGGAAGGATCGATTCCTGAGCTGCAGCTCTTACAGAGTGAAATCACAGCTGAGGACACTGTGATCAAGTCCTTGCACTGAGGATGTAAGAGAAGGGATCAGTTTCACTGAGGCAGAGGAAGTTGCTCAGAAAATTCTTGCATGTTTCTTGGTTTGTACTGTGCTGGGGAACTATAGCAGTGCAGCTGGTAACTTGAGCTTAAAAAGCAGAGTGTGCTGGGGAAATTAACACTAATCCTCTCGATTCACTGAGTTTTGCTGACAGGATAATGCATCTTTCACTCCTTATTTCCCTGATGCTGCTTTGTAACTGCAAGAGGTTCACAACATGCATGTGAGTGGGGAATCTTGTTGGTATGAATGCTGTTTTTCTGGATAGACACAAACACAATGAAACGAGCCTGCACACCCACTTTGTGTGCCTGAGCCTGGATCTGGATTGCCCTGCCACCATTTCTCAACTCAGATCTGTTGCTGCACAGAGGTCAGGCCCCAAAGCTGTCCTGGTAACAGCTGTGTTCCCTGATCTCCACTCTGTGCAATGGCTTAACCCCAAGAGCAGAGTCAGGGCTCTTGTTCTGACTTTGGAACACTTGAATTATTGTACTGTTCTTTTAAAATCCCAGTGTAACCTCCTTCCTTCCCACAGCACTCTAACTGGTGTGCCATTTCATACCCGAGGATGACACTACAACTAAGCCCTTAATATTGTCATGCAAAAGCTTGGGGGCTTTACTGATTGAGCCCTTTAGCTACTGGCTGTTTTTAATAAAGTGTCAACACAGTTTGTGTGTGGATAATCATTCCTTAAACCAACAGCAGCAGTTCAGGGGGAAGCCTGTTTACAGACGGGCATGGAAGCAGCTGGAACTGCACTTCACATGTGCTGTGAATGTTGGCATCACACTCCTCTTCAGAGGCACAGCAGTTGTTAGTAACTTCTTAAACTCTCTACTAGAGAACAACTTCTGAAACACCCAAATTCAGTTCCAAGCTTCCATTTGGGCCCTTTGGAGACTGGAAAGGATTTGCAGGTACAGTGACATTAACAAATCCTTACGTGAAGACACACCGCCCTTAATCAGCAAAGACCTATTTTACCAGTGCAGTTTAAACAAGTTACTGTGAGTAAGCTACATCAGCAAGGTGAGCTGGTATTGCCAATATAGCCCAGTCTGCATTACAGCCTTTCTCTGGTTCAGCTGTGCGTTGAACAGAAGTTATCCACACTTTAAGCAGTTACATAAGCAAAACTTGAGTGCTGTTGAAACCTCACTTGCCTGCTTGGGAACTGCTGCTGTGTGGATTAAAGGCCTTGAAAAGGAACTTTGTACAGTCAGATAATTTGGAATGTAGTCACAGAATGTGGGTTGTGTTTGATATAAAGCAGCTGGTACAATTATCATCAACACAGCTTCTCGAAGAAAAAGCAAAGACTCACATCATCCTGTGACTTCCTTTCCTTTAGTCAGTGACTGTAGCTCTCTGCTTGGCTGACCAGTGATCCAAATCAGATTGTTATCAAGCAGGAATAGTTGTACAGGCAAAACTGCAGCAGCCTCAAAGCCAGTGATGTAATTGCAGCGTGTGATAAATTCAAAGACAACTCCTAATCTGGATCTGGATCTAATCTAGAGAAAGTAGTTAAGTTTTGGCTACAGATGTCATGATACACACTCTGAAAATTAAAGTTCAGCAATTTATTCAATAATTCCTTTACTATTATAAAAAGCATAAATAAAAAGTGCTGAATATAGTTTTATCTTTAAAAAAATACAGCAGCCAGGTTTGCTGCATGTGAAGACACGAAATCCTTCACACTGGGAAACAATTACAAATGTATTTTAATTCTACAAATTTACAAGGGAAAAACCAAAACAAACCCAACAAAGACAAACCAGAAACTGTTCCAGGATTCAAGTTCTCCCTTGTCACATCCTGTAATGATCCTTGGCTTTTCAAGCTACTTCCAGTCCTCTAAGGGAATGCAGCAGTTAAACTCCACACCCAGCCAGAGCCTTTCACTCTGTGGTTGGACTCTTTCCCTGTGAAAAGTATCTGGTCTCTCTGAAGAACAGAACTGGGGGACTCAGAAATCCACTCACATGAACGGTTCTTTTCTTCTCCACCTCTTTCATGTTGAGTTTAAAACTTGAGGCTGAAGCCAGGCCCTGCAGCAGATGCTCCTTGGTTTGTGGTGGTCAGGTGAAAGCCTGTGTCCTTCAGATCATCGTCACCCTGTGGAAACCAACCACAATGCTTTCAGCTGTGTCTCTGCAGCTGCATTTCCCTCTGCAGCACAAAGATCTAAACCACCATGAAAAACAGAAGTCTCTCTAGGAGATGGAAAACAAATGTTTGGTGGAGTGGCATCATAGCCAAGGCCAAGGCTGAGTGTTACTCATGTCTTTAAACAAGCTGTTGCAAAAGTTCTCTTTTCTAAAGGATGAAAAGGATGGTGCTGTGCTGAAACCAGGCACCATTTCCCTCTCGGGCTACGGCCTGAAAGGGTGGTTCTGGGACTGCACCAGCGCTGGGAGCTTGCAGAGGGCAAGGTGCACCTCCAGAGTGCCTTTTGCACACAAGGCCAGGTGGGGTCAGGATGCCAAGCCCCCTGGAAGTGCTGGTGCCGTGCTGTGCTGTGCTTACCAGCTGGCTGTAGCCCAGGCCTCCCTCGGGCGGCCTGGGGCTGGTGCCGCGCTTCACCCGCTGCTGCTCGCTCTTGGCTGGCCACGTGGGAAACATGGAGGGGTCGATGGGAAGGGGAGTCTCCCTGAAGTACTCGTGCTTCAACCCATCCTCAGCTGTGATCCTTCTGGCTGGGTAGTATGTCAAAAAGCTGAGAAGAATTTAGGAGACAGTGAAATAGAGAAGAAGAGAAACGCCACAGCCCCAATATTCTGCTTGTATAACTGGAGTGGTTGGACTCGATCCCAAAGGTCTGTTCCACCCAAAACACTTCTATGAAACACCCCATTGCACTGCAAGTCACCCTGCAGCAGTGGGAGCTGTGCCCCCCGTTGCCCCAGGCCAGCCTGGCTGCCAGCACACACTTGTTCATCAGGTCGAAGCCCTGGTCGGACAGCAGCGCCCCGAATCTCTTGCGCAGGTTGTTGTAGGGATATTCTGTGAATGTCATCTTCTTCACTGCTGGCAGCTCGTTGTAACCTGGCCAGATTTTCTCACTTGGAGTACCCAGATCCTGTAAATTCACACAGCAACTTCATAAGCACATCCTAGAGTGCAACCCTTAGGGAAGGATGCAGAGAAGAGATGAAACAGAAAGCGTGGTCTTTGCCTACTTGGAGGCATTGCAAAACAAGTCAGTCACCAGCCTTTGAAGGCTGAATGAGCACCAAGCACTCTGTTTCTTCCTCAAGCACCTGTCCCTAAGAGCTTTCAGCTGGGAACCTTACCTTGAAAATTTTGTTGATCTGATCGATTTCTGACTTCCCCGGGAAAAGCGGCTTCTGCGTGAGCAGCTCCCCGAAGATGCAGCCCACTGACCACATGTCTATGGCTGTCGAGTATTCCTGGAGAGGAGGAATGAGTTACCCCTCAGGAGATCAGTCAGACGCTGTCCCTGAGTTGCAGAGGCTTGGAAAGCACAGACAGGCACTCTGAAACCCTTTGCCCATCTGCCACAGCAGCCATCTCAGGTTATGGGCACAAAACCTGGGCTCCATTGAAGAGGAGGCCTGTGCCATGGAGCCACCTTATAAAAACAGCTCCGCAGGACAGCCTACAGCCCTCTTCCTTTCGCCCCCATTTCTTTTGGTGGTAGCCCAATATTGTTATCTGGCATGCTTGTTGTCACTGAAGCTGCACAGAACCCCACTGACAGCAGCCAGATTTCAGTGCTGATGGAGGCTGGTAGTTGGGAAGATTGCCAGAATGTTGCAAGTTCCTTTTTGTGCTCTCAGGTGGCACAAACTTTAGCCTAAGGTTAAGAACTAAAAATGCAGCTGCCAAAGATGTCAGGAAGAGTTTGCCCCCAGCCATGACAAGGCCAGCAACACAGGATAAAAGCTCCATCTGTCACCCACCCCCCTCCTGACTCTGCACTCAAACTTTGCTCATAACTGATGAAACAGATTGCAGAGTGGCTCCTGCAGCAGCCAGGGGAAGATGCAGAGCTGTACCTTAGCTCCAAGCAGCAGCTCTGGAGCCCTGTACCATCGAGTGACAACCAAGGGTGTGTAGGGCTTCAGCGGGGAGCCGTACTCGCGGGCCAGCCCGAAATCCCCCACCTGAAAGAGAGCAGGAGATGAGCAGCAACACCAACACTGCCCAGCCTGCAACGATGCCAATGCTGCCCAGCCTGCAGTGCCAGCACCATGGTGCCTATCATACTCCTTCCAGCCCTCACTGGATTTCATGCTCTACAGAATTCCACATCCACTGGAGCAGGATGATGTGTCCCAGCCCAGCACAAAGCTCCCAGCTGTGGCACACCAGTGCCTTTGCTATTCGAGTTCACCCTTTTGGAACTGTCTGTTTTACAAGCCTCATGCCTCTTCAAACATTAATGACAAACACTCTGCCCAGCTCCTGGCATGGCAACAGTGCAGTGGGAGCTCTGCAGCACAAGCTTCCTCAGCATGTGTCCTCACCTTTAAGATGCCTGAGTGGCTCAGCAACAGGTTGGAAGTTTTCAAGTCTCGGTGAAGGATCCAGTTGTCGTGGAGGTGTTTGACTCCTCGCAGTAACTGAATCATCAGGGTCTTCACTTCACCTGAAATGAGGGTAAAAAAGCCAAATGCATTTAAAAGAATGAATCTATCTCTAATATTCCTTGCTTGGAGAACAGGGAAGAGGGCAGGGGCAAGGAAATGTCATCAAGAGGAAAATGGGAACAAGAGCAGCCAATGAAGCAAAATTCCTTTGGGTAACTGGAATGCACCAAACGCTGCTCAGAGATGAGTGCCTCAGAGCCAGGGCAAGTGGCCAAAATTGAACTCCAGTGTTCTTTTCTGGCTTAACACAGGAGAAACTCCTGTTTAGAGAACGAGAGGGGACTGTGGCAACCAGCACCTGGCAGAAACGGCTGCTTCATCGTTTCCATCAGGCTCTTGAGATCGTGCTCCACATAGTTCATCACAATGTAGATTTTATCCATGTTGCTGCCCACCACAATTTCCTGAAACACAGAAACAAATGAGCAAAACAAGCACACAGGATTCCCAAAGCATGCAGCAATGAACTTAGAGATGTGCTGGCAAGAAGGTAAATGGAGCCTGTGGTTGAGAAACCCACAGAAAATGCATTTTGTGATGAAAAAAACCCAAAGCAAAGCCCAAACCCCTTTCTTTTGCAAACCATCAGCTGCTGCAGCCACAGGAGCTGCCTGTGCTGTTCCCACAAGCAAACTCTGCCACCCAGGCTGACATTTTGATGAGGCACTTGAAAAGCCAAGGGGCCATACTTCAAGAACAAAAGGAGTTTTGAAGCAGAGCATTGTGGCCTTACCCTGACAGTGACAATATTCAGATGCTGTGCTTTCAGGATGGTATTTATTTCTCTCAGGGAGGTAATGGGAAAACCTTCCTTCTCCTTCTCCATTTTCAGTCGCTTCAGGGCCACGATCTCGTCTGCAAAGAGAAACACAACTGTTAACTGCAGGTTCTCCATCACAGCAAGAAAATACATGTCAGCAGCTCCTGTCACTAATTGATCTGTCAGGGTCCTGTCACTAATTGATTTGTCAACTATCAAAGCAAATATCTCCTTCACTTGAGAGGAGCTTATGGGGGCACTCGATGGTTGGCTCTTGCACCATTCACAGGCAATGCAATCCCTTCTTCTTGCTGTCACAAACCAGAGAAGCAAAGAGACTGAGTCTTAGCAACAGAAATCCACGTGTGGCAAGAAGTGGGCTTTTTGAGAGAGAGCTTGAAAAATGAAGAGAGTGAAGCTTCTTCCCACAACAAAACCCTGCAGATGAACTGCTGCTTTTATGGACTGTGACAGAAGATTATGGACAAGAACCAAAGTACTTCAGAGATCTTCAGTTCACCACTGGAGAGCCCTTCACTAACCAGTCTTCTTGTCCTTGGCTCTGTACACGACACCGTACGTTCCCTCTTCGATCCTGTTCAAGCACTGAAACTCCTCCACGCTACGACAGCCCTGAAGAAACACACAACAGTTACTCCTCCAGCATCTGGGGCAGGGGTTGCTTGCTATTTTTAAGCCAACCTACAGTAAACTTCAGCAACTTCACAGCAACAGTTAAAAGTGACCAAGAGAACTCCACAGCGTGACTGTGCCACAGGAGGAAGGTACCTCTGGGGCTGCTACTTGGATCCATTTCCCTGCAATATCCTCAGGCATCCTTTCAGTGACCCTTTACCTGAAGTGCAGGAAGATACTTGGGAAGCTCCTGTTTCAGTTCAACGGGGGAGGAGGCTGGTGAGTCAGGAATGTAGTCTCCTTCTGTCATGGCATTGGAGTGAGGGCTCCCCTCCCCTTCGTCCTCCTCTTCTACTTCACTTCCCGCTGAATCTCGGTCAAACCTCGACTCTGTAACTTTAACAGTCAGAATCAGTGGTGCAAAGAAGGAGCCATTTGCAACAGTCAGGTTCAGCTTTAGACAAAAAAGGGTAGTGAAACTTTGAGCACAACATGAGAGAGGTGGGGAACATGCAATTCCAGTTGCTGTAACAATAAAGCTTAATGAGAAGCCCAACTGTCCTCTCTGCAGGGATGATGCCCCCCAGAACTCACATCCAGTCATTACACGGGATTTGCAGCACGAAATACAGCGTGTCAGAGAAAGAAACCTCTGCACTACGAGAATGAAAGGTAAAACTGAGCCAGTGTGGCTCACTCTGGCTGCAAAGCTCTGTCCTAAGGGGACAGGAGACCAAAAATGACAAAGGAGGAAACATCTGCTCCTTAGACTAGGAGCTGACGTCCTTTAAACAGAGACCTGGGAACAGATCTCAAGGGGTTTCTGAGCCCAGTTCATATTAAAGTCCTCAGTATCTGCACTGTACCAACTGGGATGTGGTTTCCATTCTCCCGCTCCTCCTCTTCGCTCATTTCCTCTTCGCTCACCTCTTCTGCAAAACAGAATCAAGTTCCACTGCATGAGCCTCTGCAGCTCCTCAGGCCACAGCAGCACTCAAAGGCTTGGCTGCCTCACCAGGCCTCCTGCACTAACAAGCAAAGACAGTCACAACACACCAGCCAGGGGCTGCTTTCTGTCACTCACCAGCTGACTGCTCAGACACCTCCTCAGAATTGCTGCCTGTCTCCTCCTCTTCCTCCTCCTCCTCCTCCTCCTCCTCTTCCTCTCCCTCTTCCTCAGAACCTTCGCTGCTGGACTCTTCTTCCTCTTCTTCCGAGCCCGATCCTGACTCTGTCCCGCAAGAATCAAACACACAGCTAAGTGGGCACATGCTCTGACAACAGACTTTGCTCCACAGACAACTCACAGCTGATGACATCCCCCAAAGTGCAGCTCATCACCTGAGGAAGACTCTGCCGAGCTGGTTTTTCTCTCGCTGTCACTGATGTCTTGCAAGTCTGACAGGGGATCCCTCTCTTCTGGTTTCTCTTCTTTCACTGCTGAGATGATAAAAACGAAGAACAAGGTGCTGACTGAACATTGCTTACAGCTGCTCTGGCCACTAAACTGGAGCTGAACACACAGCTCTTCTGAACTGCAGCGCTGCACAACCAACAGCCAGAACTCACGGAACAGACCCGTTTGCTTTTCAAACACCACGTGCCTCAGCCCCTCTCAGTGCAACTGCATAAAAAGTCACATGGTAACAAACAGCACCACAAGACAGTCTCACTGACGTGTGTGCACACAGCGCTGCTGCCCCAGCACCGCCTCCAGCCGCTGGGAAGCCGCCAGTGCCCAGCAGTGCCGGGCAAACGGCGGCTCCAAAGCCCCTCCTGCCCCCTCCCGCTCCAGCCCAGCCGCTGACACTCTGCCACCAGCTCACTCGAAACAGTCACATCACGGCTGTACAGCTACACACACGAACGAGGCGGATGCAGAGCTTTGTGTCAGTCGTGTCCTCGGAGGCGTGGGAAGGGCCAACAAAACTCCCCCTCTCACCAGAACAGTGCCTTTAGCACTCCTTTTCTTCTACAACCTGACAGTATCAGTGAAGCTTAAACTACACGGTGAGGTGAGGTGAGCTGTGAAGGAAGCTTAGTTCCTCCCGGCAAATCCCCCTGGAGCTGGCACAAACCATCTTCCAGGGCATTCAACTACAACACCTTAAAAGCTCAGTCAGCTCTTCCTTTCGTGGTTGAGTGAAGTGACTCACATTGAAACTGCTGAAGTTCCTACTCCTACTGCTAAAAAGCAAAGTTCCACCTGTCACTTGCACCATTACCTGCAAACACAGCATTGCTTTAGCACACAGGGCACCTGCACGTAGTCACCAGCCCTCCAGAGTGTGGCACGGTGGCTGGACAACACTGTCCACACAGCACCAGGGCTACATGTTACTAGTAAAAATCAAACACTGCCCCAGAACAGCTCCTCCTGGTCCCCAGGCAAAGACATCAGAAAGTGGCAGTTGCTACCTGGTTTCCTGCTATCTCCTTGCTCAAGCTTGTCTCTCTGCTGCCGTAACGGACTGCGACTCCAGGGTCTCATTTTTACTTTGTCTCCATATTCTTCCCTCACTGTTCTATGGTGTGCAGAAACTAGTGAAAACAAAACCAGAAGAAATTGTTACACCTCCCTGTGCTCCCTGGGACACTCCTGCCTGCCACAGCCACAGCTGTGCCTGTGTCGTTTTGCCTCACAAACTGAAGGGCAGAGCGGAGCAGTGGAGTGGAACCTAATAACTGTATCTAGGAGAATAAAGGGCTGCAATTTACCTCATGCATAAGAAAATGTGGGTTTGCACTATTTAAGAGAAAGGTGCTGCCACACTTGGGAAAGAGAAGCAAGATGCCCTACACACTATGCAGTCAACACCCTGAAACTAAGGCATTAATGCCAGAGAGAAGTGGCATTAATGAGAGAAGTGGACAGGCCAGGAAGATGCACAGAGGAACAGAACCAGGTTTAGAAGGACCTGACAGAACATTTAGAGCAATACAAACACCTAAAAGAAAGGCCAGATAGATTGAGCAGCGTCAGTAAATACCAAGCACAAAAAGGAGCTGTTGGGTATGAGCCAAGCTGGACAGAAAAGCAGTAAGTGTGGCTGCTTCTGCTACTCCTGAACAATCTCAGTCCCTTCACCACAGGAACAGGCTCTGCTTTTTATTCCTGAAGGCTGGGCAGAGATCCTTTAAGCACAAATGATCTCAGCTCTGTTGCTATGCAGGTGTACAAGCGAATCTGAATTGATTATCAGACCTTCCCCTCTGACCCCACAGCAGCCTTTTCAATGGCTGCAGGACTTACATGATCTTTCTCCCTCCCTTTGCAATTTATTTCCCCAAATCCTTAAGCCACTTATTTTGAGGCTGCAATCTCTATCAGACTGGGTTAGACTCAGCCAAAGAGTTCAGAAGCAACTGGCATCATGATGGACACACACATACACACAGAGCAGCACAGAGACAATGGCAACCACACAATCCTTGTTTCAATAGGAAACCAGAGTCATGGAGAGAGGCAAAGAAAGGCTCCCTGACTAATCCCTGCACCGTGGCATTTCAGGCCTGTGACATTGGTTTATTTCCCCACACAGGATTTCATGTGTTTTTATCCCCCCCTGCTTCGATGTTGTGCACTTCTGGCATTGCCTTAAGGAAGAAATGCTTTCTACACCTCCAGTCCAGCACTGTCAGCAGACATGAGCCACCCAATGTCCCCAGGCAGGCAGTTACCTTCTCTCCTGGCCTCCCGCTCCTTCCTCCTCTCCTCTGCTCTCCTCTCTCGCTCCTTTTGCTCCCTTTGCTCTTTCTGCTGCTCTCGGATTTTTCTCTCTCGCTCTCTCTCCAGCTGCTCCAGACGGTCTCTAGGACACAGGATTATGTTGTGTTACGTTGCAGCTCAGCCAGGGAAGGAGAACTGGCTTGCCACAACTACTCCAAGCCTGTTCCATTTCATTAGTAACAACACTGAGTGCACAGCAGTCACACAAGCAGGAGGGAGCTGCTCATCTCCTGCTTGTTTGTGCAGAGGGGAGGGAGGGGTGGCTGTACCTCTCCCTCCTGGAATGCTCCCTTGCCATCTCTCTCCGTTTCTGTCTCTCCCACTCCCGCCGGGCTTTGTCCTGCTCTTCTCTGTGTCTCTTCCTACGCTCATGTTCCCGTTCTTTCTCTTTCACTCTGGCATGTTTCCCTAAACAAACAAAAAGGGATTCTGCAGTGTTACTGTTCAAAACCTTCACTGCTCCTGTTTTCAAACAGCAAATCTGTGAAGCATGAAACTCATGAGAACCTATTTTCATGACTTTCTTATGGAAAAGTCCTGGGTGTTGGAGAGCAAAGACACTGGCACTGGAAACACAAAAGGCTGTCAGAGGAACACAACACCAACATTTCCAGAAAGGGTATTTTTTCCTTTATGGTCAGGTCAGAGATCATAGCTCAGCCCACTCAGTGCAGCCAGAAAGAAGCTTAACAGACTTCAAAAGAGTGCAGGTAGAGCCTATGTCCCTGTCCCAAAGGGATCACCGTCCTCTCAAACAGATTCACATCCCTCTGTCTCTCCCTTAAGGGCATAAAACACAATCAATCCAAGTTTAAACCCCTCTGCCTCAGCTACATAACGTGTTTCCTTTAGTTTGCAGTTTTTTCCTCTTTACAGAGTGCCTGTGGAAGGTCCCAGCACCGTTGTGCAGAAGCCCCAACACCCACCTTCTGCTGAATGGCTGCGGTGTCTGCGCTTCTCTTTCCTCTTCTCGTCTTTCCGATGGTGGGTTTTTTCTTTCCGTGACATTTGCTGAGGTGGTTTTATAGCCAAGGAATCATCTTCTTCTCCTCTAGAACCCCAGACAAACGAACCAGCTCAGTAAGGTTACATCACTGTCACACAGACTGGGGCTACTGCCTCTCTTCTCCACTGGGAGCAGAATGCAGTCTGCTCTGGTTTGTGAATTCACACCGAAGTTCATTTCCACAACACCCTGACCCAAGGCACTAACAGTACACTACAGAAGGTCACAGCCACAGACATGAGAAGTCAAGCTGTGGTTATAACACACTTATAACACACACAAGCAAACTGAGGATGAATTAAGCACTGGACTCAGCAAGCCTGCTTTGACTGCCCTTGGAGCACAACTGGAACAGAACGCACTGCAGCAGAGCCCCAAGAGGTCCCCTGGCACGCTCTGTGGGGAGGGGATGGCACATCTGCATGCTGAAGCAGGTAAACTTTTCCCCTTCAGACACTCTTATACCCTCTTCTCAGTACTTGAGCTTAATTTCAATAGCAGGGTCATTCTCTGGGTCTCACCTGTCTTCCATAGAGTCTTCCCTCCTGTAAGGTGAGTTCCTGATGGTTATTTCCATGCGATGGTCTCTCAGCTCCCCCTCCTCGAGAGAATCCCGCTTTGAATCCCGATCATCTGACTGGGACACGAGCACCAGGAAGGGAAAAGCAAAAGGCAATTAATGTTTATGTCACAACGTGAAAAAATGAGATAAAACAGCCCTCATCTTTTCATTCCTGGCTGAGTCACCCTCAGCTGCTCACACCAGCACAGACTCCATAGCTGCAAACAGCCAGATGAAACCTGAGTGCACTAATGGCTGAACTGCTGCAACTGCAGAGCAATGAGACAAAACCAAACAAGAAGGAAGGAGTATGACAGGAACTGTTGTGGAGTTCTCCTCCAAAAGAAGGTTATTTTGTACACAGTTGGACAAAAACAAACAGCAACACAAAAGTTATTCAAGAACAACTATTTCAACCCATTCTTCTAGCAAATCTCTGACAGGCTGTTGCTTTAAACTGCAGCTGCCAGCTGATCACATCCAGTTCTTCACCTTTTCTAGCCAATACAAATCAAGCACAGAATACAACGTAAAGCCACGAGATCTTCACAGAGCATTGCACCTCTGACAGACTTTGGACATGGAGATGACTCATGAAGGGTGTGTGGGCACAGAGGAATTCTGCTGATAGGGGAAGAAGCCTCATTCTCATCAGAAAATGAGGACACGGGCACAGAAGGGCCTCAGGTTTATTAGAAGCTCCTGTGCCCCAGAGCACAGCTTACATTTTTCATACGTTTTATCTCTGCCTTCTCTTCTTGCTCCTTCCTTCGCTTCTTTTCCTGAAGAATTTCATCTAAAGTCTTCACTTTCCAAGAATCCTTTTCATCACCCATTGGAGTTTAAAACAAACGCCCTGAAAAAGAACACGGTGTTAGTGAAGCCTGCAGACAGTGCACAGCCCAGCACAGCTCTGCCTGGCACACACTGCCTCTTCACACAACAAGGACCTAAAGGCTGGGTGTCAGAAGGACGAGGCAACACTTTTTCCTGTAGTGCCCAGTGACAGGACAAGGGGCAACGGACAGAAACTGGACACAAGCAGTTCCACTGAAGGAAAAACGTCACTGCTGTGAGGGAGCCCTGGCCCAGCTGCCCAGGGAGCGTGTGGAGGCTCCTTCCCGGGAGGTTCCCCAGCCCACCTGGACACGTTCCTGTGCCCCCTGAGCCAGGGGAACGTGCTTTGACAGGGGCTGGAGCAGCTCCGCAGGGCTCTTCCCACCCCACCCCTCTGTGAAGAGCCCAACACACCAACTGGAGCGAGCCGGGGCGGGTCCCGCAGCGCCCAGCTCCGCGCACACTCGCTCCGTGCCGCGGCCGCGGGCCGTGCCGTGTCCCTGACGCGTCGCCGCCCGCGCACGGGCCCGGACGGGCGGCGGGAGCCGCTGTTCTCCGCGGCCCCACCGCGGCCGCGCTGCCGGGCCCGGCCCCGCCGCGCCTCACACAGCGCCCGTTGGGCGGCGGCCCCGCGCGCTCCCGGGAGCGGCTTCGCCCGCAGCCCCGCCGCCTCCGCTCCCGCCCGGCGCCCGCCGCGGCCCCGGCCCGGCCCCCGACACCGACCCCGGCCCGGCCTGGCCCCGCTCACCGCCGCCGCCGCTACCGGAGCCTGAGACGAGCAGCGCGAGGCAAGCGCGTCACTTCCGGCCGCGGGAGCCGGCCGCTGACGGGCGCGGTTTAACCCCTTCCTTCCCACAGCACTCTAACTGGTGTGCCATTTCATACCCGAGGGTGACACTCCAACTGAGCCCTTAATGTTGTCATGCCAAAGCTTGCGGGTTTTACTGATGGAGCCCTTTAGCTACTGGCTGTTTTTTAATAAAGTGTAACACAGTTTGTGTGTGGATAATCATTCCTTAAACCAACAGCAGCAGTTCAGGGGGAAGCCTGTTTACAGATGGGCATGGAAGCAGCTGGAACTGCACTTCACATGTGCTGTGAATGTTGCCATCACACTCCTCTTCAGAGGACAGAAAGGGCATTTTAAACCCCATTTTCAATCTTAAACTGGCTAGGTGTACAGATCCTCCCAGTTTACCTCAGGTGATTGCCTTCATTCCTTCCCTTGTTTTTCCGCTCTTGGGCCTTGAAAGAAGTAGTTCCTGTAGTCCAACCACTTGTACAGAAGATTTGTTCCAACTCTCACAGCAAATCTAGCTTCTATTTTGAAACTTGGGGGGAAAATTGATATCAGACACATACATTCAAAAACCCCTCAGGTGTATTTCTGGAAAACAAATGCTAGTCCCATGAGACAACTTACCAAAGCCCCACACTGGACCATCCTCCTTCCCAGCACCCAGTTTTAACTCTCAACAGGCAAAGTGCTGCTTTACAAATCCAACTTTACAAAAAGATTTTATTGAAAGGATTGAAAAATATTTGTTTTCAACAATATTCCAAACAAGTTTTCAAAGCATTAACAATATGTAACAGGATTTTTCCTCTTGAAAACTCAGTACGCTGCTTTATTCCACACCACAGCAGTTGTAACTCCTTAAACTCTCTACTAGAGAACAACTTCTGAAACACCCAAATTCAGTTCCAAGCTTCCATTTGGGCCCTTTGGAGACTGGAAAGGATTTGCAGGTACAGTGACATTAACAAATCCTTACGTGAAGACACACCGCCCTTAATCAGCAAAGACCTATTTTACCAGTGCAGTTTAAACAAGTTACTGTGAGTAAGCTACATCAGCAAGGTGAGCTGGTATTGCCAATATAGCCCAGTCTGCATTACAGCCTTTCTCTGGTTCAGCTGTGCGTTGAACAGAAGTTATCCACACTTTAAGCAGTTACATAAGCAAAACTTGAGTGCTGTTGAAACCTCACTTGCCTGCTTGGGAACTGCTGCTGTGTGGATTAAAGGCCTTGAAAAGGAACTTTGTACAGTCAGATAATTTGTAGTGTAGTCACAGAATGTGGGTTGTGTTTGATATAAAGCAGCTGGTACAATTATCACCAACACAGCTTCTCGAAGAAAAAGCAAAGACTCACATCATCCTGTGACTTCCTTTCCTTTAGTCAGTGACTGTAGCTCTCTGCTTGGCTGACCAGTGATCCAAATCAGATTGTTATCAAGCAGGAATAGTTGTACAGGCAAAACTGCAGCAGCCTCAAAGCCAGTGATGTAATTGCAGCGTGTGATAAATTCAAAGGCAACTCCTAATCTGGGTCTGGATCTAATCTAGAGAAAGTAGTTAAGTTTTGGCTACAGATGTCATGATACACACTCTGAAAATTAAAGTTCAGCAATTTATTCAATAATTCCTTTACTATTATAAAAAGCATAAATAAAAAGTGCTGAATATAGTTTTATCTTTAAAAAAATACTAGATAAGGCTCATTAATCATTTCGCCTCACCCTTGCAAAACGATTTCCACTTCCTAGCGTGCCTAGTACTCTGCTTGTATTCCACTCAGCAATACATTTATAGAGCCACTATACCCTGTTCCTTTTCCTCAGTTATTGCATGTTTAAATAAAATAGTTTCAAAGCAAAAGTCCCCACACTTCTACAGTTCAAAAGGTAAACAGTTATTAAATAACTGAATACTCCACCTAGGAAACCCGTAAGCAGCTTCAAAACAGTGCTAAAACAATTACTGCAGATTCAAGTGAAAGATAAATCCCAAAAGCTATCTGGATATTCTCTAAGAATCCACAAAATTCATCTTTGTAGCCCAAATCAAACCAATATTCTATGTTACAAAATGTACAAAGCGAGTGTTAATTTACACCAACACATTCTCATTGTGATTCGTATCGTTAGCCAAGAGTTTGCTTCTCTTTTCTGGACAAAGTGCTCTCACCTGGACTTAAGAAAATTAGACAGACTAGGGCAGCATCCAAAATGGAAGAGACATCATTGAAATCATCAGAGGAGAGCAGGTTAGGCAGCGTTCAGAAGTGAAACATTTCCCATTACCCCTTTGGACCACATAAACAACGTAAGACAATCACGAGCAGTTCACCAGAGCGTCTCACTCCACTTCCAAGGAAATCCCACCTTAGTCAACCAATTAATTCCTCCACAAGGTTATGCCATAGGCTTAAATTTAACAGATAATGTCCATTCCTTTAGTGGCCAATGCAGCAAGACTTTGAAGATGCTGAAGTTTGGGTAATGTGATCATGAGACTGCACCACAGAGAACATAAATGTAAACATTATACTTGGGTTTGATATTTTTCAGGTAAAGTACAGTACAAACCCTTTTTTCCCAACTAGCTCTTTTGTTGGTTTCTGTTTTTGCCTTTTTTCTTTCATAAAAGCACATACAATAAAATATGTACACAGAGAAGTTAGAAACAGTTGAAAGCATCTTAAAAAAGTAACTACCAGACTTAGAATATCTTGAGTGTGCTGAAGGCACCATTGCTACTCTACTGGGAATGTGTCCTCTCGTTTGTCAGCCCACCAATGCAGTATCCCTCTCAGCACCAAGAGTTGGAAGCTATCTATGGAAGTTGAGGGCATTCAGTGCCCAGTACAGGATATTCTTTTGAGACAACAGTGGGACTAGAGTAATTCAAGTCCAGATTCTTCTCCAACACTTGGAGAAGTCTTTTTGTTTTGTACTTTCTGGTCTCTGATGCCCCCATTTATTCCACAGAATGAAATGCAAATCATAGTAAGAAAGCCCACTGATGATTGCCACCAGCAGCAACTGCAGAGCTACAAAGCAGCTCAGCTACAGAAGCAAACATTGCTGTCGTAACCAATTCATACTTGTCTATGCTATTTGTGGACATTCACACAGTGATGACAGTCAAGGGTCAAACACTGTTCAAATGGGCAGAAGATGTATTATGCATATATTAATAAAGTTTTACTTTTTCAGACTTCTTCCCATCTACTAATACAAACCATCCCTCGTGGGTATTTCCTCACAGCGTGTCGCGTTCGCAGGCAAGGAGAAAGTACTTGAAGCACTGTCTTGTTCTGAGCAAGATGTATTTAAGCTAACAAAGAGGAGCTTTTCTTTCTTAAAGAAAATAGCTGGGAGACTTTATATGCATAGCAGTCTTAAATGGAAGTACAAATATACCAAATCAAAGAGAATCTTTTAATGCCACTTTTCTGTATCTACATTCAGCCTACCATGTTGTTGGCAAGTTATAGGTTATAATCAAATCTGCAGATGCAGTTGTCAATACCAATCAGAAAGAATCCATTTTCAGACTGTTCATTTGAAGGAAATTCACACTGGATTACTACCATCAGAGCCTAATTGCTTTCATTCCTTCTCTTGGTGGACATAGCTTCCCGCCATCACACAGATATAAACCACAACCATTGTATGTGCCTGAGATGGTGACCATACTTGTGAACCAAAACCTGAACAATCCAAGCATATAGAAGGGATACTGCCACTTCCCATTCCCATGAGTCTTGTTAGATGTAGACACTCAAAATTCTTCTTCTTCAACAGCAAAGTTATTTTGCTTCTTGCGAACATTCCAGTGTAAACACTCAGCCAAGCTCTCAAACCAGTCGCTCACAGGGTCTCGGAAACAGATCGAAGGAAGGGGATAGCAAGAGGTAGTGATGCTAATACTGCAACAACACAGGAATACTCCAGTCAGTCAAGTGCAATGAACAGCAGGTTGTTTTGGTTCATTAGCTAAGATAGTGCTACCTTCAGCCAATTTGGTAAAACTGGGAGTTTCCATAACCAAGCAACAACCAAGTCTGCAGGCTACTCTAAACAAAGTGAACACGGGGCTTAAGTGTTCAACGAGGCACTGGGGACAGCATGTGGACACAGTAAGAATACTGAACCCACTCCATAACATCCTGCAGTCTTGTGCTGGTCTTCACATCAACACCACATAGGGACAAAGGAATTTGTAAGTCAATCCCTTGGCCCTGTTACTTCAGGTTTTAACTATGAGCAACAGTGCTAAGAAGTCAGGCTCTAACAAAGGGCCAAAGCTCATGATTGAATCCTCACTAGTCTCCTGATCTATTGTACAGATTTTTCAACCTCAGAACACAAACAGCTCAAGATGAAGTGTCATGTCAGCTATACAGTTTCCTATCTGGCAACTTGTATGGACCAAGAGAACAAAAAGTCCACCTAAACAGCAAGTCTATCAGACACATATCGCATAGTGGCCTTAAATCCCCTCCCATTAGGATCAGCCACCACATTCTGCACATAAAAACTGAGGAAGCTTCACACACTGCACTCTGCTCACTCAAGGCACCACAACTCTTCAGTGTTAACACAGCTAAAGCACACAGTGCTGTTCAGAGCTGCTGCTTACAGGCAGCTCCTGTTGCTTTACATCCTCTCCTCAGGTTTACCTTCAAATTCACAGAACCCTCTAAAGACATGTCTGTCTCCCTTGCCAAGCAGGCAACGTTCACACCCTTTTGTCTTAACATTGCAGTTGCTTTCATAGGAAGATCTAAAAAACTCAAGTTAGGAATTAAATGCTTCTAGTGCAATTTGTGGTGCCAAAGGCATCAGGTTTTATAAAGGCTCCTTTCCTGACTGCCAGCAATTCTGACAGATCTCAGAGAAGTGCACGAATCAGTACTTTCTGTACTTATAGAATGATGTTACAATCAAAAAAAGGCTTGACCTGTCTCCATGGCATATTTCCTGCCTCTTCCTTCCATCAAATGAAACCCATGCTGTATTCCTGGCATCCGGGGAGAGCATAATCTGAAAAGAAAAAAGAACTAGACTTTAGGACTCTCTCCAAGTACAGAACAACCTCTTTGCAGCTTCACAGTTGCACTGATTTACATGCACTTTAGCCAATATTATGTAAAATTCTATTAGTCAGAATGCAAATGTATTCCCACTTGGCAGAAGGTTACACAACTGCAATCCAGTAGGAAGCAGTGTGAAGTATTCCACTAGTGGGTATGTTATTTGGAACAAAGATGCATTCTTCAACCAGACTCGATCTGCTCCTCCTCCAAGTGAAAGGATGCACGAGACAGACGGCCTTTCCTGCATTCTTCTGCTGTCAGGTTCACAAGGTTACTGCAGAAGTTTTTAACTTAGATAAGTAATGTAACAGCAACTAACCTTGAGTTCCACTCCAGCAGGAACAACAATGGGTCTGAAAGACAACGAGTGAGGGCAGATTGGGGTGATCATTATTGCAGGAACGTTTGGATGAATCATGGAGGCTCCTGCTGCGGCTGCATACGCAGTGCTACCAGTCGGCGTGGAGACAATGACTCCTGCAAAAGGAGCAAAAGTGTCACATCAGCCTTACAATCAATGTCTTATTTTGGAAGAGGACTGAGAAACAGCACTTAGAAAAATGAAGCAGACAATGTATCAACTTTTATTTCACAGGAGAGTTGCAGTCTGATACACAGAGTCAGAAACTCTCTTCTAATCCTGGCACAGCAGGTTTCTTCCATGGCTTCATGTAAATTGCACAAACATCCACATCTCAGGTGACACAATTTTGTAACTGTGACAAAGTCTTTTTTTTTCCAGGGTAAGAGCTTTAAAGGTGAACTTTTGTATTTCATGAGTTGGGGTCTTAGACCTTCGGTGAATTCCAGACGTCAAAGAAATGTTTTTCTCAGCTACTTCTTGCCCTTAGCCCTGCCATGTCATACCCAAAGAAACTGCCACTCGCCTTCACAAGTTCAAAACCAAAGCTTACAACACTGTAATGCCTTGTGGAACACATTAGTTACCAGTGAATAAATACACCTATGGTTTGCACACTGATGTTTGCTGTCACCAGTGAACTGAAGCATCAGATTTCGTTTCCATGTGAGAAAATCCTCCAGTACAATGGCAACAGTCTACACATGAACTGAGAGGCAATTGAACTCAAAGAGCAGACTCACCATCTCCCTGCACTGTTGTTATCAAGTGGCCATCTAGAAAGACATCTACATTGGAAAGGTAAGAAGAAGGACCACGATCCACCACAACTTCATTCAGGACCTGCCATGACATCAAATATTACACCAGCCCATTACTGCTACTGGGCTAATGCAAGTAAAGTAATGGAAAGGGGAAGTTATAATAAGACAAGCACAAAGCACATTGGTTTCTCTGACCTGATATTGCATAACTTGCTTGCCCATTTCCTTCTCTATATTAGCAGACACCACTCCATTTTCCTCTATGCCATTTTGTACCGTCATTTTCTCTCTGTGCTCCTTTACTACTTTCACTTTCAGCCTGCTTCGCAGAACAAGTGCTGCATTGCCTAGAAGTGAAATACAGGAGAAAGTACACAGAAATTACATGCTTGAGTAGTAAATAAACTCCTGTCATGACTAGCAAACTGTATGAAATGCCATCCATCTACTAACCATGCCTTCAACATTCCCAACTTCACTCAAGAGAACTGTCTACACTTGGTTAAAGCTCAAACCTCATTTTCAGCAGTAATGAGCAAAATTTAAAGTTAAATTTTAAGCCAGTCCCTCCTCCCTCTCCTCATCATGTACAAAGAAAATTCAAGTTTTACATGGACATGATCAAGACTGGAAAACACTTGTTAGACTCACGATCTTCACTAAGACAAAAGCTAGGCTTAAAGAAAATCACTGCATTAGAAACACCCATTAAAAGACAACACTCGAGCAATGTCAGAGTTTTATACATCTTTTCAGGAATCTACTTTGGATGCAATGCAACTTGCTATTGAAGAAACAAAGTATTTCCTCAAATACTGCATTTGCCTGGCTTCTCACTGTTTAAGCACTGCACTGCTTAGAGAAACACTACCACAGGTTTCACAGCCATGATATTTGTATGTTTAGCTGTCATTTAACGCAAGTTCTACATCAGCTTTTACTTGTTTACTCCACAATCATTTCTTAGCCATTTTGTTTACAGAAAGGAGCACTGAAGGAGTAAATACAATGCAATACTTGTGCTACTTTAGTATACATTTCACGTGACTTGGTATTATGGGAAAAGCTAAATGAATTGGTTAAGAAAATCGACTGATCTTAGAAAAAGCTACAGAAAACGTAACAAAGAGAAACAACCACACCTTGTCCCCTTAAATTTACCTTCTATAACCTGAGTGACTTGGGACTGAAAATTCTCAAAATTAAATGGAGTAAGAAATCCAAGGGATCCCAGATGAAAAGCCATAACTGGAGGGACACTACCCTATCAATAAAGAAAAGAATTTAAAAGCTGCTGAATAAAAACAATTCATACTTCAACCAATTGCCTGTAAATATTTTGACTACTGATGTAACTTCAGCTGTGCATAATCAAACCAACACACAACATACATTATTCTCAGCAAGTATAGGGTAAACCAGGCTTGATAAAAATAAAAAGGAATGAACAGCAAAGGACAAATACTGAACTCAGGACAGTGGGAAAACCCCCAAACCAACCACCTTCATATACTTCCAAAAGACAAAAAAGGTCTGGAAGTCTATTTCCCAGGAAGACCAACCTGGAAAAGTGAAGAAGCATAAAGTAAGGTCCCATCTCCTCCCAGGCATATGATAAAGTCAATCTGATTGGAGATATCATCATAATCTAGAAGCAATGTTGAAATACAAGCTTTTAGTTAAGTTTTATCACATCTTAATTTCCAGCTGTACATTAAATGCAGCATAACAGAATACTCACTGGCAAACACAAAACCCCGTGCTCAGATGTACCAACAGCTGTTTGTGTAAGACATTAGTTGAATAAACTTGATGCAACGACTGAGGAAACACCAAGACAAGCAATAACTTGAACTTTACTTGCAAGAAATCGTTACCATACCTTCTCTGAAGGTGCAAAACTTCTTCTTCACTGGTCCAAAGTTATCATCATTAGCTATAGCCGGGTCTTCCAATACTTTTTTTTCTACGTACACTATCATATTGTTCTCCTTGAGAGAGGTAAGACAGGCTTGTTAATAACCTCAAAAGGTGACAAAATGTTTCACTTTCCCCATAATTTGCACGACTTCAAACCATACACATAATATTTCACACAAGTGCTCTGCATCAGTTGGTTGTGATTCATTTTTTGTGTGCGGTCTGATCCTAATAAGAATTTTGTAGCATGCACAGGTCATCTAACAAATGTAATTACACTCTGGAATACAGATTACACGACACACCAACACCACAATGCTTGTTCCAGGTTTTAAGGATTAAACTTTTTACACCCCATCTCCTCAAACTGAGAACTGCAAATAGTAAAGGAAATTTTTTGCCTGACTTCTTTCAAATTCTGTACTTTTAAACTACTTCAGTACTGATCTTAAGCTCTGAAAGAAGCCCGACTGCCTCTAGTGGTAACGGCTGTAACAATTGGTGCTACACAATTCAGCACAGTCTACATTCAATAGAACCAGTAACTGAAAACTGGTTTGATGTAAACTTCTTAATTGTAATAAAAAAACCTGGAACTCCCCTTTCATTACCTCAGTAAGATGCACACAAAGCTCCTTAAAAGGCTGCAGCAGACTGGCATCACGGATCTTTTTAATAACAAGGACACTCTTGGGACGTTTGTTCCACGTCAACCGCTGGCTTGCTGGATCCTGAATGTGCCTAGAGAATAGGAAACGAAAGCCATGGCTCCGTTTTGCTTTGACAACACTCTGGACTGGTAAGAATATATGCTTAAATATAATTGCACACAATCCCAGAATCACAAGAAGGGGAATGCAGCAGCTCATATTGGTTTAATGGAGAAATTACAATGGTGACACAGCATAAAGGTGTCTGCTCTTGTAGCTGCAACCATGCCAGTAACATGTACAAATTGGGACTGGAACTACACTACAAAAGCTCTTAGATCAAGTTCCTGCATTGACACCTCTCCTGATGCTTCCAGCCATAATGCCTTTCTCCTTTTTAGGCTGACTTAAAACATGGAGAAACATGCAATTAGAGGACTAGAAAAAGCTACAACATGAAGTCTTTTCCCATCCAATACTCAAACAGCTGAAGTTGATGTGAATTTAAAACACAGTAAAATAGTTCCAACCCAAATATTTTCTTTTTAGCAATGTTTCCTTCAGTGTTTTTTCACTGACACCAGCCCAAGTCACACTTTTCTCAATACAGTTTGAAGCCTGTAGTTGCAGGTGCTCAAGACAAACCTCAGCAACTATGAAAAAACTACAGGACATAATCTCTGCTCTGGGAAGTCTGCACCTGCAATTCTTACACATGCTACCATAAAGCCTCATAAATAAAGAGCTTAAAGATGAACAGATGCCTGTACACTTCTATTCCAGGCCAACATTACAGATATGGAAGCACATATAATTGAAGTGCCAAATCTCTTAAAAAGTCTAAGCTATGTAGTTATTTTATGTGATCACCCCTCCATGATCCCTTGCTTAAAGCAGCACAGCTACCACTTTAAATTAAACAATAAACTGGAAAAAGTACTTAAAAGCTCCTGTCTGCCTTCTGTCAGGACAGCACTCTAACACCTGAGAACATCAAAAAATAAATATATGTACACAAATCACTGGGCAGCTTCCAAGAGAGTACAGTAACAGAACCCTCGTGTTGCTCTAGAATACATTTAGTTGATTTAAGAATATCCAGATGTATTTTCCTTCTTTTATCTCTGCTTCCAAGCTACACACTCTCATGGTTGTGTTTTACATCCAACAAGGATTCCAACCTTTTCCACATGCTGCAGCTGTTAATCCACAAACCAAAGCAGATTAGTATAAATGCTGAACAAGCCAAATATACAAAGAGATTTGGATTTAGAGCTTCAAGGGTTAAAATAAAGCTGATGCTGATCCTGGAGGTGGAATAACCTGTTTATTTTACTTCCCAAAATGCCTATACCCTAAATATATAGGCAGAAATGGTAGACTGATGTAGTTCAACACTAATAATCTTTGAACAGCACCATCACAACACAGATGTGCAGTTACACCCAGTAATGAAAGAATCAGTATTTTTTACAACACTCAGTAATCAGTATTTCATTAACCCCCCCACTATGTTTTATGTCTTTAAACAGGAAGAGTCAAACAGTTGCAAAGGAGCTGAAGCTTTATACACTACTTGCAATGCAAATGGTGACTAAGGAAACATTTTCTATACCAAAGTTGATTTAGTAAAATTCAATTGCTCAAATCTCAGTACTGGCAAAAGGTTAAAAAAACCCCAAACCACAGAGAGAAACCACCCCCAAAATCATTTCAAGATGAGCTGGCAAAGAACTAAAGATTGCAGCACTACTTTTCACTTAACCTGGCACTAATAGACTTAATTCAAACAAAAGACAGCCTCTCTCACTCATACTCACCAATTCAACGTGGTTGCACTAAAGGAAAGGTTACCCATAACATGCTCTAAGATCTTCATGTTTCTTTCCAGGGGTCACACAAATGCAACAGCTCCACAGAAGCAAAAGGCTGAGGCTTTTACCACTTAGTGATAAACTGTTGCCTCAAAAGAAAACATTTTTCTCCTACAACTGGTTTCCCCAGTTAGGTATTCCAATCATTCCCAATAGAAGTTGTGAAGCTTTACAGAAATATCCAGAGGAAAATGTTTATTGCAGATCTCCAGAGGCAAGGTTTCGTAAGGAAAATCCCATTGCAAGGAAGGAGTTTAAAAGCAGCTATTTGTGCTGCCCCCTCCTGAACAACACAAGCAGATGACTCTTCTTTGACTGAACTGTCACTCAATTCCTCCTGTCATCCTACAGAAGCCTTCAGAAAGCAGGCTTTTCAGTACTTTCACTAACTTATGCCCATACATAAACCCCAAATTTTCTGTTAAGAAATGCTCTCCTGTGAAGAGAGTTTCACCATGTTCCTGACTGCAGAGAAGAAAAGCCCAAACAAAAGCATTTTGCTTGTTTTCAGAAGCTCCAAACACCTGATGTATAGTAAGAAGAATAATTTACAAGTAGTAAATTAAGTCCTCCCCTGCAACTACCTGGGAGCACCCTTTACTCCCCAGCTACTCTGAGCACTGCATAAGCAGTCTCTTCCCTGGCAAGCAGCATGTCTTCTGCGCTGCCTGCAGCCCTTTTACCCAACTGCTCTGGACACTATCATTATCCTGCACCACGCTGGCCCAGCCCCTGGGGAGGAGCATATTAATGACAGGTGGGTAAACACACAGTGCAAGCTGAGTTCTCAGATGAGCTGCAGCACTCCAAGCCACCAACTTCAGAACAAGCAGAAAGAATGAGGAAGCCAAGAGTTATTGTACACTGCAAGATCTCTGCCACACCTTTGTAGGAGATCTTAGGATAACACCAACCTGCCTGGAGGAAGACTACTACTGTTCAGGGGAAAAAAACCCCACCTTTTAAATGGAATTAAAACAGAGCCCACTAACTATCAATTTGTAGAACCCTGATGTTCCTCATTTGACCAAGTCACCCTTTCCTAAGTATATAAACACATAGTGTAAAAAACAACACTTTTATACCTCCCAGCTTATAAAATCAGAATGTTTCTATGCCTGCTAAGCAGAAACTAGTATTTCTTTTCACATTAAATGGATCACTAGAGTCTAAAAGCAAACTTTTGCCTTAATGACAGTCACACACTCAAAGTGCCAGAGGTGAAAAACCCTCAAATGACTAGCTCAAACACAGTTTCAAGATGCACGTCAGGCTAATGCACAGCTAATGGGGTCTTGCTTGAGAATACAGCTCTGCAATGCCATCCATTCTCCTCTCACACCAACTTTTTAAATGGTCCCTGTGTGATTAAAACAGCAGTCCAGTTTTGGCAATGCAGACCCCACGCTGGCAACCAAGTACCATGAGAACCTCTAAATATCAGGCAAAATACAAACAGTGCGGGTTAGGAGGTGAATTAGGGAAAAGCAAACTTTTTGCTTCCACATAGAATAAGCATAAAATCACCTGACAAGTACTTACATAATCGTCTTGGGATTCTGCAGCATACAGGCCTTTGGTCCAAATGTGGTCACTGGGCATGGTCCGTGCAAAGAGCGTGTTCTCCTAAATACACACAGATGTAAAACCATCAGTAGCTAAATGAAATGTGATGACAAACTGGGTATAATTAGTTCCCCAAGGCAAACTAAGCTTCTTAAACCTACATGTGTTTGACCAGCCAATGTAATATTACACGTATTAGCTCTAATATTTCCAATCTAAAACTAAACTCCCCTACTTACTCCTTGAAAGCAACTTGAAATGAGTTTATCCCTTCCATATACCAAATAATCACTTCCTCATTATTAGTACCAGGCACATATTCTCCTTGCATTAATTTCATCTTCACTTCAGCATCAAAGAAGAATTCATTCTGCTTAACCTCAACTCTTCCAGACACTACAACACAGAACAGTATGTGTGTCTCAGAGAAGCTAATTCCCAAATCATAAAAACATCATCCATTTTCCAGGTGTCACTACTCTGAAAAGGCAAACTCCTATGTTTAAGGAACACCACACAGATAATTCCTGTGTCAGAGTCAGCTATATCATTCTTAGATGTTGAGACACTTAAAGGTTTTTTTCAAACCTAGAGTAAAAAGGAATTTCAGTAACTAAAGGCCACCTTCCTCAACTTCTCAGTTCACTGTAAACCTCAACAATAGTCAGATGTCAACACTCTGAGTGCTCAAACAGCTGCTGGAGTAGTAGCTGACCAATATTTCAGCTTCTGTAGGAACTTACTGAATAACACTGAGAAATTACCAAATGAGACTTGTGGCAACACTCAAAAGAAACCCAAAATACCTGTGTAATAACAGGAGAGCAGCAGCATTCAGACATTGTTATGCAATTTTGAGGTCTCACAACCTTCACTTAACAGGTATGTCTAATTAAGACACAAAACCTAAGCCAGGGGTTTTGTTTGCATCCTATAACCACTTTCTCTTCCGTAATATTTTGGCAGGCTGACAATAAGCAAGCAAATAAACAAAATTAGCCCAAGACTGTTGTTTTCAGGCCTACAGTGACTGTTGTGTGGCATTAATGTGAAGAATCAGTCTGCATCAATTCCAAAGTGACATCAGCAAGTCTCAGTAACAATGCCCTGACCATTTAAAGACCTTATTTTGATCGTTTAAATGTTTGCAGTTTAACAAATCAATGAAACACAAATCCTTCAGGTCAAAGGCACGTGAAGACATATCTGCAGCACCAGGGGTTTTCCCCGTTTATCTAATCAGAACCAACTCGATCATTGCCTTCAAATAAATAGTTCTGAAGTCTCATTTATCCTCACACTCAAATGCCACTCAACACAGGATTACTCCTAGCTCTAGGATGAGATTACCTGGAGTAGCTCAGACTTGCTGTGCTTTCCTTCCCTCCCACCTCCCTCAGCAAGTCTGTAAATGGGAGTAAAACTCACTCAAGTCATGTAACTGTTGAAACATTATGTAAATGCTATTAGAATGATTCCATTAGAAAGAAGGGGGAAACATGTCTTTCCTGTGCTTAATTCAATTAACCCAGGAACTAGTAAGTAGCCTACTGCTTGGCAGGAACAAATCGCTGCCATACTGCCTTCTATTGTGTATATTGCAAAGTGGCTAAAACTAACCTGATGACTCACTCTTGGTGACAAAAACCCCAACACAACACTCAGAAATCGAACAGAAATCAAAAACAGATGACAAGTTGCAAAGATATAATTAAAAAACAACAGCAACACCTTGTTTGTTGCATGGCTAATAAAATATGCCTGTGTAAGATTTGAATTACAATACAGAAAAGGAGCATTTCATTTAAATCTCTAACACACTGATGTGGTACTTGTTTGTCAAATCATCGTTTCCATTTATAAGTCCAGGCATGACCAATTCAGTCAGATAAGATTATTACTAAGTGATTTATAAAGTTTACCTTCTTTGTATTCAATCAGAACAACAAGCAAGGACTGAGATAACTAGAGATTAATGTGTGTACAAACACGTGTAAGGGGGTGGTAAGTCTCTATCTACTTGTGAACAATTACACTTGAAATCAGAATAGTTAAAACAACACCTTGGCACCATCACCTCCCCCTTCTTGCTCACCTCAAGCTCCTTCCAAGTAACTGTCTTTTCTCACTTCTTTCAACACATGCCACTCCTAGTAACTTGCTAAACTGTTCCTACAAGAGGCATTAAATACCCACATCTGACCTTCCTGACATTCCAACCAAGTTTTCTCTGCAAGCCCTAGTTGGTAATTCATATACATTCTCGTTGAGGTGTTACTTGGTTTTATTAGTACTCAATCTATGCCTGATTCGATCACCAGAAGGTAAAACCTCTGAGTAAAGAGAACTGAAAGCTGTTTGCACTAACACTGCCTTTGCTGAGAATGAGCAGAAACGCAGGGAAAATTACACATGTTTAGGAAAATGGTCTTGTCAGTTCAAAGCAGACAGGCAAGTGCTTCAACCTGAACTGTGGTTGAACTCGATGATCTTAAAGGTCTTTTCTAACCATTATGATTCTATGAATACACAGCAAGTCTGAGATCACTTGCTGACATTCAAAGTGCCTTGGGACAATCTCACACTAAATTGAAGACAGTAAATGAACAGAGTCTCAAAGAAAATCCCTCAGAAGCAATAACTCTCATTCAAACCCACAGCCCTTTGTGAATGTTTTCCAAAAGCATTAAAGCACATGGACTTTCTGAACTACATATGCAAAGCAAGCATTTTCCTAACCTTTTAGCCTCTTCAGGTGAAGGCTTTGATTAAGCCTCCCTTCACCACAAAGCTCTCCCCTGTGATCCCCAGTCTCACCCGTATACACTCTGCCTTCCAAGAGCATTCCTACCAGCCACGCAGGAACTCTGGACCAGAAGTGCATCTGTGGAAGAGCTCCTCCATGATTCTGTCAGTGCTTTTAAGAAGGTCCCAAGCTAAGCAAGGCAGAGTTCTGCCACGCTTCCTGCAAGACGCAGACACACTGCTACCGCAGCACGCAATTCAGTATTTACAGTGGGTCCAAAGATCACAGAGTCAGAAGTTCCATCCAAGCTGTCCACATGACAAGAGCCTTGCAACCAGATTAGAAATTTGGCTCAAAGGATAAAATGGGCGTTTCTCACTGCTTTGAAACCATTTGTGCTGCCTCACACTACCTAAATACTCACACAGCTTTTAAATACACAGCCCTAGAGATAATTTTATTGACTTTGTTTCACATTTTTCTTAAAGACAGCAACAACGGGAAGACCCAAGAGCCATACCGGAATTCTTTGGTGCTTCCTAGGGCCGGTGAAGCAGACAAACTTCGTGACTTAGCTCGTCCCCGGCTAGTATTGCTCCACTCCTCATCGTCATGACATGTTGAGCAATGATAAGAAGAATCTGAGCTCACATCAGCCTTACTGGTACACAGCTTTTCTCGATTCATCTCCATACTGGAAGTGAAGGAACCTCAGTGAGAGAAATTCAGTTCCTGGTGAAAAAACACCAGGGGATAGGGAGGAAAGAGAAAAGAAACCTCAGTATTAGCAAAGCTGATAGAAAAACAAGTATTAAACACCGAGTTTACACACTTCAATAAACACTTCTCAAAAGGATCTGGGCAATTAAGAAGTTCTTTGAGGTAATCAGAAGACACTGGAAGGAAAACCCATCAGAATTAAAACATGTGTGTTCCCAGATCCAGAGAATGCTCAATACAAAGCTGTTTCAAGACCAGCACAGATTCCCATCTCCAGTTATATCTAGAGGTGTTTTAGATACTTTGGAGAACAAAAAACTTTGAGTATTTGCCAAGGGACAAAGACTCAGGAAAAACGTCAGAATGCCCTATTAGGTAATACACATATTGAACAAATAAAGCTAGAATCCTCTAAGCTTCACCAGACAACAACCCTGTCAAAGTAAGCAAAAAAATAATGCAACAGAGAGAACCTTAATAAACTGCATTTCTTCAAAGGGAGAGGAATACCAAGCTCAGAAGAGACAAAACCAAGTTGAAGGACGATAGCAGAGTTCTTAAATCCTTTCTGAGAAACTGGGGAGATGGTCCAAATCAAACAAGATCAAATAAGGACAAATATGAAGGATTTCACTTCCACAAATAAAAGATCAACAGCTGGCAAGGCAGAGATTTTGCAGAAGTCAAAAAAACCCCAAACTTTAAATAACCATCCTTCCCAAAAGTACTGGAAATCTCGTATGAAAACGGTCACTTGAACCAAGCAGAAGCAGCCTTACCAGCTGTAAAGCACTAAGCTACATCCCAACGGTGCCTTCCTCCACTCACTTGATACCAACATGGGGAAAACGCTGGTTCATTAAAAATTTGCAGATGTTTTTAGAACAGATTTATCACTCTGGATGCACTTCCCACTGTATCCTGCAGAGAACAGACTGTGGCGTTATTGTAACCACTGAAATGGACTATGGCTCTGGAAAGTGCTCGTAATGACCTTTATCTGTAAAGTTACCAGAGGACACCCATCTCCCGAATTTTACAAGTACTGTGTCACAGCATCCTCAATTTTATGTAACAAAAGCACCAATAAACTGAAGCTGTAATTTTAGAATGAGCAGTGGCTCATTACTGAATTACACAGAACCAGCACCTAACTAAATTAGAAGATACTTTTGCTCCTACCGTAGATCCCCAGGAGAACAGCTCTGCAGAGGTACAGTTACTGTCAGCCATTAATAATTTATAAGACCCTGCACTTGTAAAGAGATCACTGTTCAGCTGTTGGTTACTCATTGCTTAGTATCACCTATGACCATGGCTTGGGAAATAGTCATTTCAATGCATTCAGTCTTTTACAACTAAAGTTAGAAAAGTGTAGCTGCAGAACAATCATTTCTGATGGATTCCCCTCATCCTTCCGTGCAAACTGGATCCTGCAGTAACAATCTTCCTTCTCAAATACAGAAAGAACTCAAAACCTTAATTTCTGAATTGTTTCAGTGCCTTAATTTTCACTTTTAAACCTAAAGATTATTCTTTATAACCTGAAATCATTCTTATATTTGCTGTACCTATTTCACAGGGTCCAAACAGGCTTCTCCAGCATGTTTATATGTCCCCAGACTTCCTCATACTTTACTACCTCTGATTTCTGAGGAATTACAGATGTGACTGTATCTTTATTGGAGTACCATGCCCATGGCCAATATTAACCAGCACTATTAAAGTGAGTCAAAGTTAATGCTTAGCATACATAAATACATTCCATTCTGTAGCACTGGCCAATAAGAATGCTGAAGACAATAATTAATTAATGGAGGAGATCACTTCATCAAGAACAATCCACACAAGAAAAAACACACTGGAACTGGTGGAGGAGAAAAAGCAGACACCAAAAAGCACTGCAACTGCATTTCACTATCAAATTTAGAAACCAGGGACTTCCAAGAGAAACCCCATCCTCCCAGAATTATCCTGGGAAATGATACAAAACAGTTGCTCTTACCCAGATCATTAGTCAGCTCTCAACATGGGCTACTGCTGAACTATTTCAGAAGCACTGAAGAGTGGAAGTCAGTACTGAGCAGTCTCTCACCTCCTCTCACTTCTCCCCAACAGCACACTTCTCAAAGATATTCATCTATCCACAAATGCATATCTGCACTAGGGATCATCTCTCAAAAATCACAACTGTTAGCAATTCTTTCTCCAAGGTCTGCACTGCAGAATGGGCACACACCAAAATCTGACAGGTACTTAACAGTACACAGATTTTGTTTCTTCTCCCATTACATAGGTTATCCGCCCCTCATTCCTTTTTATCCCAACGCTGAGAACTTGATCTGGGCCTAGGAAAATATAAACTACAACAGTAGTTAACAGGGTGCAGGGAACTGCAATAGCACTGCAAGCAGTCTATGGAGGATGAGTTTTCTTAGTAACTCTACAGTTGACACATATGCTTTTGAGTCCACAGCATCCCTTTAAGCAAGAGGTGCAGAGAACAGTAAATTACACAGTAAGCAATAGATAAGGTGCACTTCCAAGAGATTGTTTCAGGTGCCTTCATCTGACAGATGCTGCCAGCCAAGAAAATCAGATTAGCACAAAACTGGAAGTAAGACGGTGTACAGACCTACTAAATACAGCCTAAGAACTTGATATTCCTCCCATGTAATACTTTCCAATTCAGGATGTTTCAAGTACGGCTTACACCGTGTGCTGTTTAAGTAACGTTCCCTCACAAGACCTTTATTGAATAAGCAGACTTGACAGAAGGACAAAACTATCACTGAACAGCTTCCAGGATTGGAGCCAAAAAACTTTTAAGCGTATGTCAACAAACTCGTGAAAAAGCTGCTCTGGTCTGTATCACATCCCAAACTTCTTGGTTTTCACATGTATTCACACGTATCCAACCTCTTCTGTAGCTTCTCAACTTCAGCTCCTCCCTCATTACAAACGAACGCTGCCATGAAGCAGAACTTCACGGAGGTTTCAGCAAAGCATCTTTCCATAGAAGGACACAATACCACAACAATAACAACTTTGTGTTAGGGCATGGGAGGACGTTACATCTGACACTGGTACCACTTGCTCTGTCGCTACTGACATCGTTTGCTTAATGCCCCAACTCTGGGGAGAAGTTCCTTTAACCGTGATGTTTTGCTGAAGACACCACTCCGGTACAGATCACCTGCGCGTGGCTCCATCCCTACGGCGCTAAATCTCCCCTCGCCCAAAAAAGAATGAGCCGCTGTATTGAGTAAACTTCTGTTTTGGTGTGGCACAGAGCTTCATTTTCCAGTGTGTCTGGGGGGGAAAAACAAGCCCTAGAAAGATTCCGTACTGAATGCAGTGGTCCCACAGCAGTTAAAATTTGGGAGCCTGTTTTTGGATTACACACTGAAAACCAGGGAGTGTGACTGTCACATGTTAAACACCCAAGCGAAACAAATCCATGTGTTAACTCCAGAAACACCAACGGACTCACCCACTGAGACAAACATTAATAACCGAACGCTCACGGTCATCTCTTCAGTCAGAAACGTGGGTGTTACACCAAACCAACGGAGCACCGCACAAACCCGACGTGTGGCCAGAGACCGCACGCACGATAAAGTGGTTTTGTTAACGGGAAACCATCGCACCTCGGGGCTTCTCACGGCTCACGCTCCCGGACGGCGCCGCGCTCCCGGGAACGGCCCTCCTGGGCTCGCAGGGACCGAGCGCCTGCGGGATCTGCCCGGGGAACGCGGGCTCGGCCCTGCCGCCGCTGAACGGGCGCCGGAGCGGCCTCGGCAGCGCCGACCCGCAGCCAGGCGCGGGGTCAGGCACCGGGCACCCGCACCGCTCCCGCCGCGGAAGGCCGCTTGGCCCGGGCCGAGCTCCTCTGAGGGCTCCCCTCGGCGCAACCGCCCTCGCCGCCGCGCCCCCGGCTCACCGCGCTCCCTCCGCTCGCTGGAGCGTCCCCGGCCCCGCGCTCCTTCAGAGGCCGCCGGTACGTCGACCCCGACGATGGTGACGGTGGTAGCAGCGGCGGCGGCGGCTACTCGCGGGCGGTGAGCGGGGCCGGCGGACCCTGCGCGCCTCCATCGTCCTTCTCCCCGCCTCCTCCGGAGCGGCGGGACAGCGCGCGTGCGCCGCAGCGGGCCGGCGGCCGGGGACGAGCGCGTGCGCGGCTGAGGCGCGGGAGGGGCCGCGCACGCGCGGGGCGGGGGCGCGGGGCGGGGGCGCGGGGCGGGGGCGCGGGGCGGGGGCGCGGGGCGGGGGCGCGGGGCGGGGGCGCGGAGCGGGGGCCGGGCGCGGGGGCCGGGCGCGGGGGCCGGGCGCGGGGGCCGGGCGCGGGGGACGGGCGCGGGGCGGGGGCGGCTGCGCGGGGGCGCGGGCGGCTGCGCGGGGGCGCGGGGCGGGGGCGGCGCGGGGCGGGGGCGGCGCGGGACAGCACGCGCAGAAGCATGGAATCATTAACGGTTGAAAAACTCCCTTGAGACCATCGAGTCCAAGCACCGAGCTCACAGAGCCCATCGCTAAACTAAACCGTGCCCCCCCAGCCCTGGCTCTGCAGCAGCTCTAGGGATGAGACTCGCCACGTTCCCGGGCAGCTCGTGCCGGTGCTGAATAACCCCTCGGTGAAAAAGTTCTTCCTACTGTCCGAGCAAAACCTCTCCTGGTGCCACGTGAGGTCATTTTCTCATCTCACCAGTAATAAATGACAAGAGACCTGTATTTCAGGTGGTTGTGGAGTGATCACACCTCCTCACACTGAACCCACTGCAGACTTCGAGGCCACGCACCTGGTTTTGGGCTGTTTCACCCTCTCTCAGGATGCAAGGGCAGGACTGGGCAATTAACAGTACGTTTTAGAAGGTGCCAAGTGTGTAACCCATCATCTTACCTGTAACATGCAATCAAAGGGCAGGAACAGATAGTGTAAGTGGCACCTTAGCTCATGCCACACCTTTTTAATCCCTGTAGCTATCATTGCACACCACTCACGCCCCTCTACCCTGCAATAACTGTCCAACTTTTACCTTAATCTCCCCTTAGATCACTGGTTAAATACTGTTTCTGATAGTAAATTCCTGTTTGAGCATGTATGCCACCTTACTGTATTAGAATCATTCCATCTCAACCACTAACAGAAGCTCCTGCACTGCAGGAAACCATTTTCCAGCCTGTCCTTGATCTCAAACCAAATTTTGAGCAAGGATGAAACAACACAAAATGACACTTGGCTTCAGTGTGCAATCATGGGGAACTTTGCTACAAACTCAACAGAGGTAGGGTCTGGCCCCTATAGAGACGCCAGCAAGAAAATGAATCAGAGTTACCAAAACTGATCAGGTTTTCCAGTTTCTAAATTACATTCTCAACCAATATTGCTTTAAATATTGTCTCAGACATGTAGCTCACTGGATAATGTATTGGGATAATCCCACAAAGTGAGAACAAGTTACACCATTTGAGAATGGGGCAATTTGGAGATTTTTTCCTTCCTTTACAGAGAAATTTATGTTTTCAGGAAACTGGGGAGCTGCAAAGAAGTGACAGACAATAAATGATGAGACCAACTTGAAAAAAGAGGAAGCAGTTGCTAAATATGGGGAAATACCATAAGCAATGGTACATCACTTTCTAAAAAGTGCAGTATTTTGAGTCACAATTTCTCTCTAATTCTCCTTCCAGGCAATGATAAGAGTCCAGCCTGCAAGGAACTGAGGACAGATTACAACATTCTGTGAAGTTCATGATATTGTAAAGACTCCAATGTCTTTCAAGTGCTGAAAGAGATACTACAACTGTAAAGGGACAACACACCATGATGCCAGGAAGGAATTTAGCTCTAAGTGTTACAGCATTCACCTTAAAAGCTACAGTAAAGCATCACTCCCAGCAGAGGAGCCATGCTCAGACACAGTGCCTTTGCTAACCATGACTGTCCACAGCCAATTCCTGCCTACAAAAGCTAATCCCTGAATAAATTGTCCCTTGTGTTGGCTGTTGGGATGGACTTTTCTAAATGCATTTAGATGACAGTGCTAAGTCACCACTGGGACCATTTACCACAGGAATATGTATTGGCTGCTAAAAAATAACCATTCCAAAGCAGTAGGGATTTTTTTTCCCCATGCAAAGCACCTTCATGCAGTTGCTCAACATTTTGCAAGAGGCATGAACTCTGCAACATGATGAACACTTATCCTCATTAATTGGCAGAGATAAGACTGCTAATCAGCTGAGCCTACACTATTTATAAAAGGAGTTACAGTTACAACAGCAGCTCTGAGCTGCCCAGGTTCAGCAGCGACCTTGGAAGGCTCTGCTTGCTGGTCTGGATGAATAAGGCAGGCTCCTCTACAGACCCAAGTGCCATGAGAAATAGAAGAGATTTATGTCCCTTCTGAGCATGTTCTTCCTAAGGTGTGATGAGAACAGTGCAGCTCAGCACTCTAACCCAGGTTGTGTTTCCTTTCTCCCAGGGAAAAACGAAGAGAAATGTTGCCAGTAACACAGAGAAATAAGCATAAAACCATGCTGCTTTTTCCCCACTAAGGGTCTCAGCTCTGTGGAATAGAATTTGACTGGCTTTAGATCAACAAAAAATATAGCCAATAAAAATGCCATTGCTTATTTGACTAATTGCACAGAAGGCTGGTGCCAGATACAGAGAGGCTCTGCTCAGTCTCCACTTACAGTCCAGATCTACCTTCAGCAGAGGGTATTTCCACTCAACAGGAAGCAACAAATTGCCATTGCTAACTCTTAACAGGGCTGAAGGACAGAGTTGTCACCTCTCAAACTTCCATCAGTAGAAACAAAAACGTTACCACAACGTTTAAATTCTGAAGGAAAACGGTGGCACATAAGTGTTAAAAATAAGCTATTTATTGATGGTCACAGCCTATAAAGCCACTGACAGAAAGAGAGCAATGTATGGCACTGCACTGCATTCATTATTCAGGCTGATTGCAAACACCTCCAGTCCTTACGTAAATGTCATTATCCCAATTTTAAAGACTGAACTCGATTAATTGACTTGCATAAGGGTTAATGACTGTGGCACAGCTGAGATAAGCAATCAGGCATGTTGGCATGCAGCCCCACACTCAATCCACTTCACAATGCAGATCATCTTTGATAATGTCAGGAAAGGATTGAGAGCTGTTGGCAGCCAGTAAAGAAAACTTAGGTAACAGGGAGTGGAGAGATTTTGGAGAAGTCTGACAGAGCAGGAGAGCAGTGTGTCCAAACACACACCCAGGACTTACCTCCTGTGTCACAGCAAGGTGCAGAGAAGACAGGCCTATGGAAAATGGCTTGGGGTACAGCTTGGGGTGTTCTGGGAAGTGCTCCTGTCTCTCTCTCCCTGCATGACTGATGCTGTTTTTCTGCCTCCAGAACAGATAAAAACAATGACTTCCCTCTTTATCAATCTTGTCAAGACCGTAATCTCCTGCTGATACAGGAAGTGCCTCACTGCATGTGCCTGAGAAACACCTCTCCACATTCATGGATTTCCAGTTGCCACCCTAATACAAGTAAGAATCAAAAACCAGTCCCACTTGTTACACTTCTTACTGTTCAGGAGGAATATGGTCCTTCTTTCCAGAAGATGTTGATTCATTTTGAGGAAAGCAGTTTGATTGGAAAACTTAAAAGTTTCTACTTGCTTCAGTTTCCCTGGAGAAGGCAGAAGAAGGTGTTTGACAGACAAGCACGCTGCTGCAGCACTGCATTTCAAGCCAAGTCATTAGGTATATGTGCAGCCCAGAGGAACATATTCTGTTTTCTGTAGGGTCCTCCTGAAGTCAAACACCCCTTAAGCCTTTACTAGGCCTTTACTGTGTACTTTACTACACATTGACAAAGATGGTGTTGTCCACAACTACAAGTGGAGACACTAGGGAAAAATTTCTCTTGTTTTTCTATGAAATACTTCCACCCTGACTGTTTGGGGAGGTCTGGGCCATTGCAGCTGCTGCCTGCACCCAAGCCACCAGTGCTTCCAGCATTTAGGAATACAGCCTTATGGAATTCTGTTATTGCCTATGATCAGAACACACCCCACCACCATAACAAGCAGCTAAAAGATATCAAAACTGCAACTCCAGCTACTAGTTGGTTCTTGGTAGAAGTGGCAGCTGGTTGCTCTGGGACCTTTGCTTGGCAGCAGTCACTCAAATTACTGTAATGATGGAGGAAGTTGGGTCAAGAGCTTTCATAACTGCCCCAACTTTGAAAACAGTCTGATGAGCAAAGAAAAAGAGTAGGAAGATTCCTTCTCACTGAATTCCTCTTTGTTATCATGTGTTATCAGTCACATGGACACCTAGAGAGGATTATGCAGCTATGGAATGGTTTTAAGTAACAAGAAGCACAGGTTCAACAGGCGACATGAAAAGTAAAATGGCCAAACCTTGTTCTTGTCTCTAGCAAGGGTTAGCAAGTGAAAGAATTATCACTGAAGGTTTTTCTTGCTTAAGTGCTATTCAAGTATGAAATAGTATGTTCTTGTTCCAAAGAGAATGTAGATGGAAGAGTCATTCTTATGTCTAGGTCACCACAACAAATTCTTATCACATACTAGCTGATTACAAAGAGCACCAAATAGTCACCTTTGTTCAGTTGGGTTTTGTTTTGTTGATAAACCTGAAATCTTGATGGAAGAATTTCAAAAGGAAGTGTCTGGGTCCTGATTTGCTGATGAGGGTCATATGGAGCCCTCAACAAGAGGTGACCCAAGCTAAGGCCAATGGGGAAGAGAGAGATGAATCCTTGGAAAAATCTATGAGAAGGGAAAACTCAAATGTAATTCTGAAAACAGAAACAAAGAACAGTTGATGTGATCAGTGAAAGCAGTCTAGAATTCAAAAGCTTCAATGCAAGATGGGATTAATTCTGAATATCAGCCTTACATCACACCCCTCTGTCAAAAACAGAAATGAAAAGAGACCAGTCTCTGCCAACTCTTGGTTCATTTGCATTAGAATTCTCTCTACCCCAGCATTATTAACATTCTTCTTCTCGTATTCAGCTCCCTTGTATTTTGCAGATGCTCAGATCACAGATGCATTTGAAAACCTTCCTATTCAAAACCTTTGTTCTAGTTCTCAGAAAGCCCCAGAAAGGTGATGAAGAAATCTTTTCCCTGGCATAAAAGGAAATATACCTACCAAACACCCTGTATTAAAAGAACAGCTCCCTCTATAGTTAAATGATCCTTTTCTTCATAGAAAAGAGGAAGGGAATTATTCAGATAAAAGAATGACACCCTCAAGAGACCTGCACCTGCATTTACAACAGCTTGGGGAAAATTACTGGTCCTATGCTTAGAGTGACTGTGGGCCCAGGGAAATCCATCCTCTACCCAAAACATTTGCACTAGAAGTACCAGAAACAAGCCCTGGTCTGCTCTTGTAGGAGTGAGTTCTTATCATTACTAACTAGCTACACTCAGGCACCCACTGCCCTTGGCTGCTGTTCCTCTGCCACCCTGCTCCAAACCCTGCACCGGGCTGGGCTCGGAGCGCTGAAGCCCAGAAACCAGGACGGGCTGCTGTGGGAATTGCAGCGGTGCCCTCTAGCGACCATCACACTCTGCAAAGCTCTTGATTGCACTTAACTAAGCTCAGAAGGCTCACCGGTTCAAGCACAAAAGGTGAACTTGTAAAGTCATTTCTGTGTCTGTCCCAGACAATTCCCTTTCAAGTGGTTTTTAGGTCAGAGCAGTTTGGATCTCACTTTGCTGTTCCATTACACATTGGCTGTAAAGACTGAGAGTACAGAAGGAATAGTATCACATCATCCCTCATGCCAGTAAATCCACGTAGGAGATGCAGGAAAACAGCATGTTTTGCCATGGCATCTAAGAGACAGAAGGATGCAGAGTCTGTATTGCAGGTTTCACAGGAGAAGATCATCTGTACCAGTGTTCCCCAACAGCAGAGGGTGTATGTCCCCAAGCCACTATGAAATACACAGTCTCTGGACATGTGCAGTGGGGAATATTTCCTGGTATAAATCACATAGTGGAGGAAAAATCTCTCACTATTTAATTCTATTCATAGAGTTTTGCCACGTATTCTACTTTTCAAGATGGAAAACAACCTGCTGAAGCAATGTGATAAACAATAGAGATGATCTTGGAGAACCTGAAGACCTGTAATAGCCCACTGAACTGAATGTAAGCCTGGGTACCCTTTGTGTGTTACTAGTTTGTCCTGGTTGCAATGTTTTTAGAGGATCCTCTCCTCTAAAATGGGATGTCAGCCCCTCTCAGAATTAGTGAGAGGAACCTGTTGTGGAAGAAGGTCCACCTCTCTCCAGAGTGAGCAATACAGGAGGTTCAGACCTAGAGAAGCTTTGGCTTTCTGGGTGAGCAGCCTAGAGAATGGAAAAGCCTGGTGTTACAGAGAACCTCACCCTGCAGAGCTTTCCTCAGAAAAGTCTGAACAAGAGGTTTGGAGGAGAACCCATCACACCCTCTCTGCAGCATAAGATTCTTCTTTGTAAAATGGAGCAGGAGAAAAAAAGTTAGGCTTTCTCCAGGGACAAACCAGAGTAAGAGGTAAATCCCAGATGCCCTGACAAAGCCTCTTGCTCTTGCAAAGCATTTTGGGTCACTGGGACAAGTTCCCAGCTGCAGCTGGGCACCCACAGCAGGTGGCAGCAGCAGCCACAGCCTGGCACTCCCACACCAGCACACCCAGCACATCCCAGGCAAAGCCAAACCTGGTTCTCTCGTGCAGCACCTCACATACAGTGGACTGAGCATGATTTTCAACTCATCACATGGAGAGATCTTGCAGGGGATGGTGTGGAGGCCAATGCCTCAGTTACATGGATTGAAGAGGCCGTGTCTCGCCGTGCTGTGTGTGGGTAGGAGTGTGCAGCACATGGGTCTGCAGGAATGCCTTACCTCAGAGACCCTTGCAGAATTGACAGCTTCATGTTAATCACATCCAAACTGCTATTTTTCTCCACATTTTAAACCACATTCACCTAACCTGGTCAATTGTATGACACGAGATCACAAGGTAAGAGTTTAAGTTTCAGCTCTGTTTTAACATACACCCATAAACACCCTCTGCTCACCCTCCCCTCCAGCAGGACAGCAGCTATAAATGCTCCTGCCTTGGGCAATTACATTAGCAGTGTGAAGCTGCAGGGGGACAAGATATAATTGTACTTGGTTATGCCTATAACATAAGGGCAATCAAAATCCACAGCCAAAAACTTGTGGTGACCTTGAGGGTCTTGTGCCCTTTCATCTCTTACACTTGTTTCCTTTCAGGAAATTCGTGCATGTTCTGTCAAACCCCACACTAACACCAACACTTCAGATGCCAACATAAGTGGCCAGAAATCCCATTTAGGTATAATTAGCATGTTAGTTTTACAGTTAGCACAGAAGTCAGACCCCAAATGTCAGAAGAGCCTAAGAAAAGGAGTATTTGATGTTCACATATGGCATAATCTTCAATTCCCAGCAGCTGAAGTGTCTCTACCTGACCACTCATGCAAGCAAAGCTCCTAAATAATGCATGGCACTGCTATGGATTAGTTCTTAATGCATGTGCTTTCCATCACAGTCAAGAGTCCTTTCAGTCAGCAACAGGGCAGGCAGCCATTCTGAAAAGGGTGGGATACAAATTAGAGCTGCTTGCAGACTCTGAGCAGTGGATCCTAAGTAGCACAGGACTAATAATGAAAGTTGTTGGCTTTGTGATGTGAAAAGGAGATGGGAGAAGAGGGAAGATCCAAGTAACTTTCAGATATGATGCAGCTTTTCAGAGAGCCCAAACAATATGGTCTGATCTTCATGGAGCTGTATTTCCATACTGCAAAGCATTAAAGCATCTCAAACAATATCAAGAACAACAGGGCTATCAAGTGAGTAGGAGGAATGGGCTCATAAATCCCTGTGATGCAGGTGCAGAGGATGTCCTGGGAAGAACTCAAACACAGCTCCTGAGATTATCTCTCCGCTAGAATAAACTGTAAAATTGAGACTATTTGTGCTTTATCTTATCTGGCTTAGGCCCAACTGTATCACAGCTGACATTTCCCCACCAGAATGAGAGGGTCAGAGTAATCCCACCCTGACCCTGTTGCCATCATCCTTCGCTGCCCACTGGGGTGACTGTGCATGGTGGGACGCGCTGCCCAGCGGCACCAGCCCGAGCAAGCGGGTGTGGGAGAGGATGAGCAAAGGCAAGGGAACACACTGCAGGTCAGGAGCCAGCCTGTGTTCCAACTCAGCCACTCCATGACCTGCACAAGCATCTCCATGCCACAGACTCCCTGTGTGCAAAATGGAGGAAACTCCTTCCTCACACGAGTGGGATCCAATCTGCTGGGAGGTTTTTGTCTTGTTAGCCAAGACACAATGCAGGCACTGTCCTACCAAGCTGACAGAGTAGCTCCAAAGGGCATATACATGTTTGGCAAGGGATTTCCCATTTGATTGCTTTTGAAAATAAAGATTCAGATGAGGCTTCTTAGCAAACAAACTGCAAAGAAAGGCAATCTGCCTGCTATCCCTACTGCTAGTGCTCACCACCCCAGATGGAAACGGTAAAGCATTAGAAACAAGTTACTGACAGAAGTTAAACCATTCAGAAGCAGTCTGAGGACAGGAAGGTTTTCAAGTTCTTAGCAGCTGTACTGCTTACCTTCACTGCACATTTTCCATCCAGCAAATTTTAATTGATGCTGATTGAAGAGCAAAGAACCAACAGAGTAATTTGGAACCTAAGGGGTGAGGATACAGCTGCCACACTGTAATGCAGGCTTAAGAGCTTTAATTTATGTTTTCAGTAGAGAAGGAGAAGCTATCCCTGTTCATTTCATCTCAACAGCTTGGTGAGGAACTTTCACTTTGACCAGGATGAGAGCTGTGGTCAGAGACTGCCCGGCTCCAATCTAGTATTTCTGGTTAAGTTACTCTGTGTAGAGAACTGTGACAGGCTTCAAAGAACAAGAGTGAACCTTTTGCTTATGAAAGTTTAACCTCCAATTCCGATAAGCTGTTCCTTGAAGCCTATCTGTAATTGCTCCATTTCCTCTCACCATGTCTGATGCTATCACTTGATTGAAGTAACCCATGGGAGGAGGAAGATAGAACTGCTCAACAGAGGTGGTTTTAATTCCAGTGTCGATTCTTAGAGCTGCCACTGACTCGAGCCTGGCCAACACAGACCACTCATGTTCCTCCGTGCTGAATGTTCCTCAGCTCTTTGGCCTTCCTTTAGGATTCAGTAACACCCCATTACCCTGGGAAACGCCTTCACTTTACTTGAGTACTTATTGATAGTGCTCAGATCCCTGCTAAGCAAAGAACAGTTGCTTATACGGCTCTCATGCTCTACAAGTAAACTTGGAGGGGCCAGAGGGAAGGTGGAACTGCTGCTCCTAAGCTGAGACGAGACCCCTTATGACTCCTCCATCTATTTTTTGTTGTTTTCAGGAAGAAGCAGCTGGAGTGAAAGGGAGTGCTAAATGCTTTAACATAAAACCACAAAGCAATGTAAGGTTGAACTTTCAATGGCCTTCAGCTCCAGCAAACACCACCAACTTGTCATTTTCATTTCTGCAGCCAGAAGGTGGGATGAACTTTGTCTTCCCAAGCCCTTCTGAAAAAGATATGGTGAGGTGAAATACTATTGGAAGAGTTTCCCATTCCCAAGCTTTCTGTACTTGATGCAAGTGAATGCATGAAAGATCCATGGTCTCAGTTTAATTTGTTATAAGCAAGTATATAAGACCACTTCATCCACTAATGTTCTCTGGGTACTAACATGATATTCTGAGCACTTTCAGTGAATTAGAGAACAGTGTGAAAAACCCTTGCCATTATAATACTTGAGTAGTTTTACATGTCAGCTGCTGTCTACCACTTCCTCTAAAACCTTGTCTTGTTTCCATTGGATTAAGCACAAGCTTCAGGGAACTAAGGATTAAACACGATTATTCCCCATTGGACCTTGTTTCAGCTTATTTATGTCACAGAAAGTAAATCACTAAAAAATGATACGGAACTGTGGTGAAAAATCAATGAAAGTTTAGATAAATATATGCAGTCCCATATTATCACAGCATGACTCACTCTGCCAAGCACCAGCCAGTGCAGGAAAGGATCTGCTGCTGCCTACTTGCTCCTCACTCAGCCTGAGTCCTTATTCTGCAAGGGGCAGAACCTGAATATTAGAAGTCTCTAGATCTTAAAATATGTTTGCTTTTGTAAACAAGGACTTGGAATTCATGTGATGCTTCTGTCAAACATAATACTTCCTGCAGAAAGGTACTTCACTACACTACTAGATAGAAGCAGATATGATTAGAGTCTGATCTTGCATAAATACCTTGTCAATCAAAACATCTTCATTAGAAACCCCAGATCACAATTCCTACTTAAAAGCAGAGGAGGAAAGCTGAAGAGAGCAAGTGCTTGGGATCAGAGCTGAGTCAGGGTGTGTCAGGTGTTGGGAGGGATTTCAGAAATGGGGCAAGGAGGAAGTCCAGGGAATTATTGAGGCTCTTCATCACCTCCATCCATTATTTTCTGAATGAGAGTTGGTCTTAAAGCTGGCTAAGAGACCCTACTGCAGTTAGCCCTGGCTGATTTTAACCTCTGCACTGCTGCCATCTGAAGTTCTTCAACAAGAAATTAGAAAAGAAAAATCCCTGTAAAAGCAGACATGAGGAATCCCAGCATCCCAAAGCTTCTTAAGTCTTATGGAAAAACCAAAACATCTTCAATGGGCTCTGAAGACACGTGAAGGAGGGGTTACATTTGCTAGGAACACACATTGCAGCCAAATTCAGCACAAGCTTGCCCTATACATTCTCTTTGCACTGACCACCTACCTTGTGTTTCTACCCGATGGAGCTGCACTGTCTGTACTGTTACACACAATTGCCATGAGAACTCAGCATTGTATATTTGAGTAGTTCATCCCTTGTAACAGATGTGTTCTCCCTTTTCTATTTTACCACTTAAAAACCTGTTACATCAAATGAAAGTTTTCATTCCCCACTTGCAGCTCCACACACATCACCTCTCCCGGTCAAGCACGTCTCACTGCTCTCAGCTCAAGCAAATGGCTTATGAATCATTAAAAAAGGATTCTCTTTGTTCTATTTTATGACCAAATTGACTTGGTTTAAGCCTGGAATTACTTGAATGAATACTTTGCAGGCCCTGTATTTCTGAAAGGTGAGTTTTTGGCAGCAAGCTCTCAGCAATGAGGAGCTCACCCAGCTTTTATTCACGTTTCTCTGGCTTCTGTTTTCCCCATTTAAGTGACATAGGAGGCGATTTCTGCATATACAGTCTGTGCTACCATCCCATATACACTTCCAGAATACTCCTTGAAGGCTTTGAAGTGTTGGCATTTGAAGAAAAGGCGAAGCAGACAGTTTCACACTGATTCAACTTGGCCTTCTGTTAAATGAAGGTGCTTTGGACGGGCCCAGATTCCTGGAGGGGATGTGCTCCGGCCTGGGCCCCACAGTGAGGGTTTAGGAATCACCACAGGGAATGTGAGCTCGAGCTTTCCTCCTTCCACTGATTTAACTCAAAAGTACTACACGAGGAAAATTCTCCCTGGTGTTAAACATGCCCAGGCTGCAAACTGAACAGGCAGCAAAGTACAGACCTAAACATGAGCCAGAGATCTGCCAGTCATTACTGTCCTCTGGCAGCAAACAGGAACTGCAGATTGTCTGAACTGTGTTTCCTGGAGAGACTGTTCAACACAAGCAGGCCTGGAACAACATGAGAATCAAGGCCTTCATTTTCTCAGCCCAAGTGAGTGACAGAGCAGGCCCATGGATTTTGATGTACCAGCAGATCAGGTTTCACAAGAACAGTAAGAGAACAACAGACAACATCCAGCAATGCTACAGAGAAGACCAGGAGACAGAGCAGGGATTTAACTTGTCAGGTACACTGGAGCAAAGTAATAACATTGACATCAGCACATAACACAGCTAGAAAGCAGCACATCTGACAGGAGGCCAGCAGCTGCCACTGAGGACGTGAGATGTCTGCTCCCATCACTGAGCACACAGAGCAGGGGTGAGAAGGGAACGGGCTAAGCATCCCTGCTCTACAATGAAACTAAAATCTATTGTTTAGTCCTCCTAAACTTTCTCCAGCTCTTCTTCCCTTCTCACAGAACCCTACATGAGAAAGTCAGCTCCTTGCATAGACCTTGGTCTGTAACATAGGAAGTGACCAATTCAGCTCAGATGCATTGAGCAGCCTGATGTTTAACACAGAAGCAGACTTTCTAAAGATTAGATGAAGACAAACAAAGCATCACTGAGCAAAAATAGCCAACTGCTGCTACAACTTGTTCATTAGTCAGTTCTTTTATTCTTTCCCCTCAGCTCTGAATTCATGGTTACACCTACACTGAGAAGTGTTAATCAAAACACCATACGGGATCCTCATTTGTTTCAGACCAAGTTACACAAAACTTTGCAAGGGTGAGAGGTTTTATTATTCTCTATTTACTCTGCCACTTCCCAGAAACCAGATCATTCTATTTTTAGCTTACAGGGCATTATCCAACTATAATTTTAAGTACGTTTCACAGCTCATTTAAAACACACACTCCAGAGAGCTTAATGGTCAGAAGTTACCATGCCCAGATCAGACCTTTTCTTCTACTAGCAGCAAAACCTCAGATCTTTTACAACACATTGAATTCACTGAGAAATTAAAGGCCACAAGGGGCATAGAAAATGTTTTAATTAGAAGTCATAACTATAGGTGGAGATGGAGAAAGCTCTTATCTCCTCCTTCACTTAATTCCTTCCCCCAAACTCCATGAGAGGACTCCAATCCCGTAGAAGTCCATTCTGTCACCGTGTCACACTTTCCAAGCCAGGAGCAGACAACTGGAACTCCTTTTGCCACCTCCACACCACCTCATGGATATCAAATGATACCAGGATTACCTCAGATCCATTGGTCTTGTCCACCTTTGTAATCTACTATGCTTCAGAAAAGTTTTACTCCATTCTCCTCTGCAGAGACACCACTCCTCACTCCCTTCATGGATCTAATTCTTACTCCTGGGCTCCTGAGTATGTAACTGCCAAGTGCTGCCACTAAGACCAAGTAGAGACAAATGGTTCTCACATATTGGTGTTTTCAGTTTATGAAACCTTGCTTTACAAGTTGAAAGACCAAGACTTCAGTGCTTCTCATTTGGCATACTCATTCTGCTTCAGTTACAGTTTTCTGAACAACTAAGCATCCAGAGACAAGCATTTATATACAGTTTTAACAGAAACATTGTCTGTAATTAATGAGGCATTTGCAACTCTTTGCATTTCAAATACATTGCACTACACATTAGTCTCTCGACACAAGGAGTTACTGTCTTGGCAGGTATATTCTGTCATCAGCAAAGGCATTTTCAGCACAGGCAGGAAGCTGTAATTCAACATATGGGTATAGATTAAGGAAGGTAAGACAGATTATGCCTGCACTGATTTTACTACAGTCACATATGAAACCTCTGTTGAAATAAAAGTGTACTATGTGAGTGGAAAGAGAAACAGCTATAGCATTTGGAACTGAAAAAGACTGATCTGGAATTCCCAAGTTTAAGCATTTCCAGCCATGAGCTACTTACCAGTATTCTGCAGGCCAAGAACACAACGCTCACAGTTAAGGGCTGCTAGTTCAGTCATGTCACCATCATATTTTCCATACTCCCAGCTTGAAAACTCCTTCATTGAGGCTGAGAATTTCCATGTTTGGTATGAAACCAAGCCACAGCACTGGCATTTCTCTTGGTTGATGCAAAATGAGGAAAATCTACTTTTGTTTAGGTCAGAACAAAAGAGATTTTGCCTCTTAAAAATACAAAAGAAAACCCTCAAATGGGCCAACACCAAGTTGTTAAACCAATTGCCTTTCAACACTTCTCATCCCAAGAATTTGCTTCTGAGGGTATGAAGCCTTTTCTCCCAGGTACAATTCTGCCTTGTGGAGCCATTTTTCTTACTGAGTATTAAAATGCAACTACTTACCCTTCTCAGTACCTACAGTAAGGACAGCTAAGAATGACACAGAGCTTATTTGGCCAGATCCTCAAATGGCAACAACACAAGATGTTCCACTCAATTCTTTTCCCTATTGAAGGACACAAAAGTTTTACAAGAAGTTACTAAACACTTTGATTTCCTGCTTGAGATGTTACACTTTTATATCCCACAAAGCATTTCTGTGATGGGGAGAAAGCACAGTAGCTGCTTTCATTTGGAGCTTGAGCTAAGAGAGCTACCAGCAATTTTTGATTAAGCTTTAGCAGCTCTAGGAAATCCAGAAATATCCATTAGTTAAGAATGGAAGCAGCAACATGCCTGTGGCAACTAAGTGCCACACACTTGCTGTTCAGTGTTGGCATATTCTGCACTTTACAGGTACGTTTTCAGACGCTCCTGGAGCCAATCTCCCGTAACAAAAATCATGAGGGTTGTAGTTCACCTTGCAAGTGTGTTTTAAAACAAAGCCCACGCCCCTTCCCATGAATACACACTGACACACTAACACCCTGCATCCTCTGCCCAATTAGCCATCCAAAACACACGAAGCACTTTAAGATACCGGACAACTGGTTCTGGGGCAGCATACACTTCCTCCAGATGTTTATTTCATAACTCAAATCCTGCCAGAAGCCTTTCTGGGGGTTGACCAATAAGCTGCAAAACAGATCAGTCAAAATTCATGTCAAACTGCTTTATTACATCTTAAATAACATTACATTTTAATATAGTATCTATCTTGCATCCAGCTTTCTTGAAGTACACTGACTTTAAAATTAAATACAAAAGGTGAAGAGGGATACAGGGCGTGGAGAAAGCTCTACAGAGTAGTTTCATGAAAGAGAGTAAGAGGGAATTCATCTTTTATGCCAAATCCAGGCCTAACGCACAATTACAGCACATTTTTGTACAGAATGTTGCAGAAAAAACAAAATGGAGAGAAGCTACTACTGCTGCTAGGAAGGAGCATTTCTGGATACAGTGAGAAGATAGGAAAGTTTAACAGAACAATCTGCTGTCCAAACACTGCTGCTTTTAACATTTTATTTGAAAAGAAAGCCAGGAAAACCTGCTCATTACAAAAATGACTCTGATCAGATGCAAAGGACTCATCCTACAAGAGGAACTGGCTGTGAGGAACTGATTTATAAAGAAGATGGTCTAGGTTCCCTCCTCCCACACCCCAGAATCTTTTGACAGCGATTGTTTGAACAGGCTGTTTCTTTAAAATAAAAAACCCAAAAGTGACTTCTCACGCTACTCCCAAACGTGCATAGCTGTGTACTGGAGTTCCTCAGAGACTTATGCACAGAGTAGCAACAATAAATGAATACAGCGACAATGGTTACAGGTTTTAAACAGGTTATTTCTCCAAAGAAAAGACATCTAAGGACTTAGTCCAATATGCACTTTTTAGCATTTCTACAGCATGCGATTCTAAGAGTAAACCCACCCAATATGGCAAACAATCAAAAAAGGTTGGTTTGTGGTTTTTTTTGTTTAACTTAGAAAGTTCAAGATCATTATTTTCAAAACATTGATTTGTACATCATTTCATACACAAAGAATTGACTCAATACCCAAGTGTAGGATAGGTCTCTTTTGAAAACAGAGATTCCTGGTTGTCGAGACTTATAGGATAGTGTTAGGATATAGAAACTGCCCTTTCAAGTGGACAAAACCAAAACAGATTAAAAAAAACCCAACAAATCAGTGTGGTGAAAAAGGAGGGGGCAGGAGGGACCAAAGATTGCCTTTGTTATCCATAAAAGGTGAAAGGATTCTTTAAACAAGCATTCATTACCTTTTACAGCATGTGCTTGGTTACCTTACTGCTTAACATTATCCTATATATGCCAAGTTTTGTGCAACAATTATCTGTGATACTAGAAAACAAACAAAATAAAAAAATTAGGGACTAAATTTACAGCGTTATCACCCCCAGAGGCTCTGGGCTGGGACTCCCTTGTCTTGCTCATTGAAATACAGAAAGAAATGTCTTTAAAAAGGAAACTTGAAAAAAATCCCACTACAAACATGACTTTAAAATTTGCAAGTGTGTGAGAGAAAGTCCTTAACTTGGACTTGGAAACTACAGTGAAAGCTAACTGTTTCACGACTATGCTCGAGTTGATTTTCTGGTCATGCTTTTATGATAGTGTTTCAGTTTTAAATTCTCAAGACAGAAGAAAAAAAATCAAAAGAAATGGTCCCAAAAGGAATGCACAATTTCATTTTGCTTACAACACAGAAATTCTTCTTGGAAAGGTAATTGTGCTCTTCATTTCAGCAACAGGAGACGGAGAAGATCTTGCCCTTTGACGTGGGGAGGATGGGGTCCGAGTTAGTATGGTTGGATTGAATATGCTATCAATTTGAATTTTCAACCGTTGGAAACTTCTTCCAGTCGTGGAGTCCGATGCAGTTCTGACACACAGAAACACTTAGTGAGAGTTGGACTTTGATAAACTGTCATCAAGTGTCAAGCTTTGCTCTCACTACCCACCGATGCATCCTTTAGCTACCACCTCACCACTTTCGAGGCCCTTTATTGCCTAACCCAGATTCTAAAGACCATGCAGGCATCCCAGCCAGCAACGTGAAGTACAGAAGTAGATCATCACAAAGAATTCACTGCATACATCAAACAGCCTTCCAGAAAAAACTGGCTTTTGTTCCCTCAGTGACTTTCCCAATCTGAACCATAAACATGCAGCATCAGGGAAAATAAGCACTGTCGAGACTTGGGAAAACGCACCCTGGATACCAAACAAGGACAGCCTTGATTAGTTGGATACCTACCTACTTCAGTTCCAGATCTTGAGGAAGCTGTCCCACGATCCTGTTGCCACTGCCATACCATCATCAGTCACACCTAAGCAACTGACACGGTTATCATGACCAGCAAGGACACCTATGAAGAAGATGATGTAACAAACAGACTGTGTTACTCTGATGATTTCATATTTCACCTCCAGTAACAGAGGCACTCATGTTTGCATTAACCAGCTACACATCCAAACATCCTGAGCAAACATCGTTGGAACTTGCTTTTGGGTTTATAAGCACAAGTCCAGCTGTAACTGGGTGGGTTTGCAAGGGGGTAATTCAGCAAATGCAAGACTCAAACATTTTCCTTGTGTACATTATGACTTTTACTGATTTCTCAGGAGTTGTGAAGTCACAGCCCCAAAAATTCTGCTGTGTCATAGCAATAAAGATAATGTAAACAAACACAGTATGTGTAGTATTACCCTGCATTGCATAGCTCTCAGTATTTGTCAATATGGACATCTCCTACAACTCTATTACAGTACCATAAAAAAGAAAGAACTGAGGCACTAACAACACAATGAAGGGGCCCAATGCTTTCCTCTATCCCTTTTAATGTAAGGGTTTCAAGGAGGTAAAAAACCCCTACCTATATTCAAGCTCTTTCCAGTCCAGATCACTGAGCTAAAATATCCCTGATAGATTTAAAATTGATCTTCCTACATCAGTTACACTGCTCATCAGACTCTCCTCATCCAGGCTTTGTGCTCTTCCCCTCCATTTACTACTCTCCAATACAGAACATGAATCAACTCAGTTTTAGTTCTTACACAACCTCATGCTTTAAAATTGGCATTTAACTGTTAATTCAGTGTAAAAAAATGACTGCTTCATACACAAGGATCCTTGATGTTGGAAGTAGCAACATTACTGATGGACTTTATAATAGCAATGAGATGGTTCCCTTCGCTCTTTAGCAGTATTCCAGTTTATTTGTTAGCACCATCAAGCTGCTTTCATCACTGATTATCTTAACACAGGCTGTCACTGAAGTTGGGACAAGGAATGATAACAGCTCTGTGCAGGTGACAGCTCACACAGTCAGTATACCACAGCGGGTTTAGAACATTTAAAATCAAGACACTTTACCTGCTCTATCGGCTTTCAGCGTGTCCCAGACATTGCAGTTGAAGTCATCATAACCAGCTAGGAGTAGACGTCCACTCTTGGAAAATGCTACAGAGGTGATGCCACAGATGATGTTATCGTGTGAATAAACCATCAGTTCCTGATCAGCCCGAAGATCAAAAAGCCTGCACGTAGCATCATCCGAGCCTGTGGCAAACGCGTTCCCATTCGGGAAGAACTTCAACAGAGGAAGGGAGGGAGGAAAGGAAAAGAGACACCATTTCAGATTTGGTTCTTGTTTCTCATTGAATATACCACTTTGTACAGACCAAGTGGAAAAAGAAAGCAGCAAAGTACACCCCTGCCCATTACTGGTACAGGGGAAAACCCACAGAAGTAATTAAGAGCATGTGAAGAGCAGCCACTGTCACATTGACCACAAGGAATCTGAGGTTGTACAGAGCTCAGTGAGTATTAAAGAAAGGATGCCACAGTACCACATCACACACTCCATGCAGAACAGGATGAGACACCAGAGACACACAAGAATACACATTCAAATGGCACGTCCTCCTTCCAAGCTGGTACATACACAGATGGCATTGATGTCCGACTCGTGGCCAGTGAAGGTTTGCCGACACATTCCTTCTCTAACATCCCACAGTTTGGCAGAGGCATCGCAGGCACCAGAAACGAAACACCGGGCATCGGGAGCAAGAGACAAACTCATGACATCTCCAGTGTGCCCAGTAAATGTAGTTGTCTGCTGACCAGTTTCTATGTCCCAGAGAGCGCTTGAAAGAATAACGGAAAAGGTAAAAATCAACACATTTGTGCTCCGTTACAAGGTCTAGGCAGCAATTCTTGATTCCATCTGTTACTTTGAAGCTTGGCTGAGTTGATGTCAAGGACAAACTGCTATCCAGACAACTGTGGAGTTGCTGCAGTACCTCCTGAACCAGCTATATTCTCTCATTAAAAAAAATTCACCTAATCCTGCTGGCTGTAGCTGTTGGGGTCAGCTTGGTTTAAAACACCCTCAACACCCGTTTGGAAAGACTCTTGTGTAAAAGCAAATGTACATATTCAACAGCTCCTCTGAACCACTGGACTAAGGGATGGGCAAAGAGACTGGTGCTATGAAGGAGAGATGCTCGTGAGACCACCTTTCCTTTAACAACTGCTGCTTGGGGGAGCTACAATGCTTTAAAAAAAGGTATAATAGAAGAAGCTCTGACAAAAGACTGAGGTCTTTTTCTTGTTCAGAAGCCAGTATTTATTAAGACACACACCTACGTTCTCCTCAGAAAACCCATCTACTGTCACTGTGGAATATTTTCAAGCAGCTTTTCTGAACAGCAACTTCAACTAAATTCTGTGTTAGAAAAATCCAAATATGACTTTTGAAGTAATAAATGCTGATTACCAAATGAGTTTGGGAAAAGTCATTAGTCTAATACACTTACTTCTGAAAGCCAAATAGTGATAGTAAAATAAAGTGTTCTCATGCCACCTTAACTCAGAGAATTAGGTCAGGCTCCTCAGAACATGAGAAGCACTCAACAGCCAAGGCTAACAGACTTAAAAGTACAAGTTCCCCATTACTAGTAAAAACATGATATATGAACAATAAGTAATCACATTTAGTCTTGTGGATGACTCAGGTTTACAAAGAATAAAGTTTCCTTCTAACAGAGCACAGCTGTGAGAAGCCATCACTACCCACCGTGCCTGCACCGGGCTGCTTACCAAGTGGTGTCGCCAGAGCTGGTAACGATTTGATTATCATCCAAGAAACGACAGCATGACAAGTATCCTGCAAACACAGATCCAAGTTGGTGAATAAGTCCAGAGGTTACTCTTCACATTCCACACTAGCTTGTTTATACGCTGCTTCCTCCTCTCCCGAGGATGCAGCAAGAGCTACTACATGAGCCTGAAGTACAACACTGACAATTTTTAGGTAGGAACCTCCAATGTTTTGGACAAAATTAGTTTGGCTCTTTACAGACCATATCCAGTTTAACCACTTCACTGATAGCACAGCAAGTCGCCCTAAACAGAAGGAAATAAGCTTCAGCAGCTTAACCAAACAGGGCAGACACTGTTTTGGAAATAACTCGCCAATTTTCATCTTCATAGAGCACAGGGAGGAGGCTGAAAAGTAAGAGGCAAGAGTGTGGAATCCAGTGGCCAAGCTGGACAGAAGTATAGGTAACCCTGCTCTGTACACACTGAACTAAATGTGGATCTGTATGTCACTGCATCCAGGAGAGAAACAAGCTGCTTATGGCCTCCACTGTATCATACAACTACTGAGGAAAGCAAATAACTACATTCTTGGTCAGTCCAAAGAACAGAGCTTATACACTGCATGCAGCAGCAGCAACTGTGTCATCTGAATGCTCTGAAGCATCTTCCTGCTGAAGTATCACATGCCAAACTATCAATGTAACAACTCTGATGGCAAAATTAGTCTGTCCTGCCAGTCACCTCTATTTCACAAAGCACAAACATCATCTGAAAATCCCAACTTCAGCAAAATATGAGAACCTTTAAACACCAGCTTCCAGCTACAGGCCTTGCTCGGTTCTGTAACAGAAAAGCAGCTGATTGAAACTGTCTCTTTGAGAGGACTCCACACAAACTGGTCAGGTCTCAGATGTACTCCTGTGTCCTTTGCATTAGAGCAAAATTCTGCTTCTCATGTTACATCAAAATCTGTTTTCCCAGCTATACCATTTCTAACCATAAAGACCATTAAGCAGCTAAAAATATCACTGAAATAACGCTCTTTTATTGATAAAGCATTTCTCAGTATCTTGATACATACACACACAGCCACAAACTGAAAGCCCAAGCTGCCTGTGTCCAAACATCATTCCAACTTCCTCTGTGCCCTGAAGGGCAGGCAGGAGGCTGAGGAAGAGGAGAAGCCTACCTTCTTAGAAATCACTTCCCTGGTTACATTGCAACCACTATCTGAAGCTCAAATCAAGATTGCATTCTCACATCCTTAACTCTTCCTCTACATTAACCATGCATTGTAAAACTAAACCAAACCTTGAAGGCATTTCAATAGCATAAGCACACTTTAACTCACACGTCGCTTGCCCTGTATAAAAATCTGCTAGCACTTTAGAGAGGAAGTACATTACTGAATAGCCAATGTTTTAGTTCTCAGAGTTCAAGAAACCACACACCCAGCTTTCCTCTGAAAAACTTCCCATCCCATGCACAACAAATAAAACACAGTCAGTCCATTGTCAGACAACACACCAAACCAGCTCACATTTTCTGGGTTACTACTGCTTGCAAGGTGCTCATCTCTATTACATGTATGTTCTTTAGGAAGTGAGTGTATCTTCAGCCACTGAATTTGCTTTTAAAGGTACTTTGTGTCAATGAGCCTCTTGGTTTGTTAGAAAGGAAAATTTCTACTCATCCCCCATACTTGAAACAGTAACTGAGCACCACAGGGACTTTGTTGCTTCAACAACTGACACCCATTGCCTACAACCCTTCTTACCTAACAAAATGAACTAGAAACTACCTTGCTCTTGTCCTCAGCCATCACTCACCTGTGTGACCAGCTAGTTCACGGCTGACACGTACATTCCCTTCACGAGTTTTCAAGTTGTAAATAGAGCAGATGTTATCGAGACCACCGCAAGCCACGTAATTTCCAGAGGGAGCATATGCACAAGTCATGACCCAAGAGGAACGCAGGGGAATAGCATGCACCTGAAACACACACATTCATGTATTTCATCTGAACAACAACTGATTCAATCACTTACCATCAGCAAGTTTTTCACCTGTTTCTCAAGACATACACCTTTTTGTCACAGGGACACGAAGCACACGGTGAGAAGTCTTCAGCTGGGTATCTACACAACTAGCCTGTGTTTCCTTGGCATTCTGTGCTCAAAGGACTTGATTTGTAAAGTTATTGAAGCTAAACTGCAGCAATCAGCAGGTAAAACAAACCAATGCCCTGACCACACAACCAGCTCATTTTTGGGAATCTTCTACTAAGGAACTAATCAGAACATTCACCTTGAGCCATTTTATTTAATCATTGGGAAAAGGGCACAGGGTGTGCTGCAACTGCCAAAAACATCCAAGTACTTCTGCATTACTGCTTTGGGAGCTACCTAGTCAAACTTAGCACTGTTTCAGCTTCAAGCTGGTATCTATCTATAATTCCAGAGGTGGTGTGGTTTGGTTTTGGGGGGGGTTGTTTGGGGTTTTTTACTTATTTTGAGGCAGGGTGGTGGTGATGGATTTTTTGTTTCTCACTTCAGTTGCTTAGGGGTGTGTGGGGGGATGTTTTTGCAGCTGAAGATTTCCATTTCTCATTCTATTAAAAGCCTTAGCAGCCTAGTGACAAACTCTGATTCCATCCCCCACAGATAAGAAAGCTGCTCTCTGCCTCCTGATGATGTTATGGATTAATTATCATTCATACAAGAACTGAAGATACTCATATGGAAATCACAGTATACAGTGATTATTTTACCATCTTTGGTAAATGCAGCCAAAAATCATGGCAGGTAACATTCTCTTCCTTTGTACTGAATTCCACAGCAACACAGCAGTTAGTCTTACCTTGTTTGTAGTATAGCTGTCCCAAATTATAAGTTTGCCATCCTGGGAGGCACTAACTAGAAGCCTAGAGAAGAAACAAGAAGTAAAACAATCACTGCAGGAAGACAAGAAGGAACATCTTTGTGATGGCATTTGTCTCCATTCTAAAGGCCAAAGTATTTGAAACCATTCAAGCACAGTGAGGCACTACCCAAGTCAGTTATTAGCACAGTAATTTTTCAAGGACTGGATTTCAGTGCCAGACAGGATGGGAATGTGTGCTGGAACATATGCATGTTAACACATTCTGGCTTCAGGAAGAACTGCAGTCACGTAACTAATGCTGCAACTCTGAAAACTGAGGAAGAAAATGTGCATGGCATCAGTGCCTCTGTGCTCCAGCTACAGGCTTCAGGCTCATTGAGTTTGGCATCAGTAGTCAAGGGGAAGCGCTTAAGTGCAAGAGACAACTGATAATGAAATCTACTCTATCTCCAGAGTTCCTCAGAATTCATGTGGTACCACAACTGTATTTTTCAGGCAAGTAGACAAACACTGGTATTTTGGCACCAAATTTAGATTTGGATGACAAAAATGTTGACATGAGGAGGAAAAAAAAAGGTGTTTCAAAGTGTTTCTGAATTCTCCTGTCTGAGTTCTCTTGGAATTAGTGGTTCCCAGTGGCAGGAACAGGTAAAACAAGAGTCCTGTTCACTTTGGAAAGAACAGTGAAGCCATTTGATGTGCTTTCAACCACTGGCACCCACCTGGAATCAGTCCCCCAGTGCATTGCATAAATTTTCGCCAGGTGCCCCCGGAGTGTTCTTCTAGTGCGCATTTGAATTCTCCCCACTGGGTCAATGTTGGCTGTGATCTGAAACAGGAATGGTGATGTACACTGAATTTTCCACTCCATAGTTCCACAAGTAACACACACATCATACACAATTGCACTTACATCGACATCTCAATGCAAATCAAAGGCCCAAGTTTGAATATTGACTCGTTTTTAAAAAACTGCCTAATCAGTTCATGCAGCACATCTTTATCATGAGAACTGTCCATCACATCTATAAAGACTCTCAGAATTTACTTTGTTTAGGTCACATCTTCTTAGACTTGTAAGATTTCACGCCTTGGATCTGAGTTCTCTACACCTGTATAGACCAATGTAGTAAACTCTTTTTCCCTCCCTGCAGGGTAGGTGTGGGAAGGTATACCAGGCTTTAAACGTGTCTCTGCTTCAGAAGGATTGATTAATAACTTGCTTTCAGATCCAAATGACCTTCCCTTCCAAGTATAGGATTATTAAATTCATAGTATTCCTGATTTAACTTCTTGAAGATAAAAGTAGTCCCCAGAATAAGCAAAGGGCAAAGCGAGGAACTAATCCGCTTCTTTGCCCTGATGCTGTTAAATTGACCACAATTAAGTCCTCCAGTCCAGAGAGAAGGAACAGTTAGAAAAGAAAACACAAGAAAAAAAAACAAGCAGCACAAAACAGAACAACACACTTGCACTGTGTACTTCCACTTCAAACACTCACAGTTCACATTAAACTCTTCAATGCTTACCTGAGCCAGGGTGGCATCCGCACATGCTTTCCTGGCATCCTGCAACACGAAGTTCAGAGACATCAGAAGCAGCTCTGTATACTGTTTTCATACTCTATCTCTGTTTTCTCAAGTTGGCCCTCAAAACAAGGTTCTACTTATCATCCAGAGAGGACCCATCCTGACTGCAGCATGAGCACAGCATGTGGTCAGAACCCAGGGAGCACCCTGAGCGTTCAACTCAGTAGTTCTCTTCCCCTTTTGAGTGAAAGGCAACGTGACTTTCACCAGGAAGACAGCCAAGCAATGGAAAGGCTTGTTCAGACAGGCTGTGTCATCCTCCACTCTTGGAGGTTTTCAAGACCCAACTGGACAAAGCCCTGAATAACTCCATAGCTGACCTTCCATTTCAAGCAGGAGGTTGCTTGACAGTGGTTATGGTCTGGCTCAGAAAAACTTCAGCAAGCATTCATTGTGATCTAATCCATATGCTGTTACTTGTGGAACATCTTTTAAGCAGCATTAAAGACAAAAAAGTCATTTCCTAAAGCAGTGACATGTGCTTGCCCTTTCCAAATATCCACAACATCAACTCTGACATTGTCAAAACGTTTCATTTCTGTCCATCTTCTCCTCAAACTGCACAAATGAGCACTGATGTGCACTGGGACTGGAAGATCTGGTGACACAATACGTACTCTGATTTGGTTTTTCAGTTGCTCAGCCTCCTGGCGTAACTGGTCAAGCTCACTCATTTTCCTGTGCTAAAGGTGTGCTTCACTGCCACCTCTGAAACAACCAGAAATCTGAAACACAAGTGATAATAAAGAAAATTAGTAGAAGTCACAGCTTGAAATGACTAGATAAGTCCTTTCAACTATCTCAAACAGCACTTGAAGAGAAGGCAGATGAGTTTATTGGCAGTTTGTCTCCCTGTACTCAGCAGTGCTGAGGCTGCACCTCAAATACTGTCTTCACTTTTGGGCCCCTCACTGCTAGAGGGACACTGAGGGGCTGGAGCATGTCCAGAGTCAGGCATCAGAGCTGGAGCACAAGGGTGCTGGGGAGGGACTGAGGGAATGGGGACGTTCAGCCTGGAGAAGAGGAGGCTGAGGGGAGATGGGAGCACTCTGACACTCCCTGACAGGAGGCTGCAGTGAGCTGGGGGTCAGTCTCTGCTCCCAAGTAACAAGACACGAGAAAACAGCCTCAAGTTGCATCAGGGGAGTTTACATTAGATATTAGGAAAAATTTCTTCACCAAAAGGCTTATCAAGCATTGGAACAGCCTCCCAGGGAAGTGGAGTCACCAGGTCTGGAGATTCAAAAGACTTGTCGCTTAGATCTGAAGTCTTTGAACCAAAACCAATCTGTGCTTCTGGAAGTACTGGTATACAGGTGAAAACACTTCTCTGAGATCTCCTCAGAGTAGGGTGTTATCACATACCAATATGCTCAGCTTTTTTCCAGCCACAGTAAATGAAATACGCTCTGGACTCATCCCTTTGCTCCAGGCCTCTCTGCTGCATATTTTTCATTAGTGTTTTTCCTGATTCAGTTTTGTATAAACTCACATTTCCCAAGAGTGAACCAGGAGATAACGTTAGACGTGAAAGTCAGAACCTCTCTGTAGGTCTTAAGAATAAAGAACCCTCCTGTCTAAGAATAAGCACCTTAAATATTCACAGACTGACAGAAGCACTTAGAGAATGCTGTCAAATGACCTATTATGAATGCTATCTAACATGGCAGCTATGAGAAATGCTGTTCTGATAGCTGGATAAAAGGAGATTACTCACAAACGTTGCTCAGGATTTTGCTGCTTAATTGCTAAAATGTCTCCCTGAGATTTTCAGAATGGATCCTAACATTAACGTGTTGTCAGAGTAAAACCAGCACCTTCTCAATGTTAGGTTGAGGGAAGCAGTTCAAGAACCTGCTGCCAAGAGGCATTTTCTCCCTCTAAGACTCTATTTTCCTAGCATCAATAAGCACCAAATTGCTGACATATATCCATCTGTCTGCTCTGCTCCGGAGCCAGCAAGACAGAGGCTCAATAAAACTTCACTAGCACTGACACGCTCTGCTGTTGCCCGCAGAGTGCCTCAACTACTGGACTGGTTTCCAATATAACCAGTATGTACATTTTTTTCATTAAGAAAACATCTTTAACAGTCACTCTCCCAGAAAGGTTTAGTTGGCATTGCCATTTGCATTCCATACCTAAAACACAGCTGCTCTTGGATTTAAGATCTCTGCAGCTGATACTAACAAAGAAACGTGCCGATGAAGTTTCTCTTTTACCACAGAACAAGATAATTGATTCTCTTTCAAATGCTACATAGAGAACTGGAGCTTCTTTACAAACACAGTACTGTGTTTTTAGGACATTTTATTAGCCAGAATTGATCCTTTACTATTTAATACAGCAAATGCTTTGCTAGCAGTTTTACTTATTAGTCTGTTAATATTTAATCAGCTTATTTATCTTTGCAAGCACACAGGGGCTGGGCTTTTTTTAACTCCAGCCCTTCCCAAGGAGAAAGAGGAGGAGAACTTCCACATCTTTATCCAGTTACAGAGAACATGTTCTGAAAGCAAATTGAAGCAGCAGACCAATCATCACTGTCTAAAGAAGTTTCAGGAGTTATTAAGACTTTAGCATCACCTTAACATTGCTATCCCACATAACCAGACTTATCTCTGCTCTCCTGGTAGTGGCTGGTATTCCAAACTGAGAACCTCAAGGAGTAAGTATCAGATCTTGTCATATCATCATTTAAACACTTACACTCTGCTCTGAAATCCAAAACATTTTAGAAAAATTCTTTTCATTAGCTTCTGTCTCAAAGCCTCCATTCACACACCTTCAAAGCCCTTTCACTTGATCGTGAAACTAGGCATCTCCTTTCTCTCTTCGGGTTGCAGGGTCATCTTTAAGCCCCTTTAAGATTGCTTGTTCAGCTTAGTCCAAAATCCAGTTAAGACAAAATCCATCAAGAGTGTATTCTCATCCTATAACCACCTTTTCTTCTGAATGCTCTTTTGTTTCTCAAGATGTTTTGTTCATTCTGCATTTAAGACAAACTACTCAGTGGCTGGGTCTCTAGTTTTCAGCACACAGACATCACTGTCTCCAGCTCCTGCGTAGCTGACACATTGTGAAGTAGCATGACTAAGTCTCATCACAAAGGAATTGAGAAACTCTGAGGACTGTTCTTAAGAATAAACTGTGAATTTTCAGATCTTTTGGCTTTTTGATATCCAGGTATTCTGCCATCCTCCAAGTTAATATATAAGCTCATTTCCCACTAAGCAAATACAGACCCCTCCACGCACAGTACAGAGAGTTTAGAGGTGGCATCATTCCTATTTCAGAGAAAGAAATTACCATTTAAAACTTAGGCTTTCTGCTCAAGGTCACAGCAAGTCAACAACAGGATTAAGATAAAGATTTAGGACACCAGAATTCCACCTGCAGAGTTACAGGTAACTACACTGAAGATTTAAGTGCAGCTAAATATAATAGGATGAGTAATCTCATGACAGTCAAAGCAGATACATTCTCCTGTAACATACAGCTTAAAATAGTGTCAACTTATTGCTGAGAGAATTTGTGTGCTATGCAGTAGAATTCTCTGCCATTTAAATGAAATAGGACTTCCATACAGAGAGAGAAATGCTAGTAAAAGGTCAGACTGAGAATTTTCACTTAATAGAAACTGAACCCTGAAGCTTCTTTCTGGATTATTTGCATACATTGAGTTTAGAACAAACCATTCAAGCTCATTTTATGCTTGTGCACTGAAGGATACCACTGCAAATGACAAAGCCAGAGGAAGCACCTCAATAGTGTTGAGTATCTTCTGCAGAAACAGAGGCAACAGCATTGACTCCCACAGAAGCTGAACGGACATGTCACATTTGCCAGCTGATGGGATATCATAGCTTAACTAGCAGGTACATGTCTGTCTTACAGAAACACAACCACTGTTAGACTTTGAAGGGCCTAGCATAGCAACCCTATGGATACTTCTGTACAGAAGAAACCTTCACATCAAATCCAAGACAGCACTCTGCCTCAGCACTTGGTCTCCAGTCTCTTCCAAGTCCCATTTTACACCGGGACAGAACAACCCTAACTCCTTCACAATCTGTAACCATTAACTAAACACACAAAGAGAACCCAACCTTCAGACTCATTTCACAGATGCACTTTCCCATACAGTTAGACATGCATATACACAAACTGCCCTACCTACTGTGCAGCTCAACTCCTGCAATGCCTTGCGAACTCCTCATCAAGGTAATCACTCTCTAACGTTTTAAGGAAAACTTCCGTTTAATGAACAACTTCAAAATGGTTTGCCAACACTAACAGAAAGCTACACAGCCCCGTGACAACAGGCAGCAAGGAGCTCAAGGACCTTAACTACTCTTGTTAGAGCAGCTTCTGTGGATATTCACCTTCAGTCACCTCCTAGGTAGGGCTCATGTTTCGATATTCACTGCATGACAATTAGTAGCTGAATGCATACAACCCTTGATGTCTTTCCCATCTGTAATGCACTCTTGTGCTAAGTTCCTATCTTGAAGTTAGACACTTTTAGAGTTACAAGCTAGCCCCAAAGCATTCCAAGCAACTCCTCACCAAATTTTTGACAGGATCCATAGGAATTGTTTAAACCAGACTTCCACATTCCCTTTGTAGTCTTCATTGTTTCAACATCAACAGGAAGTTCTAACTCCTGCCAACATGACTGAACTCACTAACACTCAGGAAACGAAAATACTACTGAAGCCAAGGGCATTAAATATAGTAGTCCTCTGAAGTAAACTGCAAGATTTACAGGACAGGCAGCCAACTAACTTGGCTGCTCCTCTATTTTTTTTTTTAAACTAAGTCTTAGGCAATTAAATTTGTCAGAAATATGATATCATGGGATGAAAAAGGGTTCTATCCTCTTGCATACTTTTCAACTCTACAATAAATCAGAGCTTATTAGTACCTAGCATAGAAAAGAAGATCTTTACCAGAGCAAGAACAAAAGGCAAAGTCAGGAAAACGTATGGGGAAAATACTTTACTCTCATTCTTGATCCATGGGAAATTTTTGTACAGGTTTATTCGTATTAGAGACACAGAAGTAACAAGCAGAGATTGTTTAATGTGTGATCTACACTCATCACTAACTACCACAAGTGAATATCATGAAGTAACATTTATTTGTCAGCATGTTCTGAAGCCATTTAGCCCCATTTTAAAGGAAGGGTTCTAGAAGGAGCTGTAAGCTTGATATGGATGCTGCTTCTATATCTGGGGTATTGAAAGAAGTCACTAAGATTCTACACCAAGCAAATCTCATACCTGAAGTCACTACTCGAGTTCCACATTCCTTTTTTTTCCAAATGATCACCATAGCTATGAAGAAATAGGTAGCTGCCAAACTCATGCTTACCTCACTGTCTTTTGAGTATGTTACTGTGTTCCTGAAGGCAGGCTTCTCAAGAATAACACATTCGCTTTGCTGAACCCACTTGAGACCTTTCCAGAGGCTGAAGTGCTTAAGTGTCTCTGCTCTAAGCCTAATTCCTCCTAATCTTGTTGACAAGTATACCTTGTAGATAATTCCCTTCTTGCTAGGCACAATACGTATGCTTGCAAGCTAGTTCACTGTTCTTTACTATTCCAAATGACTCAAATCTCTAATATGTTCTTAGAAGTTACCCATAGGAGGTCACTTTGTTCCTGTTTCCCACAAAGGTAAATCAAGTATTGATTTCACCCAATTTGTTACTTCACATATATGATAAAGCTTCACAATATGACAGTATCAAGAGGACTTATCCTGTCACTCATGTCACAGTAACAACTTCTGGGTTTTCCTCTAAATATATGAGCTATATTCCTCTGTAAGAGGAAAGTTACCTTTGACTGCCTGGACATGTTTATGTTGAATGACTCTGTACAGAATCTTTGAACTGAATAAAGACACGTTATTACTACCAATGAGTAAAGCAATGCCACAAAACCATTGTTAAGGCAATGTCTGATAACAGAGGGCTTAAAGTTCTATTGTCAAGAGTTTTACCCAAGTACAGTAATTTCCTAAGAAGGTTATTCAAATCACCTTTCTCCAAAATGAATAGGCTGACTGGTATGTATTCCCTCACCATCTTTTCTGCCAGTACACATCCCTCCAGTGTGTGCGAAACGGCCAGGAGGAAAACACATCATTTGTAAAAACAGAGCCAAAAGCTCTACAGCCTTAATAAGGAGTTCATGCTATGCCTACCAGACAGTCTCATAGCAGGTCATCTGATTAAATGAAGTTGTGCTAATCTATTAGATACCACAAATCCTATTAGCAACATGCACAGCAGCTTGTACATTTTCACAATGACAAAGGAATTACATGCAGTCCACTGCTAGTTCCAATGTTTTGACATCACACTGGCTTCCAAAAGCTGAGAGGCTTTCTGTTACTTAATCAGAAGTACATATTCATTCCTATTTGATCAGGATTCAACAGAGAACACAGCAAGAAAGACCAGAATTGCCTGTGAAACAAATTTAAGGTGTTCTCTCTCCCATTTACATGACCCAAAACAGGAGACACGTTCAGGGGTGCCTTCTGGTCCCAAAACACACCCATCTCCAGATACAGTGATGAGAGTGACACAAGCTTCTGTGATATCAGCTTTACCTGAAGGGAAAAAACCCCTGTCGAACACACTGAACAGCTCAAAGACATTGGCTTAATAACCTTTTGTTATAACCAGTGCTGGGTATGTAGAAAATAGGACAGAAAATACTCAAAATATCATCCTGTCACTGAGTAAAAGCAATGGTTTGTCTACGCTGGGAACACTGTGTTCAGTTTCTGCTCCTCCAGAAAAGAACTCTGGAGGTGTCTATGGCTGACCAACATAGCTAACTAAAAACACTTGAGGAGACACATTTTAGAGACAGAGGCTTCACTTGCTGCTTGCTTTGTGAAAAACAAGCAAATACCTAGTAATTGAAATAACAAATTTAACTGAGCAAGGACTTGCTATGCAACACATAGTTAACTAGTGATGTTCCTCACAGACTAAAAGGCTCCACAAGAGGCAGAAACATTTAAGATTATATGTCTGGAAGATAATGAATGTTTCACTGTTCCAAGAATATTAATTATCATTACACAAAATATCATCTCTGCAACTTTTAGGTTCTGTGACACACTGAAAAGAACATTCTGACAAGTCACTTTGCTCAAAGGAAACTTGGCCCTGTTTTGTCAAACATGGTGGATAAGCAATTTTTCATTCAGGAGGGAATAACTGTTCTCATCATTTTATTTCAGTTCCCTGTCCCACTGAGATAAAACAGTTTCATCTACGGTCTCCCTCTGCTTTGCCAGTTCCACTTCTGAAAGAAGGCAGGCACTGACATTTATTATTTAGCAGGTTTCCTGGCCATTTTCAAATCCTTCCTGTTGACATAAGAATATACAGGATAAAGCAGAAAATAGGTACTTCAGCCTTGCACAGATTAACAGCTAAAAATCTGAACTTAGCCACTTTGAAAAAGCAGTGTGAGTGATTCAAGCACTAGAAACAGAAGTTACCTTACTTCTCCACTTACGTTTTCTCTCACTGCAGTAGAAAGGCAACTTCTGCTGTCAAACATGTAAATTCTGGAAAGAGAAAAAGCAAAGGCTTAGTGCAATTAGCAAGGAGTAACGGCGATTCCTTAACGAACCTAGCAGAAATTAAACTGTCAAAGCACAGACTAGTTCTTGTTAGCTAATTTAAACGGATGGCTTGTCTTCCCGAAGGAAATGGGCACTGCTTTAAGAACACTAACATAACCAAAAGGCTTGCTCGTGTCAGGAAGCTTTTAACATTCTTTTTCCAGGAACACACTCTCAATCCTCAGGTCATTAATCCTCCGTTGCTACAGATGTACATACTAGTGTTTAGGGTTGTAACAAAACACTCTCACTCAAACAAGATACGTATTTTCACTGCACTCCAAAGTGTCCCCCATCTGCCTTTCCAAAGCATTAGAACCATTTCTGCTCAATAGCCTTCCCGGGGCATGCCTGGTTCCTAAGCACAGATAGCTGTTTTATCAGAAGTTACATACACCTACTAATGAGCTCAAGTGAGAGCACAACACTTCTAGACGAGCTATGACTCCTCTAGAGTCATACTCAATGAAGACATTAAAGAAGTCAAAACTGCCACATGAAGTAACACACAGAGCTGCAGTCCAGAAGACTCTGATGATTTAAGGTACAAACTGGCTTCGCATCAAGGTGATAGACAAGTTCTTTTAAGAGATTTCAGAACAATTTTTTTTCCTCTGGCAGCAGAAAGTAATCATTATAGTTCACCCCAAGACTGGAAACATTGGCAACCGCTCATACATCGCAAACATCTGCACTCTGTCCCTATCACACAGCAAGACAAGGGCTATGGTGATGTCACGGACACCCGAGGGCACATCTTCAAAGCCGCTGCATCAGGACAGGGGAAGATGATCCTACGCAGAAAGCAAGAGTGTACTGAAGCAATATCATCTTAAATCAGAAAGCCAGGCTACAACTCCATGTACTTTCAAGTGAAACAAGTGTAATGTGTCTTTCTGATTTTATAGTTCACTATCACTGGAAAATTTACAAACCGCTTCAGTGTCTGGTATGGAGGTTAAGCTACTTAGGATATAGATCATCCTCATCCAAGCTCATTTGTAGATGAACAGTTTAATACTGTGATTATGAAACCATCACAGTGTAAGCAGTTTCGTTTGTTACTGCCAGAACACCACACTTTCAGACATAAAACAGTAACTCACACTTAGAGGCTGAACTCCACCCCCTCCTAAGACACAAACACACAACACGATCATTTTAAGTTCTGAAATATGATCAACTATGTTCAAGTTTCAGAAGTCTTGACAGAAACACTTTGCCCACACTGCAGAGATAATGAAATCTAATGAAATTCTGAAAGAATTACCTGAAATGTAAACAAGTAAAATTATGCTGGAACACTAACAGCACAGAGAATACACAATAGCAAAGGCCAAAACACACACCATTATTGTCCTGTGCTGCACCCTCATTAATGCAGGAGGTGTTGCAGATTTCATATGCCTTCTGCAAAAAAAGAAAAACAACAACAAAACAAAAAAGCTACTTTAACCAGCCTGCAAGAAGAGTAAGGAAGCATAACAGCACACTTGCCCACAAAGTTTCATTTGTTTTCCTTAAACCAGGTTAAGTTTTCAGTTAGGTATGCTGAAAGCATCCTGGGATGCCTGTAGAATGTAATCCTGGCAACTGGAATGCTTTCAATTCTACAGTAAAGATGGAGCACATTTAAGAACAAAAGTAGACAAGCTACTTCAGAAAAAAAGATCTGCATTGCCAAAAGCTTCCATTTTTAGCTAAAATGTTGCCTGGTAAAAGCAACAGGAAAATTACAGACCAGCTCATTCACCTCACCACAGCACTAGTTCAGCAAAGAAAGAGTTCTTGTTGCCAGCTTCAGACACCCTGCCTTTAGCAGCCCTTAGAACTCTTGCTTAGCTGAGAGCTTGAGGCTCTCTTCATCAAGAACTGGGGTTTCTAAAACAAAAGAGAACAAGAAGTACCACAGAACACTTGAAGCACGGTTCCAGTGGTTAAACCATTGCACCAAAAGACCTGGAGGTCAGCCAGCCCTACACATGGTCGGCGTACCCAGTGTCCCCACATTCCCTTGCCTTCTGCTGCCAGTGAAGCAGCACAGCGATTTGGACTAAAAAGCTAAAGAGTAGCTTCAGAAAGCAAAAGCAGCATCATTTCTGGGTAAAGCTTCCTTACTACAGGCACTCACTAAGTGCTGTTAGCCTAATACTGTTTTTTCTTTGAGGATATTGAAGTAGTTACACTGAGGTGACAACTCCAACACCCACCAGAATGAAGTCTTCACATGAACAAGATTCTCCTTCAGATGAGACCACAACTTTTCTTGACAAGGTTGGGGAAAGCAGGGAAGTAAAGAGAGAAAGAAACAAAGAAAAGGGGCTTTGGAGAGTCAAGAAAGCATTTAGAAGCCTTGTAAGATCAGAGAAAACCTGAATAACTTTCCAAAATTAAGTAACTTTCTAAGAAGGCTTTAATACATTCACTGGAGCCCTCTCCAAAGCCATTAGCTGCACAGACACTTTTCCTCTTGACCTAAGGATACAATGGGACTTAAACTTCAAATATTCTGAGTGTTGTTTGCTCCACCAGCAGCTGCCTCTGCTGTAAGGACACTGACAAAGCAAAACGAAACCAAAAACCTCCAAGTAAACGTCAATATTATCACTAAGGAAAAAAAAACCCAATTTCAAACCGAGTTACTTTGCTGCTGTGGTGTAACTTTATCAACAAGCACCCACTGAAGGTGCAAGGACAGCTGTGTGTAGGCCAGCAGTTACTGATTCAGCATGCAGATGCCTCTGTTCAGGTACCCAAAGCTCATCATGAGTGTAACAGAGACAACATCTGTGAAACACAGAACTGACAGTTTATTAAAATTATTTCTTATAGCCTGCACAGCTGATTATTGTCACAGAACAATCTCACGATGCCCAAGAGGTTACACAACCTTTCCAAATCACTGCCAACAACATGAAATTCCAATTATGCCACCAGGCATCAGTAACTACAAGTCTGAAATTTGAAGCTATGCTTCAAGATTATTCCATATACAAAAAAACCCCCACCTTATCCTCAGCTTGATGGCTTGGTCCTACCTATCGACACAAACAGTTCTATCAGGCAGCTGGAGACTTGAAGGACATTTTGATGTCTGCATTAGTATGTGCTCCTCCAAGTGTTAATTCTTATTCAGACTTGTTGAGTACAGATCTGTATTCCAGAAAGCCCAGTCTTTGCTGTCACCTCCTACAAACACAGCTTTGAAGGACAGCTTATAGAAGTTTAAAATTATAATTACAAATTCACAAAGCTAAATAAGCTCAAGTGAATGGCTACAATCCCTTCTCGTTTATTTGATGTCTTCTTGCTGGGAATCAACTGCTGCGTCTGTAATTTCCAAGCACATAAGCTTTGAGAAGCGAGCAACACCTTCCCAACAGGTTTGCAAAGCAGATTACCCTCGTAGAGACAACCCTAGATTGCACAACTCCTTCAAAAACGGACTGGAAACACTTGTGTAGTCCAAGGCTAGCATGGCTGGAGCATTTCTGTGGGAAGCACTGGCTGCTTCTTGTGTTGAAGAATTGCCAAGGTTTCAGCTGAAGCAGTCATTGTGCTCAGCAGACCTTTTTCCATATATCAGAGCAAAGAGAGTATCTCTCAGGTTGATGAGCGTTATGCTCATTATGCAACAGTTACACTAGCTGGTTAAAGTGCTAACAAGTTTCCCTTTTCGATACAGCATGCAAGCACAACATAATTACACAAGCTAAAAATACCTGTAGCTGAACAAAAATATTTCTTTGGGGGGAATTAAGCTTTTCTTTCAGAACATTGAGGGGGGAAGCCAGATATCAACAAAGCTGGAAACTTCACAAGGCCTTGCCAAGCCCAAATTCAGTAAGACAGTTTTACATTCAGATTATCAAATTTGAAGCACTCTCTCAGAGAAACACTGCTTCACCTCCTCTGGAAGTGTTACAGAGTAACTCACAACACATTACCTTCTATGTGCCAGCTCCTCAATATGCCAGAGGTTACTGCCACACAGTAACACAACACACCATCTCCTCAAATTCACCCAACTCCAGCTGTAGCTGGCTGTATATGCAGAACTCACCCTCCTTTGCTTGCACGCCTGGATTTCCTATGACCTGAGGACTCATCGCTCTCTGTGTTTAACAAGTATTTGAAAATACACCATTTGGACAGTTTAGCACTGTCTCAGAACAGATCACTAATACTAATCAGCAGACAATGCTGAAGGTCGTGGCAGGGATACACGCTGGTAATCAACAGCTCTGTAGCCAAGTGGCCAGGCTCCTTCTGCCACCAACAGTGAATCAACTCAAGCTGTCTCCACTGAAGGCAGCATCCCTGTGTTGCCAAAATACCCACATTCCCTGATGCTAATCCCATGACCTACATTTAAAAAAACCCCACCATACTGATGTAATATTTAAGCATAAAAATCTGGGCTGTAATAGGTCACTTCATTAATCTCTTCTAAATGCATCTGCAAGCTATGTGCACTGTTTAAAAACCCTTAATTCTGGGTACAGCAGAGAGTTTATGTTAAAAAATAAAAGAGCCAATTACAACAAGTTTAACAGATGCCTAAAGCCAAATGCTCAAAATCCTACCTTCTAAGAAGAGAGGTCTTAGAAGGTCTTTGAAATAGTTCACAAATATTAAATAACTGTTGCTACTTCAGTAACTTGAGTTAAAAGATTTCCTAACTACATGTCTTCTGCCTTGCTCTGAAAGAAATGCACATAAAGGAATATTCTAACACTGATAAATGGCAGGCACAAGAAGGTCACTTATTTTAAGAACAAAAATTACTGATATCTAGTATGTGTTTTCAACAGACTTATCAGCCATGTCAAAAGCCAATACCCTAGGGTCTTATTCCTTTGTTCAAAAGTATCTGCCTGCAATTACTCCTCCTGAAGAGCAACACACCTATTGATAAACTGCATCCATTTTATCAAACTGAGTTTCATTGTCTTCTTTCCATATTACTATTAATTAACCAGAGAAATGACTAAGCATTTATTAGTAGATGCTTCTATCTATAGAAGCCTTTCAGTAACTGAACAGTTGTTTCTTACTTCAACTGTCACCTTTCAATGCTTCCTTCTACTCTTTGATCATTGATCTTCATTTTTGCTCAGCACTCTACTTCATTTGTAAACCCACCAAAATCTCTCTTTACCTAAACAGAGCAGAGCACATGTAGAACAGGGATCTCACAGTCCTACTTTAATACTAATACCACTGACACACAACATAAATCTCATTTAGAATTAATATTACTGCCACAACAGAGAAGTAGCTACAAAGGTAAGAATAGGTAACCAGATATGCTGGATCCAAACACTTTCTTGGTAGCACAACTATTCATGAGCTGCAGAAACAAAAACTATGACCTACCAGCTAAAAGGAAAACAATCCTTAAAACAGCCACTTTACACTTTTAACTGCAAGGGGCAGATCAAAAAAATCTTTCAGTTCCTTTTCCAGACCCATTAATATGAACTGACCAGGCTTTGTGCCACTTCTCCAGATAGTACGTTCCTTCCAGTTGTTTTTTAGTTTGCTTTTTAAATCCCACTGGAATTATGCCCTATCCCCCTGGAATTATGCCACTTGCTTTTTGTTATTTTTTGAAGAAAAATTTTTACATTTTTAATTTTTACATAAGCCCTTTAGTGTCAGGAATACTTAGGATCTGTACTTAAGAGGAAAAAACATGCATAGCAGGAGCTACCTGAAAAGCTCTTAATAATGGGAACAGTTTCATAGCTTGGATTTACAAGTGCTAAGGAGGCAAAGGAGGAAAAAAAACAAGAGTAAAGCTACAGCACAAATGAGTCAGATATAAGAAGGCTGCCTACCGTGAAGCGTTATCAGCAGTGTTCTCAGTGAGCAAAACCATGCAAAAAACCCCCCACCCAGAAACAAAACAAGAAATCCATTATTAATCCAGGTCTCCTGGAGAAGAAATGTCACAGTACCAGGATGTTTTTTTCTTCAGAGAAACGTGTGATCTCTCATCTGGATCAGCAGAACCTATAGGTGGCAGGTTCAGGGCAGTTCAGAATGCAAGCTTACCCGTTCACACATCATCCCAGTGCAGCAAATCAGTGACAGGATCACCAACTAGCACACCAAAACACTTGACACACCTAAACATGTGTATTTGCTGCTGCTTAGTAGAAGTCAATGTTACAAACACTTTTATTCAGGTATCACAAGTTTGTAATCTACAATTTAAGAACATGCCTACATTAAGCTGCAATCCTATTATAAACAAAAGTCTTGCCAATTCTCGTGAAGTTTCCAGTGACTGGGTTTTTGTAAGTCACTTTTTGGTACACCAGTTCTCCAGCAGGTCTTCCATTCATTGTTTTGTGTGATTTAAGTATGCTCAAGAAGTCCTCAAGAAGACTGATGTATGATGTTCTGTAATTTGCAGTAGGTGCTGAGGAGAGCACAGCATGTGACTGGATCATACACTGAATCCAGAAGCAAATCAACAGTGAGAGGCAAAACCTGGTGCGGACATAGCTGATGACACCACCTCCTGTTACCAAAATCCTGAAGATTACAGTAAGATCACATCAGGTGCATCTGCCACTGTCTGGGGGTTAAGGCATAAGAAAAAGAACAACTATTTTCCAAAAGCTGGAGTGATATTTCCCTCGGTTCTACTTGACAACACATCTGTACTGGCACCATCTTCTCAACCTTGCTAAAAATCATGTATTGTTGCAGTGACATCAATAGGTACATCAAGATCTTCAGTACAATATTTATTACATTAGGAGGAAATGGGCTATGTGATCTCTTAGAAACAAACCCACCAAAATTAGACACAAAAAATACTACAAAAACATCAGTGAGACTGTGTACATGTATAGGCACAGCACAGAAATTCCTGTTATTCTATTTTGTATTTCCATAAATTTCAGCTCAACTATTTTAACAACAGAAGCTGAATCATCCACTTCATTCTACATAGGGCAGCTAGTAAAGACTCAACTGAGTCAAAGGAGAATCAGCTGCTTCCTATTTACACCCTTTAAAAAATAGCACCAACTTTCAGAATGCTGCCTTTAGCAACACTGCTTCTGACAGCCTTACAGAGTAAAGCCATTTGAAATTCGAAGAACTGGCCAATCATAGCTGAAGAGTAAGGGTGTGTTGATAAGGGAGACATTTACAGATCTACTGTGTGGGGTTATACTTATCTATAATTTTGCTTCTGAATAGCATCCCTCACACACTGATACATCTAGGGACGTTTGAGATACTTCCATGTTTACATGCCTCACTGCACTAAGGCCCTCAAAACACTCATGAAAGACACATCGTGTTTCCAGAAGCAGCAGGATAATGCATATTCTATCAAATCTGAGTTTTGCTTCACCATATGGATCAAGAGCTCCAACCAAAATGGTTTTCATAGTTAGGAATGAGCAATTCCTAACTGAAGCACCTACGAGGGTACTTCAGTAACATGGACTCTTCTTTCTGCTCTGACTTGGAACAACTGACAAAGGAATCAAGCTTTACTGTGTTAAGCTTTTGGTAAGAAGAAAAAAAAAAAGAAGAAAAAAAGTTGAATAGAAGCAACAGAGGTCCATCTCTGAGAAACAAGCTGGACAAGACTTGATAACTACCTTCTGACCATAACTACTATCACATCCTGCATCAACAAAAATATAGTAGTTAAGACATTTGAATAAACCGTCTGCTCCCTCTGTGCCTCTGCTGCAGACTGTACAAACAGCCTCAGAGATCATCTAAAGGAAAACATTCTCTACAACTGTGTAAAAGACCTTTCCCAAGCTTCAGCTAATTAATAGGAATATCACCTTGATTTCATTGAAACAAGACTCTCGGTGTTGAAGCAGCACATTGACCTTCAGTAAGAGATGAACAGAGCACAGTCAGAAAGAAGTTAAGCTACACTGTGAAGTAACTGCTTTCCAGCACCAGTCTGAAGATGAAGTATTTCAGTGGACCTTAAAAACCAACACAATGTATTGTATGTATATAGCAGATAAAAGCATACTCAGTGGAGATTGAAATATGGCACAACTTCACTAATCTTTTTGCCCAAATAGACTGAACAATACTTTGTTCTCTACCCTGCAATCAACAAAACTCATCTTTAATCAATGTTCAAACAGTTCCCTAAGTTTTGATAGCAATGATTTGTACTCCCTAGTAGCTCACTGCTTTCTGGCAGCAATCGCTGTATTTTGATATGTACTTGGATACAAAATAAGGTACAGAATGACAGGAACAAGAAAAGCAAGGTTGACTGACTGTAGAGTAACACAAGAGACCTTGAAGCCATTAGACTGCAAAGTGGTGTTTGGGAACAGACAATGCAACAAGGCTTAATGCTGATAGGAAAGGTAAACTTGAAGTACAACCCAGGGACAGGATCACGGCAGAAAGCACAAAGGTTCAACAGGAAATTCTTGCTTTCACCCTGGCCATTCCTCTTTCCATAGGCCTACATGAATCCTCTTAAAACTTCTGGCATGACACTTCTCAGTTGAAGCTGTATTCCTGTAGATGGTATGCATCTGGTCAGCGGGTCAAAACAAAGAGGAAAATATGCTAAGAAAGAAAGTGTACTAAGGCTAGGAGCCAGGCAAGGAATTAAGTATGACAGACAAACCTGGACACATCAGAAAACTATCTGCTTTAGGGAGGAAAAACAAACCAGTCTGTTTAACAAAGCCAGTCAGCAGTAAGGTTAGCTGGAATCTGTAACTAAAGGTTCTGCACTGATTTCCCTGATCTGCACATCTTTATACAAGCAGTGCTGCTTCTTTGCTTCGAGCCCCTGGACACTACTGTTGTGCAAAACTACAGGGGTTCTTGAAGGAAGGGGGACTTATTAGCTTGCTTTTGAAACAGAAAACACACTAGCAAGGTAGACAATATATCAGCTTGGGCCTTTACAAATAGAAGAGGAGATCTTTGAAGACAGGCCACTTCCACTTTACACAGAATGCTAAGGATTCTGACTTATGAAAAACACATTTGTTGCTTCCAACTCCAGCTTCCAGCTTGTTTTTACAAGTTCCTCCATTTCTGCAAGAGCTGAGCTGCTCATTAACTACAAGCAAACTATCATGGCTCTGCAGCACAGTGCATGGTAATAAACCAGTTGCCCATCTTGGTTTCCTTAACACGTTAAGTTGTGAACTGGCAAGGCAGATGTCTATGCCATCTTTTGTGACAGAGGGTAGCAATAACTGGCTTCCCCAGAGCAAGCCCTTCTGAGTTTAATTCACAGCAGCAAGGCTATGGAACAAACCCAAAATTACTACAGGATAAATCAGACTGAGAAGTCAAAGCCAAATGAATTAAATTTCAAGTTCTCCATGGTATGTATCCAGGTAAACACCACTAGATAGGTGACACAGCTTAACATCCCATCTTACCTCAAGAAAATCTGTTCAAATGCTTCATATCCCACACCTAGAGTAGCAAACAAAAGGTGGATTTCCCAAAGCCTGATTTAGTAGGAGATTCATCCTTCAATGTGAGCTGAATACCTAATTATTTGTGCCTGTGAACTTCTGTGCCTAGATACTAAAGCTCCCAATGTTCTCACAAGTCCCACCACTCCCATATATCAGCAATCAATCTTTTTGTAGGACAAAGTATTTCCTGAAATACTGAAGCTTCACTCATTGTCTACAGGCACAATAAAAAAGGAAGACATTAAGCTGAAATAACCAATTTAACTTGACTGACCGAAGTTTCTGTTTGAGCTTTCATATATGAAGAAAGGCTCTCCTGACTCCTCAAGCCCCTGGAAGGACACACTACTTTGTCAAGGTGTCAAATCTATTCAATTGTTCCTGCTCAATATTACTTCATTTTCTTTATCACACAGTCTTTTAACCAAAGTACCATACACTAACTTGTACCGTAAGCTTTCAGGCACTAGCCAGATAGCATCTGACGGCTTAGAGTGAAATCCAGGACTCGGTAACCTGAAGCGCAATTCAATTGCCATAAGCATTAAGCAAACTGTTCTTGATCTTTGCCCAGACACCACCTTTGTTAAACAGCAGCGTATCTTCAGTATTTCACCGCTTCACAAAGAACGTGCAACAGCAGCATGAAACATATATTCCAACAAAGGCAGCTCTGTAATTAGTACAGTCTCAGCTTCTTCTGAGTACCAAAGGCTTCGGCAGACTACCACATCTACTTTGCTTTCTAGACAAAGTTCCCACACCACTCTCCAGAAACATTTGCTAGGCTACCTGAAGAAAGCAATTTTGGGAACTAAGCAGGAAAAAAAAATCCAAGAGGACCAGGAATTGATTGCTCTCAGCATGCTGAAGCATGTGCAGGCCTGCTTTCTTCAGCACTACTTCCTCATTTACTGGAAACAAAACATACACCAAGTTCTGTGTTGTGCAGTTACAACTCGTGTCATTTTCTATACTGAAATCTACATTTAGTTTTTAAATTCTGAGATTCAAGCATTGCTGTGTTCACCACATCCCTTGAACCACTCTCTGTTAACTGTTATCAGCTCAACAAGTTAAATAAATGGAATCAGGCTTTACATAGATGGCAAAACCAGACATACTCTGTTGAGCACATATCAAACTAGGACGTTAGTTTGAGGGCTTCTGGTCAATGCTGCTTATGGAGTGAAGGTTTCTGCCCAGCCTTACAGATCTCACTACTGAAGATAACTAAGCATTAACTTTTAGTATCTCTGCACCAACTAACAGACACGTTCATACCACTTTCTGTAAGCATTTGACCTTGGACCCACCACCTCTCCATCAATTGTCTTGTAAATCCCTCAATTCCCTACAAAAGTCCAAACGGTTCGACTGGATACAAACTGTTCTATTTTTTAAAGAGTACACCCACACAGTTCAATTTCTCCAGTTCCAGAAGAAAGCCACATTCCCCACCAATTCAAAGGCAGCAGCACTTCGGGCAGTAGCTCACACAGCACAACATCTGGACAGATACAAGCATACCACACATCCCCAGTAACATTTCTGAGTTCAGTAACCCTCAGCAAAAGCCTACTAAAACACACTCTGTGTTATCAGACGTGTCCCAGTGAGAATATCCTTAAGGCATAGCACACACCACCAATACCCAGCACATATATTTCAGCTGAACTGCAGTTTCTGAAGTGCACAATTAGAAATTCAACTGCCAGAGCAGTGCTGGGTATTTGCTTCAACATTTCACAGAAATCAACCAAAACCCACTCGAGCTTGTCAAGTAACTTCATGTTTTGCAAATCATTTTAGATAACCTCTGTTTATTAACAGATTTCAGTAAATCCTAAAACCTCAGGATGAACACAAAGCACATCTTACTGAACAGACTTCTAAGATGGTTCCCTAAATCTAACCCAGGAAAAGAATCAGAAAATGAAGATGTATGGAATTCACAGCTTTCCTGCAAAAGCTAAGCAGAAACTCTTTTTCTTTCTTATAAGAAAATACCTGGCATCAGCTGCTGTAATTAAGCCTACTGCAATAGAAGAAAAAACCCCATACCACACAAGTAAGGCATTGCTTTCCTGTCAGTGATGTCAACTCAGTGGGTGTTTGCCTCTGAAAGTCATACAGAAAGCCTTGCAAAATGTCTTGTTCAGTCCCCTATGCTCAAAGCAGTTGGATTTTGTAGCAAGATGAGCAAAATCATCACTGAACTTGGAAAATCTTCACAACTACTCTGATAGACAGCATGCAGGAGTTTCCAAAGAGAATTATTTTGGTTTACTTGATTTTTTTCCCCTCCTTTTTGCTGGGGGAAAACGAGAAAGAGCTGAAAATAGCAACAAGAATCTTTGCATAGTTTTAAATATAGGGCCACGTTACATAAAACTACCAAAAAATCTAATTATAGATAATAATATTTTCTCTTTGGGAGTGCTGGCAGGCACTACTGTAGTTTTCAAGACAACATCAAAAATATTCCCATCTGAGGAAACCATGATAAACATAACCAGCAGGAGACTTTACACAGACCTTCCTCAGGCCAGGTTAGGGACACACAAGAAAAAAATCTAGCTATCTACAACTCAATTAATGCTAATAACAGATGGAAGGTATTTCTACAACTAGAACCTTTAGAAACTGCAGAGCTTTCACAGGCTGAAATTCGTATTAGAAAAAACCCACATATTTTTAATAAACAATTTCATGCAAACTACTTACAGAAACCAACTGCATTTCACATTAAAATGGCAACTACATTTCTAATCCCTCTCCCTTCACTGTCCTATCTGCTACTAATTTTTCCCTTATCAGGTTGCAAACACTAGCCATGAAAATAATTTTAAGGCTTCATCTATCTCTACCACCCTCAATTACAGAGCTGCTTTGAATCTTGTCTCCTTTAAGCTCCTTCAGATCACCATCTTCAGGTCTTCAGCCCTACTTTCACTTATCCATGATTAGGATTCCAAAGCAGACACAGCACAGGAAGATCAAGTTTTAACCCTTCAGTTCCATCAAATAAAAAGAAATAACTGTGGCTGTTTCTAAGTCTGTGGCAAGTGTCAATTTCAACAATTCTTAAGCCAAATACATCTATGAAAAATAACTTTCAAACGGGCCTAGCTGAGTATTCAGGTCAGTAAGACACCTCCGAAACCCTGGTATTAACCTACAGATTCTGCTTGCCCACAGGGCTCAGACTCCTGAGCGGGTTTCCAGCATTTGCTGACCCACATTTACAGGCACCTTTTGAGCCTACACTGAGTTCAAGATACTGTGATGAGTTTGTTCCCCCATGAAAGAGGGCTGTGACTATTTGAATAACCTCACATTTGTCTTGAGAATATAGGCACAGATAAGCACCATGGAATAGATGACAGAGGTAACCTCGTCATTAACCCAAAAGCAGGTCTTCCAAACCTCTCTAACATCTCCTAAAGCATTCCCCATTTTAAACCTGCTATAGTTACTTTGTATTAGATTTTAACGAGATTTAAACCCAGCAACATTTAAGTAACTGAGGTACTTGCTTTGAAACTGCTTTCTCAAGCTCTTATTCCTGTGTCCTGTCATCACCTCCCCTGCTCCCAATCAACTAAAACACCAATTATCAGGCCAATGTGAAACATTTTCCATGGGATCTTATTTTCTGCTGCTTACAAGATTTGAGAGACTGAGTGTTGAGGCCAGTGCTGAAAATCCAGGACACAATTTGAAGTTCTGATTTCCAAGACTCATTACACTTCCATCATGGCCACAGACATTTTTTTGCTGATACACACATATTTCCACATAGGCATCTAATTAGAGCATCCCCAGGAACAACTTGGCTGTTTCCAGATGGCAGGCATGGATATTGTCATGTCATTCCTCTCTAACTGGTTTCAAGGAGGAAGACTCCTGGATGTCTGACAATATACCAGGCACTACTCTCTATACCTGGTACACTCAAGGTTCCAACCTCAGTCTTCTAAACAAGCAGGAATCTTTTGTTATAGGTCAATAGTCTAATAACACATTCTATATCACTCTGAAGCATTTAATACAGATTAATATAGCCTTACAAGGTATTAATGGAAAAGAACATATTTCAGAGGGCCAGCTATTAAAACAACAGGCCAATAACATCTGATATTTACACTCCCAAAAACACTTTTATCCAAAGGCTAACCATTTCCTCTCATTCTACTTAGAAGTCTTCTGATGCTTTAATAAAAATGCAGTATTCTGCTTTAAAACCTATTTTGGAGTGTCTATATTTCTATACCAGGAAGCCTTTCATAGTAATTTACATTGATTATTTTGGCATCTAAAGTAAAGGTACTGTTCATAGCCAGCTCAAAGCTTTTAAAAACCTCTTGTGTTCTACTGAACTACCAGTTGGCTCAAGTATCTATGGATTCTGCATACGTTTCTGTTTGGTGAAAAACAAATTCATGCACACAAAATCCCCAGCACACCAGGCACCCTGTGAAGAAATAATAAATTGAGGTACTATGTTAAATAGAAGCACAGGGGCTTGGGGGGATTTTTGTTTTCTATCACGACCTTGGCTAACACCAGTTGCAACACAATCAGTGGGGAGAAAAACATTTTGAATGGAATATGTATTCTTTTCATTTTGAGTCTGTACTTCAGAGCAATCAAGAGACACTCTAGAAGAAAAAAATCCCACTTTATCTTCAATCACATGCTTAAGAGACATTTTATTAACACAAGCTAGTTGCTTCCAAGGTTATAGATTTTTTTTTTCCCCCCTCCCAAGATAAAGAGAAAAATACAGCTAAAAAAACAAAACCAACTTGTAACACTGGCATGAGCATCAGCTCCAAGGACAACTCACCTGAGCACAACTCAACCACCTGAATGCAGGATTTCTCATTTCAACTTGCTAGCGACTATCTCGCACTAAATGCGGTTCTTGGAACAATATGGTATGCCATATGGCTAAAACTGGATATTAAAATTGAGAATATCAATTACCAATCCACTAACGCTGAGAGCCAAAATCCATGGACAGTAAGAATTTAATCCAATTCAGAGACTGAAACACAAGCTGAGCCCGCCATGCAGAAGATAAATCTATTGCTGGTGTCGCAGAAAGCAAGCGACTGCGATGTTTTATTGTTATAACGACCAAAGCAGCCAAATGGAACGGTTCCTTAGCATGCCTAACCACAGCTACAGGCAGCACAGGAACCTGCAAAAGCAATGCCAGTTTCCTATGAACTGGCATCTTGTTTCACAGGGTTTGAGATCTCCTAAGTAACTACTTAAGAAGAAACAGTTGTAGCTGTTTTCCACATGACCAAATCGAGGCCTCCGAAGCCCCAGGAAGTTATTACACGTTGTGGCCAGCACCATCTTGCCTCATTCCAGGAAAAGGCATCCTACAAACACAAAAGACAGATATTCCTACTATAATTGAAGGATCCTGAAAGCTAAATGAATTAACTGAAGGGATTTTCATATTCTAGGTTTATTGCTTGAGTTTTAAATGTTTTAATAGCTGTAAGAGTGTTTACTCTTTGATGATACTAAGAATAATGCCACACAATTCAACACGTTTCCTCACCATTACCAATCTTTATTGGTTACCTACATGAGAAGAACTCTCACTCAGCCTAAATGCAATATTTCCAGCTTTCCATGAGGTATGGGGGTGATTTAAAAATTGTTCTGTTAAGATTTACTGTGAAATTCTAACTTTACATGTTGCCAAAGATTTCACAGAAGGAAGGATGCTTGCTACGTACTGACTTAGCAGGTGTGAGGACTAAGCAAGCATAAAGCCATGTATCTTACACAATACAGAATCCCACTGCACCCTCCTCCTTTCTGATCCTGCACTGAAAGGCCAAAAGAGGAGTATCAAAAAACCAGCACAACTAGTTTCAAGTTGATCAGCACATTAAAAGTAGCATCAAATGGAACTAATAGTTTATTGGACAAGTAATCTTGATTAAAAAAGTCCTTCTTGACATATTAGAGGAGTAAAATGCATTCAGCTAGTTTCAGCTCTTCTTTTTCTTTAAAAGCAACAACAACAAAAAAATCAACAGCACAAGCTTCAACTGCAAATTAGCTCTTCTGCTTCCTGGCTTCCTTCTGTATGGACTACAGCTGGCATATTACAACAAACTAACAAACAACCGATTATACATTAAGTCATAGATAAACAGTACTAAAAGGGCTGATACTGCTCAAGGTTTGGGGGTCATTTGAACACAGGAGACATAACATGCATTTCTTATTTTTTCTTGCTGAGAAGTGTATTATTTTAAGCTTGAGCTCAGTACATCAAATATTGACCAAGCTATTTTATTTAGGCTACTGAAGTTTTGAAGCTTGGTTCTACAGTAAAATATCAAAGTCACAAGCTGAAAGTCCATTAAAAAAAAAATACTGAAAAACAGACATAAAAGGCTTTAAAAATGTTAATGAGATTTTAAAATGCAACACCTCACAGACACAGACCTGTTGTAATATACCCTTAATGTATTTAATCATTCTTACTCTTCTCCATAAAAGAACAGTTACCTAGGGTACGACAGTAATGCCAAGTCAAGAGCAGTTTTAAAAGCCTCCACAAATTGTTAGCATTCTGAAGCAGATGGCAGACTCCTTTGTATTACAGAAAGATAACTCTCTACACGGGGTCTCACAATTACCTGGCTAGCAACAAGCCAGCCACAGGACCCAGCCCCAGAAAAGTCTTTGTGTACCTGTGCTCTAGGTTTAAAATACTGTTTTTCAGCAACATGCTTAATAAAAGCCGGGAACATTTTGATGGTATTAAGCAGGAACTGCAAGGTAAAAAGGAAAATCATGTCACCCCTTTATCCAGAGAGAGCCTCTGTGAACATTTCAATAAAACTATTTACTCCTCCCACCTAGTTCCTATCTGGAGAAGCTCACAAAAATGAACAAAAAACCCCACAGATTTGTGGCAAACAACCTTCCGAATGCTCCTCCTACCTCTACCCCAAAAAAGAAGACAGCGAAGAGAATGAGAAAGTAAATCTAAAATACAATTACGAAATAAGATCGAGTTTGGCAAAGCTGTGGTGAGGAGGAGTTGAAAAATGAGAGCTGCCTTGCTGCAAACGCCATCTTGTTGCAGCTATTGGGCCCAGGCACAGAAAGATCCATTCATTCACAGCAAAAAGAAAATCAAACACACACCCTGGCTAATCTGTAGCCACCAAAACAACTACACTATTATCACCCCTTCTCTTTCCCCCCTCCTAAAGCACATAGGGGAAAAAATGAACTCTGATGTATTACATTTAGAACGAATTTAGGTATTAACATGGTATCTTCGTTTCCTCACATGTACTTCACAGACACATCGACAGCATTTTGTCTCGATTCACATCCTTGTATTTAGCAAATCAGCTTAAAATTCGGGCTAAATCTCTCGAGATTAGGTGCATGTATTTTACAGCAGCAAAATGTTTAATTTTTCGGGCTTAAATCACCTGTCCAAGTTGAGCCAACTGTTCTCAAAAGCTGTTTCAATAATCACTTAAGCCTTGCATTTACAGCCCTTTCCTCCCATTTTCTGCTGTGGAGACAATACATAATAACGTGGCAGTCGGCATCCTAGAAAGGATGCCTTATTCCCAACCGTGAGCCCCAAGCCCGACTTTGTGGGAGAATAATGAAATATCACAGTCGTTAAAATTTCAGCTCATCTCCAGGAATGATAAATTGACATCTTACAACCACCTCTACATCATTCTGATTTTCTGCTGGACAACATTTCTTTTTTTGTTTAACAAAAACGTGTTTCTTTCACGTTCACATACGAGACTTTACACCTCTTCATTCCCTATAAAGCTGTAGAACTCAAAACCCTACACCTTAAATATTCCTTGTATGGATTAAAAAGAAAGAGGCTGAAATCCTTTCAACAATAAGATGGGAACTGAAATAAGATTTTTAACAAGGCTTTCCGAGGAGAAAGCTCCATCTTTCTGTTGCAGCGAGCACCCTCCATGATCTTCGTTTTTGCTGCTACGGGCACACAAAAATATGCAGCACCATAATACATGGGGGAACAACAAATATGCAGTCTAAATCCATCCTCGGTTCTGATTTTATAGAGAACAAAACCTTCCCTACCCCTCCCTCCGCCAGCACACACAGCATGAACCCAATCTGCGAGCCTTTCGCTGGATCGGGGGCTGCTGGAAGCAGTCTTACCCTGTTTGTCTCACCCCCGTCTCCTCTTAATCAGTTTTCCACCATTACAGCAGACACACCACAGCTTTTTCTTGAATCTCTCTCCGAATATTCCCTCTGCCGGCTGGTTCGCTTGGGAAACTCGCCTTTTGTATCTCAACGCGCACAAGAAAACACCTCAAACCGTCTGACAGAGACCACTACAGCGTAATTACAATTAAAAATGGAACCCCGCAAGATCCAAGGTCTCCTCCCTTTTCGCCTTAAAGCCTTCAAGAGAGAATCAGTCCCACCCCCACCTTTTTCTCCTCCTCCTCCTCCTGCTACAAACACACTTCTTTTTTAGGGGAAGCTCGGGCAGCGAGGAGGTGGGGAAGCGCGGGGGAGGGGGGCTATTTCCAACCCCGCCATGCTAAGAGGTGGACAAACCATTAGCCGCCCTTCTCTCCTGCGGGAGCCGCGAAGAACGGGTGGGCGAGGAGGAGGGCACGGCCGCCCGGGGGAGAGGGGGGTGACCCGGTGCCCAGGCGACGCGAGAACCGAGGGAGCGGCGGAAGGGGAGGACGAAGGGAAAGGAGAAGTGCGGCAGCGAGGAGGAAGCGCGGGGGAGGGGAGCGGGGCCGGGCGCAGCCGCGCAGGGGAAGGAGCCGGGGCTGAGGGGGAGCCGAGGCCGCCGGCGGGAAGATGGCCTCAGGGTGGGGCCGGCGGCTCGGCCAGGCGGGCGGCGGCGGGACGGCGCGGCCGAGGGCGACGAGGCTCTTGTGCGGGTCCCCCGGCCCCACCCGCCGCCCTTCTCTCCCCTCAGACGGTTACCTGCCTTTCCGGCCGTTTTTCATTAACCGGGCCGGTCGTTCCGTCGCCTGCGGCTCCTGCCCGCGTCCTGCCGGCCTGGGGAGGGGACGGGGGGCGGAGGAGGAGGAGGAGGGGGCGGAGGAGGAGGGGAGCCGCCCGCGCTCTGCCCGGCTGGTCCCGGGGAGGCAGCAGCGCCGGCCGGGGAAGCGAGTCGGAAGGAGCGAGCCGCGGGGGAGGGGGGTGTCGCTGGGTCTCGACTCCTCCTCGCTGAGGGTGCCTGCTCAGCTCCCCGCAGCCATCGGGAAGCGAGAGCCTGGGCGCGGTTAACCTCCTCCTCCTCCTCCCCCCCTCCGCCCCGCCCGTGCGGCCCGGCCGGGAAACCCCGGCTCGGCTCGGCTCCCGCCCCAGCGCCGGCCCCTCGGCACCGCCCCGCGCCCGCGGCCCGGCCGGGCGGGCGGAGAGGAGCCGCTGCCGCGCCCCGGGAGGCCGCGCGGGCTGGGCGGCGGCGGGAGGGGGCCGCGGAGCCGGCGGCAGCGCCTGGAGAGCCGCGCCCCGCGGCCCTCGGGCAGGGCGTTGGCCGCCTCCCGCCCCGCGCCTCCCGCAGCGCCGACAAAGGCCGCGGGCCCGGGGGGTGCTCGGCTCGGCCCCGCCGCGCCCAGCGGCCTGCGCCGAACAAAGGGAACGCGTGAACCGCGCCAACGACGGGCGTGAAGCAGGGAATCGCGGAGAGGAGCAGATTCCCCCTCGCAGGAGAGTGTGGGATGTGCAGCTCTGGGCTGCTGGGTGCCGGAGACCTGAACTCGCTGCTCACAAGGAGGCCCACGAGCTGTAAATACCTTTGTATTGCCATCTTCCCCTCAGCAACTGGCTCAGTAGGCTCACAGCTTCTTTTGTTTTCCTGATGTCGCCCATAAGGCCAAAGTTTCCAGAGCCTTCCCTTTGTGCCGGTGTCACAGGATGAGCATCCGCGCTGCTCTGGAAGGGGTTGAAGGAAAGAGCCAGGCGAGGGAAAAGTAAGAAAAAAGAAAGCAATTTCAGTTCTGCAGACTGGGCCTGTCATAAGCCAGGCAGCACCGATGCCACCAGCGCAGCCATTCCACACCTGCACTCACATACTAACCAGTATCACTTGAAAATGGAAAGTGAGTATACACACAGTATGGCATCGCTGTTTGCTCCTATCAACAGGTCCAAATCTTAGGAGTTCCCCCCCATTTATTTATACTTTTTAAGTGGTGACAGCAAAAAAACCCACACAGCATTACAGTACATTTTGAATTAAAAACCTATCAGAATCAGCGTTGTAATTAAGTGGTTTATAAAAGAAAAATGCTAGAGACCAAAGCTGTTTTGCAAACTCTCCACCTGGTAGTTGCTTGCTTCTCCAGAACTTCGATGGTTACTTGCTGTCATGCTGGAAGGTAGACATGTTGCCTGTAATTAGTAAGAGAAAGAAGGGGTTAGCCAATTAAACTGTAGAAAGTGGGTTGGCTATTATTCAGGCTGTCTGCTATGAAAAACCATTAGATTCTGGTGTGGTTAAGCCTTTGTTTTATAATAATCAAATGTTTGTTTTTAAATAACCTGTATGTTGTGCTAGAGCTTTAATTCTTCGCCCTGAGAGTTACAAATAACAAAATAAGAACTCTACTGAAATTAGAATAAAGGATTCTTGAATTATAGTTCCCAATTGCTTATATTCTGTTCAGTGACCATGGGGAAATACTTTCCACCCATGAGAGGAGTATGCTGGCATGTGCGTTGTGGACAGGAATTACCTCATTAGTCTCTGGAACCACGTGTATGCAGATGGGGATATTGTGTGAGTAACTGTATCATAATAAACTAATGTACGCTTCTTTTCCATTCAATGTGCCTTATCATACAAATGCTTGCTGCTCTTCTTCCTTACAGTTCTCTTATATCCTCTTAGTAGTGGGACAGTTCTAGTACCTGAATGTTTTGGATGGGGGTGTGTTTTTAATAAAATACATATCCAGATCTTATCCTCTCCTGGGAATCTCTGGTTTTTCTTACATTCTTCTTTTTATGCATTCTCTGTTTTATGGGAGCTAAAAGAAATTTCTGTCCACGGGTTTGTGCTCTGCTGCACCTTCAGATCCATGGAACCTGGGTAAGGGAACTGGACCAGAGCAATGTGTTTATACACGCTGAGTATATCCACATAAACACATAACTAATGCTTTCACCACACGCAGAACACAACTGTTCTTGTAGTAGTTCTTGTTTCTTATACAGTGAATCTATTGTATCTTATTCTCTAGTGCAAAACAATTATTGATATATTGCTATACTACTAGTATGAAGAGGGATTGGGGAGGTTGGAAAGGGCTGTTTATGGAGTGGAAGGTGGTTTCAGTGGGCTTTTTTTGGCTTTGTAAATGTCGCTGGACAAATCAGTTTTGCTGCATTTAAAAGTCTGTCAGAAGAATCACACATTACCATGTCTTCATCTAGTCCTGTGGTGGAAGCTGCTTTTACCTTTGCATTACCTTTCTTATTCAAATTGCTTTGTCATTTTTAGTCTTGTATTTTTTGTATGTACAGACAGATAAACACAGAACCTGGCTTAGATTGTAATATTCAGTGGAGTACACAAACCACCGTATAAAGTGGATTTATTTGATGTGTGAGTTTATCTGTTTCTATGTATTACAGAAATATTGTCTGTAACTAAATGTCCCCCTGAAATTATCTGGTAATTTCTGCAGATCATGGTGAACAAACTCAAATCTTAATGTGTCTTTATTATTCCACTTTGAAGTAGCTCATATGGCCAAAGCAAATGAAAATACCTGAAATAGATGGGAAATGTAACTCAGGATTTCACAAGATAGGGAAACATCTCAAACCTGAGCCTTCCACATATGCTAGGACTAAATCAGCTGAAGCAAAAGTAGAAGTTTTTATTCTGAAGCTTTGTTTAGAGCTAAAGATCTCTCCTGTAAGCAGCTTGCTCCATAGTCTTCAGTTGCCAAATTTCTTGCGCCTTTTTCTCAGTCAGCTGATATTAACCCCTATATAGAGAGCATACTGAAGCAGAGGAATCTTTAGGTAGTTTCACTAGTTTGTGTATTTCTTCAGCTGTTTCAAAGTGATGACACAATGAATCTGTCATACTGTGGTATGCTACACCTGGCTTGGAGGCTGCTCTGCCATTCAAAACCTGCATGTTCCAGCACCACTGTGGTGAGGCTGTGAAAATCCTTGTTTCAAGCCTTTTGTGGAACACAAAGAAGTTGGTTATTAAAGTGAAAGCATCTGTCTCAATATTACTGTGAAACTTTTCCAAATGGGGAACAATTATGCCACTTTTAGCAGCTCCTCATTAACAGGGCATCTGCTTAAACAGGGCCATTGTTTGCACACACATTAAAAGTCTAGCTTTTGGCCTCCAGGATCTTCTTGCACTCTCACGTGTGTTACTGCCATCCACAGGTAAAAATGAAGGATACTGAGAGGTCTTAAAACACCTGTGAAAAACAGAGTTAGGAATCTTGACAATCAAGAAAGCCATTTTTCTTCGTTCATCTCCAAAAGTCTTGCATTGAGTAAGAGAGAAGGAATTCTTCCAGGGAGTGGAAGTCCTGGAATGTTTCCTACATACTGATCCTTTCACCTACATGTCATGGTCATTAGATCTGTAAAACTTTGTCTTACATCTGCAGGATGCCACATGAACTCTTTTTTAAGATTATTTTTTAAAAAACTGAACCAGAATTGTTCCAACCTGCTGCTATTTGCTGGTTTTTTAACAACTGAGTGAAAATCATAGCTGCTACTTTCTGAGGAAGGACCCAGGTAGCGGAGTATCGAGATCGTTCATTAAACAAAATAAGTAAGTAAAAGCACACTGAATAGAAATACTCAGTGAGGCCAGGCAGAGCAAAAGGAGGAGTAACTCAGTCTCCTTAGTTACGTTCTGCACTCTCACAGTTTCTTTCAGTTTGCCTATTACTATGGAACAAAAGAGTTATTTTAAATGAATTCGGAGAACAGAGCATAAAATTAGCAAAACTGTTTTAGGCTGAAAAGAATATAACTGATGAGATCTTAAGGTAGAGGGAACTAGTTTTGAGAGTCTTCATGTAATTTAGGACAAAAAGGCAGGAAAATCCATATACCTGAGCCTCCTGACTAACGCAGCCCTGGGAGATGATACTGACCTTCCTATCTATGGTATGGATTGGAATGGTTTATCTGTGAAATGGACTCAAGAGCAGTTAATTCCCAGTTCTTGAGACTTTGAAATTCGCTTCAAAATCCTTTGAAAAAACAAGAAATCCATTGCTGTCTGTAGGCAAAGTAGAACAGAGTTGTGAAGGCCCACAGCTTCCCTATAGATTTCATTCCATGGCATGAGTGTTACTGTGAATTTAATAAGCAAATCTATTACATGACTCTATACCCCATTCTTGACAGAGGCAGAATAAGCTACATGTGGACAGTATATGCTGGTCTACATGTCCTAAAGGACACTACATGTACTTCTGTTTGCTGATAAATTCTGGCTGAAGTAGCTTATTTCCAGGGCAAAACCTTGTTCCTGTTACCTTGTGACCCATTTAAAAATCAATGCCATGAGCATCTCTGACTTCAGCCAGAGGAATGTATTGCCTCATCCCTGAGTGTGACTGTTAGGTTTAGCTACACCTTGAAGCATTTTCCAAAGCCAAAAGTTATCACTACTGTTGTCTGAGGCATGGCACCTGGATCTGGTATTCCTTGCAGTCAGTGCCATAATTTCATCCTGTGATACAATCTTACAGTGTGATACAAACATGCCATTTTGTTATCTATGTGTACACTTGCTCTACAAAGCACCAGAACTTCTCTGTGTGTTGTCTTCCAACTTTGAAATATATTTGAGTGTCTTAAAGTTGGCCTAAGCCTGTTTGTACACTTATCAACCCACGTTGAGACACCCAGAAGAACAAAAGCAAGTATTTATTTAAGAAAGTGTATTGGGACTGAGCAAAATACAGTGATGAAAGACAGCCTGAAAAAAGGGAAGGCTTCCATCATCCATATCAAGCAAAACTGGCAGCTGAATTCAGCCCAACCTCTCTGTTATTTCAGTAGAACTCAAAGAACAAAAAATGCATGCTAATCCTATTATTTCAGAAGCAGCTCCAGAAAAATCTGTGTGAATGTTATATAAGGTGTGTAGGGGTTATTGACAGACTGGATGACAATGTAGGCTGTTGCTTCAGTGTCCCTGAGAGCTTTAGTGACTGAAGGTACAAAATGGTTAAAGGACACAGCTGGGCATGAAGCTGTGTGAGAACCAGTGAAAATCACCAGCCATCAGGTCCCATGCTGTGTGGGTTTGGGTATGTGCACTCCCTGCTGTGCCAGTCCTGGTCAGGAAAGCATTGCATAGAAAACCTGGAAGAGAAAACTGGTTCTAATGGTCCATTAAACCACAGGCTGAGCGGGTTGAATGATAACAGCAGTTCCAACAAAGACCCACATACCGCATTTCCTTACTATCCAGAGCAGGAGCAATGGGTATGAGAAGTTCACGAAGATGATGGGAGGAGCAGACAGGAGAAGATTTCTTTACAGATCTGAGCTGCAAATAACCAAGGTAACAAAATCAAACTGTGTGGGACTCAGGACCCCTATCCACCTCACTGTTCAGTTGCTGCTAAGAATGAAAGAATTGCCACCCACGGCCTACACTTCTTGTATCCCTGAAAATCCTCGTCCTTTGGACAGGAGGGTGGGCAGAGTCTTCTGGTTTACAAAAAGAACTTTCTCGTGACCTCTGGGATTCTCTTAAAAGCAAACATCCCAAATCTCAAGCCACTTGTCAGCAAAGATCCCAATTCTGCAAAACCCTTTCCTGTGAGCACCTGTTAGAAAAAAATGTGCTTATAAGATTCATGTTTCCAAGCAACAAACCAAAACATACGTGAAACATTTCTCAAGCCACTGCCCAAGGGAACCGAGACACTGTTGCCTGGTTAGCAGAGTCTCATTTTCAGAGGCCTAGCAGTGCCATTCCAAGAGTTCAGAGGAGATTTGGAGTTAAGTGAACACATGATGTGCAGGAGTTTTACCCCTGTCTTAACAGCACCAATTTCACTGTGCATGCTTGAGTGCTATATTCGAAAAAACCACAAAGTGAGCAAATACCATTGTGGACAGAGAGGAGGGCATACACTCCAGCCTCACTTCCCAGGAGCTGGGCAGCTTCAATTACTCAGCACTGGATAAAATGAAACATGCTCAGTAAGAAGCAGTACCATAGCTCATTTCATGCCACCTTTCCCTCAGTATCCACAAGCTGGCTGAAATCCATAAAAGGTATTTTGGTTTTAGGTGCTGGCTGGTATTTCTTTGGGAAATAACTCCCACTGACAACATTGGAAATGAGATATGGGCTGCATTGTTTTTATATACAATAGAGACTTTTCCATACTGCAGATTTCAAATGCTCTATCTCAGCATCTCCTTGCTGCCAACTATCACTTATGAACACTGTCATTTACTTTAAAGGAAATCTAACTCCAGGTTTCTTCTTATCCATGCCTACACTGTCTTAATAACTCTTCAGCTCCCTCCAGGGGTGTCAATACTTGCTTTGTTATCATAGTCAGTTATCTAGTTTAGGAAAAATCCATTTACAGTTTATCCTGCCTGCAGAACAGTTGTTGATGGTTCCCCCATATAGCACAAAATAAATGGGTTATGGCTGCTTCAGGAAGATGGTCTTGATGGAATTTCAGAGGGGGACTCTAATATTACTTTTCAGTTCTATTCTTGGCTTAGCTGTGGAGGCTGATTTTGAATTAATTATTTAGCTCCTCTGCTTTATATGTGCCAGTGAGGAGTGGACATTGTGACACACAATGGCATTGCAGAACCTAATCCATTAATGCTTTCAAAGCACTTAAGAGAGTCTCCGATGGAAAGAGATGAATCAATTGTAACTATTGCTGCTACTGTTACTGAATTCTATTTCTCAGCACTGGGAACAGGATTCCAAAGGCATTGGCAGGGATATGGGATGAGAAAAGTTGCAGTCCTCCTGTATTCTGCCAGATTTGCACGTGGAGAGAGCTGTGTGTGTCTGAGCCAGGAGGAGGTTTCTCTCTTGGGAAGAATTAACGTTTTAGTATATCAACAGCAAGCAAAACTGAGTTTTATACAAAGCCAATTACACGTAATGGAAAAAAAATAAGCCCCTCCACATGTGTATTTTTGCTTAGTCAAGCAAAAATATTTACTGAAGAAATAATTTTGATGGGAAATATTTTTATAAACCTTGAAATGCAAACAGATGCGGCCTGAGGAGTTCTAAAGGGTCACGGAACACGTTCAAAAATAGATAGTCAAAGAAACGTAAACCACTCACTTTCCCCAATGGTACCAGGTCTCCATGAGCAAACAAAACTAGGAGGCAAATTCAGAAAACCAGGGTTCTCCAAAGCCCAGCTTCTAATTAACTGAACAAACCCGTTTAAGGACTGATAACAAATTCTGTTTGTAAGTTATCATTGTGTGCTGAGTTTCGATGCTTGATTAAAGACATTTTTACTTGAGAACTGTTAACAGCTGGAAACCAGGGTTTATATTTTACTGTGAGCAACATGCTGACAAATTTCATACCTGCAAAAGCTCAGCAACAGAGCTGTAATATTGCCCTACGTGTGTTTAGGCTGAGTTATGCTGTTATATTACTGATGGGTATTATGCTAATCCAATAAAAGATAAAGACCACTGTATCTTTTGTGACTTCTACCACACTGGTACCAGTAGGGATTTGCATTGGTAATACAACAGCAGCAGAACAATCTAGAGGATTGTTGATGCATCCTCTTTCGAGGTTGTGGCTCCTAGCCTGCAAGTAAGTTACATTCCTTGCTGAGTGACTCCTGAAAGCTTTAGAACATGCTAGAAAAGATTCAGTGTTATGAAAGACTCACATATCAATCCACTGCTCAGCACTTCATTTACAAAACACATGGTGACAGTTCCTAACAGGTGAGCTCACTGCAGTGCTCTGAACAGTTAAAACAGTTTTGTTTCCTTTGAATTTAATATTAAAAAAATCATCAATTTCTGTCATTTCTCCATGTTCCCACCTGTAGGTTTTTAGTCCCAGGGATTACAGGCTACCACCACGATGGAGCTTCAGGTAAGTTAACTTGCAAGGGATTTAAGAACAACACCTTAGAGAAAAACCAATTCCAGTCAGTAACACCTTACAGTATCAGGAATGCAAGAAGTGACCGTCCCTCTCACAGTCAGAACGAGAGTTTCTGCTTTGGGTTTCAATTATTGTTATGATCAGATCAGTCGATTTCAATTTTTGCATCTCCCCATAGTTCTGTGCTAGAGTTTAAATCCTCTGAACAAATGCAACACAAATAAAGACAAATGACATCTTTGGTACTGTTATTAAAACCTATTCCCACTACCAAAACTAACGCTGCAGTCGAAGCTAAAAGCACTGTGGGGTTTGCTGTGTGGCACTAGCCAGCAGATACCCATCCAGATACAGCATCACCCTCTGGCAGTTGACTGTGCTGCTATTTATTAATTGCTAATCTCTCTTACTCTGAGCATCTGGATCTGACTGAGACTCAATGATTCTTGGTTGTCTTTGTGATGACATGGTGTGGGATTTACACACTCGCTGCTTCCCGGGCCAAGCAATTGCATTTGGCACTGGGGCGACTCCCCTTTGTACACTTCAGATTCTGACTTTCTGCCAGCCCTGTGGAAGGCTGCACATTAGAAATGGGTGTCTCATAAGAAAGCTGTCAAATGTGATTGAAGGGCAGTGTTGTGCTCTGTGTGTGTGGACTGCTTCAGTTCATGTTCAGGCCTCTCTGCCCTGTTACATTGCAGCGGTACATTGCCATTTGAGCTATGCTGGGGAAAGGTACCAAAGCAGGTGCTGCTCCTGTTCATTTCCCCAGTAAAGCATGTTCTGTTCTGGAGATAGGTTGGTGATGGAATGAACTATGCTTGGTAGAGCTTAGTCATACAGGCTGTGCAAATACAGCATGCTGGGTTTGTTATACCAAGGGAGCTTTCTTGGAGGGAACATACACACTCTGCACCGAAGCACTAGTAGCACAGCCACACATCCCAGAGGTGCTCAGCAGGCAAAGTCCAGGACCCAACGCATCACAAGCTACAGCATCACAACCTAGACAGTGAAATCGGCCTATTAAAAGAACCATCTTCTGTCTTGAACACTTCAGCTGAAGGTATTGGGTGTAAACACAAATGGCTTTACAGTCATAGGAGTTTCCATTAAGCACGGACAAGGCTTAAACATGTTCCCTGCTATTCTGCATACAAGGAAGTGGAGGAAGGAAATCTGGAGAGGAAGCTCAACTTCCTGTGCCAGAGATTTTACACTAGAGCCTTCCCTGAATTCAAGACAATGTAGCAACAGCTTCAGATATGAATCAGTAGAACTGCAGACATGCAGGTTTGAAGAAAGAGCCTTCTGCATCCACACATAGGGATTGCTGTGTTCCTGTAAGTTCATAAAGAACAATCTGACTGATTTTTGGATCTAGCAGTCGCCTTTTCCATCCCCCATCCCATCTCCAGACTGGTAAGAAACTCCCTCGCTTTCAAGTTTCATTTCTCTGAATGTTTCAGCCAATGGGGCAGCTGCACTCATCACGGGTACGTGGGTTAATGGCTGCACAAACTGAGACAAAACAAACAGGCACCAAATGGCCATCTTGAAGGACTAGGTCTATGCAAACAGGGGAGGTGGCAAGTAAGAAGGGCTGTAGAACTATCAACAGGTAAGACACATGTACACACACAGTTTTATGTTTTATACTTATAGGCAGATGAAGAAGTGACCAAACTAATCCCACATGTGCTCAAACCAGCCTGCTTCCCCCCCCTGTTGTTTAATAGAGTAAATATGTGTTACCTTACACCTTGCACATTGATTAAAGGATCAAAGCTTAGAGATCTGAGGGCAGAAGTTTTGTACCTACAATGGGCAGGGAATCAATCAGAAACTCAGGTTTTGCTGGTATTATCCCAGCCCTGAGCAGTGGCTTTACAGTATCACTAGCTACAGTTCACATAAAAACCAAGGGCAAATAGCTTTGTCAATAACTGAAGGTTCTGATTGAAACCTGTGGGAGCAAGGGTGTGCTCAGGTGAAACAGTTTTCTTGTTGGTGACAATGAGATAAACCAGGGAAAGGAAATATCTCTTCCCTTTCTGGCCTGGAAGAGCACTATTCCTTGTGTTCTTTTTTTACTCCAGGCAATTTCCTGTACTCCTGAGGCGTGATCTCCCACAGGAGGGGCATTTACATGGCATCTTCCACCCAAAAGCACTGTGCAAAGCAGCAGGAAGCTTGCATGTATTTTTCCTGCTTTCAAGCAGCTTACCCATTTCTGATTAAACAGTTCATGTAGATGCATCTCCTCTCTCTGCTCTGTGTCTGATTTCATCTTGCCAATTTTCTGCCTGTTGGGACACAAATCAGTAGCATACTGAGCTGACCACTGTAGTCACAAGCATGTGTTGAGCTCTCACTGGATGAGCTGATGCAATGGCAGTCTAAGTAGCACAATAAACCCCATTTCATAGGTAGCATCAGCAGAGCTTCCAGCCTGCCAGCACAGTATGAGGAGGTAAACAGAGTGATTAGTTGTTTGCCTCACATGAGATTTCCCATGGTCTGCTTCATGCAGCCATTTCTCCTAGGGGCCTACTCCACTAGAAATGTACTAAATACCAGTTAAATCCAGGAGCAAGTCCTGAATGGTTTAGCCAAGTTGGACAAAAGATGAGGTTCAATGTTTTGATGATTAAGGGATTGAAGCATCTGACATGTGAGGAGAATATGAGCAAGCTGGGATACTTTGGCCTCAAGAAGAAGTGGTTCAGGAGAGTTCTTATCAATGTGTATAAATACCTGATGGGAAGGTGCAAAGAGGACAGACAGACTTTTCTCAACGGGCACCTGCTGGCAGGGTGAGGAGCAGTGGGAACAACCTGAAATACAGGAAATTCCACACAAACAGTTCAAAAAACTTACCTTTTCCTCTAAGAGTGGTCAGAGACTAGGACAGGTTGCCCAGAGAGACAGTGGCAGCTCCATCCTTGGAGAATTCTGAGCCAGAGTGGACAGGGCCCTGAGCTGGCTCTCCCAGGAGCAGGAGGGTTGGCAGGAGGTTATTTCTTTACCAACGGAAAATTGAAGCACCCATGTTGGAAGTGGCAAGTGTAGAGGTGCCCAGGATGGCTGTGGCAGAGCTACAGCCTGTCCCACTCCAGGGTGTTTCCCATGATCACAGATGGTTTCTTGGCTGCCACAGTGAGGATGACAGAACACAGGCTTTTCTGCTTCCCATACAGCCCGTGTCAGTTAATGACAGCAGATGTGAGGCACCTTTTATCAAGCTGAACACAACTCTGTATGTGCATATTTAAAGCAATCAAAGTGTTTAACGTGGGGTTTTTCCCTCAGAACAATCTTCTCGCCCCGTTGAACCGGCTGCGTGTGCGCTGCCTCCCAGCACCGTCAGGAAAGTCCCATCCAGAGGCCACCTCGGCTCGCTGGGGCCATCTCGTGGAAGAAGGCGGTTTAGCCAGAAAAAGAAGAGGGACAAGTTCTCACACGGTGTATTTATTTTTTATGGCTTTCTGGTTACCAGCTACTCGTAATTATCTTGGCTTTAAAAAGAGATGAAGGGACCCTACGTGCGGTGCAGGACAGCTTCCCTCTTCCTTCTTCACAGCACACTAGTGCCTCCCTGACGTTTGCCTTTGACAAGAGATGCAGCTACTTGCCAAGTGCTGTTTGGGGTAAAAAGGATTGCAGCATTTCTTGTCCTATGGGGCTGAACAAAGCTTCTTGCCTACTCTGATCTGAGGAGGTGGAGAGGGTGAAAAGCAGACCACAGGCACTTCAGAACAAGGCCAAAAGATTACAGATTACAGAACAAAGGCTGAATTTCAGCAAGAGATAAAGTGATAAAAAGAAATGCCTGTACAAGCTGACAGAGAAGTCCATTCTCTTTCATGGTCATATCTGAGGTGGTATCTCTGGACATTTGATCCCCAACAGGTCAGCAATCTTGCAAGATAAGCTGCTGTCACAAGACTCCTGCCATCATCTCATCAGGCATCTCATGCTGATCCCAGGCCTATCTTTTACATTTCTCTCCTCTCTGCTTCTTCCTATAGGTAAGAACGCTGCAATGATGACTGGATTAGGCACCTCAAGTCCAGAGGGTCTTTCTAAATCTCACACTGTTTGTTTTGCCCAGGCTTCTCCTCTAGATTCCACCCCCTAGGAGGGGGAAGGAGCCGTGAGGTTCTTCCCTGTGCTTTGTGTCCCACACAAAGTTCATCATGCTCTGACTGTAGCTGTATTTCATTTTGACAGAGCAGCCCACGCTCAGTGTATTCATCCTCACAGTTCTTTGCAAGACAAGATAATGCTACAGTCCCTGTTCAACAGGCCAGGACTGATGGCCAGCAGGGACTAAGCGACTTTCCCAGCGCCATGGGACAGCTGCAGCAGAATAAGTAGCTGAGCTGAGTACCCCAAGTCAATACTTTGACCTTGGATCTCCATCTCCTTACTTGTGGGAAGGAAGTAGCTTATGCCATAGAAAAAACAACGCACACATGAGAGCTCAACATCAGGCTCTTATTTTTTGTTTCCTTTTTGAAGACCTTGGGAAAGAGAGGTAAAAAAATGAGTAAAAATGAAGCCCTTCAGTGCAGATTCAGGCACTTCCAGATTTTCTCCAAGTGCCCAAAGGGAGCATCTAAAAAGCTGTGAAGTATCTTGGACAGCATGTGTTCTTTCCTACAGTCCCCTTTTCCCCAGTAAGATAGAAAGACCTCTGTCATTTTTAGAATCTGAATTTTGACCGACCACAACGAGCTGCTTTCCCAGCGATGTGGTTTTGCACCTGAGCTTTTCTTTGTGCACTGGATTTAACCTTAGGATGTGATATTTCATAAAACATTTATTGTCTTCTCCATTTTTATAGAGCACAATTCCCTTATGATACTTTGTTTTCTTAGTCTGCTCTGAATACAATTCAAAGGCCTCTCTCACAGCTTGAATTTCAGTTGTGGGGAAAGGAGAGAACCTCTGCTGCTTGCAGCAAAATTAGTGAATGTCTCCCTAAGCAAAAATTGTTCCAAGAGGTAAAGATAATTAGAATCAGAGCCAGGAGACAGATAAGAGCAAGAATGTGGAAAGTGATTCTGTGAGAGCTATTTTCTTCCCTAAGTGAGCAGGTTCTGCACATGTGTCTAAGTGCCCCACTCACCAGCACTGGCAACAGCAACGATTCCTTCCCCTCAAAACTTGCCCCTGATAAAGCTGCAATGCAGTTAGAAGACAAACAAACCAAACCTCCTTCTAAGCTATCTAGGGGCAGCAAGGCAGCCACAGGCAACTGCAGAGCAGAAAAAGAAACGTTTTTTCCCTTCCTGCCTCCAGGCCCCGGTGATGCTTCGCTCTGGGTGCTGCAGGTTCACCACTTCCCACTCCGCGCGGATGCGGACGCAGGGATTCTAGAAGCCATTACAGACGTACCACTTCTGTCCTTAACGAGGCTGCCCATAAAGGGATTTGCAACCTGAATTTCATGACAGAGCCAAGGTATAATTTGCTCTGGGCTATAAAGCCTATGAATTATTGAGGCAATTCACTTCCAAGTCTGCATTTTCCTTTTGAGCACAAGGGCTCACGATGAGTGCATGTGTGTGTGAGAGGAGAGAAACAGGACTGCAAGCTGCTGACAGCGATGTAAGCACCAACTTCTCCAGCAGTACATCTCCCCATCTCAGGCTCTTTCACACAGCCAACAAATAACAACAGAAAAGAACTGGGAAAATGATCATTTAGGACAAATGAGAGAAGACAAATTGCATGCTGAACAGTGCCAAACGAGCACCGACTCCAAATCACAATTCCAAATGCACTTGGGGTAATTACAGAGAGGAGCTTTTCCCTTTGAGATGTCACAAAGCCTGTGTGGATATCATCAGACTTGAGTGGATTTAGTGATGGTGAAAAACACTAGACTGACAAAGGAGAATTCTTCGAACCTCCATTCAGCTGAGCATATAACCTGCTGTGGGATCAAACCTCCCACTTGATGTTCTTCTTAAACCTGGTTTGAACAGGTTGACAGGAGTTCACATCAGTTAAGAGCAACCCAATAAAGCTAATAGTAAAACCTGAGTCCTTGCATCAATGTGCTGTCAGTGTAGCTCTAGGCAAGGAAGATGTATTTAAAGCTCACCAGGTTACCTGTGGTCATCAGCAACCTCTCTAGATTATGGCTGCCAATACTGCCAGGACCATTGGCTCTGAGTTAGTGTGAGCAATCCTGAGAAGAGTCTGCAGATTTCTTCAGCATAGCCCAGACTAATCTTGGGTATATCATTGCAATAGGCCTTTTCTTACCCCTGCAAGTGCTTTGTGCTGAGTACCAGGAGACAATCAGTATCATCAGTGGATCACTTCTCATTACTCAAAAGGTTAAAAAAGAGGAAACATCCCTTATGTGCAGTTTCTCTTCATCTTATTCTCTGAGGCTCTGAGTGTCTGTAATGCTTGTGTTTAAAAATGTACGGTGTGCATCCTTTGGACACGTTAGGCACAGAGCTTGGCTGTGAGCTCCCGTCTCAAACAGATACTCAGAAGCAAGTCTTCCAAAAATAGGGTTGTAGTCTCAAGCTCCTGAAGCCATAAAAGGTGTTCAAGAAGACTTCACCCTAGATGACTGCCTAGCCCTCCTCTGCAATATGAAAGCCAGAGTTCATTTTCCATCTGGGGCCAGCACTTAGCAGCTGATTGGGGATCTTCTGTCTGAGCATTCTCCAAAGTCACCGAGAACATGGCACGTTCATTGCCTTTGCTGTACCACACTGTAACACCTGCAGCAGCCTCCTGTGCCTGTAATATCAGCCACGGCATGAGACACAGATGAACATCGTGCTGTGATACACACCTGTGTCAGAGTAACCCTGGGCAGATCTAGCAATGAGTGAAGTCCTCTGTGGTTAATTGCCTAAGTTAAAATTATGTAGATGTTAAGACTCTTTAGGCATGTTTGAGTGGGTCTCTTATTGGAAAGGGATTGTTTTTAATCTGTTCATTTAAAACACTCTTTTTTACACCCATTTAATTACTGAAGCATTTTTTGAGTGGGAAAAATGTACAGATTAATTCTCCATGAGTGGAAATATGCTGATCCTGATCCTCTATCCTCCCACCAGGGATAGCACATTTCTCATGAAAGGCTTCTGGTTTAGACATCCACAGTTTCGATGACTACAGCACTAATAAATAGCATCAGTTCTAGTGTCTTGCTTTGAAACTTTGAAACCCGGCTGAGAAACACATCCATAGAGATCACGTCACTTCTCACTGATACACACCAGCGGCTCTGCACACCAAGAGCTCTTACACAACTGTTCCCGGTGGGAGATCATGCAACGCACTGAAAAGCGAAGGGCTGCCCTCTTGTGTCACTCACTGGTTTTACACTTACTTGGTTTTACATTCCTGTTTGTACCAGTGAGAGAGCACTCAGCCATTTCCCTCCACCACAGCGTTCTGCTTTGGAAACACAAAGGATTTGTTTCTGAGCACCATCCCGATGGAAAAGTTAAGGAAATAAAAATACATCTCCTGTGTTTGTGACTTGGAGACAACCAAGACTGAGCATATATGACTGAGCATACACTGCTATCCCAGCTAGAGGTGTCTAAATATATGCCTAGTCTCCATCTTGACACAGAAAAAAGTGGCAAAGAAGAGAATAAAACAGGAGAAGTATAATTAAGAATGACAGAGGAGAGACAGAAGAGAAGCAGATTTGTTAAGCAAGTCTTTCCCTGCAGCCCTCACAGTAAGCTATATGCAAGTTAAATATAGACCCAACGCTGCTCCAGGGAGCTGCACTCACGAACAGCTCACACGTCACCAACGTGTGGCAGGGATTTTGGTTTCAGTCCTGTTGGCTGTCACAGAGATCTTCATTTTTAAATCATTAGTGCTCATTTCTAGGGTAGTTCCTGCAATAACAGTTGTCAGAGAATACTCTTCTAAAAGCTGTGCAAGATTTTGTGCTCACCCCTTCTACTGCTCAGTAAAGACAGACATTTAAATGGCTTCCAATGCAACCTCAGCAAAAATGAAGACCATCAGTCATATTCTGGTGAGCAGATGTCAGCATTAACTCTGACCTTGCACTCCACACTTCATGTTACCTTCATTAACAGCACCTAGTGCTCACGCTTTCTCTCCTGCTTTATCCCATAGATAGCCCTGCAGCAGTGAATGCTCCCGTAGACCGCTCACGCTCTTAAAGGCAGCCACAGGAGCACTTTGCTGAGGTGGATTCAAAGCAAGTCACTGCTTGGGAGTGGACAAAATTCCTATTGTTTGGAATATGGGAAGGCAGGCAAGGGAAAGAGCTGTCATTTAGGAAATGGCCTCTCATAACCCGTATTTTTGATGGGCTGGAACAGCTGTAATCAACCCCAAGCTCCCAGTTTGAAAACGATGCCCAGCAGTTACCCTTACTGTCAGTCCTTAACAAAGAATCCTCCCTAAAGAGCAATCCTTCTGGGCTGTTGCCCGGCCTGTACTATGGGATTTTGTATTTGGAACTTATTCTAGGTGGCACAGCTAAAGCACACTCTGTATCTGAGCTCATCTATGGACTAAAGTGGCAAAAGCTGCCAGGAATCTTTGATTGTTCCTATTGTGCACTGAGACCCTGAAGCCTGAGCAGACCACAGAATATAAAGGTGTCTTTGAGATACCGGAACATTTGAAGCACACTGGTAATACATAAGTAACACTTATGTGTGCAAGTGTTTCTTGGAGCCTAATTTGCACTTTAACTGGCAGGAATAAGTGTAAAAGGATCTCCCCAGGAGCCAGCACATCTTGAAAACAAAGTTTAAAGATCTGTAAAACCTCGACACCAATCCCTTCAGGTCTCATGGCCAACAAAAACCAAATAACTTTTCTCATCTTTCTCATTGCTTGTCTGTACTTGTGAAACACAACAACCTGCACTCCAGCGATTTTCTGGGCAGTTGATGTTCTCAAAAGAAGAGAAACTACAGAGGCCATTCAGTGTGACTTGCCAGAATTCCCCTTTCAACTCCAGCTTAGGAAGCTTCTGTTCCAGAACAACAACCTGCTGTTTGTGCCACTCAGACTCCTCGTGTGTGTTCCCAAGACGGCACAGTTCCCCCGACCGTTTTTATTGCTGGACACAAGGAATATTTGGTTTATCAGAAGATGAGCAAGCATTCATGTCCCACATTCACAGGCATTTCTACACCACTGCCCTTTTACTTCATTCATTTCAGGAGATTAGAGCAGCCACAGAAAACATTTCTTGTAACTGACAGATCATTACAAGAGCACGAGAGGAAACATCTTTCTATCACAACCAAACTCTTTAACTCTTACAGTCCTTCCCTTCCATTACTCCCCACCTGAAATAAGTCAGAGCTGTGGCTGCTCTGTGTTGCATCTTCCGGATTTTCTGGATTTGCCTGTGTTGCTGGATCTCTGTTGGTTGTCTCAGGTGAGTACTGGATTGCATTCAGCCCACCTGGTGTCACCTGTCCAGGGATGTCACCGAGTTTCTGGCTTATCCGTGCTACTTCAGTGCACTGTTTACCCATTTGGACAGCTTCATCATAAGAAGGTGGCAACTCCACTGCATACAGACTGTAAGCTGGAGGGGACAGGGTGTTCTTATCCATATCCACAAATATTGAAGGAATAGGGACACTTAGAGGGTACTGGAATGAGCTATATGCTGCAAAGAAAAGGATTAAAAGAAAAATTAATGGCACAATGCAATGTTCATGTATAAAGGGCTAATCCTGCTCTTCCCCAAGAAATTATGGGCTCATTTTTGTAGTGTCAGAACATATGCACTACACACTAAAAGCCATCCATATAGAATTGCCCATGCTCTCCAAAAGGAAGCAGCCAGAAGAGGAAATGTCTCTGCATATCCCTTTCCAGTAATGACTGTGAAGCTCCTGACACAGGACGTGTTCTAACAGTTTCAGTCACGTTTGTATATGAGCAGCTGTGACCAGCTCCTCACATCAGAGAGAACTTTGGCTGGAACACTTGGACAGTGAGATACAGAAAAGTTGGAAAAATGAGGGAATGCTGGTAAGAACAGATGTGGTGGATGACACACAAGATGATAGTCCACCACAGGCTTTATTTTAACCTCTATGGAGTGACATCCTACCTGTCTTCTGCACTCGATGACCTGCCTTTCCCTCTCTTGCCCACACTGAGGGGCTGAAAGTTGTTCTGGAGCACATCAACAGTCCCCATTACTGCAAGGGCCAGACACTGAATCCCAGGCACATGTTCAGTAGTGAAGCACTGCTGGAGGGCCGACTCCCAGAGCATACTTACAGGTCACTGTGCTATGGGCCGTGCTGTCGCTGTCAACAGCAACAGTTGTCAGATCGTACGGGTGCCGGGGGAAGGTCTCAACTGGAAGCCTCTTCTTCCGGCAGCAGAATTTGATGCAGCTTGCAGTGATCCCACAGAGCAGGAGCAGGAACACACTCAGCAAGATCAGCCTTAGAGGAGAGAGAATACCATCATTTCATTGCTTGGATTTTCAACTTCTACGCAAGGAGAATTCTGTTCTTTTCTCCCACAGCAAAGGCTGCACCTGCCCATGAGAACCACGATTCCAAAAGAAAAGTCCCTTTAGTAACTGTTTCATTTAGTTTTATGTGAGAGGAACACGTTGCCCTGCTGGAACTTTGCACTGAAACTTTCCCCAAGTGCCAGGAGTGTTCCCTCATCCCTGGCCAGTCAGTATTTCCTGCTACTCCACGAGCTGCACGCTCTGTGCAGTCATCTGCCTTCACGCTGCTGCCCTCGTGGGTAAAGGCATCTCAGCACCAGGCATCTCAGCACTAGCTCCTTAGCTTTCATCATTTCCACACTAATTACTATGCAACTATGTATTTTTAACCAGTTCTATGTATCAGCACATTCCAAGAAAGCAAAAGAGTATCAACCAAAAGGTGTCCAGACTGAATGACAGCTCAGAGTAACCACTGACTGCGGGCTGCCACCACGGCCAAGGCACGGGCAGCAAAACAGCGCTGGGGCACACAGTGCAGGCGAGAGACAAACACACTGGCTTCCCCTTTCCAGGCACTCAGCAGTGAAGAGGTTTGTCACCAGCCCAGGTTCAGGATGCAAACCCAACCCTGAGCTACCAGCCCCCTGTCCCAGGAGTGCCCTTAGCACAGCGGGAGCCACAGCCCGGGCAGAGCAGCCACCCCTGTGCTGGGCAGAGGCGGCTATCGGGGAAGGATCCAGCCTTGCAGCTCCACTGGAGTGTACTCAGAAGGGAAAGATGACGTATCCCCGGACGAATGCTGTGCCCTGCCTGACACCTTATCTCCCCCATGCTCTCTGTAATATATTCCACTGGTAGGCTTGGTAAAACTGAGGAGAAACCCCTCTCTCCACCCTGAGAACGGCTTTGCTGCCATTACTGCTCATAATAACTTTCCAATTATTCCAAGTTAGTAAGATTAATAACGAACTTACCAGACATACCACAGATTTGTCCAATTAGACATGTTCTGAGGGCATCTGTGAAGGAAGGCAGATGATTCACCAACTTAAATATCTATGGTCAAACAGTGCAGGTATGACAGGGAATAGATTTCACACAATTTCTGAGGTGAAAAAGAGAGAGCAATCAGTAAGAGTACAGAGAAAACATGTGAATAATCCCACTGGAGAAGCTGGCTTGACTCAATACATATTTTTACAAAGTGATAGGTCACAGTTGCTCCACAGCAGAAGTACCCATGCTGGATCCTTGGAAACTGAATCACTTTTGTAGTTAACTGAGATGAGGTTCTTAATACCTTGGGCCTGTCTGGAATGGCAGCCTGACACAACTGCCTTCTTCCCCCAGTTATTTTTAAATTACTTTTTCACAGCTCCAGTACAACCAGAAATGGGTTTTTTCCAGATCTATGTACGGTACAAAAAAAGGAGAACAGCTTCTATTAGATGTCAGGAGTGCAGCTGCCACAGCTGTACTGCACACGGTGAACTGCAGGGAGCGGATTCCACGGGAGAACAACGCTTTGGGCCACAGAGAAATCTGCAGGCTGACTTTTCAGAAGGGGACACTTCAGAGTGTCATTTGGAAAGAGAGGATCATTCTCCTTAGTCTACCTGAGCAAGGCCAGACAAGTCAGATTTGTAAGCTGGTGATGAGCTTAGGCATAGAAAAAGCAGCAGTAAGGGATGGCTGTCAGTAAGTCACCGTTCCAATCTGATCACGTCACTGCATCATGACGGGAACAAGTTTGGTAACAGACAGCCGAAAGTTTTTGATTACTCACTGATCAGGGTTCTTGCAGTTATTCTCAGCAGAACAGAGCGATGCCTGGGAAAGGGGGAGAAAAAAGAGGCAGATAAGCAGGTGGCCAAAAAGAAGCACCTTGTGGCAGAGTCCCGCGGTGCGTGTCCCTGGCCCCGCGGTGCAGGCAGGTTCCGGGTGTCCCCCCAAGCCCAGAGAGCCTCAGCGCGGCTTCTCCAAGGGCGAGCAGCCCGAGCCTCTGACAGGGGACGCGGAGCCTCTGAAAGGGGACACCGAGCTGCCGGCGAGCGCCAGCTCCGCGCCCCGTCCCTGGGGCCGCCTCCAGCCGAGGCAGCTGAATAAATAAGCGGCCGTGCCGAGGCGGGAGCCGTGACCGGGCAGCGGCGCCGTGCGGGGCGGGCAGCGCCAGCGGGCGGCCCGGGCAGCGGGCGGAGCCTCGGGCAGCGGCCGCGGGCGCTCAGGGCACCCGGTGCGGGCACAAGGGGCAGATCGTTTCCCATTGTCGGAATAATCTTGTTAAAACACATTGCAACACGAGTGGAACGGCAGCGCCTGCTCTCTGCCCATGGGTTTGCTCCGAAATCACTTCACTCTATCCGACACCTGAAGTGCAGGAATTCCCTTAAGCATGACCCGAGGCGGCCATCTGATCTGGCCTCGTGTCGGTACACCGAGTAGAAATCCCACGGAGGAGTGTCTCATGGCTGTCATTACACTGATGGTTGCAGCCAGTTGCCCATCTCCTGCAGCTGGCTGCAGGGTGAAGTCTGGTTATGGCAATGGGACTGTACCTAGTCCGTGGTGTTAAAAAGCTCCCCCCTCTCCTTTAGTAGTCAGTCCTGCAGCTTGCTACGAGCTACAGGAGCCTTACCAAAGCCTCGCTGTCACAGGGGAGAACAAACCACGTGCCAAAGGTCGTCCATGCCCACCTGTGAGCGAGCAAGGGCAAGTGCTGCCTCAAAGCTGAAGCTGATCTAAAGGTCAGACACCTCTGAAACACCAATAGAGCAGAGGTCAGTTACATGGCAAAAAAAGGGCATTAGTTAATATTGGAGATGATGATGACACGTGACTGGGTAAGCAACTAAAAGACAGCCAGAGCTGAAAAGCAGGGGAGCTAATTAGTGGATTGTAAAGACTTCAACTGGAGAAGAAAGGGGAAGATCAGCTAAGACTGGCATTTTGACACATCTGCTGAGGTCTGTGACACCCTCTGAGGTGTGTAGGAAGGTGCCTGGATAAAAGCTCCTCCAGTAATGAGAATGGCATAAAATACAGGCATTTTTCTTTTTTAGATTTGAATGCAACAGTGGGAGAATATATTTGGACCTGGGTTGCCAGAGGTTTTTTCTATAAGCAGCTCCAATAGAGTGGGAGCAACGACGTCATTGGGAGCAACAGGGGACACGAGGTTGGAAACAGCGGGTTCCATCGACCACTCTGGGTGACATTCACTGCTGCTGTGCCATGAGGCTTCAAACCAGCCTGTCAAGGCTCAGTAAGGGCACAGGGCACATTGACTGAGGTGTTTTCCTACAGGGCTGCTCAGGGTCATGGGACCATTGCTCATTTAGGAAAAGCTGCATCCGTAAGCATGAAGCAATCTCTGAAGTCACTGGATAAGCAGAACATGTATTAATAAGATGTTATGACACTGTTACTTGGTCTCTCACTTCCTTTCTGGTTCAGAAATGAGCTAGATTGAGCTTTTAAGGATTATAAAGATCATAAACAGATATTAATTGCTTTCTTAGCACACTGAACTGTGTGTGCCAGAAGGACAAACCCAATCCCATCGCAAAACCCAGTCCCCCAAGGATCAGCCATTACGCCCCCAAGAAGTCCAATATGATTACTTTTGAGGCCCAAGATCAAATAACAGGTTTTTCTCTCATGAAAGAGAAGAAAAGCTGTTCAGATTTTCATAAGTGCTTCACAGAAAGGCAGCTGCTGTATTGCAAGTGGCGTTTTCTTTATTTCCAGGGCTCCAGAAATAGCAACCTATTCTTACTATCACAGTTCAATGTTCTCCCTGGGGAGAATGAACACACATTTAGCTTTAATCACAGAAAATTTGACCAGCAAAACCCTGAACCTTATGCTCACTTCAAGGCTGTGAAATTATTCAGATGAGGTTTCAGGATCGAGTCCAATGAACACAGTTAAAAACAGTCCCACCTGTCGCTTACCTTTGAAGCTCTTCCGTACAGACAGTGGCTGGAGCTCACTGGAGGCAGCTGCTCTCGGAATGCACTGACACAGTGCTGTGGGCTCCACCTTCCAACTTCTACAGCAGGATGAGCACATCCAGAGCTCTCTGTTGGGAGTCCTTCAGATTCAGTTGTTGGGAGTCCTTCAGAGTCAGTGTCCACACAAAGGCAGCTGGTGGGACCAGCCTGTCCTTGCGTATGCACCTTCCTTCTGCTCACTCAGCCTTCTCATTTTTGCAGGCAACCTCCACATCTCTTCAGCATCATCCCAGCCCTTACATATATTCTTTAACTTTTTGGTAATGTTTTGGATGCCTTTTCACAGCACCTGACCACTATGGAGTGAAGATTGCTAAGACAAGGGCGTTGTTTCCTGGAAGAGCACTTTACACTTATCCTCAGCACATTATGTGGTTATGTGAGTCTGGAGGCTAACTTCACTCTCAGCCATTACTTTTCAGTTTCCAAGAGTCAAATCTGAAGAATCCTCAAGTAATGGATGTCCTCAAATTAACTGTCTGAAACAAACCCTCTGCTCCATGAGCTGGGCGCGTCCTTGCTTTCTGAAAGCTTTCCTGGCAGTAGGTAGCTGTCAGCCCTGCAGCACTATCTGTGACTGGTTTTATGTGGTGGTATTTCATCTCCCACTGGGGCTCTGAGGTCTATCAGGGAACTGACACACAAACCTCATTGTCCTGAGTGCCCCAGCTGTGCCAGCAGCCCCAGTGCCTCGCCCAGGGAGGCAGAGCTGTCTCTGGCTAGCACTGCCACCCCATCCCCGCTCCTGCCTCCTCCCTTGGTGACTGCTGATTGCTTTGGCATCTGTAGTGCTTCAGACTGAAGAGTTAAGTAACTTCACAGCCACTTGATCCATTCTTAAATGAGAACAGATCTGAGTGGATCAAACACTGTTGTTAGGAAAAGAAGAAACTCTTCTTCATCAGTTGAAGAAGCTTCTTCTATAAGAGGGGGAACTAGTTAAAGTATTTCTTGTGGCAATTGCTGTACTGCTTTTTCCTGCAGTCCAACTTGACACATTTTACCTTGGGGATATTCACAAACAGTCTGTTTCTGTTTTCTTGCTGCATAATTTAAATAAGCAATTTTAACAGCTACAGGGGGCCAACCAGCAATAGGCTCTTGGAGTGGTGGTGAGGGAATTTTGCCACAGATTTACTGTGATTCAAGAAAGGTGGTAAAAGATTTACAAGGTTATCTACGTTTCTAGTACCTCTGAACTTTTCCCTGAAGTGGCTACTGCTTCCTAACAGGAGTTACACCTGCAGAGCAACCAATGACCCCAGCAACAGGCAGAAATCTACTCTGAGTCGGAATTCAGAGGAAAGCAAAGGTAGAAACGTCAGGTTCCTGGACAGCCACGATCTAGGGCATTTCCAGCCATCCTGTGAACAGCAAGGTCACTACTTCCTCCTTGACCATGTGTCACTGGGAAGATTTCACAATGTGTTGTAAAAATGGCAGCCCAAACGATGTGGGGGAGACCTGAACAAGAAGCTTTATTCTGGTCTTAAGAGGGAAAAAGTCAAGGATGTTCCAAATCCATTAAAATGCATCTGAAATTGGAAAAAGACAGTTGCTTGAAACTCACCCACGTAGATGTAAAAGGATTGCTCCTGCTGAGGGAATGGCCACCTTTGGAGGACACTGTGATGAACAACACGTCTATCTACTTGAGCCTCTGAGTATTTCTTAACTCTACCACAGGCTTTTATCACAGAGGCAGCTTGTAAATTAATCCAGAGGAACCAGAGTTTACATGGAATTTTCTTTGAGAAAAGCAGAGCTATTCAATCACCTTCCTTCTGCTTCCCAGCTCCCCTCACGTACTTGCAACCATCTTGCCATGTTTCAGCTGAGATCCAATGATCTGCCTCCACCTTCCTTTCCCTTCAGCTTGGTTCCCTCACTTGGTGGCAGCGTGTGCAGACACAGCTCTGGCCATGAAGAGGACTCGGTAAGATTCCTTTATGTCACCTTTCACAGTCAGGAGGGCTGACACAAGCTGAGGGTCGTCAGCCTACAAAAAAATCCGCACATAAAAGCAAGGTGTTTTTAATGTACGTGGAACAGATGACTTGAGGAGGTTCTAAACTACCTGTGTTGCATCTCCCTTGTAAGAGGTGCCAGTTACAGCTATAGGTGACCTCTCCTCCCACTGTGTTGGCTCTTTTCTATTTCCACACAATGCTCATCCTGCAGTCAGTACAGCAGCAATGACTAAGCACTCCAGCTCCAGAGTGCTACAGATATCATCACCACGTGACAACCATGACAACTGGACACAGTAGCCACAGAGTACGCTGTAGCCAGGGCTGGGAAAGAAATGGATCCTGTCAGCCATCAGTTAGTGTTAAAGCTTGTGTAATAACCAGTGGTTACCAAGAGGCACAATGTCAACCTGATACATCATGCCAGGAACTTGATTGCCTTCTTTCTGCACATGATAGCAGCAATCTTTTAATTTTGGAACAAACTACTCATTCTGCCATCCCACACACAGCTCACAACAAAAAGCAGGGGAGTAAATTCTTTCAGTCTCCATGAATGCCTGAGAAGATGAATCAGGAAGGGCAATCACAGCCCTGTAGAGACGTTTGGACCTCATACCTAGGCTCTGCAATACAAGGTGGCAGAGGCAGCCAGGGAAAAGCAGTTCATAAAGTGGAAAATCAGAAAGGCCCCACTGACTTCCAGGAATGTAGCAAAGGCAGAGCAGCCCACAGCCACACTGTCACAGAATGATCCATGCAGGCTTAGTTCTGTGTCAGCAGGACCGCAGGTTTTCTTGCACAGGGGGCATTAAAAAGCTCACTTCAGTGTGACCAAAGCTGTGTCCTTCAGCTAACAGCAGCAGCATTTTGGCTTTTTGGTGCTAGAGGATGCAGCAGCTTGTAAAAAGTAATTCTGAGTGACTAGTTCTGGTTCCTTTCCTCACACAAAGGGAGGTCTGTGGTAAGTCACCAAAGCCTCCAAACCACACCGAGTGCTCCTGGCTTTTATCCTCTGATCAGCGTTGGTACCTGCCTGTACTCCCTTCGGTAGCGACACGTGTTCTGTCACCTTCCCGTGTCCAAGCAGCCCGTACTGCCGACACCTTCAAGATCAGCTTTTGTGTTGCTCCCGCCAGGCGGCGGAACGGCCGCACGCTGCACAGCTCTCACTCACCGGGCCGTCAGCAGGCGGCACCCAAGAAACACGGATGCGTTTGACTTGGCCGCGCTCAACTTTTCCCTTCGCAGGTTCGACGCTGAATCCCTTCTGCTGCAAGAGCCGCAGGTTGTCCACACTGAACTCCACTTTCTGCGAGAGACACACAACAGCCCTTCTTTAGAGCAAGTTCTGCTCCTGCAAACACAATGAATGCTGCCCGGGTGCTCTGTGTGGGCCTCTCGCTTGCCAAACTGCTTCTGCCCTTTGGAACTGCAAGCGTCCTGCTTGTCACAAAGTAACTACACTAAAATGACAGGATCAGACCTGTAACTCAGTTGTGTGCTCACACTTCTGCATTTCTGAATTAGGGAAGCAAACTGCTAAATTAACTTTGTTTCTGACAATATGACATTGCCAATTCCTCATACTAGCCCCTGAAAAACAACCTCTGCTTTTCAAACACAGATGCTTTCATAAGGTGAAGTTTACCAGAAACCCTGAAAGGTGTAGGTTTTAATTTACAGGCTGACTTTTTGACAGAAATGACTAGTGGCCATCTGTACACCATCAGTGTTCCACACAGTGTCTCAAATAAAACTGTACTGTTTTCATCACCTTCTTAGATGCAAACCGAGTTGTCTGGATAGCTCCAACTCTCAGCTCTGTCAGCGCTGGCACTGGAGCAGTCTCTTCCTCAATATACTCCAGACTGAGGAGAATGGTCTTCACTGGTTCTGGTGGCTCTAAACAAACACACATGAAGTAAACTCTGAGACAGTGCAACCTGAGCAACTGTCAGTTTGGAATAAATTACACCAGGACAGTTCAAAACAAAGGGATGTTGTGGTGAACTGTGAGTTGGCACAGACGAGCAGATCCCTCACAGAGCTGCTGAGCAATTAAGCAAAAGCAGGTTTTGCACAATTTGCAATTGCAAACTGTAACTGCTGATTGCTTACCAGGTTTCAAGCTCATTTTCTAGCCCCATGGCACTGTGCTGTATTTCTCCTTGTGCATGGCATCTACCTGGATTTATTGATAGCTCAGGAGCTACTAGTTGCTTATATCCCATCTCTGAACACAGATGTCGTCCAAAGAAATTAAGGAAGGGTAAATTCTAACCCCTGAAATTGTGTCCATTTCATAATGTTACACTCAGGGTATGTTATTATGTATGAAATAATTTAATCAACATCTAATACAAGTCAGAGAAGTGGCAGAAGGCAAATAGCTCTGGACACTTTGCAGTACTATTAAATTATAATAATTCTTTGCAAGGGAAGTTGCAGAGAGACAAACTCACAATTAAGATACAGCTGCATTAAAATGGAGAGAGAATCTTTCCTCAAGAGATAGTTTCCTGCATTTTTGAGTTACAAATGGAGGCAACACCATAATGCTTATTTGTTCTGATTCTGTAGGAAAAGTTATCCTACATTTACTGTTCTTACAGAATGAGGAAGGTGCCCATGTCTTATCCCTCAGTGTTTTGTAATCAGATGTAAGTGGTAGCACGTTACCTCCTTTTGGTGCCTCTGGTGATGACAGAGGCAATATTCCAGCCAAGGACTCCAGGGGCACATCCAGTGGAATCCCCCCTTCCACAAACATTGGGTGATCTCTTGCTGCACCCTTCAGGTGGATCACGTGGGCAATTCTCTAAGCAAGATAAGAACACTTCAAATGCAGGTTACAGCTGAAGTACCACTGTAACTGCAACACTGACACAGCAGCATCTGCACCACAGAAGTTTCCACCACCTGCTGTATAAATGCTATGAGGCCATGCACTTCAACCCTGCTTTTCCCCATTGCTGTCCATTCCAGAACTGTTTTAATCAACCTTTCATTCTTGAGCAATATGCCTCAGGACAAAACTATTTCTACTAAATCCACTGAAAGAGGCAGAACTTATCTGCCACCAAACTTGGCTAAAATTTGTGCACTAGGACCAGCCTCCACTCATCTCCAGCTTACTCTGATTTGCACTCTTAGCTGCAATCCAAAGATAACCTGGAGATACACAACCTGCAAGGAGAAAAACAGCTTCTGCTGGCTGTCTGCAGTGCCTGCTGATGGGCATTAGCTGGCACTCTTCAGTAACTTTTGGGCAGCCTCCTTTGGAACGCAGCATAAGCCACCCGCTATGCTGATGGCCAGTGTATCCTGCCTTGAGCTCCATCTAAGCTCAACTGCTGCTCCACAGATGGAAACCTCCTTCCTCATGCTGAGCAATGGCAGAAGCAGCTCCTGGTACTTGGTGCACCCGTCAGTGTGCACTGGGCAAGTGCAGTTCCACTCTCTGCTGCCTTCAAAGGCCACTTGCAGAGAGCCTGCTTGGAGCTGTGCTCAGCAGTGAGGCAGCCACCCAGCTCCCATCACCTCTCATTTACACAGTGTGGGCAGCTGGGCAGAAGACAGGACTGGATCACTATTGTTATGAGCTAATACCTGAATAGTTAAAGCCTGAAAAGAGTCAGTGGGCCCCAAACCTGTCATCTCCTATCTACATGAGTTAATCTAAAAAAGACACTGTTTCTGCCTACAAATGCTAGACCCATGCTGGTAACAATGGCTGTAGCTCACATTCAGGCTTTGATTTTGTAATCCAGGTATCTTGATTGTCTTACCTTGCCAAAGAGCACAACCTTGAGGCAGGCAGCATAGCTCTGACTTTCATGATCAGGACTGAAAGTAACAACAAAATCCTGACTCTTCCCAGCAACAATTTCTCCTTCTGTTGGAAAGATACTGAATGCACTCAAGCCATTAGAGTTCTGTGTTCCTGGTAAATAAAGATGAGGACACAAATGAGAACAGCTCCACTTCACTACTTCATATATTTAAAAGCCTTTTTAATTTTTATTAGACCAGCAAATAAACAAGACCCAAGGCAGAAAAACAAAAGTGTCTAGAAATAGCAGACAAATCCATCAATCAGCTTAATGCCTGCATCTGCAGAGGAACTGAAGAAACATCACTGAACCCTCCCTATATTCTAGCATGTTTTTACAGAGAGGGACATCCCTAAATATAATCTTTAATATGCAATTAATGTGTGGGTTTATTTAGGTCCAAACACTAGTATTTCCTTACTTGTGGATATTTGCTCAGGCTGCACAAACCTACAGCTACTCATAGTGCAAGAACTAGCAGAGCTCCTACCAGGGAGACCAAATTATGTCTTTAATTTCAGTGATGTGACGTCCCAGGTTTTGACAGTTGTGTAGATCTATCAGCACAAAGTGATGCTGCTTTGTATTTCATGAGTCTTTAACAAAAGGAAAAGAAAAAAAGAAGTTTACCAACAATCTCTGTTCTTTGCAAAAAGGATGGAAGAAAGGAGGGAAGTCTCTGCTGATCTTTGTCTGTTGCTGGGGAAAGTGATTCCAGTTGTATGGAGTATTGCAGGGCCAGTGGGGAAGTGTTCTGTACCTGACAACATGAATTCACACAACAGCACTTCAGTTAAGAAAATTCATCTCAAGCCCATAGGACTCATAGTTTGTGACCTGGCTGAATTAATTTTGCTGCATTACTGCATTTCTCTTTTCTGAGTCTCTAGTTTTTCATATAGGCTGCAGGCAGGACAGAAGCAGCCAACAAGATCCTCCCCATGCAGCTTCGTTACCTTTGGCCTGAAACTGGCTCAGCACCAAATCACTCTGCCAGCTGTGCTTTTAAAGCAATGTTGCTTTGTCCACAGTTTGCCACTCAGCCTTATGTTCTGCCAGACTAGAAACTACAGAACTCCTTTTCCTCACTACAAAAGCCACCGATGTGCTTTCCAGCTCAGCACCGAGGGACTTACCTTGAACGTGGAAGTCACTTCCTCTTTGGCTACGACATGTCCCATATCCAGTACTCCTTCCACAGAGCAGACAGTTGATGGCACCACCCCGTGGCCAGTGATGCTTAGGGTTAGATTGTTTTTTGCTGTCTGGATGTCCAGCTTCTCAAAAAACTGCCAAGAGGATGTCTGTGTTAGCAAAACACCCCCACCCTTCCAACTGCCCTCCCTTCAAATGAGCCATTCCTACAGAACTTGTGGATTTAGTACATAAAGAGCCAAATTCTGGGGAGGGGGGGCTATGCACAGGCAACAGAGCTTTTCTTATTATCATACAGCTTAGTCTCAGGCAGCAATGTGGGTCTATGGCACAGCCTGTTATATCTCTCCATCTCTCCTCCTTTTTCTCCATCACTGTTGTATCTCTTACTCACCCATTTATTCTCATGTGGACAAAAGGAGATGATCAGGGGTTTATTTTCACCTGGCTCAAGCACTCCAACTGCTCTGACCAACAGGAAGGGACCATTGGGATTCAGAACTGAGAATCCCAGCTGGAACAGTGCAACTCAAGGAAAAAGGTTTATAAACAAAGGCTGGGGAGAACGATATAAGAACAGATTCCAAGCATTGTTCAGACCAAAGATGCAGAAGCCAGTGATCTGTAAGCTTTTCCAGAGATCAAGAACTAACTTGGAGAAAAGAAGAACTAATCCAGTTATTTTTTTTTCCCCACAGAATTCAAATAGCTGCAAGATCCTTTTCCAGTTACAAAGGTCTCCATGTAACCCCATTTTCAGATTTGGCCTGGAATGGGTCATTAACACCCTAAAAATCTCCCACATTCTCCCACACAGCTTAGCCCAGACAAGCCATTGTAGCAGCCTCTTCTTGCAGGGTGTTCAGAAATTCAGAGAAGCAAAAATCAAGTTGCTGCTTCTGTTTCACAAGTACATCATCTTGTACTGAAACTGGCTTTGCCATCAGTGCCTTATGGTCTTTGGCAGTTTGGCTCTGTGCAGTTACCTCCTGTAACTGGAATACAATTAGCTGGAATAGAATTAGCTTTCCAGTAGTCACCTAGGCTCATCCAACTCATTCTGAAAGATGTGTATTAAGTCTGAGATCTGCTATCTCCTACTTGCTTCAGTGTCAAACAGTTCCTCCTACAGATAAAGAGTCAAGTTAAACAGCAGTTGAATGGCAGATGAACTTACATGTTCCAAACAAGGATACTTCCAGCTTCTCTGGGGAGATATTTTGTATTGTAATTTGCTGAATCATTCTGTGGCCTGGCAGGAGTAAAAATGTTTCAAAAAGTGATAATGCTCACTACCATTCCTCCTCTTGACTCATGCTTCTACCTGGGCCAAACATTCACACACACGAGTCAAAGCTCATCAAAATGCTCTCACACTGTTTTGGGATTAAGCTTGCTTTCAGATGCCTCAGCTGCCCAGACAGGTCCTAATTTTCCACCTAAGTACCTGTTTCAGGGCTAATTTCCATACTGACTGTTGAAAATCAACAGAACAATGGAAAAGAAAATACAAAACTACATTCAGCAGAAGTCAGTGTCAGAGAGAAAAAACTCAAACCTTGAATTCAAGTTTCCTACCTACTGCAACATCACCAAAATTGACTCTGTTTCTCCCATCATCTGAAGTGACCACAATAGCTGGTGCTACAGCTGGACAGTGGAGCTCCAAATACAAGGTGTTGTAAGGGCTAGAAAGACAAGTAAAAGGGTATTTGCTCTTGGATCACACAGAAATAAAACTATTGTCAGAAATCTCTTCCTACTCTGTTCACATCACAAGGTGTTATCCAAAGGGTATGGGAACACAATACATCCTTTGTGGTGCCTGGCATTTTGTGTATGCCTGAGCAGAGCGATGAACCACATCTGGCTTCAATTTTTCATACCATTATTCTTAAAGTTGCCTTGATACTCATGTGTTTGACTCTAATCCAACTAGTAGGTTGCAAGCATGAGCTTCTAACACTGACTTATGAAATCATTAAGATCAGAAAACAAATTTGCTCCCCAAAGGAATAAATTAACATGCCCACTGTTTCCACCTCAAATTCAGGACTCTCATGAATTGCAAATACCTGTAGCTGAGGCTTTCTGAGCCTTTCTTTTCATCGATGTGTCCGCTTGCAACAAAGCATGGGATGATGTATTTTTCAAACCTCCCACTGAAATTCCTCACCAGGAAAGCCTGGGCTGCCATATAAGCATCAGAACTAGAACATCCAGGAATAAGAACCATCTTAGTAAGAGAGAGAGCAAGAAAAAAACCAAACCTGATATCTACTGAGCTATTTGTGTTTACTGTTTCTTAGTCACACATTCAAAATGGAATATAAAGTTTGTCTTTTCTTGCCAAAAGGGAACCAAAGCTATGAACCCAGATAACAGATGTTACACTGAAGGTTGCAAAATCCTCAGCACAATTTCCTTCTGTTGAATCTCTGAATTATTCCAGGGTCTCCCAGCACCTTTGCCTCATTTCAATGACATGCAAACACAGGCTCACACTGCTGTAGTGCAATATGCCAAGCACAGCTTCACCATGGGTGTTTTCAAACAGAAATGTTATTTTGATGACCTGTACTGAGAGTATTTAGAAGTTATAATTAACATTACAATGGACACAGGCTTTTAGTGAAACACGTCTAATATCCAGCACAGCCAAATGCCTGGTACCCAGGCATGTATTTACTTCCTAACTCTTCTGAATTCCTCAGCTTGGGAAGAAATGTGGTTCTAAAAACTTGATTTATATGCTAAACAAGAGGCCTCATGTATCAGGTTTTGCATTTAAGCATACAAACTTCCAGCTAGCACGTGCTATTCATGTCAGTTCTCACTGAGGGACTATTTAAAAGGCATATGTTACAGAATTGTTACATTCCCAGGCCTAAAGATGACCAATGTGATGGACTATCTAAGCCTTCACAAAAACCCAAACAAACCCAAGCCTGTGGATATGAGCTATCAGATGGTTTCCATCTGGGCTGAATGTATGCAGCTCTGTTAGGCCTGTTCAGAAGAGGTGTAATTAGTAGTAGTTTCTTTTGGTAACTAACTTCAGCTTTCTAGTTGCCTTTTGAAATGATAAATACCCATGTTGGTGCAGCCAAATTCACCCATACAGCCACATCTCATGCTTTCTGATGTATTCTTTGAAGTCTTCAATCCCTCTGATGCATAAAGGGATTCTTTGCCTTACATGAGAGGGTACAGCTGTGTGGCTTAAAAGCAGTGCTAATTTTGGAAACAGCCTGTGCAACACAGCTACAGCTATTTCTTCTCTACAGTTTGTTTGCTGGTCTACCTATAGGTTTTAGTAGGTTTATTAAAGCACTTCAAGTGAATGTTGTTTACACAGCACACAATGCTTTTGCTGACTTACTCAGGCTTTAACTCTTGGGATTCTGGTTGTTCAGAACTACCCAGAGCAGTCAGGTCTTTGCTGTCTCCATCCTTTTCGAGCTGTCTGGAAGACTGCTGTCTGCTAATGGGGATTCTTAATTTCTTTCCCTCTCTTGTTTCATCTTTTGTCCTTTCCTGCAAATACACACAGATGTTGTATACTGAGGGTGATCAGTGGTGATTCAATCAAGATATCAGTTCACACAGTCCCTGGCCCAAGGATACAGAAGATCCAGAAGATCCATGCAGGTGACAGACTGCACAAACCAAGGCAGCAGCTGTAGGATTATCGTAACAGTACTTCTTTCATACATTTCTAATAACATCAAGTACAGTTGAAATGAACATATTTTACCCTATTTTTAAAAAGTGTTCCCCCATTGCAGCAGAGAAGCAAAAGTCTGTCTCTCTCAAGGGAACTGTACCGACTTATCTCGTAAATAGAGACAGCCGTGCGTGCTCACAGAAATTCACCGACCCACAGCATTGCAGATTAAGTCCACGTGTGCTGTACCTCTGCAACAAGTATAGAAAGTTTCTCCTTTTTTTAAGAGTACTTGCAGTTAGCATTTGCAAGAAAATCCTCTAGGAATGCTTTAGAAACTATTAGCATGAAATGAAATAATCGCTGAGTGAACAGACTACATTAAGTGCAGCAGTACAGCCGTACTCTTGTCCTCTCTAGGCAGGTCTTGCATGGATTGTGAGTTTGGTCTTCATTAATATGCAAATAATTTTATGATAAAAATACCATCCAGAGAAAGAAATATCTGGAAGTAACAGACCAACAGCAGCATGTGCTAGTTCTTAGCATTCCTTACTTGTATTTCTGCCCCTGTTGCAGCTGCTCTGCAAAGCCTCCGAGCTGCCTCTTCTCTGATTAGCTGATCTGACAGTGTTGGTCTGAAGGACACTTGAATTGAGCTTTTCTGGGAGTGAGAGAGCATTCACAAGAATGAGGCAAAATCCAGCCCTCAGACATGTGTTACACCTACAAAGCTCAATAGGAGCATGCACATGACAGCAAAACATTCACAAACAAAAGGCGATTTTTTCCCAGTGAACATGATGATGCTGAGGATAAGGTCACTTGCAGCCTTTTTGGAAGTCCACCCTGTTGCAGTGGGCTGGTTTTCCTGCAGCCTTTTTGGAAGTCCACCCTGTTGCAGTGGGCTGGTTTTCCTGCAGCCTTTTTGGAAGTCCACCCTGTTGCAGTGGGCTGGTTTTCCACGACTGACGCTTCAACATTTAAAGATCCCTCAAATAAATAATCATGACAACACTGGGGAGAGAACATTCGTGGGAAAGCCCCCATAAAACATCAGCCAGATTGGATGGTTAACCTCTCATGTCTGATGTAAAACATCACTGCAAACAATACAAAACATTCCAGCTATTCTAATAATAATTTAGGCTTTGAGCTTCATGTACAAGTGACAGCATTTGTAGGAGGGATGTAGGTGATCAAAAGATCTGGCAGAACACTTGAGGTTTAAAGCGAATTTACCTTCCCAGGCAACACAGTTCCAACAGAAGGTGTAACTGTCACTGGGCAGCCTTCTGGCACACAGAATTCAAACGAAGTGGGTCCAACAGGGGCAACTTCCCCATTGCCAATTCTTGGGACGGGGTGAGTAAAGTGGTTGACACTCACATGGGAATTCAGCACATACAGTGTTGCTGTAGACACACCATTTAGAGCTGTTGCAGCAAACTGAACTAAGGAATGAGACAATTCAAGAGGTGGGTGGACTCCAACTGCTTTGCATGACAGCTTGAATTGTCTAAAAATAAACACATGATAAATTGTCTCAGCATAAAATAGTCTCTTAATCAGCCCGGAAAATAAGGAACTAATCCTGTAGTCCCTATTTAAGCAGAATTTCAAGCTTGCAATGGGAATTTTGCCTAAAGATGAACAATAATACCATCTATTTTTAATGCACAATTGGCTAGAGTCCCTGTTTGAATTCTTCCTCTGTGAACTTATGGAAATACATCCAGTCAAATCAAAGTTTATGCCATCATTATTTTCGTAGCATTAGCTTAATGTATGAAGCACTTAAAAAGAAAATAATCCTTCAGTAATTCTCCTGAAAAGACAAGCAGAACACTGCAGGTTCAGATGACCTGGGGCAAACGTGCAGCTCGAGTATGTGACAAGGATACATTTCAGTTGGGATATGAAAGTAAAGACAGACATATAAAGATGAAGCTAACGGGCACTGAGCAACTCCTGTCAACTGGAGGATTCCTGCCTGCCTTACATTTTTATCCCAGCCTTACCTCTTCAAGGGAGGCAGGGATTTAATTTCTGAACTAGCTTAACAGTGGAAATCCAGTGTGATGTAGACTTCTAAATTACCTACTACTCAATTAGTTTCTTAACATACCTATTAACCGCTGACTTGCAGGTTAGCTCAAAGCTGTACTCTTTGGCCTTGGGAGCTTTAAAGATTATGTCCAGTGTCAGGCTTTCAAGGGGAAGGAGAATTCCAAATCCATCATTAGGCTGAATTTCAACAAACTTTAAAATGCCAGGATAAGAAATTATTGTTAATAACCCAAGAAATTATTAGTTAAATTATCAAATTATTAATATGTGGAAACAAGATATTACTGGCAAGATGAGAACATCTTGTTATTAAATGTCAGGGAAACAGAAACCTTCTTGTGAGAAACTTTCATCTGAGTTAGTGGCTAGTGTCTGACTGACAGACTTCTAATGTAGAAATGATTCCTGTATGATGAGCAGACACCACAGTGACAAGCACTAATTTAACATCTACAATTGTATATTGGTTTGTGCTTGAGTTGAGGATGATTCAAGAATGTCTCCCCATCACAACTGAAACTAACCACGAAACATGTGCTGTGAAGCAAAGCTTTAATGAAACTGAAGATAACCACTTATTTTAGGGATTTTAATCCCTAAAACAGCAGAGAAAGGGAGAATGCCTAATTAAATGTCAGGTTCTTCTAGCTCTGATTCCAATATGCCAAACCATTTCACACTGTGATCACCATGCTATTATGAAGCTGGAACAGAGAACTTTTTGCAGAAAGCCTCTCTCCAGTAGACGTAGCCCACACGAAACTGGCAGCTCCTGGGATTAATTTAGCTTCCACGTCAACTGTCAGAAAATACCTAGGCATGGTTCAGGGAATGATTGCCAATAAACAGTTTGAACATGGCCATCCTGCTTTACAGAGAAAGAGTTTAGGCATTTGGATGCCAACTATGTGATATTCCTCAGCCTTAAGGCCAAAGCAGCATCCCTAAGCCTGTTTTCTTTAGTAGTATAAGCAACCTGCGAGTCTGAAAGAAAATGGTACCAGGTATCCTGTTAGTAGATTCCTTGGTGTAAAAAAGAGGTATTTTACTAGAATAAAGTTAGCCTGAGAATGTTATGTAGGTGAGAACAGTAAAATCTCCTCAAAGATGTTTACACTGCTTGGGAAATGCTGAGGGTATAAGGTGGTGCCACTTTCCCAAAGCAGTATCAGAACTCCTGTGTGTTTCCAGGGGCAGAAGGAGTTCCACAGGTTGGTAAGAAGCAGTCGAGATTTACTTAGACTCACATTGAAATGCATTTTCATGATAACTAAATACATTTTAATACAACAAGAGGTGTGGGAGGGATAACTACGTACCTCTGGAAGTCCTACAAATCCAAACTCTTGTGGCAAGATGGATTTGTTTGTGAGTGTGACATTTGCCTGCACAGCTTCATAGATGGTGCAGTGTCCAAAATCAATTTGTGCTGGACTGATTTCCAAATCAGAGGTAGTAACAATTGCATGGACTGTAAAATTAACTCTTTTAGCCTGAAACAAATGCAAGAGCACAGGATAAAAACCTCCATCTGTAGCACTGTAAGGACAGGATTTAAGGGAAATGTCATCCAAAAAAAGAACTGCAAAGAAGTTACTCTATTCCTTGACAATAACACATGTAAATGTAACACATCCATCTTGATCTTTAGCCTCATTTTCTCCAAAAACAAGCAATAGGAAAGTATATGCTAGAATGAGAATCACACCCACATCTCTAGGAAATGTAAACTCTAAGGATAAGCTACATCTGCAGTACAGGCCAGAATGGAAAGATTGTGTTATGGTCTTTGATAACTCGGGTACAAGATCAACTAGAGAATAGATGAGCACTAACTAGGAAGGATTTAACTTACTGTAAACACACCAACAAGAAGAAACTACCACACTTTAAGCAGGTTTTTACTAGGACTTCAACCAGTAAAGAACTAACCTGAGATTAGGTATCATTAAGTGAACATTCACTCATACAATTTACTTCTCTTGTCAGTCTGATAAGCAGCAGAATAAAAACCCCTAACCTTATCCACAATCAGGATTGTCACTGGAACTTCCAGAACTCTGGTCTCTTCATTAAAATAGCTCCCTGCATCTTCAGGAAGAGAGGGCCTAAAGATCAAAACACACATTCAGTTTCATAAAAACATTTGGATTGTTTCCTAGCTAAGGAAAATAATAAACTTTTTGTGTTTATTTATTTAAAGCTGGGCTTTGGGACATGCAGGAGTCCATGGGAGTCACTCCCACAGGTCTCCAGCCATTTGTCCTTTTAAAAAATGCCATCCAGTCCTTTATACCTCTCAAAAATTGAAAGCTTACTTTAGAATATAAGACTTCTGCACCTTTGCTGCAACCACAGCACATAACTACCCCAACCAAGGCAATTGTTTCCTTTGGACACTGGTGTTAGTTAATTACCAGACACTTTGAAGCACAAGCAAATGTATCACAAAGCACAGAGACATAAATGAAGTGTGATGAATTTGACCAACAGTGTCTGATAACATACCACATTATTAATTTATAAGAAATATGTGGGTTTCCTGTAGCTGAAGCATCTTGCTATCATAAACTCAATTTCAGAGCTTCAAGCCAAGCCAATACAAAGCTCCAGCATTTTTAGCTCTGCTGGTCTATTTATAGCCCCTTACAACATCAGAGTGAATTGCTTCCTGTTCGTAGGTCTCCACAGTGACAACATTCCTACTACTACTACTGGAATTAAATGCAATTTTTGATGCATTGTTAAAGAACAGTTAATGAATAAGCAGCACCTGCTCAGTCTCCATGGTGATCTGAAATCTTGCTGCCTGTTATTTTGCAAGTCTGAACCACAACTTTAGAAGATGATCTTCAAAGGTGGTTCTACCTTGTTTAAAGATAGGAACTGGAGTTCCATACCCGGTAGGAATACAGTATCAGCTTTCACTTTGTCACAGGATATTGAGACAGCAGAAGGAATTACTGTATTGCAAAAGAATCCAGAGGAGGAAAAAAGTCCTAATTGTAAGTGTACATACATAGTGATGGACTCTCAATTAGCTGCTCTGCCTTGGGGAAAAGATACTGAAATCCTTCAGACAGTTCTCTGAAAATGGCATTTGCATGCTTAAAAGCAATTAAAGAGATGCATAAAAGACAAATCACATTTAGACTGTCAGCATCTGCAGGACTAGTTCCAAATACAGAAAAACTACAAGACGTGGCATTTGGGAATTCTGAAAGTCAGCAGATTAGAGAATTTGCCTTCAAATAAACACAAAATGTGTGCTTCAAACACCCAGAAACTGATGAGTACTGTAACATCTGACCAGAGAGCTTCCCAAGCCTTCAGACCTCTATCTATTCACTTAGTATTGCTAAATGAGTGTTTCTTTTTACTGTTGTGTTACTTTGAATATCGCTGTTTTTTCTTCAGAGAAAACCAAGCTTACAGTATGAAGCAAATGAGGTGGCATTTACAGAAATATGTCACTGGCTCAGTACTTCACATCAGCTTGCAGCAAGATACCCTTTCACTGTTACACATGTGCTTCCCCTCTGAGTTAGGTCTTTTAAAAGTGATCTGTACACTGAAACAGACAGATACTTATTTTGTGTGTCAGAACTGCCTTAAGCTCATCAAATCTCCTTTCTGAAGCTTCCTCATTTTTCAAAGGAAGATTAGTGTCCTAAATCCAAGCTATGCTTCTATCCACTCAGCAAGTGTAACAGTGCTTTACAGCATCTGATGTTTAGAAACTGAAAAGTGTCATACTAATGGTTACTGATGTTGTAATCTGATTGGATTTGAGATGTCAGAAAAACTGTAAATACTTTTAGTTCCTTGACTATTAACCTGGTGAAAATGTCAAACCCAGTGATTAGACTCTCAGTTTAGAATCCAGAGATGCTGAGTGAAAATCCAGATATCCTTACAGCAATGGGACCAGATAACCTGCATGGAGAAAGCAGCAGATTCGCAGCAGCAGTCAGTGCAGAAGCTGCTGAGGTACCTGGCTGTACACCAGAATTAACATCTATACACTTAAATCCGTATTTGAAAAGAAATGTCCAGCTAAATTCTTTAGGAAGGTAATGATGAGGTAAATAAAACTAACAGTGGTCAGCAAGGCTCTTGAATTAATGCTTTTAAAACCTGGAATTCTTTGTTGCCTGTGACTGAGTTATGTTTGTACCTGTAGGTGTATCACAAAACGGAGAAACTTGCCTGGGTAAGGCTTTCACCATCTTAGAAGATGTTCTATAAAATGCCACATGAAATTCAAGCTCAATACATTCATATTTTGGAGAAAAATGTACAGGGGTAGGAGGGATATGAACAGGAAGCCCAACCATTCTTACTTTAATTAGCAAGCACAGGAGTCCTTGTGCAGAAATGATTTAATCAGTGATCCGTGAAGTAGCCACCTGCCTTGACAACCTCTCTCTTGTGTTAAGAATAGCTTCCCCACAGAAATGGGAGCAGCATACCAGGAATGCAACTGCTAAGATTTTCACACTACTGCTGTCACCACAGGAAAAGCATTTCCTCTCAGGTATGTGATCCAAGTTAATTTCCTTCTTGAGCATCTGGCAACTTGTATGGGGGAGAGAGGGGGGAGGCTGGGACTGCACTGACACCAGCAGTGTGAAGTCCAGCCTGCTACAGTGTGGAGGAAGAAAAACCCTCGACCTGCTCAGGCTTTCCACTGACAGCCTCTGACAGATACGGTCTTAAATATGGAGAAGAACAATGCTGTTAGGTTACCTGGGCAGAAACTTCAACTGCACACTGAAGGATGACTGAGCTTGAATGTAACCTGTCTTTGGAAGGAGCTCCATGTGCTTACTCAATTCTTTGCATACTTCAAACTTCAAATGCAGCGTGGCTTTTGCTCTGCAAAGAGATCAGACACGATTAGAGGGCTCTGAGGCCACAGGTGCTGCCACCTCACCAACACCTGATCTTGGTGTTTGGTCCCCTCTGCTCCCCCCGCGCCCCCCATCCCTACATTATGACTAGAACAATTCTGAGCTTCCTTTGGAAGTGATGGGCATATGAAACTGCTACAGCCAAATCACACACTTCTACTCTTTTTGAAGTATAAAAACCATTTTGGAAGTACTGTAAGTAAACCCTGCTGTATTTCAAGCAATACACACAGCTGCCTGGATAATTATCAAAGTGTAGCACAGTGGTAAGTCAGGTCAGGGGAAAGTCAAAGGCAAATTATGATGACATATCAGCTAATTATTTGCTCCCAACACACACTCCTGCTATCCCAATCAATGGCAATGACTCATGTAATGTTTGAGACACCTAATTGGTCCTAGCTGCAGCACAGAACCCACTCAAGATGGAAAAGGAGTAATCTTCTTGTCATGCTGGCTCTAGGTTACGTAACAATTGGTGGTGGGTGGGATGCAGCAAATAAAAAACTGTTTTTCTCTGAGAAACAGAAAAATGAGGACCAGCCACTCCTAAGTGGGGCCAAGGATACCTAGATGCTGCTTAAATGGCTAGCAAGCACTTAATCTCTCTGCCTGTAGCCAAAGGAATCAAAAGAATGACCCTGAAGGAACGTGATACACCTAAAACATCGAAATGTGCCCAGTGTGGGAATTCTCTTCATCTTTGTTATCACCAAAACCTTCAACACCAACAGCTAAGCCTACACAGGCAGGAAAAGGGTCAGGCTCAGGGCAGGGAGCTAGCTGTCTTATGCCAGAATTGCACCAAGAACACTGCTGATTTGTTTTTTCTCCCCAAAACTCTGGTGACTTCTTTTAAATAGATGTGAATTCACAGACCTCTGGTAACCTCTCCTCTAACAGCAGAGATTCTACAGGGCTAGAAGTCATAGTGCAGCTCAGCTGGTACTGCCAGCTCCTCTGCTAAAACTTGTGCTCACTTTGCCCTATGAATGGCTTGTTGGAAGTGAGGAAACATCTCCCTGTTTACTAAAGTTTGGCCATACTTGAATACAGCAATAGCCACAGATCAAACCTTGCTTTGGAATTTAATGTCTAAGTGCAAAATTTCCAAGCAATTTACAAATATTTCAGCTTGTCATTTTCCCTTTCTTGGACTGGTTTACAAGCTGTCAGTCCAGATGGTCTGCTCTAAATCAACAGCTATTGCATGTGGCACTGGGAGCCTGGAATGATTCCTGTCTGTTGACAATCTAAGAGAACTATATACCACTTCATCAAATCAGTGCAGATTATAACCTGCCACAGAAATTACTTTTCAAAGTGATCTGCATTGGAGAGGATTCTGATAAGACACTTTCACCTCTTATGCTGCTTATTTATGCCTCCTGATTACTGTACTGTGTGACCAGAAAATAAGCAAATCAAAAGAAACCAAATAAAACCCAAACCAAATCCAGTATAAGGAACATCCTGCAATGCTACAGAGTCTGCTGGGGCACTTAAGTGCCAGAGCTATCTAACTTGAAAACTTGATCTGCCACTTACACTACCCAGTGCAATGTGGACTGAAGCAGCAGTAAGATACAGGCAAGTTCTTTCTGCTCTGCTTCTGCCCGATGTTTGTGTGTAATGGTGGTGAACAAAAGGCTATTCTAACACATCATCTCCCTCACGTCTGGAACAGATTTTGCCCCCAAAAATCTAAACATCCCTCACTGCAAGGGTTAGGTTTGGCTTTTGGCTTTTTTTCCTGTAACTACTTAGTGAGTGCAGCAGAAATTCATAAGAATATTCCTGAATAGCAGAATTATTAAGCATCTAATTAACATTTAATTAAAGAATCTGTGTTCTAGAAGATACACCAGTATGATTTCACATCCTAGGATCTGAACTTCTCACTAGCCAAGGCATTTCAGCAGTCCTTAGACAAGCAGCCTTTTTGCCTGGGCTGTGGCAACTTACCTTTGATCTCTTTCAGTGACTGGTTGCTATGAGCATCAGTTCAAAGACAGTGCTGTAGCAACCTTTAGCTGATACACAGTTCACATGTAAAGCTGTTGTGACAAGCTTTTATCTTCGGTTGTAAGCTGACAGCAGTTTGGATGCTTCTTTGTTAGCCTGTTAATTCTCCTTGGCTGTGGATCCTTTCTCTGTGCACAGTTCCAGACCACAGACCTTAGCAAGACTACCTCTCCCTAGTTTTTCACTATGGCAGTTAAAACACAGCTATTTTCTAGTTCAACACAAGAAATTGTTCTCGACTGATAGTAATTTCAGTCAAGTCACTATTTTCAGCAGCTTAAAATCATTCTGTTTGAGAACTGGTTTGACATCCATCATGTAACTCTGAGGAATCCTCTTTCTGATGCAGGCTATTGAAGAATTTCAATAGCTATCAGAGGAAGAAACTTCTCAGGCATCACATCTGAATGATGAAATCTATCTGCTTTTGCAAGATACAAAGTTGAGAATGGCTATAACAACTTTTCCTAACCATAGATAATTGGGTGATAAACCAAAGACTTGATTTGCCAAGGTACAAGGGACAGAATACTATATATTAAGTGTTCTTAATTTAGTGAAACTTGGCAAAGGATCAGCAGAATTTCTCCCTCAGTTAAGAAGTTTTGCCCTAAGCAATTTGACAGCTTCTATCTTTGGGATCCCCTTGAAATCTTAAGTTTTCATTAGGAGAGTTACTCTGCTTCTGTACTTAAAAGTTTCATCTCTGAGTTATCTAGACCAAGTAAAACCACTTACATAACTTGTGCTTCTCAGATCTGTAAGCTGAATTTCCGAGATAACAGCTTTACTTATTTCCTTCCAACTGTGAAGAATCTCTGCAGACTGTAATTCTGGTAAGAGGTTTAGAATGGATGCCTTCTACAGAACTAGTCTCTCCCCCACCCTCTCTCAAACCCACCACAATTCAATTTAAATAGAATCTAAGAAATGTGAATTGTTAAAACAAGCTTTCAGACTGCATTAGGTACAGAGAAGTCAACAAGCACTTTGAGACAATTTAGAGAGTAAAAGTTCATGTAACCACTCTCTAATTGCATGAAACCTCTGGGAGCCAATGAGCAGAAATGTTATCTTTATATTACACTGCAAATAGAACTAGTCTTCAGACATTACTGACTTGGACTGCAGGAGCACCCAGCTGTTCTTTCCCCTGTAAATTGCTACTTGGTCACTGTCTGTGTACTTACAAGCTCTCTGTCACACTCTTACCTAAAAGTTCCTGGATGAAACAAACCCGACGTGCTTAGACACATTTATCTCCCTAATGTTGAGTGTACAACTTCCATGTGATGAAACTCTGTGTGGCTGCTAGTCCTGTGGGACTTTGCAGTTACACCACAGAACAGACACCACATAAGGCATCCCGTAGGAGTGGAAAGGCATGTATTAACCCAGATACTTCCTAGCTATGGCTGGAACTTCCACAGCACTGTGGAACTCAGGGGGCTGGTAATCAAACCAAACTGTTCTTCAGCTTCCTATGAGGACAAGATGAGTCTTGCACAATGGAACCTCAAGACATAGCCTAGTGAGTTAAGATCTCAATAATTATCTAGAGAAAGTGGCTAACAGTGAAAGGGTAGCTCACCTGCTTTGAATGACAATGCAATCCTGGTACAGATGGTCATACATACAGATCTTTAAGTCAATGTTGGGATTGGGCACCCAAACTGGCACATCAATAGAAACTCCAATGGCACTAAAGCACAGCTGTTAATACATAAATGAAGAATGTAGATTGAGCAAGAACACTGATATTGAAAAGAAATAAAGTGCATCTGGCTCAAGTGAATGTGCTCTAATGCAGAAACTCAAGAGATTGCAGCTTGTTTAGCCAGCAAAGAAGTACAATAATGGCAGCGCAGTGCTGCACTTCCCATAATGTCCTTAGGTCTGACCGCAGTGACAACTTAGCTCAGGCTGAAAGAGTTGGTGCCTATAGGAGCCTTTGTAATGCATCTGCAGCTCCTTTTGTAGCCTACTCCATCTGTAGTCCATGGGGAGAGCCAAGACTGCCCTACTGAGCTGCTTGGAAGTTCTTCTTTGTTTCTTTGGCAGCCTTTTGTGAACTGTTCCTAGGCAGAAATTGGCTTCCAATAAAGTGTAGAATCAAACTATGCTGAAGTGGTAACTAAAGTTGTCATCTCTTCCAGCTTTCACACATCAGTTTCATGCTAACCATTTCCAATTCTTTATATCAGAAAGAAAATAAGCCACGTGGGCTGGGAATAGAGAACATTTTTTTATTTGTATCCTGGACATTAGCTGTTTACCAGTATGATGTGTGGTAAAATGGGAATATAATGATTCTTTGTATAGAAACTGAAGAGAATCAACAGCTTTAACAACCAACCTGCCTCTGACAGAGGACCATGATTTACAAAGTCACCTCCCATCAAACCATGTAATACATAATCACATGGTACCTCATTGTTACTTCTTACAATGTTCACAAACAGATCTGTCTTCTGCCTCCTCCTCCTGTTTCTAATACAGGATTCTGAGCTCTTTTAATTCTTGGGAAAAGCAGAAATAGGAGGATTTTAACTTTTTTTCTACAGTGTTTTGAAGCAAGTCTTACACAAAACACTCACTGGTTTGCAGTCTGAGTTGTCAAACACGATCACAAACTCTGCCTGCACATCCCCAGGGACAGCTGGGACAAACAGAACTGGAAGTTTGACTGAGCTGAAGGGTCCAATTTCACCTTCAGTAACCTAAACAAGGAGTAACATATTGTTAGTGAAAATGACTGTACTACTGTAGTTGGCTATAAATTGTATGGAAACAAAGAAGCAGTATATACTCATACTGAACAAACACTCTACTACACCTTGTTTGTAACTAGACTGAATGCACTAAGCATCAGTAACAAAAATCAGTAACAGCAGCTCATGAGGAAGACATGTAAATGTATACAGAACTTTCTGCAAATAATAAGTCTTTATAGATTAAAAAAGGGCAAATGTGTCATGAGATTTCATTTTAAGAACTGTGATACAGTGAAGTCCAATGGACTTGAAATTGATCAGGTACTTAACATTTCCCACCAGACTCCAAGCAATTTACTTGACGTGGGCTTAAACTAGTGAAAATTTTCTCTATAAATCTTCTCTATGTCAGGATATTCATTACCTTTCCAAGCAGAATTTCTACTGGTGTTTTTTCAGAAGAAAGTTCCACTAAATTATATGCCTTGTCTGTGTCTAGGTCTGATCTGGAATTTAGTAAGTCTTGACCAACTTGTTCTGGGGGAAAAAAATCACAAACAAAACCCCACAAAATGCTGGATGTGATCATTTATTAACTAAACAAATATCAAACAGAGCAGAAGTACGTGGATTTTGCTCAGTATTGCAAATCCAACAATGCAGACCAATGATGGGGAAATATAAAGGTCTAGAAGGAAATGTCTGTTTGTCCATACAACTTTTCCTTATTCCAGAACCCTTATTGCTACCTTAGGCACCTGAGCAGAACAACAATGGGCTGTACAGCAGCAACCAACTGGCAACCACAGGCCTCACATTAACCAGGAAAAAGATCAAGGTGTCATAAGATATGCCAATGTGCCAAAAGATCCGCAAACATCATGAAAGATAATGTGTCCTGTGGAGACAGCTACTGTGGCTTTTGGAATCACTGCACTTCACAATACACGTCCTGGGCTTCAGAAAAAAAAACCATTCACAACCTTTCCATGGGACTTTAGTTTCCTATTTAGTATTTAGTCTCCTGCAATTGGAGTGATCAATATCCAGAAGAAACATTAAAGAATACAGATAATAAAGAAATTAAGAAAAGTCTTCTACAAGACTGGATTTTATGAAACACATAGTAAACATTAGGAATGAGATGGAAAATGTCTGCGGAGGTTCATCTTTCTGCCTCCTTGTTCCTGGAATTACAGACTATAAAAATAAACCTGTCATGTGGATTTCTATTCTGAGAAGTGAGTATTCAGTTGCTGAGACAAGAAGGATGAGAACAATTTTGCAGTTTCTAGTTAGTTTCTGTATTCTTCTGAGCCTGAATTGTTGATCACTAATAAGAAGTGAGATTCTCTCCTGCTTTTGATATAATGGTGTCAGTACATTATTTTTAGTCATTTTTTCTGAGGCAGCATCAAAGAAATACAACATTACTACTGGAATGCTGAACTACTTAATTTACTGAGTAACTGTGCAAACTGAGTTCCACAGTCTATAACAGGAAACTCTACAAAAGGATAATAATGCTTAGCCTGGGAAACTGCACTGCCAATTTTCTATATCAGTCACTTTACCTGTGGAACTACTGCTCAGGTTTGTCTCAGCTCTCTGCTGCTCCACCTGGGCTACACAGGAGGTCACTTCTTCACTATGGTCAGGACAAATTGGTTCTTTCCTTTCAACCACAGATGTTACAGGAGTATTACTCACTTTCTGTTCAGGGACAGAGTTGCTGAAGTGTTGAGTAACCTATTGTAAAGCACAGAAAAACCATTTTCTGCTGTCATTGTTAATCTAGCTTGTGCCAGCTCCAATTTTACCAAGCGGTTGCAAATCAGACTTGTGGGTTTTTAACAACTGTTCCACATTATAAAAGAAGAAATGTGTTGTACTGTCTAAAAACTCTGTGTTGTACTTGAATCCTACTTGCTTGCTGCCCAAAACAGGTAAATAATATAACGGGAGCAATACAATACAGCCCCAGTTATTTTACAATTAAGAGAAGTAACATTTCTCTAGTGAAAACACAGGCAGTTCTTTGTCAAAACTAAGTCTGCTAAAACTGGATGTCTGTTCATTATACATCTACAAAAGACAGAACACAGAAGGAAAACCATGGATACAGACGGTGTTATTTCACAAATTCTCTATTTGAACCACACTTTTAACAGAAGACAGTATGAGAGTTGAAAACTATGGCAAACAAGGTACTAAGGGTTGGACCAGATGATCTTCGGAAGTCCCTTCCAACCTGAGCTGCTCTAAGATTCTGTGTGATTCTATCACACTGTGCAAAAAAGGATGTCTCAAGAAACGTAGGGAAATGCTTTTGAGCCTACCATTCTTTCAGGAGAAGATTCTGCTGTTGCTCTGCATGTAGGGCTGTCCCCTGATGACGTCTGAACTCTGAATCTTGTTCCCAAAGCTCCACTGTTTGTCAGCTTGATGGTCCGTGAAATTGTCTCTCCCACCACATGGCTGCCAAAGTCAATGAGCTCTTTATCTAGTGCCAGCTGTGAGAAGAAAAACCATTTGCTGCTACTGTCCTAGATAGTAACATCAATTAAATGAGCATCCGCCTTTTCAAGAAGAATGCTCCCAGTATACCCCAAGGTTTGCATTTGCTCATCTTATTCTGATATTTGGTGAAATGACTTACAATGCATCTCTTGGCTGTACACCTCACAGGAACAGAAAAAGGGCCTGTCTGTGCCATAAACATGACTTCTCCTTCCAGAGTTTCATTTACCTAGAAAACAACAAAATCCCACCCACTGCAGCAATCTGCAAAGGTTTAGCCTCTGTCGTCTGATGGAAAACATTTTCACTCATTCTTTGAATAGTATATTAAAATATATCTCTACAGGTTGTACACTTCTGCTGTAAAGCAGCCTTTGGTAACTGCCTGGTTAGCTTCAGCTAAGGGATATTATAAACTCTTTTGTTTGGAGCAAGTTTCAAAACATACTCCAAGAACACTTAGTGACAGGTATTTTTTTAACACATGGCTTATTACTATTTAACAGAGCCTGAACATGGGCATGGTTGTCCCAGTACAGCAGCACTTGTTGGGGAAATGTAGTTTGCTTCCTTGTTAACAGTTAAGCAATTCAATTAATGACTTTTTAATCAGATCAGGGGATTATACTAATATTCTCTTCATTGTGTAACTTAGCACTCAGGTTCACTTACCACTGGCTTAAATGTTACCACTGTTTCACAGGACATTCCAGCAGATATTTTGCCAGGTGGGTCAAAACTATGGAGATAATTAACACAAAAGTCCAAGTGAAAGCCACGTAAGAAACACCCAGCTCCTGCTCTGCTAACAACCACAGAGTTCTTTATTTTCCCCCCACTGGATTAATTACTTAGAGAAGTCAGAATGAGTGACAGATTAATGAACAGCTACAGAGCTCAGCTGCAATTGTAAAACTACAAAGGCTGATTCTTTATTGAGGTTTTACTCAGAAAGTCTTAAAGTGCTTTTAAAAGGCAAGAATTATTGCCTTCATGCTGCAAAGGGACCGTAGCCAAATGGGTGAAGCTGAGGCTCAATAACATCATCAAGAACAGGGTGGCCCAAGAGCCTATTTGAACAACGAGGAAGCAGAGTTCTCCAATTGTCCATTTAGAGTGTTGCTCTGTAACATTTCCCAATCAAATAGGAAATCAAAGGGAGGGGAATAAAAACCCTGTAGCTACAAATGATCAGAGAATGGGCTGCTTGTTGCAAACTATCAAAATTATCTGATCCTCATCACACAAGAATGAAATATAATCATTCATATGTATGTAATTAAATCTCTTTAATTCAATACAGAATTTGGTTACATCTCTTATTGTGGTACAAAGGTACAACAAGCAAATAGTCCACAGTGAATTTTGCTTACTGGACACTGATGACATCCTTGAGCCACTCGCTGACTCCCACTAGTCTGCAGAAATTAACACGGGAGGATGCATTTATCAGAACTATCTTCTTTTTGTAGATTTGACCAACATCAAAGTCCTTGGAATACCAAACATATCAGGTGGTGTGAATTACAGCAAGTAGCACGTACACATGTAATGACAAAAACTGCTACTTTTACCAGAGTTGTGCTCCCAGTCACCGCTGGGACCCCAGGCCTGTATGCAATGTATTGTATAGAGCCATAAGGCACTGCCTTGCTCCAAAGAAACCCTTTTAACTCGGCACAGTGTTACACTTTCTCATGGTACACTTGTTAATTAGAATGGAGAGGTGAAGCTCAGTTTCAAACTGAAATCTTAACTGGATTGTAGGCATGACTTATTTAAGGACATTATTTTACAGCAATAGTGTATATACCAACAATATATAAGTAACAGTTATGCTGCCTTTTGAAAAACATGCAATACAGCCTTGCAAGATGTTCCATCATTTGCTCACCTTTCTGGCAGTATTTAAAGTCTCCTAAGTAAAGGAAGCATTTAATAATTTAGATCTAAGTAGTAAAACTAAATGGTTTGTTTAATCTGACCATAACTTATGTAAGAGATCGCTAGAGAAAAAGGCAAGTGCTGTTTCAGGTACGTCTAAAGAGCTACTAAAGACAGCAAGAAATTTCTTTTTCTTCTCAGTGCAACAATATTTGATCAAGACATCAGCACATACATTCAGTAGATACACACATTGTCTTCATAGATCCTATGCGGAACAGCCACTAACCTTGAAATGAATGCAGCTTGGTTTACGATAGAAAGTACATCTCTTACATTCATGACCAGGTACTACTTGCTTGTGAAAAATCCCAGTTTGGAATTGCTCCAGTTTTTTCTCAAGAGTTTCTTTTTTCACTACCCTTGTAGCTAGCTGCTTTTGATCCATTCCTTCTTCAGGTATCTAATAGGGAACATCAATAAAAACCACTATGATTGTAATTAAGTGTGACCACAGCATCAAAGTAGAAAAGTCTGGGAGTGGTACCTTTTACTATTTGGCCAGTCTTTGCTTGTTTCTCTCTAGCTCAAACTCAAATTCTCAAATGTCTGTTCTCCAGTTTATCATCATCACACACTATGATATAGTGTTTCTAATGGCAGTTATTAGCTTATCTGCACATAAAGTTTTGTCCCCTCAACTTAAACCAGTACCTGCTCAGTTATGGTCCCGTGCTCCTTCCATTCAACTACACAAATACATACTGACGTTATTTATTTTTGCTTGATTATCAAGTCTGCTCTTAAAGGTTTCTACACCTCAAAAAAGCACTGTATGCAAATATACCTTGGAATAACATTTAAGATCTTCACTACACAATTCCACTAGCTGTGTTATTTACTCCTGATTAGAATATAGAATACTATTACCTTGCTAGAAGATATGCTTGTCTATGACTAGTATGATACAAAAATTTGTTTCCACATCAAGCAATCTGTGTTGCCAACTCAACAGAAAGTCAGGTTTAGTTTCTTTTAAACTCAAACAAGTGAACATGATGTGATGTGTGTCTTCATAGATATTTGAACTAAAACTAAACTCTTAAAGAGAGAACAAACACTACAAGGACAGTGTCAAACAGCAATTCCTCCGATAATATTCTCACATCTGAATCTCTGCATCTACGTAATGAAGTCTGCATTTTAACTGCAAAAGAGATAGTTATTGTTTATAAGAAAGGTCACTAAAATATCACTTGCCAGTGTCATCACTTCAAATATCTACAGCTACTGGAGAGGCAAATGAAACTTTTCTGATCCATTCAGATACTTTTATGGGTGCTGTCAAATTTTTCTAAAGACTAAATTCACAACAACTCCACTACAAAATCTCCACCACTTTTTCTTTTTTTCTAATGAAATATCAGAACATTTACCTTGTGCAAGTCACGTTCCTGGCTCCAGCGTCCTGGGAACTCTACTAGGGTCTCCTCCCTCTCTTTCTCATCTTCGCTGCTTTCACAGGACACATCATGGGGTATTTTTTCCGAAACCTCTCGTGCAGAAGCGGTTCTCTCCCCAGCTGAGGAACAGCCTGATGGGGACCAGGGCTTTTTTGAGAGAACATAGTTTTGAAGATGTATTTAAGAGTTACTAGAAGACATTTACTTCAACATTTAACACTTTCTGAGAAGATGCTTACACACAAAAATGACAGGTTTACAAAGCTTTATAAAGTTCATAGAGACAGGTAATTCTTAGGCCTTTGTTTACCTGTGAAACTACTTCAGCTGAATCACAGCTGAAGCTTGTGCAGGTCTTCTCAATATATTGCCATGTTGTCATTCTCCACAGCAAAGAATCCTCAAGTTTAGCATCACCCTTAATTGCCTTGGTTTGGGACTGACGTTTCTTCTGCTTGTGAATAAACTCTTTCTCTTGCAAAATTCGAGATACAATCTCAATTTTTCTTGACTTTTGCTGTTCTCTAGAAGCTCTGTAATCCAATGTAAGAAATATTAATCCATTGTTGTTTGTTAACTATATTAACTAAGATCCAGTTTCTTTCGAGCCTTCAAGCTAAACAGCAAGTCTTTAAATTGGGTGCAGTGGTAATTTGTGTCAAGATACTAGGCAATTCAGAGGCTATTTATACATTTTTGTGGAGTAAATGTGTTTTAGAAGTTGAGGAGTTGACAAAGCACAGTCATTGCTCCTGAAAACAGAGTTTTAAAATACTTTTCCTAACCTAGTTAGCTATTTAAAGTGAACTGCCTGTCTGAAAATCAGTGGATTTAATAAAGGGAGGAGGAATGGTTAAAGGTAAAGACACAAGCACCGAACTTGTAAGATATGAATTCAAAGCTATGTGTGACTACAAATCCAATGGCACACTGGGTAGTGTGACAAAAGTGACAGTAGATAATTTAATCCCAGATTTAATCCCAGCACTGAAATACACAATTTTCTGCAACAAACATTACCCACACTAATGATGGCTTTTGAACTAGACTTTCACTTCTTGAGTTAATCCATATAAATACTTACTGATTCTAAATAGGAGCAAAGAAAGCATCAACTCTTATTTAAATACCTGTTACTGCCTACGAAGTACTTTAATATCTGAATTTAGCCTCACAGTGCCCCATTGCAGGAGATAAATGGCATTGTATCTATAATGCATTGTTGGAAAATCGTGGTACAAATAAACTAATCACGGTTACAAAGACAAGGGAATGTGTAGTGACTCCTGGTGCTATCTGCCTTAAGCCATCCTCTGTAAAAGCCTACAAAAAACTACTCAATTTCTACAGGAACAGGAAATGAAGCAGTTAATTCAGGCATTTAGTTTAGGTTCACTGAATTTCCCTCCTGGAGTAGCTTCTCTTCTTTGCACTACTCATAGAACATGGGCTCCTAACTTGGGTTCTCTGAATGAGTTTGTTTCCTTGAGATAGCATCACACATGTTACATTTTCAGAATCTGATTAAGAGCTCCAGTATATTCCTGTGTGAGCACCAGTATGCAGCTCAGAGTTTGATACAGATATGAATACTTACTCTTTCTCTTTTTCCTGTTCTAGGAGTCGTTTATGGAGCAAAATTTCCTTGGTAACATTGCCTCCTTCTGCTAGGATAGTTTCTCTCATTTTCATCTCCTGCTTCTTTGCCTTTAAGGCCTTTGCTTTGTTCCAAACCTGGAGAGTTTGGAGTTTTTCCTATGAAGCCATATAAATTGGTTAAATATTTGACTATAAACCAGAGAATCTACTGTTGGTCCTCTTATCTAAGTATAAATTTGTGGTAGATTTCTCTGAAGTAGAACTTACTGCTTTTAATATGCAAATGATGTGCTGAGATGCAGAAAGTTCTGACTAGGTCAGGGCTACCTCTTGACCCTTCTAGCCTGCCCTTGATATGCTACCCAACAAAACAATGTCAAAAGTTACAGTTCTAATCAAATCAGTATTAAGTTAAGATCATTCTCTCAGATTCTACAGAACATAATCAGAAGAGTAAAGTAGCATAGCTCAGACATTCTTAGTTTACATTATTTAAATTCTTAAGTAACTACTTGTTTCCCCATGTTTTCTTCATATGACATATTTCTGCATGGGGATCCAAATAACTGGAAATGCTACTGGCTGAGTTTTCAGAGCTCTTATTTGTAGTATGCATTCTTTTCAAGAGAGTTACCCTACCAGAACAACTAGATTGCTGACAAAAAACTCTGTAAGTAGAAGTGTCACAATCTGCCCATACAAATCTAACACCCTTACTCCTTGACTTAAATTCTCTTCAGTTTCAAGAGATCTGGTTGGTGATCTGAGAGCATCACACAACAATTCTACAACGAAAACTGAAATTACTTGCATTAAAACCCATCAGTCTAACAAGTTAATTTCTTCATTCCCCAACTAAGCCCCAGCAGCAGTACCCTATTGGAAGTTATGCTGTTTTTCAGGGAAAGCACAGCTTGTATCCTTCTCTCCATATGCTCCTGAGTTTTCACTTCTTCCTTTGCATTTTTTTCATGAATTCTGTAAGCAAAGTAAAATCTTTCAGGCTCATATCCTGGAAAGCTTTTAGTATTAGAATGTTTAACCTGACAAGTAGTAATTGTCAATGTCACCAAACATTCTTCCTGTAAGCCTCTGTGTTTACTATGATACTGGGTGTGGGTAAAGTGGAACAGTTGGAAGGCTCTTCTATATATGTTACCACTCAAGCTACATGTGCCAACAGGCTTTCAACTAGTTTGCTCAACAACTTTTTGTTTTTAAATGATGAATATGAGGAATGTGTCCCATGTTATGACATATGTCTAATCGCTAAAATGAAGAGCTCAGGTGTTGCTCATATAATCAATAGCTAAACAGTCACGTCATGAACTTTATACACAACAGAAGACACATCTAGCAGAGAAATGATTATTTTTCAAAGACTGAAGGATAAAGTACACCAGGGAATGCACACTGACAAAAAAGGAGTGAACAATAGCCCAATAACCTTGCTATGCTTTTTCTCAGGAAATACACTGCTTTTTCATGGTTCCTTTTGGCATCTTCAAGTATTCTTTTATGCCTTTCTTCATATTCTTTCTTGGCTTCTTCTTCTTTTCTACAAAACACAGGCACACCAACAGTTGCAGGAGGACTAAGGAAACCTGGATTCCAGCACAATGACATCTCTGGGTGGGGTTGGGGAGTTTATTAATAATGTGCTGAGATGAAGACTTGGGTGTCTGCCCACGCCTCCCTCCCTGAGCAGCCTCCTGCTTTCACAAAACCCACCCACAAATTGATAAATTGGTGTCCACTTTCTCTCCAAGAAACCTTGATCGTAAGTTCAGAAGGTCCCAGCAGCCAACATCAATGCAAACATGTGCAGTTAGTCTGATCTAATAAACTTAATTTCCTTACACAAATAGCACTCATTAGCTTTTGTCTTTGTCAAGTTTATTTTCCTGGAGCAATTCCATTTCCTCATTAAATATTCCTGAAGGAACACCCAGCTAAGAAACACAATACCAGTACTTGAATTAGTTAACCTTCTCAACACCTGAAGTAGTTTATTAGTTGAAAAAGGAAGCAGAGTCTGACTTAGAGGCACTTACTTTTCTCTAGACCGACGACTTTCTTTGGCTTGCAGTGCTGCTATTTTTTCCTTCCAAATCCGCACTTGTGCTCGTTCTTGGTATTGCATCTCTAGCTCCTCCTCAGCTTTTTTAAGTTGTTCATGGAGGATTTTGTATTTTCCCTGCTCAGTTTCTACGTGCCACATCTCAAGCCTTTAAAACAAAGTGTGAGCTGTTTTCACTGAAATGCTGCCATTCATTGACTTAAGGCTATTGAGTAGGTAAGGCTCTAGACTGATTTAATTTACATTTTTAAAGGATATGGTAAATCATACCCTGTTACTGACACGGATATTGTACCTTTCAGAGTAAGGCTCACATCTAACTGCCTATCTCATTTTAAAGACATCAAAAATATCAAACAAAAAAAGGGTAAAAAATAAAGCTCAAGGTTTTGTTTCTCAAATTTACATTTGCTCAGGAGAAAATACTTCTGCAAGAGACGGTTTTATTCTGTCTTATATCAGTAAATAATTTAGTATGTGAGAATAATCAATTACAAGCAGCAATATTAGCTCAGCATAAAAATATACAGTTTCACTACAACATCTCCATCATTCCTAATTTCAGTCTCTTTCTTTATGCCCTAAAAAACCTCCAGGAGGCATAAATTAGCAGTATTTATGCTCATTTTGAGATAGGTTTACTTTACTCTCATTTGCTTTCCATTTAAAATGAGACCTGTTAAATCCCACAATTTATGCACAGCTGCAAATAAAATAAAAACTTCATTTAGGTGTGCAAAACCAACTCATGGGCTGAGCCACAGCAATCACTTTCCTAAGTAATGAATGGTTCAGGTTAAAAGTTGCTATCAAGATCCTTTGCTTTGCAACCAACCTCACATGACTTCAAACACAGTATTTATAAGCAACATCTGTGGTAATTCACTTTTGAAACCATTAAACAGCATATGAAGAACATAATAAAGATTGGCTCCTATCACTCTGTTGTCTCATTTCCTCACTTACAAGTTTCCTTTTAGTGTCAAAGCAATTTTCAACTCAAAATCCTTCTCTCTCTCCAGCTCAGCACACAGTCTTCTGTGCATTGCCCGAAGGCGGGACAAGGCTGCTCTGTTAACATGAAAAAGGAACAATCCCGAGAAACTGAAATTAATAAAGGTTATAAAAACAGAACCCAAACACCCCTCAACAACATCAGCAACAGCAAAAAATAACTTTGAGGCTAAGATTTATGTATAAGAATTCTGCTAACTTATGTAGTGTCATATTTAGCCTTCAACGTGGCCACTCTGCATTCAGAGGCATTGCTTTCTTTAAACTATTACATATTGGTTGAGGGGTACCATCATAAGCATAGAAACCTCTACATTGCTTTGCTGTTCCGGGTGGTTTCTGTTACTAAGATTGTCTCTTCGAGATACTGATCAGAGAGTACTAGAACCTATTACAGGAGACTCATTAGCATTCAACTCATTGTTCTTCTTTAAGCAGCTATTGCATTTTGGCAGTTAACTTACCTTTATCATGCTATCATTCATCGATACACTAACTTGAAGATTAACACGGGTCATAAAATGCAGCTGCAAAGTTTGTTCACAATACACTGGTTCCTGATAAACAAACCACCCACTACTTTCTATTTAAGCCAAATGTGAAGAGTACAGTAAATTGCCTCCCACTTTATAGCAAAAGTGTTTCAGAACAGCTCCTGTATGCAGAACTACTTCTAAAAGGCACTCATGCATCTCGTAACATAAAACAATAGAAAGAAACAGCATATATAAAACCCTCCTTAATTTAATAGCTACCAGAAGAAAAACCATGACCTCTAAAAACTGCCACAACACACCGATGTTGGTTCATCATACTGAACAGAAGTGCCTGAGATCCTGACACAGTTGTGGTCTAGACTGATTTAATGACTTGATACATTTTAAAACATGTCTCCTTCCTGTCTTTCCTTAAAAACTCTATCAACTGTTCAACAATATGAAGAGATGGAAGCACAGAATTTAACTCATTAATCACACACAGATAAACACAAGTGGATGCCTGTAGCCTTTGGTATCCAGAAATACTCTCTACCTACACATTGCCAGCCGCCTCCTCTTTCTCTATTTCAATGTCTACATAATCCAGCTGCTTTGCTAGCATCTTGATCTGCAGTTGACAGGTACTCAGCTTGTCTCTGCAAGAAACATACAGATTATTTATATGATGTCAAGTTCTTTTTCTGATTAAATTCTTCCTTTTGGGGTAAAATTGACATCTGAGATTGATTCAACTCTCTTAACTCCCCAGTGCCATCCACTTTTCTCTTTCCAGGTCTTACTATGAGGTCCTTCAGAAGCTCTTGCTTATTACAATCATTTTCTCCAAAAAAAACAGAAAAATGTAACAGGGTTTATTCTCACTTCACCCATAGTTGATATTGTCAAAATGTCAAAAATGACAACAGCCTAACTGGCATCTTTTTACATTAGCCCTCCTTAGATATATTTGCTGCCAAAGAACATCTTTGTGACCTTAACACAGCAGAACATTCATGGCAGGTGCTTCTCCAAGTATCTGAGTAACTTCACTGATTCTCATGTACTGTTTCCATCACAGTTAAGAAAATGTTTCTGGTGAATTTTCTACTTGATGTTCCCAACTGACTGTCGAACCAGCAGGATTGTGCAGACATCATTAAAAGGAATAAGCATCTAATTCTCCCAGACCAAACACTTCCTCTTTAACATTCTTTATTACATTTCACTTTTCAGGTATCTAACTAATTTTTATCTTTGATCCATAATTCTTTACAAAGTTTTGGGGATATCTTGAATTCATTATTTTAAACAAGTCTTTGCCTCAGCTAATTTCATTTAAAAAAAAATCTATAAACTCTAATACAGATACAGTATCCCTGTACTTGACAGTGATTTATGTTGTTGGGTTACGTTTGCTCAAACACTAACCTGGCTTCTTGGACCACAAGCTCCTTTTCTTTGGCTATGTCATTGATCTCTTTGAGTTTCCTCTGTAAGGTTAATATGCAAATTCTATCTGTATACTTCACAGGCTGAATATTACTAACGTTGCCCACATGGTGTTCCAAGCTTTTCCTTTGAATTGAAATACATGATTAACAATGGAAACATAATGAGAAACTGAAAAGTTACATGAAGCTTGTGCATCATGCACTTAGCATTTGTAGGTTAATTGTTTTTGGTTTTAATCTAGCAAAACTGTTATAAATATGACCAGTATAAATAAGGAGAAAAGATAATATAATCAGTAAAACAAGTTTACATCGTCTACCATCGCACCAATTCTGTGCTAATTGACTTTATACACAGGGATATATAAACCTGTATATATTTAAAAACTTACAATCCTACACTGGTATTCTTCAGCAGACAAACTTCTCCTTTTCCAACAGCTCCTGATGTTCTGCAAGTACAGAGGGATAGGAATACAACACTACCTGTTATTACAGAGAGCTGGCTGTGTTTTAGAAGTGTAAATTGGTTACTGAAACACTCCTTTGACAAGAGACAGTCCATATTAATGTGGCACCATCATTGTGTTGTATGTACACACCTATGATGGCTTCAGATTAAAAAGTGGCCAGAGTCTATACCTGACTCAGTTCATTGTTTTAACAGAAGTAACCAATTTAACTTATTTTTTGTGGAAAAGTTTATATTGTCTATGACTAATTTGATCTAAAAATGCATAGCTGACTTAACCAAACCTTCTCTTGAGAAGGGAAATTAACACTATAAAGGAAATTACTCTTAGAACTGGTAACAAGCTATTTACATGCTGTGGTCACATTTGTCTCCAACTCCTTCAGAAGCATCCTTGTTTCCCATCTTGCTACCACCAGCCAGCTCTTCTTCAAGCTTGTATTCTAACAGATATGAAAACAACAGTTTAATAAATAGACTTTGAACTTTAAAATACAAAGCTCTAGCATACTTCCTGTCACATCAAAACGTGAAGAATCAGAGAAAACATTTTACAGCATTGCTGCAATGTATATAGAAAAAAACCCATATGGCAAAACACAGGGCTACTATTGTACAGCTGCAACCCAAACCCAGAAATATTCTCTGCCTTCCTTACAGAAGTGCCACCAACAATCCAATGTGTGTGGAAAAACCCCAAACAAAAAAATGGAACGAGACTCAGGTATTGACAAGATTTGGACACTGTTTGTTTATCTTACCCTACTCTGCTGTGAGGACTGAAAAGTTTTGAAGCATTTATGTGACCGAGAAAATGAGACTTTTACAATCAATAATTGAATCAAAATGCCTAACAGAGATAAAAAGTGGAGAATTTACTGCTGTAGAAATAATGGCTTATATTTGGATTAGTTCTGGCTTTAGAGTGTAAGGCTAGAGACCATCTACTGGAACTAGCGCAATCACTTGGACTATCATTCAACCCTAGAACTGTTCTGTTCTCATTTACTACCTTAGAAGGAACATTAATATTAGTTTTTTGTGAGTTACCAAAACAATTAATCATTTTCACCTTCCCAATGTTCTTCCACATTAGAGGACTGACCATCTTCATCTTTTTCTTCCTCTTCCAGAAATGGCAGAAGAGACTTTTGATCTTCTTTCTTACCATAACCAATCTCATTATCTTCCATACCGACAGTTCTTTCACAACAACCAGGCTAAGGGAGAGAAGAGTGCATGTTTTATAAATATAATCCCAAGAACTTGTAATAGTAGTGACCATATCTTGAGATGAATTAACAGCATTCAATAAGAATACATGTGAAATAACAGGATACAGTCACACACTTCTGTACTAGTCACACATTTTTAGTATCAACTTTAATAAATCTCTTTTAGAAAAGAAAGGACACTGCCACAGTTTGGTTTTCTAAAAAAATAACAATCAGTTCAATAATAAACCCAATCTTCTGAATGTGTTTTAGCCACTTAGGCAACCACTTCACCCAGAATGATTAGGGAAGAGCTCCAACAAACACTATTTGTGCTTGTGTCTTACTCAGTTCTCTTGTGTTAAGTAAACTGTTCTCAAATGTTGATACAATTTATTAGAAATCAGTAAATTCTGTATGTCATCTACAATGACTTATTACCACATGGTTGAGCATTTCATCAATATCTTACTCATATAGAGATTTGTGCATATGACTAATTTTAATGAAGGTGGTATTTCAGCTTTGAGTGCATTTATGTAAATCCCTTTGTAAAACTCAAAAACATTAGAAGGGAGTACTTCAGGAACTGAGAAAATATACCATGAAATCTGAAGTATAAATGAACCAAGACAGAATTCCTTCACTGGGCTGTGGTTGATTTAAGGATGTTTGAGCAAGGGGTTAGATCAGATGATCTGCAGAGGTCCTTTCCAACCTCAACCATTCTGTGATTCTGTGAACCTACAGTATACCTTTAGAATCATAGAATCATTTTGGTTGGAAAAGACATTAAAGACTATCAAGCCAAATCAATGTCCTCACACTGCCAAATCCATCACTAAACAACGTTCCTCAGCTTCTCAGCTATGAACATTTTAAATCTCCAGGGATGGGGACTCCATCACCTTCCTGGACAGCCTTTGCCAGTGTCTAATAACTGTCTCAGGGAACAAGTTCTTCCTCAGCTCCAACCTAAACCTCCCCTGGTGCACCTTGAGTCCATTTCCTCTTGTCCTGTCATTGGGCAGAAGAGACCAATCCCCACCTCGCTACAACCTCCTGTCAGGGAGTTGTAGAGAGTGATGATGTGTCCCTTCAAGCCTTCTTCTCTCCAGGCTGAACGCTCCCAGCACCCTCAGCCACTCCTCAGAAGACTTCTGCTCCAGACCCTTCACCTGCGGCAACACTTCCCTCACCGGAGCTCCTCTCTGCTACCAACCGCCCAAGGCTCAGCCCGCCCAGCGAGCCCAGGCTGGGGACGCCGTCACGGGGACCAAGACAACTCCGTCCCGGTGGGATGGGGTGTGCAGGGCCCGACCAGGCCGCGGCCCGGCCCGCAGCCTCACCGACACCTACTCCCGCAGCAGCGCGCGGCGCCCGTGGCACCCGCTGCCACGGCAACGGAGCAAACCACCGCCAACGCGCGGGAGGGGCGGCGCGGAGGGAGCGTCTGCTGTTGGGGCTCCGTGCAGCCGCGGAGGCAGGTCGCCGAGCGCCCCCGCGGCGCGGGGTGGTGCGCGCCGGGCTGTGCCCGCGGGCAGCGGCCGCCCGCGCCAGGCGGCGCGTGGGGAGCGCCGTCCCGGGCTCCGCTCCGGGGCTAAATTCGCGCTCTTACAAGTACGCACAATTACAAGATGTAGAGCGGATATTCATGGGTTTATTCAAGCCAATGAATTACAAAGATTTCAACCAGCTGAGCAGTTGATGGGGTTTTTTTCCCCCCTGCTTGACGACTATTTTTAGTAGTGTACGTTACAATATGAACTACTATGAGACACAGCATTTTTCCGGGTGTGATTGACAAGGGTTTTTATACATTTCTGTGAGCTTCTGACACGTTCTCTAAATCCAAAAGGATGACTTTAGAAATAGGGTGGCATTAACGGCGGGTAATTGCACAGGGGAGAGGACCCGTGGCATCTGTTTGGCCTGTCCTGGGCATCTCGTTGGGGTGGTTTTGAGGAGCTTAAATGTGAGTAATTTTCAGTGGACTTTCAGCTTAGTATTTGTTTTACATGCATTTGTACATTGTAAGCAAGCTGGTGGTATATGATTAAAACCCCCAAATCGTTTTAGTGAAGTCACATGACTTTCTGCAATGCAGAAGTCACACAGATTTGAGGTTGGAACACGCACATTATCAACTACTGAAGATTCTGGGTTTCAATCCAGAATGAAGCTGTCTTAAATGTCTTTTCAGAAATAAGCTTGTACTCTTCTGACAATAGGATTTCACCATCAGTTACTAATTAAAGGTTATTACAGCAAAAATCCTGTGTGCTGATCATGCTGCCCATTTATAATGTCCCATTCTGAATGCTTCAGCAGAAGCTGCAGGTTTCGAGGTTCCTTGTAACACTTTAATAGAAGTATGCACAAAATGAAAAAGTATGTAGATGATATTTCAGAAATTTACATAATAAAGCTAGATGTCTGTATTCATAAAATGCTGCTCAGTTGGAATACTCTGTTCTTCCAAGGACTCTCTGAACCTGCCTGTTTGCTACCGTGCATCCGGTGACCAGATTTGGGCAGTTAACTGGTAATTAACGAGGTTTCCTTTCTATTTATTCCATGTATTACCTTGACAAAGTTAAGGAACAGTGCAGTTCCATTCACAGAAATGCAGATTCTTGTCCCCTTGCTTTAGGCCTAAGTGACATGCAAGAGAAATTTGGCTATTCAAAGGGATTCAGTTACTAATACATCAGGATGTCATTCTTGCAGTGGAGCTCCGTACAGAAATACACACTCATCTGTACATAGAGATGGAAGGCATCCTCAGATTTATTTCTGAGAAAATGTTCCTCTCTTGTAAGCATTATTGCTCTAGTTTTTTATAGTTGCTATGAGAAGTAAGGTCTGGTTTTGATACCATGCATATAAGCACATGCTCCTATTCAAAGTATTTCTTTCCACTGGCACACACAGTATAGGGCATATATTACTGACAGTGACTCATTCATTGTCCTACATTTATGCTATAGGTCCTCATTCTTTAGAAATAGATGGACATTCTTAGCTCTATGGATGGTGGAATCTTGATTTTATGGTATCTATTCATATAACATAAAACAAATTACATACAGACATTTGCAGGATTAAAGCTACAAGATGTAGGCTAAAAATATATGGTGATTAACTGTATAGCTCTCTCTGCTGATCTAGAATAGCTATAACTGCTGTTAACTCTGAACCTGCCAGTTCTCACACTCTAGAGTCAGCATGTAAAAGATCTAAGCATGGTTTTTTCTCTCAAGAAACCCCTTAAGAATGCCTGGCAGTATTTTCTTTTTCTTGTGATATTTTTACTCAGGATATCTATTCAGTCCCAGTTTACAGCTGTTTGATTTTCATAATAACAACAACAAAGAACCGTAACTGTAGCTTTAGCAGTAAATGAATATGAGTTTACCCTCAAAGTTTCCTAAAAACCAGCACATAAGTAAAAAAAGAATAGCGGATTTGTAACTGCTGTAAACCATAATGGATTAGAACCACTGCTGGAGCCAGAGACAGAGCATTTGGAGACAGCTGGAAATGGAATTGTTCCGTAGGAAATAGACATAGCATTTACTCTGAACTGGAACACAGTTCAAAATGCTAAAACAACTTAATACAGAAATACCAGCTATTTTGTTATTGAAGTTTTACCATAGCCCCCTTCCAATCAGCACCAATCATTTCAGAGTGTACCCTACCAGTTACATCTAACTGCAGGATTTCCTGGCCACTGGTCATGATTCTGTGTCAGGTGAATCACTAGGGAAAGGCAATCCGGGTTTTTATCTCCCATATAGATGTGAAAACTCAGAAGATACCTAGAGTTCTGCTGAAGAAGCTAAATTATGGCTCCCCAGACAAGTTCTTATCCCCTAATCTACAATTTACATCTACCAACTTGAAGTCAGTGTATCTATTCCAGCTTTAAGCTCCGGGAGATGTACGAAAAGGCATTCGTTGGTGTTACTTTTCTAGATTTTGTAGGCACTGACCACCAGTGATAGATCTCTGAGAAAATGGGTAATGGAGCGTGCATGTATAAATTAAAATCCTGCTGTTTTCTTACTATAAAGTTAAATTTAGAGGCATTTTAGTGAGTGTCACCTCATGATCACTTTGAGACTTAGAACTGGACAGTTCAGTTTGCTGCATGGCTGCACACTGTGCTGCTACAGGCAGTTGGTGTTTCTTTTCTGAATGTTTCCAAGGTGACAGTAGCTCATATATGGAGCTTTCTAGGTTTTAGGCAGGAAGACATGCCAATAATGGAATCTTCATTTTTGCAGTGTGGTTCACATCAGATTACATAAAACAACTTCTCTGCCCCTATTCTATGATACAGATCAATGTTTGACTGTAAACAATGGCAAAACATTAATAAGCATCTTACCAATGTGTCATCCTTACACATAGAGTAAGAAGGAATGAGAGGGACATTAGTTGTCAGAGTACTCCACAGAGGAGGGGCCCTGGATGACAGCAGCTGGGAGTGCACCACTATGAGCAGCACACCTGGAGTAAGACAATGATCTCCAGTCCTGGAACTAGCCCTGGCTCAAGGGCAAAGTAGGGAATTTCATCCCAAATTTTTTGCACGGAGGAAAGGAAAAGAGGACAAAGTGTCTGGTTGCAGTGCGCCTCATGCTTATCAAAAATATCTATGCAGACTGCGGGAGGAACTGGGTGTTCTACAGAACATTCAGAAACAGATGAAATCTACATTTCTCAGCCAGTGCTTTAGGTGAAAGGAAAATTAATGTGGTTATAGTGATACGTATTAAATACAGACACATTTGTGTTGGGGCCATAGGACACTCATACAGTGCAAACACAGCACAACCTCTGAAATGATCTAAATATTCCTACCATGTGATTGTTACTGATATTCCTAAATCTCATTTATAAAAATAGGTGTATGTATGTAATTATACATCTAGAGACATTTGGCAATGTTGCCACAACAGTCTTTCATGAGCTGTTTATGTGCAATTGTGGGAGAGTGAAAACTAATTATCCGTGTGGTACATTTTTTGCCTCTAAAAATTATGTGACAGTATGACATCTTTACTTTGCTGGCACTAAAACCACCTGTCCTGTTTAGAAAATGATCTATGAAGAATATCAGGTAAAGCAATGCAGCTATAAAATAAATAACATCCTTTTCATGTGCTCTCAAGATCCTGAGGTAATAAAGGACTATGAAAACTTGGTATTTGTCCCAAATCACTGAGCATATTTCTTCCCAATCCCATCAAATGATGTCCTCCAATAAATTGTTTTACAGTAGCTGTTACAAAAGTATGGGTGACTGTATCAGGAGAAAATCACACCTGTTACAAGCTCCAGAAGAAAATTACTTGACAGATTTTGAAGGAAAATACTACTTCAAGGTTGTGGCCTTTACTCACTACTTAAGAAATACTTCAAAAATTACTAAGTGTTAATACAGTAACAATAACAACTAATGCTTTGAGAAATAATAATACTTAAGTGATATTTACTTCAAAGATTGTCCAGGTGTGGGCAGAGCCCATCAACTTTTGATAGACTGACACATGGTCAGATGATATGGAAATGCTGATTGAGGAATCATGTTGGTCATTACTACATTGCTTTGCCAGATCCACTATAGTTTTATGGGCACAACAGCAAAGATGAAAGTTTGTTCCAAGCTGTAACTCTGACCTGGCAACCTGATCATGTTGGAGCATGGTTTGATTCAATGCAGTCTCTGATGATCCATCTGAGCTCCATGTGCAAGGTCAGACCACAGGATGGGCGTTTCCACAAAGGCTAGTGCCCGCAGCTGTAAGGATGGAGGGGAGGCACTGATTTAACAGTGGCAAAAAGGCTTAAGAAACATTTAGTATCACAGGCCATCTTTTTAAGAGTAGTTGATGGTTCCAAGCTAGAGGAAAGCTTTAATTATTATCAAGAGTATTAGATGAGAAAGATTTGGGGAGCTTATTCATTTTGTTAATAGCAATTTTATTGTTTATTAGTCTCGCTCTTGAGCAATTTTAATCTGTCATTGACTGTAAAGAGTTTGGGATAATCTGCTAAAATTGCTGGAAATTAAGTATATAGTTGATCATTATTATTTTATCCCCTCTCTTCCCTTCGGATAGTAGGAATTGTTAATTTTGAATGGGGACGTACATACATATGTAACATCTTATTTTGCTTAAAGATGTGTTTCTATGCAGAATCAACTAAAACCAAAGCAGAATGGCCTCGCATTTGTCCTGCTTTTATATAATATAGATGATATAATTAAGGCCTATATACATAAAATGTAATTTGTTTATCTGAGAGAACTCACACATTTATTTTAGGATTTTGTGGGACTGGATCTTGGAACATCTCCTTTTCTGAAGTACAGACACAAAGTGGTAGCTAAATCAGTCCTGTGAAAATGAGATTTTGTTAAACCCAGGCACTAGTATGGTGGTGATGGAAAACTCCTCATATATATTTCTTTCATTCATGATGACATTGTTAATCCAAATCTATAGTGTAAAACTTTGATCATTCAAGATGATTTCAGTAACTGGATACATATCCCCATGCAACGCCCAAAGAAATGAATGAGACAGTTGATCTTTTCCCTGGATAATCAGAACCTGATAATATACCTCAATGACCTTTGGGGTTTTTTTCAGAAAAAATATTAAAATCCCAAAGCTAAACATACTTCCAACACAATTGCATTGAACATTTTGTGGGCATTGGCTGTAGAGCTGCTGAAAAAGGAGCATCGTGGTAGGACAAGAAAGAGAACTAACCTAAAGAATTTAGAGGAAATACATAGGTGATACTCTTCCTCTTCTTCCTTTCTGGAATATCCAAACCATGGACAACAAAGAAGTTTTTCATGGGATGAAAGTAAGTGCTGAAAGTGTAGCACTTTTAGAAATACACTACTTTCAGTACTGATTCTTTTAGAGAATTGGCATTGTGTCTTTACTTTTTTTAATGGTCAAATTTGTAGCAACATCCATCCCTTTAGAGCATCTGTTGCCATGACGTACTTACACCAGCACACGAACACACACACTTACATATACACATATTCTAAATGTGCAAATTGCCTCGGCTGATTCTTGCTGGTTTTACAGATGTATGCTGAAGATATAGAAAACTGTTCTTTTTTACTAGTAAATGACATGACAGCTGTCTAGTCAGAGAAATACAGTACCAAGGAATTCATTGGAATCCCATCCTTAAGAGTAGGAAAAATGTGAGAAATGTCAACTGAAAATATCCTGAAAGGTGTAAATCTGCTCTATTAGAGAGACAAAATAATTCTGGTTTGTATGTCATCCTGTAAATTCCACTAAAAATCTTCTGGTTTCCCTCCTCCAAAAGACCACTTTTCATGCAACAACAATCCAACCACTTGAGTTTAAATTTAGGTCTTTTCCTCCTTGGTGTGCATTAGCTGCAGGCATGGCCACTGAAATGTGCAGAGGAAGGAAAAGATCAGAAAAAAATGAATTCCCACATAACTCTTACATGTTTGTTACATATGTGTATGGATATATGTTCATGTAGGTATTGTGTACACCTGTACATCTCTTCTCCTGCTGAATCCCATAGGGCTGTTACTCCCCTCACCCACCACCCCTTAGTTGCCATTTGAATTATTGGTATTAATAATAGTACAGAATTAAGCATACCAAAAGATACATAGAACACTTTACCCCTGGTGCTTCCTTTCATTTGCTTAAGGTATATCTGCACATTCATTTTTGCTTTACGATGTAATTTCTTTAAAATGTCTCCTTCACAGTGTTTCCTTTGTGGGTTGGTTTTAAAATTGTCATTCTAGATTGAACAGCACCAAAAAAAAGCAGAGGAGGCGGAGGAGGAGAGAAGAAAAGAGCGAATATGGAGGAGAAAATCGAGTTTGACCTGCAAGTAAGATGAAACCAAACTCCCGGAAAGCAGCCACGTTCCTCAGAGCAAGCAGAGGTCCCCGAGTTTGCAGGGCACAAACGGTGGAAAGGTGCACGGCGTTATTGAGCGCTAACGATGTCAGCCCCCGAGCAACCGTGGGATGGAGTATCGCAAATACAGTTTCACAGCTCCGTGCTTGCTGAAGTAACCTGAAGCGTTTCACTTCAGAGAAGCCCCTTAGGAACCTGAGAGCGACGAGGCAGAAGTTTGTAAAACCTCGGGTCTGCCTCTTTCGGGTTTGTACCGCCAGTCTGGGACGGCATTTAAAAAGCCAGAAGGCAGTTTCCCCTCACCAGAGCCCCCCCCCATTTCTCATCCCTCGGAAGGCTGCTGGAAGCAGGGCTGCCGCTGCGGCCGCCCCGGAGCCGTGCAGCCGGGATTTGCACGGGGCGGGCCGGGGGGCGGGGGTGGCAGCAGCGTGCCCAGCACACAGCGGCACTCGGGTCCTGCGGCTCACATCCCCTTCTCTGTGCCGAGTAAACCTGCTCGCCATCGCACCCCGGCCTGCCCGCGCTCCATGGCTAAGTCGCCTTTGCCCTTAGCTGGGGCTTCATCTTTGTCTTCATCTCCCTCCTCCTCCTCCCCGTGATTATTCGCACAGGACATGTCTGGTATCTCCGGAGCACTTCTAGTTTGCTCCCACCCGCGCTCGGTGGGATTGATCTTTGGAGGTTATTTTCGGCAACCAGCCTTGCACCCGGGCAGACCGGCCGGAGGAAGAGGCAGGCGCTTCTGAAAGCAGCCGAGGAGGTATGCCAGAGCGGGGGAGCGGAGCCGGGCGGGAGTGAGCCGGCGGAGCAGAGCCGGGGTGCCCGCCCGCAGAGGAGCGCTGCCCCGCTCCCCGCCTCTGGCTGCCTGCATGGCTCCCGGGCACCGGGCAGAGTGTGGGGGCTGCTGCTGCTGAGCAACAACACAGCGCTCTAAACTCAGCCTCAACTTAACACACCAAGCAAGGATGGCAACACTACTGGAGCTCTGGAGCTGCCAGGGAAGCTGGGTTTTGTTTGCCACTGTCTAATAAATGGGAGTAAAATGGAATTTCTTACCTGGGTTTTTCCTGCCTTGGTTCTACTGTGCACCCAACAGCACAGATGTATCAGGTAAGAAAACACCTTATCATTCTTTCTTAGACTGGCCTTAGACAGCTGTTCTTTTCATGTGGCTGGGGTGAAAAATGCCAGGTTTGGCTGTAGCTATTACTCTGTCCCCTGCCCATAGTTCACGCTCCCACTTGTGCCCAGAGATGATCCCCGTGTTCAGTGGAAAAAGGGGTCTTGACCAAAGAGTTTGCTCAGTGTGTTCCATCTTTTTTTTTCCCCTTTCATCTTTTTATAGCAGAGGATGCACTTCTACTAACTAAGTAGCAGTTTCTTGGGTTAATCAAGGGGTGTGTTTTTAACAGGATGCCTATGGAAGACTTTTCCCGGGGGCACTTACTGTAAATTGAGGACAATCACTTCTTGTAATGGCACTGCACAGCCCAGCACAACCTCATCCCCTTCAACAGCTCTGTAGGGGGCCTACTTGAACGTGAAACTCTTCCATAAAACCCAGCATAACCAGGGGGGTACTAACTGAACATCTTTGCTTAGGGCCTCCACAGGCACAATTAAAAACCCCAAAATACAGACATTCCTTTCTAATGGGTCCATTAAGTCTCCCGGAGTAGAGATGGGAGGAAGAGACTGGCAGAAATCCTTAAGAAAATGTTTGAAGAACACCAACCACTTCTTAAAATAATAAATTGTAAAGATATATATTTGCAATTCTCAGTCCCATTTATTCAGAAGGTGTTAGCTAGGCAACCAGCTATGTGCTCTATATATTCTCTACAGATCTGGAGGCTGTATGTGGAGAAAGCTTGCCATGATTATGCAATGAAAATAGAAGGGGGAGTAAAAAAGAACTTGCTGCATGTAAAAACATGCCTACATCATCCATAGCAGAGATGGTTGTGGTATTAAAGGTGTCTTCCTACTTCTACTTTATAGATATTATTAATAGCGTCAAAGGAGTGTAAGAAGCAAAGTGGTAACAGTAGTAAGATGTAACATTGCTGTTACAGTTTTTAAAATTAATTAGTGAGATCTGTTTTTCTCACTGGGAAGGAAAAAGATCTTGCAGTAGGGGAAGTGTCAAACAACTGCTCTTATTCAGGACTGACATAATGATTTATCCTACGACCTTGAATCTGTTATCCAGGGTCAGATCCTAACACTCTGGTGCTCTGAAGCAATACAGTATCACAGTGAAGGCAGAGAAATTGCTTCTTAGTGACCTAAGGGCATCAACATCTCGTCCATAATTTCAATCCTCTGGATTCTCTCTCTGCACTTGGGCTAGCATGGTTTGGGTTGAAAAGTGGTGTTTGAGTATAAAAGAAGAAAAAGAGGAATTTTAAGGAAGAATCAGCCTTCTCAGCCTCTGTCTTCAAGGTCTGTTTATAGGCACAGCAACTGCCAGGATATGTGCAACCTATAATTTGTTGGATAAATTATCTGATATTTGGATTAATCAGCTAGTTACTTGACTTCCTCCAGTTACACAATTGTGATGAGTTGTTTGTTAGAAATATATATATTCATGGCAGCGAGGAAGGTGAGGCCAGTTCTGGCTTGTGAAATTCCAACTGTTCAGTTTGGAGTAGTTTTCCAAATATGCCAAAGTGTAAAGCACTCAGTGGTCAAAGAAAGCTGCTCTCTTTGGTACAACAGTTTTCTGAAGGTTCAAGATTCAGTGTGGCTATGGCAGAATCTTGTTTAATCTTGTAAAAAGTGTGTAACCTTGCTTAAATATTTATTTTTGATGTGTTAAACTAAACTAAAGCATAATTTTTCCCTTGCATCAGTAAAGTTAATCAATCATGGATGACCTCTGAAATAATTCCCCTTGTAAGGGCCCAAGAACCACATGAACGTTTTCTTCTTCCTTGGAGTTCTCTAATATAGTATTACATGGAATTATTTTTTTGTAAGAGATGCTTTTATGATTTATTCTATGATATTATGGTTTATTTATGGTATTATTCTATTAATACCCTGGTTTTATAATAATGGGCAAAACTGCCAATAGCTCTATTTTATTGCTCTGGTTTTGCATTTTGAATATAATGTGGTCCATGGTTAAGATGAGAGGCCATCCAACACCACTAAGTTCTCTGCTTGTGAATTCTATGGACTGTATTTTGACAGGTGTAAGCAAATCATATTCAAAAAAGGAAGAACATTTCAGCGAGTTCTGAACTTGGTGGCATGATGTAAGACTTCCAAAGGCACAACTACCTATTAAAATGTTAAGGTTTGGCAGAGGAGTGGGAAATACATGTACTCTGCTTCCTGATAGCAGCTTGTAATAGCCTTTCAGGGTGCTTTAGAGAGCTGTACATGAAGCAATTTCCCTGTCATGTGTGCTATCTGACTGAAGTAAATGAGCCAAATTTAACCTAAGTCAGCACATCTTACTGTTCTCAGGGAAATATTTTAAAAAACTAGAATTTTTTGGTCTGCTTGAGGCAGTGATTAGTGGGCAAAAAATCTGGCATTTATATGATTGACAGTTCTTTGGGGCAAAGGCTATAACTTCCATTATTTTATCAGAGTTTGGTATGCTGTGGATGCTGCAATAATAAATGTGTCATAGTGAGAGAGATCATTTGCTGAAATACACTTAGTGAAATATTGTTTCATTTGTGTGGGGAAGGAGTGTTGTTGATAAGAATTCTGCAGTGTTCATCCACACTTGGTATTTTTTTTACTGAAAGAGATTTCAATTCCCTAATTAAAAATAGGTTTATCCTTTATATTTAAGATTCTACTATGTTAAATTACTTTCATGCATTTGCAGAGAATTGTCCTTCTGTTATGTGTCTCCCTCAGCTATTTACTTCAACATGTGAACATATGCAAAGAATGGTCTGTATTCTGTAGCTTAAAACTCAGAGAGGAATTAAGGGCTTTTATGTGCAAAAGGTTGCCATGAATTAAGCCTAATGCTTTTTCAACTACATTTCAAAATACAACACATATTTACAATGAGCTTCACTTAGTCAGGAATGGCAGATGGAAAGGATACACGTACTGCTCTGGATAATCCTGGAGTTTGCCAGAGGCCAGATTGTTCACTCACCATGCAGGATACTTTTTCTCAAGAAAAAGTTTTCTTGAGTGGCAATGACATCTGGGACATTTGCCACAAAAAGACTGTCTTAAGGAGAATGCAATGTACTCCATTGCAGTCCTCAGAATCAGTCAAACCACTATTTCCATGCACCATGTTGTAAGATTCATATAACAACTGTTCAACAGTCCCCAAAAGAACCAGGCTAGGAGATTTAAAGAAGAAACAGGAGCTGCAAGAAGCAATTTTCCACACCTTGCTGCTATCCATGTTTGTCAAAAGGTTAGTGCCCTCTGCCTACAAATGTGACCTAAAACCAGTATCTCATTGGCCCCTGACTTAAAAGATGCTGCTGAGCTTTTGGCACTGCTATGCTTTCCCTAACCTGTGTCAAGGACAGCTTTCCAAGAACTTCCTAAGTTTGCTAGGTTTATAAATAGTGATTTTCTTTCCCCTTCATGTATTTATCTATATTGATAACATCAGACCTGAGCCTTCTCTTCTCCAGGCTAAACAGTCCTAGCTCTCTCTAGACCCTTAATCTTATCTGTATGAAAAAAGCTTAAGGCTTTTGGTAACTCCAGGATAACTGTAAATGACACTGTAGGTTATCCTGATTCACATGTTCTCTGAGTATCTAGGAGGCATTCTGTGAGCATCATGCCAGTGTGTGAGAATGGCAGTAACTGAGTAAGAGTTATTTCAAAGAAATTTAAAGATGAACCAGTACCATAAACATTAACAAAGTAAATCTACCCATAAAATTACTTCAGCTGTAATACTCTAATAACCCTCACTGGTATTAAGTACATATAGCTCCACTAACTTCAACAGATTTGTTACGCTGCTGATCTGACCCTAAGGCTTTATTAATAATAGAAACAAGATTCTTTCTAATTGTGTCATGGATATTTAAGTAAAATTCCCTCTAGATTGTAATCTCCTTAAAATGCAAGCCAAACCCACAGTTTTTAACCCAACTCTCATCATTTTAGCTTCCTTTTAGCTCTATGACTCTCCTTAATGCCATTAAAACAGAATACTGACACAGGATAACTGCTGCATACTGTAACTACTTTTGCAGGAACAATGAGGCTCCTGGCAGTTCTTACACTGTACTCTCTTATAGCGAGTGACTGAGATAAGTCAGTTATGTGGAGATGAGCTCCTGATGCATGCAAGAAGCAACACCTATTGTGAAAGGTGAACAGCAGAGTTTGATTTGCTTTTTTTTTTTCCCTCAGGTTGAGTACTTAGTGCTCTAATTTTATAACTTGTAGGAAAGCATAAGCTGGATTCTCCCATCCTCAGATCAGACTCGCAAGACAGGTCACTATGGTGTAGTCACCTTTTGACTTGAATATTGTTTTCAAGACACTTTACAGAACTTGGCTGCAGTTTTATAAACAGGAGTCAGAAACTACCATCTTCTACTGACAAAGCTAAGAGATTTTAAGCAGATGTATTAACACAAGCATATTCTAGTTATATACTCTACGAAAATTCTTTACCTATAAAAGAAGGTCAGATATTTTACTGATTAGGAACACCATTACATATCTGTGCCTGAGACTTACAAATAAGTACATTTTAAACAAAATGCTTTCAACATAGACTCATATTCTCTAATATGCCAGGGCCTTAATTAAAAAAATTACTCATTTTCTGTATTAACTGATAGCCTTAGTATTTCCAGAAATGGGGTAGTGAATGTAAAAGTAAGTAAATGAAAGAATTTCTGAACTGCAGTGCTTGATGGTATTGCAGAAGAAAGTCAGACTTTAGCATCTGGATCTTTTCCCATCACATATGACAGTATACCAGCCTTCTTGATCTCAGCTGTTCATAGTGGTAGAAGCTGTCACAGCTGCTGTGTCCTGCTGCCCAGATAGTTGCATTTCAGCATGCACAGATGCATTTTATGCAATATACACAGTGTCTTGATTTCCCTTATGCTTTCTTTACACTTCAGAATCTTTTTTTCCCTTTAACAAAGCTTTAACAAGCATGTGCTTACCTTTTAGAAAGAGGCTGTAGTCCTGCCTGAAGTACGTTTTGATATCAACAGAAACTTACTGTGAGGGTGAGGGAGCCCTGGCACAGGCTGCCCAGGGAGGAAGTGTGGTGTCTTCTTCTTTGGAGGTCTTCAAAACCTCCTTGAACGCGTGACCTGATCTAGGTGAACCTGCTTGAGCAGGGGGTGTGGACTAGATGATCTCTAAAGGTCCCTTCCAACCCCTATGATTCTGTAATTCTCTGTGATTCTGTGAAATATCTGAAATCGTTTCCCTATGTATATACAGTATTTTTCCACTAAATTACCAGCATAGCTGACTATACTGTAGGTGGTCTGTGGTGTAAAAGTCAATGTCTTCCATTTTCTGATATTTTCTTGGCCAAGTTTTAAAAGATACTTATTCTCTTTACCTAGAGCTATGAACGACATCGGAGATTACATAGGTTCCAACATTGAAATATCCTGGTTACCCAACCTGGATGATTTAATGAAAGGGTATGCACGTAATTTCAGGCCTGGGATTGGAGGTGAGGCTTTGAGAATAATGTCTAATTTCTTACAATTGTTCCACCCTCTGATGTTTATGTGAATTTCATTCTCCACAGGATGAAAAGATGGTGATTCTCTATTACTTGGATACTGTTAATGATAACTATCAACAGTTTGCTTCATTTTGATAAAAGGTTGTACAACAGAATTAGCAATGCAGTCTTCTTGCTGATACAGTTCTTAAATCACTGATACCCAAGTTGAAGGCATTTTGGATTACATTAACTGCTGATAATCTCTGCATTTGCTTGAAGTCATGCTTTCATAAACTAGATGACGTGGTTTCTAGAAAGCATTCCATAATTTTCAGTAGTTGTGATTATATCTCCTGTCCTTTATCACTAAGTGAGGTCTTCTGTTGGAAGTTGAGGGGACAATCTGTAAAAGATTTACTTCTCTAGCTTGAAGGTCGATTTTACTTGGAAAGTGTACTTTAACATGGAAATCACTTTTATGAATTCACTCTGTGTGAAAGAATTAACAGTCTTGGGTCATCTATATTTTTAGAGGTACTATGATGTTGTAAATCACACACTGAAACATTTTTTCTCAGGTCCTCCTGTTAATGTTGCTCTTGCAATTGAAGTAGCCAGCATTGACCACATCTCAGAGGTGAACATGGTATGTTATCACTTAAACTTAACAAGTTGTGAACGTGTGTACTGCGATAACAGAAACTGTAAACTAACTACACAGAGAGACAGTTGATCTCCAACATATTGATGTGCTTGTGGAGATATAGAAACTGTTTTTCTTCATTAAAACATATGTAACTCTTGCAACACGTTCTATATATAACACTGACATTGAATCGCTTTTTGATATCTCAGGTTTATCCACAGAAGCATATGACAGAAATTAAGATGCTTGGGCAGCTGTCAAGTTGACTGAATATAAAAATACTTAATTGCAGTGGAAGCAGTTAATATTTTTCTAGACTAATACAATGATTTTTTACCAAGTCCCAAGACATTATCCTTATGGGTTTTAGCATCACTTTTTCATTGGGATTTCTCTTGTCATAGGAATATACCATGACGGTATTTTTGCACCAGAGCTGGCGAGATGATCGTCTGTCTTACAACCACACCAATGAAACCTTGGGCTTAGACAGCCGGTTTGTGGACAAGCTCTGGTTGCCAGATACTTTCATAGTAAATGCCAAATCTGCTTGGTTCCATGATGTGACTGTGGAAAACAAACTTATCAGGCTCCAGCCAGACGGAGTCATTTTATACAGCATCAGGTGAGTGATAAAGAGTGCAAGTGTACTCTACCATGTATTCACTTTTTGAACAGACTATAAAGTAACCACTCAGTTTTCCTACAATGATTTCCTAAAAGAATTCTAAATTTTAAAACCAGAAGAAAGAACTAGTGACTCACATCAGAGATCCCTTTGTTTTACAGGGTTTGCACTGCCAGGGAGGTATCTTGGGCAGCACTAACATATTTTCCACAGCATGATCACTGACCGCTTTCAGAAGGTCATTAGTGAGAGATAAGTGTAGTGTTCTAAAAAATAATGAGTGTGCACCTTTGAAACTGTAAGTCCAAAGTCACCTTTAAGATATTGGTAGTGAACTTGGGGACAGTGGAAGGAAATAGATTTGACTCAGAAAAATCCATTTAATCACCAGAAGAAGCTGAAGCATCCTCTGACATTAGACAAGTCATTTGAACTTGTTTTCTGCATTGGTATTAAGGTTTCAAATTTTCCCCCCAAGTCTTTTGATTTCTGAGGAAAAGGCTGTATCTGAGTGCAACTAACTGCCGCTCACATTGCTTGAACAGGATTACCTCAACAGTGGCCTGTGACATGGACCTTTCCAAGTATCCAATGGATGAGCAAGAATGCATGTTGGATTTGGAGAGCTGTAAGGGCTGAGTACAGTGTTTCATATCATCCGTATTTTGTTTAATTGCTGGAATGATTCTGCTTTAGTCAATGAAACGTAAGGAGTGCCTTAGGATTTAGAAATAAAGGGTACAAACATGAATCCCTTTATTCTCTACGTTTGGCATTAGGCTGTGGACTTTTCAATACCAGTTCAGCTATCATCCAGTTCAGAACTATAGGATTTAATTTAGTGCAGATGACCAAACTACAGTCCTGCTGACAAATGTCTGGAACTGTGCTTGAGTAAAGCCTAGTGCAATTGTTACAGACACTAGCATTGCTGAGGTTTACATCAAATCCAGTAAGAGTAAGTAGAGAAACCCAGAGGCAAAATGTGATGTGCTGTTTTCTTCTTAATGAGAAAACAGGGGAAAAAAAAGAATTCCCTTCTTTTAATGAATGCCAGTGAGACTGACCCTTACAGAGCTGTTTAGCTTGCTTAGGCATTCCTGTATCTGTTGTACAAAAATCAATCATAATACTGCATAGGTTTGCTTAAATGAAATTGAACTCACAAAGAAGGGTGAAGAATGAATTTATATTTTGTCTAATCTGTGTTTTATCTCCGATCAGCATGTAATTCCCATAAGCATTGATACTTTTGACTGAAATTCACCACTGACATAAGCAGGAGCCACCCAATCAATGGCAATAAATCACATTTTTGTGTGTTTTCTGTCAAGGAGTCTCCAGCTCCTGGGGGTTCCAGATATTTGTCAATAGCAGTTTATGAGCCTATCCATTGGTGTATTGATGCAAGTTTCTTTTCTTTGTTAGCACTGACTTTGTTTTTTGGCAATTAATCACAATACCATTTTGTCCTGTCAAAAATAGCAATCTACAGTTTAACTTATGTAATCGTCAAATGCAGAGGCAGCAGACAGTGAACTGACAATCAGTTCTCTCTCCCAGCAAGTTCTGCAGGGAGTTTTAGTGGTGGTTGACTTTTTAAATTGAATTTGAAGGATTTGACTTCAGCAAAACAAACATAGAGAAATAAAACCTCTTTAAACAATGGTTTAGTAGCAAGTTGTCCTATAACAGCAAAACTAGGAAAGATTTTTTTTTCCTATGGATTTGCATAGTACATAAATCCCCCTTATACATATCCCCCTGCTTCTCTTATGTTCCTGGTGCCCTGCTCCTCTTGACACATTGATGTTGCCAGGATAGTGAATCATCCAGACCAAATCACAGCATTTTTGCAACGGGACTGATGAAAATGAGCGTAGCAGAGGAATCGGATGAGTCCTCTAAGTTCTCAATTTCTTCCTCAAACTTTGTGTTTATTCAGCTTTCTTTTGGCAGATGGTTATTCTTCAGAGGACATTGTCTACCACTGGTCAGAAAACCAGGAGGAGATCCATGGGCTGGATAAGCTGCAGCTTGCTCAATTCACAATTACCAATTACCAGTTCACAACAGAAATGATGAACTTCAAATCTGGTAACAGGATCAGTCTTCAATTCAGGGACAGTATCTGACTTTCTCCTGCGTAGGGAAACCTCCCTCATCTACAATAGAAAATCTTTCTTCTTAAGTAATCAATTTAAGAACCTGTCAGGTTTTTGATAAGAGTTTTCTTTAGCTTACACTCCTAAAGCAAGCCAACCTTTGCTGAGCCTTCTGGGAGCCGCAGTAGCATATTTTGTCCTGTAACTCTGTATGTTTGAGAAAATACTGCATGGAATAGCCAGACAGCACTTGATAAAAGCCACTTGAGGTATAGCTCATATTGCCCTGACCTAATTTGCAACTTTGGAGAACGAAAAATTTCCATTAGCCCTGATGTTATGAGGCTTATGACGTGCAGTCAGATCATTCTAATTCTATCCAGTAGAAGTCAGTGGTGTGTACGTGTATCACTGGGTGTAATGCAATATTTGTAAAAGATTGAAGTCATTTCTTTCCTGCTGATTTTTCATCCTCTTTCATGTATTCAGATTCTTATTTATGCTGCACATCTCCTCTAAGCTCTTTTTTGAGTTTGAAATTAACTTGGCCTTTTAAAAAATCTAAATTTAGTATCTGGAGGACTTTCTACAGCAGATGATAAGACAGTACACATTTTGAAGCAATACTGTTATTCAAGAAGACTCATGATTTTATTTTCAGATCTGGCATTGATATGACCTGAGACAAATAATTTGACCTATTCTTAGCTGATGAGAATGCAGTACCTCATGCAGGGTTTATGAAGATTAATTGAATAACATTCAAAAAATATTTTTGTGATCCTTGTCTAAAAGATGTTTAAGAACGTATATCTGTGTCATGATAGGAAATATTATTTTGAATGTCAGTTGAACTGTAATTCACACAGTTGGAATCTTTCTTTGTCTGCTCTTTTTTTCCAGCAGGGCAGTTTCCCAGGCTCAGTCTCCACTTTCACCTTCGGCGAAATCGAGGAGTTTACATAATTCAGTCCTACGTTCCTTCTATCTTACTTGTGGCCATGTCATGGGTATCCTTCTGGATCAGTCAGTCAGCTGTACCTGCCAGAGTGTCATTAGGTAAACCAGATAGTTTTAACAGGGAAGTTTAACAGGGAAGGGTATGCTGAAGTTGTAATTATGCTCTCTAATAATCCTAATTTTCTATGAAGGTGCATTTATGACTTATGTTTACATTTGCAGAAGAGATGGTCCTTTAAAAGACTTTCCTCATGTTTTAATTTCTGTCATGGTATCAGAGCAGCTGCCTCAGCAAAGAACAGAAAATAACCACCCAAAAAGCATTAAAAGCAATAGCAAATATATGATAGAATTGATTTGAAGAACTGGGGCAGTAACAAAAAAATTTTCCTTGAATTTGTGGATCTTTTTGCCTGAGTAAGGGTTGCAAGTTTAAATGCCAGAGTTTTTGAGGGTTAAGTCTTCTGGTTTTGTTTGTCCTGATCTAGAACAAAACCAAGGATAATATGTTTAAAGCTGCCTTGGTCATATAAGTGCACAGTTCTTTACAAGACCCCCTGTTTTGAAAACCAGAAGCCACAATATTAAGGGGATTCCACTGTGAAAATATTCCTCAGCTTATAGTGTACAACTGTGAAACCTAAAGTAAAATTTCTCACGCTACGCTGCAGGTATAACTACTGTTCTCACTATGACTACACTGATGGTCAGTGCCCGATCTTCACTTCCACGAGCATCGGCCATCAAGGCACTTGATGTTTACTTCTGGATTTGCTACGTGTTTGTCTTTGCTGCACTGGTAGAATATGCATTTGCACATTTCAATGCTGACTACATGAAAAAGCAAAAGAACAAGCTAAAGGCAAGAAGGCAGACTGCAGAGGTCAGTAAGTGTAATCCTGTGAATAACTTGGCAAAAGCAATCACCCTGCATCACAACCTCTTTCTACTATGGAAGCAAATTCTTCTATTTCTTTTGAAAAAGATACAGTTCCTGGTGAATTCTTTTATCACATTAATATGGCAAAGCAATAAAATGCAACTGCGAACTTCCCCTTGAGTGTGGTTAGCACTAAAGACAACATATTTTTAGATGGCTTGTTGCTGAAACTGAACAAAGGAGTCCATAGCTGAAATTTCTTCCAGGAAATCCCACTGTGCTTTGCTGCTTCCTTCATGTCCACATGTGCACAGTACTGATGAAGTAGAGTCAATTGATAAAGGAACTTTTTTTTTTGACAATTCACAGTTTTTAGTTCAGGCCTTCATATTTTCAAACTATCTGGAATCTTTATGATTATTATTTCTTCATTTTATTAAGCTGTAGCAGATGCAACTGGTCCATATTAGTTTTCTGTCCCACCTCCACATTCTCTCAGCTTTGACAAGAGCCTGAGAACTCCCTATTGGCTTTGGCCACACAATGGCATAACCATCTAGTTGAAGTCAGTCAATTATTTTCAGTCAGGACGACCTAACCATACTGTCTCAGTGGTGTCTCAGTAATTCAAAATATGTAAATTTATAACCAGAATTTAGACACAGTAGCACAGAGTCTTTCAGCAGCTCTCCTGCCAAAGCAAGTGATAAATACCATCCAGCATCTGGGGATCTCATAGGTATCTCACCACGTCAGTATCACACTATGACTACCTTTGCCCTATTGCTATTATAGCTTCTCCTGTTTCCTTTGCAGGTAAACGTGAAGAATGCCATTGTTCTGTTTTCCCTTTCCATAGCTGGTGTGAACCAGGGATTGGCCATTTCCCATAGGCAGCACCGAATTCCCAGAAGCCTGCCTGGATCGTATGGCACAATAGAAATAGAGACTGGAGAGACAAAACGGCACCAAATCATGAAACTGGATAAAAAGAGTGGTCTGAAGTCCCTCTTTAAGCCCATTGATGCTGATACCATTGATATATATGCCAGGGCTGTGTTCCCAGCAGCCTTTGCAGCAGTCAATGTTATATACTGGGTCGCATATACAATGTAAAAAAAAAAATAATTCACATCAAGAGCTACAAACTGAACACTGGACTAAACTGTATTGCTGAAACTGTATTTAGCCCTCTCAAAATACAAGCTCCAGACACCTCCAAAGTCAAGAAAGTCTTGCTACTAGCTCCTACAAAAAGCTGCAATTTATCACCTATCTGATTTGATACAATAATAACAGTACTCTGCCAAACAATCCCAACTCCTTATTTCCTGTATTACCATGAGACAATTTTCCGTGTGTACATATTTGCACCAAAAGTTTAATCTTAAATTACCATGGTTTTCCTCCACGTTACAGGTTGATCAGTAATGAAGATTTGGCTTTTAATATAACTTCCTTTTTTTCTAATGGAACAGCTAATTCCTCACTTGCACGTGAGTGATTTTCTGCATCTGGCCTGTTGTGAGATGGTCTAGGTTTAACAGTAGTGGTAAAGTTGGAGGTTTTAATCATGAAAATCTCACGAACAAAATAAAAGTGACTAGAGGGGAGTGGAGAGTTTTTCTTAAATTATTTGTCTTGGATAAAGTATTGAAAACATTTCAATGCTCTTAGTAACAGCATGAAATAAAATATACTACATAAAATTCTACTGAATTGTTAATCATGACTGTATTACATTTCAGATAAGCTTTGGTTTCCATTATAATGGAAAAATTATCTGCCAGTGGTGTGCTGGAAAGTGCAAACCGACAACAAGCTATAACCATTCCATAACATCACCACCAGTGTAGCCCTGGACTGAGACACTTGGATTCTGCTCTAAGATCTTGCCACTGGCTTGTTGGGGAATCTTAGTTAAGCCATTTCACTGCATCATCTGCACAAATTGATATGATACTGATTTTTTCCTATATCTTTGAGTTTTGCAGAAGAAAAACCTTCAGGAGAGACAGAAACTCTTATCCTCCAATTAGGTAAGTGCATCCAAATAGTACTTAATGTGGTGCTATTTACCATAGTTTCTGAGACTCACACATACTGAATTAAAGCCAAGTATCACTCAACTTTCATCTTATCCAGAAAGCTAATGAAATTTGCTCTCTCTTTCAGTGTATGCTGGTAATTAGGCTTTTCCCCTCCTGCTTCTCCTCTTTCTATTTTATTTTTCTTGGAGTTTTTTCCTGATGTTGATGAAAAGCTACATTACAGAAATACACCTTTTTCCCCCTAAGTGCATTTATAATAATTTTATAATAATAATAATGGTTATAATAATTTTCTTCCCACAGAAGTTCAACCTCTCCCCCTCCTTTTGAATCTTTCTTAATGTTTTATATAACAATTCAGTGCAGAGTGGAATAAAAACAGCAGAAGCATGACTTTATAATGCCTTTTCCTTACTAGGTTGTTGCTTTTTCTGTGATCCTGGGTCAAGGCCCTGACATATCTCAAGTCCCCTTCCTACCTTTCCTTTCAGCTTAGAACAGTTTTTTTAGTTCACACCTGATCTAATTCTCATTTGGCCTTAGAAGCATTGGAAGCTTAACTGGAACCGTTACATGATGGACTTTCATAAGCAAGGCAAGATGGTAGACAAATCTAAAATATCCTGCTCCACTCTGTGGAGGGTAAATCATAAGAAAAAAATCAATGATTTGGGAATTAAAGGTATTAGAGTGTGGACAACAAAGCAATGACCTAGGCCTCTAGTATGCAGTGGCTGGTAGTTCGGAGTAATTAGCAAGAAAGTGGCTGCAGATATTATAAAGGCAACGTCTAGTCTAATTACTTCAGCATTAATAGTTTGCAACTGTGCACCTGACGTAACCCCTTACACTGAAGCCAAGAGAACCATCACATGGGGTTGTTGGACAAAATTAGTTGCTTCTCCATCTGGAAGACAGTCATAGGCTGCACGCTCTGATGACTTCTTCAGAAGATTTATTCCATGACTTTTTTTCTGTAGTTTGAGTTCAAGGTGCACAGCTCAGTTATGACTGATCAAAGTAAAAGGTGACAGCAATCTTTTCCTCAAAAAAAAAACAAAGCCAGAATGCTAGACTGTCACAGTGTTGTAGACAGAAGCATAAAGAGGAAAAAAACCTCAAAGCATTGCAGGCAGTCAGAAATATGCACTGAGAACATACATATGGCAATTGTGTCCAGTCCAGGAACAAGGTGACTCAGCAGGGAGAACAGGTGTTGTAGCTACTGTTACTGCACTTGCCTGAGTAGCACAAGACAAAACACCTCCATCACGAAGAGTGGGATTTTCTTAAATCTGTTTCCAGAGTCAGAAATAGAAAAGTCAGATGCCATTCAAAGTATTTTAAGGAGAAACTTCAGTATGGTGTAATTATTGGAGTTTTGCATAAATTTGAATATTTTCTACTTTTGTGTGTGCTTCACTTTCTTTACATTTAAAATCATTACACTTAGACTTCATTAGACTTGAATACTTGATCATAGACTCATTAATCGTATTAACATCTAAAAACAATGCCCTATTCTACTCTTAATCTCATGTTGCCCTTCATAAACAGAAATAAACTAAATTTGATGTCAGTTGAATACTGACTTTGGATGGGTTGTACTAGTGTCAAAGAGAGGGGGGAAAAAACCCCAAACAACTACTTGACAACCAGGAGGCATTTTTTATGTGCTGTACCTGAAAGTATTTGCATTCCTTTCAGCAATTTAGAGTACTGTTCTATGGACTGGCATGTCTGTGAGAAGAAGAGTGGGATATGTGTTAATGTAATCATTCTAAATGTGAAGTGTTAATAAAATCCAGATATACAGAAATTGGAGCTCCTATAAACGGACAAAATAGGCATTCCAACTATTGAACTGGAAGAAAAAATGCATTAGAAGGGAAATAAAAATAACCTTGGAGATTTCATTCCATAATGAAATTCTGCCTGTTCAGTGCCCAAGGGGTTGTAAAATTCTACTTTGGCCTTGACAACAGAAGAGAAACTACTGTTCTGTATTCCTGAGTGCTTTCTGTGGGGCACTTATACAGACTACTACGTTCATGTTAAAAAATAGCTGTGGCTGTCTCAAGAGGTTGAAAAGAATCAGAAAGCACAAGATGAAGACGAGCAAGATGCTGCATGGTTTGTTTGAAAGTAACGCTAGCAGTGACTGCACTATTAAGAGGATAATATACTGCAATATCTGTCCTGTTTCTGAGTAAAAATGAAAGTACTTGTCCAAGTTAAAAGCTCTCACATTAGTTTGCTAGTCCAATAGATAATGCAGTAACACCAATTCAACTCAGTAAAGCTTCTACTGTTTGTAAAACAAAACACTTTAAATGATTGTTCTGATTTTAAATACTCAGTCATTAACCTAAGAAAGCTCTTCACATTAGGAGGAAAACAGCACCCCTGCATATTTATCTGAAGCTGAATAGACAACAAAATGTTTGTTGAAAGTTTCTGGGCATATTTTTATTAAAAAAAAAAAAAAATCCAAAGCAACTCCCTCATGCCCTTTTTATTACAGCAGCTTGAAACTCTTGCAGTAGTTCAAAGCTTGTTTGGTGTTACGATAATACTGCGTGCAATTTATGCTACAAACATACATAGCTAATTCTTCTTAATGAATACTGAATAAAAATTTGGCAATGAATGTGTCTTTTTGGATGAATTTGGTAGCTGAAATGAGAAGGGTGCTGTGTCTTTCTGCCTTTATAGCTTTTGTCTTAGATGAATTGGAGGATCTAAGCCCATTGTTACATAATACATTAGGGATCTCTCCTTATACCAGCTTTATGCCATGGCTATTCCTTTTAGTAAGTCCTGCACAGTGAAAACAAATCTGAGAAGACAGTCAAGCCCAAGCTGTCAGAAAATATCGCACCAACAGAGCTAATCAGATGTTATTGGGAGTTCACTGTTCCCCAACATGATTGGTCCAGGAAAAGAAATTAAAATATTCCTCATTACTGAGAGACCTGAAACCTCTTCAGATTATTCTAGATTTAGGACCAACCAATACATAAGCCCAATTGTACTGAATGAAAGATCTCTCTAGCCCAGTGTCCAATCTCCACCTTTTGATTTGAAGTCTGACATGAAGCTGATGAGTATGTGCATCTTTTACTGAAATCACTAATGCTCAGCACTTAGAGGCATTGCTCTGTGTGTTCTCATATCAGGCAAAGACAGACAATATTACAAACCAAAGAAAAGGGTTTTACACTTGTAGGTGTCATCTACACACACACACACACACAAAAAGTTGTACTGATTTAACCAAATATCCTGAAAATATATACAGAGCATAGAGGTTTGGTTTTACTTGCTTTTAAACATACGTAGCTTGGGCTACTCCTAGAATTATTTATTCTCATGGTGTCAACAAAAAGGAATTAGCTTCTGGATGCCTCTGTCTTATATAAGAAAGACAAGTAAGGGAGGTGATAACTTAAAATAGTCTTGAAACATTATTCATTTTGTCTATTTTAACATGGACTGGAAAAACACTAATATTCAATCCAGCATGAAAATCTGGAAAGAATTACCATGGTGATTTCAGATGTTACGTAGGATATATGCTTTACTCCAGTTTATATTAAAATACATTAATGCTCTCTTTTTCCCAACAATTGTCTTTAAGAACTAGTTATCATAATGATGTCTTAAATTGAGTCATTTAGGAGGGAGAAAAGGAGAAGGATATGTTTTCATCAACATTGTCAGAAACATCTTAGTACTTTGTGGATAGAGCAGTAAAAAAAGGGTAATTTCAGCAAAGAAGAAGTAGAAAAATCTGCAAGTCCTGCCCCTAGTCATCAGATTTAAAAACTTACAAACTCTGTATCTTTCTGTCTAAATTTGTAAGAATAAATGTACATAAGACAGCAAGGAATGTATATCCATACAACACAATTTCCCTGTGTAACCACAGCCTCTGTTTTGCAAGACACCAATTAAAAAAAGAGAGAAGGAAGCTTACTATATTCTTGTTAGAGACACTAAACCAATTGTACAGCATCATCTAAGGGTTTTCAAACTCATTAATGTCACCAACAAACAGCAAATGTGGGGTTTTTTAATTTTTAAAATGGAAAATACAGAAAAACCTCACACAGGAGTGAGACTGATAGACATTAATACAAATATCTGATCCCTAAAGCAGTACCTTAGATTAATGCTATCATTATCCCCAAGTAACCTTTTCCTCTTTAAAATAATCTTTAAAGAACAGTTCTCCATAGCTTCTATAAAAAAATATGTATAAAATAAAGAACTAGCACTTATAAGCATGGTAGCTACAACGGTCTTTCCCAGAGTTGCCTAGGAATATCTTGCCATCTGCTGGAAAAGTGCAGATATACATGCTTAAATAAATACAGGCTTCAAAGTTACTGTCAGAAACAACAGTAGAGTGAAATAATGAAGCAAATGTTAAGTATGGAAACCAGCACTCTGTATGTTTGTAACCTTTAGTCAAAAAGGCAACTTAATAACAAGGTAACATCAGCCACAGCAGCTGAAATACCAACATTAGATGCCTTCTCAGCATTCTTCACTGCCACTATAAATCTGTGGCACAACTGGATGCTGAAGTCGAATGTTGTGTTATTTGTTGTGCTGGATATAGTAAGACTTAGTTTAAAAACGGAACCAAAACACTTGAACCTGTTACCTTTAGGAGCCTGTCAGCTCTTCAAATCTGGGTGTAGCAATGGACAGCAGTTTATTAGATGAAAAAAGTGCAATTCTCTGACACCTGGGGAAACAAAAAGAAAAAAAAAGCAGGAGATTGCACTCCTGCGGATGCGAGTTTTCCCGGGAAGCAATTCTGACAGCTTCGGGCAAGGCAGCCAGGCCAGGAGACACGGTGTGAGTGCTGCCAGGGTAGCCATTCTGGGGAGTGGGCATTTTGTTGTTGTTTGAACGAGTGATAGCTTCGCCTCGGGACGAACAGGGGAAGGTTCCCGCCTCCGCCTCAGGCGCCCCCTCAGGCTCCCGCGCGCGGCAACCGCCGCCCCTCGCGACTCCGCCCTCCCCTTGACACCGCCCCGCCCCGGCCCTGAGGCGACCCTGCGCCCCCTGTCGCCCGCCTGGCGCGGGTCAGTGCTGCCCGGGGTGCCCGCCGCTGCCGCCCGAGCTACCGCGCTCCTCTGGCCGAGGCTACATCGGGAACCCACAAGTCTGGGACGGTCGGGACAATTCCCTACCTCGTGAGGGCTCCTAAGAAGGGCAGAGGCACGAGCTCGCAGCCCCTAGAGCGCGGTAACGGTCGCGTCCGCCTGTCCGCTCAGGACTCGGGCCTCCTTCTGCCACGACGCGACCGTGTCTTGGAGCGCGGAGGAGTCGGACGGGCATGGCAAAGGGCTGAAACTCTACAGGACAGCCAAGACGAATCGTGGCAGCGACACGACCCCGGAGCGCGGCGGCAGCAGCCCTGCCAGGATACGGCGGAGGGGGACGTGAGGAGGAGGAGGGCGGCGCGGCCGCCTCAAGCCCTCAGCACCTGTCGCCTCAGCGGCCGCCCTCACAGGCGCAGCAGCGCGCGCTTACCGCTCGCTTCTCCGATTGGCTGCAGGTGTTCCGCCGCTTCTGCCGTCGCTTGTGATTGGCTAAGACAGTTCAACTCCCCAGGTAACGGTTCCCGGCCTATGATTGGTCGTGGGTGGGCGGGATCCTTTCTGGAGATTGGTTCCAGGTGAGTCGGAGTTTGCTATTGGCTGGCAGGTAGTATAAGAGGTATTCTATTGGCTGTGGGCGCTAACCTCCTTAGTCCGCCATGTTCGGCGCGGTGGCGCCGTTGCCACAGGAGCTGGCGGGAGCGGGGGGTGACGGGGGTGGCGGCTGAGGGGGAAGCGCGGCTGAGGGGAGAGCTGAGGGCATCTGCCGCCGCGCGCTGGCTTCGCTGCCGCCGATCCTCCCCGGAGACCTGCCGGTACGGAGTCGAAGTCGAAGTAAACTTCCTCACGGGACTTTGAGCAACTTCAGGCCGTGGAGGCGTAGCCGGGAACCGCCGGGGCCCACGGCCGGAGACGCGGGCCCTGGACAGAGGGTCACCTGCCCTGGGCGGCTTCGCGGAGAAGGAGGGAGCACGGCCGCGGTCCCTGGGGTGGGACCTGCCTCAGCAAGAGACGGTAGGAGGAGGAAGGGGCAGTCCCGAGGGCGTTGGGTGGGGAGGCCTGGGAGAGCCGACTCTTTCCGACTGTCCCAAGCGACAGTCGCCTCAGGGTCGCTTCACACTCGCGGACCGGCGGGCGCTGAGGATTCAGGATTAAAGATATCTCAGGATTCGTGCGGGAAGGGGCTGCGTGATCCTGAGTACCCTGTAGAAGAGGAGAGCCCAGGAGACTGCATTCTGAAGTCTCTACTTGGTACCTATGTCCTTCCTTCCCCAGGCAGTGCGGTTAGGAATCGACGTGAAAATATATATACGTATGTATATTTGTATGAGGGAAAGTGGTGGTAGTTTTTACTAAGCGGGATGTTTGTCGCTCTTCAATCATAAAGGTAACTTAAGTTGCCCCTTGGAGTTTCTTTTCTGCTTTTCTTTGGGTAAATTTGTATCTAATGTTAATTAATAGCGGTCCTCTATGCATGAAAAGACTCCTTTGAGAAAAAAAAGAGCTGGAAAGCATGTTGATAAGTAAAGATTTCTTTGGAGTATTTTTGGCTGAGATAGATCTATTGAATGCTTTATTAAAAAGCATCCTTAGATGCTTAGGATATTTCTGTAAAGCTAAACTGTGTGGAGTATTTTTGACTCATCTCATTGAATTTCTGTGCAAGTCAATGGTCTTGCATATTTTTCTTTTGATTTCTTGGTGTTCTATGTAAAGCAACTTGTGTCTGTAAAATTTGTTACAACTCATTTGTTTCATTGAGTGTTTGTACATTTATGTTTTGGTTTCTTTCTCTGCAGCTGGATTAAAAAATCATCTGGAGGAGAAACGCCTATTTCACGTGTGAAGCTGTTCACTTCAGAATTAAATGAGTTGTCCGTCTTGAATGAACTTTCTTTATATATTTATAATTTCATTTGAACTGCTAAATACAGACCATGCCTAGCAGAATGGTCTCAAAAATGGATTTAAACAAAGACTTCATCAGAGTGAAAACACACTATAGTGGGTAAGTCAGCACATTCTCTATATTGTGTCTTGTCTAATTTTGAAGCATACTAAACAGGAGTTCATAGTCTGACTTAGTGATAGAGTAACCAGGGTGTTGGTGCATTTGTAAGTGATGTCAGATCAGTAAACTTCTAGGCTATTAAAGTGTCATCTAGACTCCTGCAGTTTGCTGATTTGGAAAAGAGATTATGTTCTTTTCTCAAAAGGGGAGAAAACGTGCAAAACCGGCATTCAGTTATTCTGGGTTATTGATTTCTGTTTTGCTACAAGTGTCATAGTCATAGACAGGTATAGATCCACCTCTTGCATCCAGATGTAGTTATTACTTTTTGTTGCATCTACGTTATAATAAAGATATGTTTTATGTAGTGAACTCTACAAATTACCACTGAAAATAGGAGACTGAAGTACAGGTTTTCACTAACAGATGTCAGTTTGTGCCTGTGGGGCAATTCATGTAGTGTTCAATAAAAGTCCTTCTTAGTGAGGGTTTTTAGATATTGTTTTAACTTCAAGCACTTTCTGTCTTGGGAAATTAGAGGAGCTGTTTCTTTGTGGATAGACGGATGAATCTTGAAATAAGTGGGTTTTGTCTGTTTTTTGTTTGTCTTGTGGGAGTTTTAGAAGGAACTAATGTGATTATTTAGATAAATAGGAGGAATGAGAGAATTAGATTGCAGGTTATCAGTAGTTTAGATAAACCTTAGTGATTTTTAAATAAATAATCAAACTCACAAATCTGTCTTTTCCTTTTGTGAGTAAATACTAAAAGTAATGAACTTACTACTGTAGTTTCTTCTGCAGCATTATATCCAGTAATTTCCTTCAGTAACTTCAGAATTAGGACAAACTCATTCAAGTAGCTGCTCAAGAAAATACAATAATACTCCCATATATGATTTTGAAATCCCAGTTCAAAATCTAAGCATGAGGAAGTTGTAAAACATGTGATTGTTGAGTCTATCTGTGTGGAGCCCTAGAATCTTAGGTATTCGTGTTTCTGGGTGTGGCAGAGTTCCTAACATAGCATAGTATAAATAACTGCCCAAGTAGATTGCAAAAGAAAGTAAACTTTTGTAATTCTCACTTTGTTATTTGTTACTTAGTTTATCTGCTTTATACCTGGTTACTTGAAATCCCTTCATTTAAGTAAAGCAGTGATGCAGCATCACTTACTGTATGTTACCTTGGTTCTAAATGTTGACACATCTGTCTGTGTGCATGGTTCTCATGCTTTAAGTGCTCATACATAACTTACTGGTCATTAGTTCTTAACATAACTTTGTAGGGTCCAGTTTCAGATACCTGACAAAAAAAATGCCCTGTGGGATTCTTCAGTGGTAAAAACTGAATAACTTTCATTTGTCTTTGCCCTGACTGCCTAATGTGACTGTGGAGATGTTAAGATTAAACACAGGAAGTCTTAAAGGAACGTGGACATCAGTGAGATAATTATTGACATTATTATTATCATCATGGCTGTTTCCATATGCAATAGGTGCTATTTAGCATACCTCAGCTGTGTTCTGCCCAACATGAAGTTTATCCCTGTAGAATGTCAGTGCCATCTGTTAAAATTTTAACAATTTATAGCTGATTCGTATTTGTCAGCTTTAGTTAGAGTTCGTTTTGCATAGTAGGGTATTGTCTTACTGCATAGATTCAGGTTTTGCATGTTATTTAGATACATGTGAAAGCATGATTGTCCAGAGGTGCCACACAACTATAGCTACTTGATCTCATCGGTGGCTCATGGTGGCAGCGCATTAAATCATGAGCTGCATTTATTAGTGACCTTTTCTTGTTGCAAGGCCCTGGCACCAACCTCAAACACTACTTTGAGAACTGGTTTGGTCTCTTACTTTCATAGATGTGTTTTTTTAATGTTCTTGTTGGGATGTCTTTAAACAGCCTCACCTGACAGCTGTCAGTATGGTCCGATAATACGGATTTCCAGCTGGCAGCTAGCATACTTTTAGCATTCTTTTTTCCATTGTTATTATGCAGAATTATGAAATTACTGTTCTTTTAGAAGTTTACAAATTGTATATTAAAGGTACACTTGAAAGGTGGCAGTGTGTTTAATCTGCATTGAAAGCTTAGTACAGTTCTTTAAAATTATTGTCTTAGAGCTTTGCTTACTGTAATTTTTGTCATCAAAGGCAAAATACAAAGTTTTCAGTGGATATCATTTAAAACAGCAGTCTTGTAATTGAAGGCAGATCTTAACATAGTTAATTCCTCCATACTGAAGTATTTTTAAGAAATGAAACACTGATGTAATCCAGTTGTGACTTCTGTCAATAACTTATATTAGCAGGAGCATTTTATGTGAGGAATGCTGATTCTCTTAAGTGTGATTTTACAGTTTAGTCTGTAGATGCTGTTGTTGGAATATGCAGGGCAATGCAGGTATTTTCTCATAAAAGCTTATGTTTTTGTCTCATGCAGGGACATCTTGATAACAAACTTGGATGCATCGATAAGCTATGATGAACTTTGTGATGAAGTGCATGAGATGTGTAATTTACAACAGGAACAGCCAATTACACTCAAGTGGATTGATGATGAAGGTATTGTACTGAAATACTAACACATCCTTGGATTTGTTATTCACTGTGGTGCTAAGAAGGGACATGGAGGAAACTTGTATAAACAAGTGGAGTTACTTTTTGATTTCTAAATAGTAGAGCTTGTCAACCTGTCTTTTTAAACATGGAGCCTGGATAAGTGAGCCTTAGAAAATCAAGTTGACTGCACTAGTACATGAATTCACTCTTGCTGAAGTGAAGACTTGGTAAAACTTCATTTTTTTTTCTACTCCATACTTCCATGGTGAATTAACAGGTTTTTTTAATATCAGACTTTCATAGGCCTGATGTTGTATCCCTCAAAATTTTCAATTCTAAGTTTTTGGCAAGATTACTTCCCGTGTTTTTAACCCTGTCAGCTTCCAGAACAACCCAGACATTAGCATTTTCTGAATTCTGATTTATCTCTTGAACTGAGTGGTTTCGTTTGGGTTTTTTCTGAAGAGCAATGCAACAATGGATTGTTGTTTTGCAGTACAAGTAATTGTCTTTCATATTGTTTTATTGCAGTATTTTTAGATCATTAAGAGCAGTGACTTTCTAAGAGGGGTAGATGCACCCCAGAGTGCATCTTCTAAAGAAATAAGAGCATTCTTTAAGAAATAGGCTTTACTTGATTTAATATGTGGATCGACACTGATGTCATCACTTGGCTGGTTCATGGTATGGTTCCATGTCACACATGGTGGGCAATGTGTGCTGTGGGAAGTGTGGGTGTTCTGCAAAGCTGCAGGGCTGAGAGTGACACCTTCACTCATTTGCTCAGTTTCGGTGCATCATGACGTACTGCAGTGTCTGGTTAAGTGGATTCATGGATTAGTTACCTACTTTTAACTAAAATAACCTTCACAAGGTAATGCTAATGTGAGCACAGACAACAAAATGGCTGAGCTGATGTTTCTGCTACTCTGAAGAATGAAACTTCAGCCCCATTACAGGTTCAAACCTAACCAGATCTGACAAGTCAGGTAGTTTAGTCTTTCAAATATCAATAAAGTTTTTGGAGTACTCTTGTGTGACCTTCATAACTTTTAAGTTATCATATCGTGTGTTTGCAGTCAGTGAAATTCAGATAGCAAGATAATGGGCCTTGTAACAGAAGGTAAATGAATTTTGAACTAAATTTTCAGATTACTGGGAAGTTTTCTTGGTGTTTGGGTTTTTTTAAGTGTATCTGTTAACTTTATTTTGTTGCTTCTCTGCAAACAACCACAGCATTTCTACCTACTCAGTTTGGATAAAATCAGATGGAAAATACTGTGTTTTTGTATATCTGACTCTGTTTAAAATGCCAGCTTAATATTACCTGATTGTAACAAAAGCAATCCTGAAGGCTGGTATGATTCTTATTCACTAATTGAAATTCTCAGCTTAATGCTTAGGTCATAAATGTGCCTGTGTGTGTTTTTTGTTAGGTGACCCATGTACCATCTCATCTCAGATGGAACTGGAAGAAGCATTTCGTTTGTACTGTCAAAACAGAGATCAAGGGCTGATTATTCATGGCAAGTATTACACAGTTCAAGAACCTGTATGTACATGTTGATAATCCTAACAGCTTCTATGTGAGAAGGAAGCAACATCTTTACCTGTCAAATAACATTATTTTTTTTTAATGTAGAACCCTATAGTTTAATGCTACATAAGGATGTGTTCTTTTGTCTGTGGAGTCCAAAGCTGAAACTGTACCATAGACTTTGAAGGGGCTTCAGGTTCTAAACTGCACCAATTTATTAATGCTTTAGTCAAGCATAAGATCTTGCTATTGTGGAACTAAACTTTGATTGTGTCACTTCTTACTCAGAATTATTTAAAGGCTTTCATAAAAGCAATACTGAGAATCTTTTCCCTTAATCTGATGTTTTTGTTTTAGTTTTCCCAAGTACTCCAGAGAAACCTGGCATGCCTTGTCCTGGAGAAGACAGTGAGTACTAAAATATTATAAAGTTGTTAATTTAGTTTTCAGTCACATGGAAAAGGAACATGTTGAAAGATTTTCATAAGCTAGTGTCATGTACATGTGTATCTGTTTTGTGGTTTCTTAGTAGAATGTAAAATGTTTGATATTCATCAACAAAGAGCTAATGTAAATCAGCATTGCAAAACTGTTGTAAGGTTTCTGAGGATTAATACTGATTTCTAGTAGCAGATAAGTCACAAGGAAAAGAGGTGGGGATTTTAGCTGTATATTTGAATGTGAACCTTTACTTTTGTGGATCTTTTGAACGTGCAGAGAAAGACATGCTGCCCTGAACAAGTGGGATATACGGCATATTTTGTAAAAAGGTTATTAATCTCTGGGGAAAAAAATACTGTGAAAGATCTTTCATCTAGAGGTTTATCTACCTTTGTCTGATAGTTTACTTCAGTAACTTAAACTGCACAGGGATAAAAGGATTAAATAGCTACACAGTCACTTTTCATTATGGAGAGATGTCATTAGTACATCAGTTCATATCTTTGCAAATGTTGAGGAGAGGAATGTGAGTAATTGGGGGACAAAGTTACCAGATGATGACTGAAGAATTGATGGACCTTTGCACTTATCTTTGGAAGATGTAAGAGCAGATAAAATTAATAGCTGGTAAAAGAAACTAACACAGGCTAAAAAAAGACTCCTTAGATAATCAGGATCTACACTGACTGGCTGAAAATGTGTAGTGATCAGTAATTGTGGATAATATTTTTAGTTAGAGAAGTAATACTAAGAAATGCTCCATTGATAAGCATGTGGCATACTCAAGTTCTATGCAATTTAATAATCTCATTAAAAAGTGTGGATATTACAGTACAAAAGTTTTCTATGTTAATTTGTTAGATGTTTTAGTTATCTCAAGCCCTGAAATGAACTACAGAAGCACATAGATTAGTATGGCTCAGATGACCTGGTTATTTTGTCTGTAGGGTATTTCTCCCTACATGGTTTTCCAGGTCGTGTTGAATCACACTTGGATTGTTTAAAAAGCCTGTTTAGTAGGATGTACTTGGTAAGTGACTTGTGGCCAGCTTTGTCATCATTTAATTAATTCAGTGCATATTGCCTCTTTGCATCCATGGGGCCTGCATGGAAATCTGATATTGTGGCCTGGTTGTAACTATTTTTAAACTGTTTTACAGCAGGCTTATTTAACTGTGTTGGTGCTTATTTAATATAAACTAATGTATTCAGTGTTACTGCTTTTTAGCTGAAGGCATGCAGCAAGCCTCTGCCTTGCACTTAGACTATGTGGAAATGTTGATATTGGTGATAAAGTTTACTTGAAAGACTGTTTTGGATGGGCTAAAGTATTGTCCTTTGTTCAGAAAATATCTATTCTATTTCTTTTTGTTTTTTGTGGCTTTGTCACAAGGAGCTGTGAGTCTACCTTAAGTTATTTCCAGGGATAAATGCATAGTTAACTTGTCTCTGTACATAATGGGCTTCTATTTAAATTAGCGGTCTCTAAATGTGGACTCGTAGTTGGTTACAGATCTGCAGGCAGTTTGAAATAGAATTTTTAAACAAATCTATTCAATTGCTAAATAATGTGATTTGCAATATATTGCTTGGAGTTGCTCATATTAGGTTAAGTGACTATTTCTAATAGTATGTAATCTCCCAATTGCAAATGTTTTGCAATGGATTTGTGTACATTTGTAGGTTTTTCTTTCTGGTTCCTTCAGAGCAATGCTTCAGAAGAAGAGTGCAAAAGGACATACTGAGTGTTTTACATTTACACTGAAATCTAATACAGTTGCTAACTGTCCTGGACCTTTGTGAAATAGAGATGTTCTTGAGATTGTACCAGCCAACAGAGCTTGAAAGAAATGCATCTAATCATTAATGGAATAAACTATGTGACTAACAATGTTGTTTGCATGCCTTAAGAAAAGTTCTTTCCATGCTTGAAGAACCTATATTTTTATATTGATGTGATGCTGTCTGCAGGGTTTGCACAGCTTGCAGCAGCTGAGCTTGTTTTGTCTCTGTGCTCCTTTTGCTGTGGAATTTTTGTGTGTTTGTAGATTTTTTTTTTTTTCAATGTGTGTCTGCTGATGTGGAAACATCTTACCTTGAGCAGACAGCTGACCCATCTCCACAGACTGGAATGGCAATGCTGCAGGGTGGGTGAAGTGGCAGCATTTATAAACCATCTTGCATCTCTTCCCAGATACTGAATGTGACCTCTTAGAGGCGTTTCTAGCATTTGCTGGACTGGAGCACTGGATATTTTATCACAATGTTTCCTGATTACAATGGCAGATTTTTAGACCACTCTTTTGTATTTAAAAGTATTTTTACTTTTTCTAGTAGGTTATCTCTTCATTTGGAATTAAACAAGGTTGTTCCTGAAGTGTTTAGGGGTGTGTTTCTCTTCTGTGCTCATGAGTGATATGAGCCTTGCTGATACCATGATACAAAGCATGATTGGCAGTTTTGTAACTTAGTTATTGTAGTCTCAGCTTATTAACACTGACAGATCTTGATGTGATTTATCACTCTTGGTGCTGCAGTGCATTGTAAAACAAAGCACATTCAGCTGAAAAATTTCTATCGATTTGTAGGACTTCCTAATGGAATTGCTGTTTTTATCAGAGAAATACTTGTTTTTGTGACATCAGCTCCTTGACATCCATGCCATGTTTTAGTTTGTGCCTCAGCTGCTAGCTACAGCCTCTCAAGGGAGCCAGTACCACCCGTGCCTGGATACATGAGGCAGAGATGTGAAAGGGAGAGACGGGGGTAACCAGTCTTCCATTAAATATTTGCTCTTAATGTTCGAGCTGATCCTGCCTATTGTCCTCGGTATCTAATGGTATTCAAACAGCGGCATCAGTGGAATAAAGGGAAAATGTTTCATTTCATACCTACTACGTTGTAAAGCGTAAAGATTTACATGCTGAAGAAGCTAAAGAATAAAACCCAGTGAGTAATGCATGCTTTTTCTAAAGATCTTATGTATCATCGTTGTGATTGCTATGAATGTGTTATGAATTGAGGGCATTGATGCAGTGTGTGTGTACGTGTGGTGCAGTAGATAATAGAACTCAGCATTTTGGTGTGATACAGTTGCTTTGCCTGCCACCCTCCTTTGCAGCCATAGATTGTTACAAATGCAGAGAATCCTGCTGCCTCTTATGCGTAGGGATGTAGCTGAGAGACCTCTCACAAATGCTGATAAAATTGCATTGAAAGGACTCTTGGGGAATGTATTTTGGGAGGAAAAGAACAGAAGAGTGAGTGATGCTGCTGCTGCTGTTAATATTGGAGACTAACGAAAGAAATGTATCCAAAAAACCCTGACGGTATGTGTTCAGGGCCTGTTTATTGTAAGATTGCTGATGTAAAGCTTAATGATTCAGAAGCATAATTGTCTAAGGCCTTTTGATTGAATTGTTTAGTGGGTTGTTGTAGACGGATGTTTTTTAATTGTGAGGTACTTGTTTTGAATTTAAGATTTACTTCTAATATTGTCAGAATAAACTGGGCTGGTGCATCTGTGCATTTTTATATTTGAACAAATAGATGTGTGTATTTAATGTTAAAATTCGTCTTGGATTTGTGTAGCTAGTGCCAACAAATTTCAGTGTTGTTTTGCTTTTACCTTGACTGAATAGAAGAAGGTGGACTGGGAGACCTTTAAATAATTTCCCGGAAGAGAATGAATGTTTTTAATGTTTAAGGACTTAGGGCGTCAGTATGACAGTAGACTACTGCTTTTATTATCTAATATTTCTGGCTGATTTTGCTGCCTCATTTTTTTTGGTGATGATTACACTGTGGTGTGGGTGTCTTCTATGCTCTTTGTTTGTCTACTTAGTATTTAATATTAGGTGTTTGGACTTCATATTTCCCCAAGCCATCTTTCATCATAGGAGTGAAGGTATCTTACTAACCTAATTATCATTGTGAGCTATTTGTTTAGGCATACACATTTGCTCTTGCTTTATGTTCTGCCTGATACTATGAAATAGCTCTAAAAGGCTCCTTGCTACAGTAGTGTGGCCTATAAATATTTTTCTAGCTCGTAAGGCAGGTTTTTCCCTTCATTTGTTACTGTATTGGCACCAGTGATTAGATTATTCAGAGCACGTGAGCCAATTTCATCCCCCAATGAAGAAAGGAACTATTGCGACCATAGAGACTATTCTGAAGACATAGATTGGATTGCACTGTATAATTAGGCAATTTTGAAGCTGCTAGTAACCCTCTCCTGGTTTTTAGTAATTGACCTGGCAGAGAGGAAGATGAGACTGTTTTTAATGTAAGATATATTGTTGCTTAGGGATTGAAAATAGCTGTGTCATAGTTTCTTAAGAATACCTGAAATCTCTTCCTCTGTCTTAACTGTGAACCACTTTTTTTGTAGGTGGCATATCTGAAAAATGTGTAGATTCTGAGCCAGTGTTAGTTACTGACAACAGATTTGTAGTTGAAAGTCTATTTTGCTCTGTAATCATTTAATGTTTTTAATTATAAAACTTCAACATTTTTCTTAGCCATGAAATGTGCAATGAAAAATAAAGAGCAAGGCCTCGCTTTAATATCTTCCCATATTTCAAGATACTGGATGTATTAGCAGGTGTTTGTATACCAATTGCTAAACTGAACTGAAAGTAGATGGAGTAAGGGATGCTTGAGCTGCTTTTAGGCTGGTGTGACAAACAGCCTGTGATGTTTTGAAATTTCTTTTTATTTTTAAAAAGTATTATTTATTCCACATCCCCCTCTCTTAGCTTTGGATCAGAAGGCAGTATGATCATACAGGAAAGATGTCACCTGGCTTTAGGAAACTTCTGTTGAATGTAATGCCTAGCTCCATCCCCCTGTGTTATGTTGTGTACTTCCAATCTATTTACTTACCGAAGCTGATAAATGCATTTCTGGCCTACGTCATTTGGGGTAACTAAGTTGGCAAAAATATGATGAAGCTTTTGTGGTATTTGTTAACATTGTTGGACATCTGTGAGCATATTTAAACTTTTTAGATCTGACTGTTTCAGTAGCTTGAAAGGGCTATTTAGTGTCTAACCTCTTAAATGATACGGTCGAGGTTAATTATATATTATTATACTTTGGATTCTTAAAATGAGTTGCTCTATGCAAGTTGTGTTTTTTATATTTTAAACTGAGCTTACAGAAATAGCAGCAGAGGCCTGCAGAGCAGATAAATGGTCTCTTCAACTTTGATCCCTTGGATTGTTGATTTGCTGTGTGAGCAACCAGAGTTTTGTGAGAGTTCAGGTGCTGCTAATTTGAAATGGAGAGCACTTGATAAGTGAAGCCTTCTAAGACTAAGTAGTGATAGCAGTTGGCTAGACACTGAAGCCTTGCTTTCAGTAGAAGTCTGAATGGAAAATAAGTCTCCTGAAGTAAAAAACCAAAAAGCATCTAATTTCATGCCTGCTGCAAGGGTGATTTTCAGAAGAGGCATGTGAGAGTGCCAGTCATCACTATGTGTAAGAGTTAAGTATTGAACAGACTCTGCAGTTCTGCCCTCAAACCACAGGGGGAAGATGGTGACTTAGGTAGGGAAGAAGTGAAAAGCTGAGATTTTTAATATTGACTAGAAAGCACCTCCTTTGTAATTCTGAAGTTCTGTTGCAAATTCTCCAGTATCTGTAAGTACTGCTTCTGGAATTATTAGCTGAGGAAATACTTACAAGGAAACCAGAATCCACACAGGTTTTTGCCCCATAAAGATGAGAGGTACTGGGATGGAAGGTCACTTTCTTGGGAAACAATTCTCTGTGCCTTGAAAGAGTTAACTAAGCTGGAAAACTTAGTCAGTTGGCTATTAGAAATGGTGTAAAATAATTTAATATGGAATGTAATGTGTGTGATTAATAACTCCTGAAACTATTAATACTTTTTATTTAGCTACTGTCACTAAATAATAAGTTCAGGGCTACTTTATATTGCTGCCAACTCTACTTGTTATGATATACTTGTAACATATATGAACAACACATTCATATAGCATATAAGGAAGCTTAGGAGGAGTGCAAGTACAAATGGGAGAATTTCTTAAAGATGAGTTTTATCTATTGAATGATAGAAGCTGTGCACAATTCATAGAACTCAAACTGTGACATGAGAGTGGACATTGTGCACTTAATTTCTGCTTGCTTTCTTCCTAATATGAGGCAGAATAAGGTACTGTGAGGTACAGAGATGTCAGAAGTGTCAGGCTGAAAATGATAGACCTTGAGAGTTAGTCCTATTGCAAGGTAACAGTGTCCTCTGTCACACTGAGGTATTGCATGGTTTTCTGGGGATAATATTAGCAGATGACTGATTTTAAACTGTAAGGAATTCAAAACCACACTCAAAAGTCTGATTTCTTAGGAAAGATCAAATACACCTTTATAAACTATTAGCTAAACTGGATTTGTTATTCTACTAATCCTGTTTTAAGAGTGGATCATAAGCTGAAGTAATGGAACCATGCTGTGAAGGAAAACAACTTGCCTCAGAAAATGTGTCGTAACACATAAAGCAAATGATACTTTCAAAGGCACCGTGAAGACCACCTCAGGAAAGATTTTGAATTTGAAATAAATGTTAAATCCATTTTAAACCAAAATCCACAATAGCTGCTGGATTTTTTTGGACAGTTTTGCATTTTTAGTGATGATGGAATCAAATAGGTGTTGATGCCTGTCACCAGAGGGCAAAGAAATTAATTTCATATGCACTGGAGAAAACGTTAGGAAAGAACATCAATTTAATACAGACTCCTGCAGGAAACTTCATTGGGTTGTTCCTCACTTCTTTCTTTGCCTTCTTCAGTAATTCCAGATTGTATGGAAGACAGAGGCTTTCTGTTTCCAGGCTTGTAGTTGTGATAGGACATACATGAGGCACTATTTTCTAAGACATAGAAGTTTACTTTAAAAAAAAACAAACAACCCAGCCTAAGAAGTGGATTCAGATGCAGACTGGAAAAGACAAACGGGTTCTGCTTTTGTAACCTGGTCTTTGCCTGCATGAAGTGCTTGCTAAATACAAATTGCAGGGGCTTAGTTGAAGCTGTAAAATTTGTAAATGTGAGAAATGAGCAATGTGTGAGTAAAAATAGACTTCGATAAAGGTGCCAGTTTATTAGTTCAGGTAAGTAGAATACTGCTCAGGGGTCTCTATTGCATAAATTGAGTTTAATAGTGAAGAAATTCTTAATCTCCTGCTGAAGTTATTTCACTAAAGATGGCTTAAATAATCATAGCTTCAATTTGATTTGCTTCAGTACTAAGTTAAGCAAATTAAAGACTTAATTTTAAATAGTGTTTCAGTACTCTTTTTCAGCTTGATTAAAAACAGTAATGCAGATGTTAACTCATGTTAATAAAACATTGGATTCAGTTTTCATTGTAGTAAATCTTTTAATGGAAGTGATTTTTATTTTTGGAGAACATATGATGCTGTCATCAGAAGCCAAGGCATTCCAGATTTTCTGATTGCCATTCATAATGAGCTTTTGAACTTAAAGACCAAGAAGGAGCATAAGGCGTTAGCAGGTGTGATAGATCTAAAGATGCATACAGCACCAGTGCAGCAGGGACTCTTTCAAAGGAGATTTTAACCCTGTATTTATTGGATGGCATTGTCTTCTTAAATGTGACTTAACACCTTGCAATGACATAGAGCCATTTTAACAGAAGGATATGAATATGAGTGACCAAAAGATCGTGCATGAGAAAGATGTGTGTGTAAAGGACAGGTTTTCCACCTGGCAGTCCTAAAGTGGCAGTCAGTTCACTGCTTTCTAAGTCAGTGAGGAATATGATATTCAAACAGTACTCTAGCCATGTTGCAGTAAATGCTGAGTAAATGTTACTGGTTTCTAAGAGGCAGTTGTGTTTCCTTGTTGAATCTCTGCGATGCTATGTGTGGTACACTTCCTTTGTCATTACTGCTATCTTAATTGTCCTTGAGTGGGTTTTTTTTTTTCCCTAGAAGTTGATCTGACTGTAGTTAATTTTAGTGTCTGTTGAAAGCAGAAAAGAAGGATGGGGACAGGATTCCCTAACTGCTAATCAGTTTTAAATTGAAATTTTAAAAAGGCTGTTGTCTGACCATTTCAGTACCTGCAGGAGGTGAAAGCACTTGATACCTATATATTGTTAACGGTACTGTCTTCTAACTTCAGCAAGGGGATGGCAATGATACAGAGCAGCTGGCTTATAAAAAACCCCATAAAAGGCCAGTTAATATCCCATACAATATATTGTGTCTTACATGCTTCAGAAGTCAGTTTCATTGTTTTGGTGTAACTGTTTGGGATGCATTAAGTAGCAAATATGTGAAACAACTTAATATGAAAGTTCTTTGGAATTTTACTTTCCCCAAAATGGCTCTACCTTTATATGCAGTCTTTTTTGTTACCTTTAGCTAATTCAGAGTGTCTAAAGTATCAATATTCATTTCCTACTTGTAATTCATGAGTTAGTTTTGAAAGAATGCTCACTTGTCTGCTCAGCAAAACATGAAAAGAACAAAACAAAAACTGGGCATTCTCATACTGTCCAGCTGGCAGGCGATGTAATTGGCCTGTAAACAAGTTGTATTAATCTCTGAGAGATGATTTGCAGCAAGAGCAAATTACCTCTGTGCTTAGTATAGTGAAGGATTTCATTATAGTTTGATCACATAAGTGCAATTCTGAAGCCTGCTTTTGTAAATCCAAATGCAGAGGAAATACTCTTTTTCGTGGCTGTCCCACTGCCATTCACTGGTGTAGACCATGCTTTGCAGAAAACTGGTGAGTTCCCTCATATTCTGGAAAATACAAGCACTTCCATACTTTCAGATGGAAACATAACAGTTTGGGCTTGAGGGAGGATTGGGACTGTCTTAGAAATTATTTCTCTGCTCCCTTGCTGACGAAGTATGTTGGCATTGGAAAAATAATTATACCTTCTATTTCTCTCTGCTTCAGCAAGTTATATTTTCAAAGGCAAGGTTCACATCTTTTCTGCTAAGTTCTGAGGGAGGTCATTGTTGCATTGGGAAGTGGCTTCTGTAGAGGAGTTAAATTAGGAGTGAACACTGAACAACAGACAAATGTTCATCCATTTCTAACCACAATTAATTTTTTTAGCATTTTTTTTGTTCCTTAAGTTTTTTCTGCATTAGTTTTTAAGAGATGAAAGAAACTAACCCTAGGGGATGTCTTGGGAAAAAACCCAAGATTAAATATATTTTCAAGGTTCATTGTGCATTACTGTTTGTGATGTAGTTGCACAGCTTGACAACAGAGGGAGGAATTGCACAGCAGCAACAGGCAGTTGTTTCACACTGCTTTTTAGGTAGAGACAGCTGGTTAATTTTGTTTCAGGCATTCAACTTGAGTATCTTTATTTCCCTTGTAGTATTAATTTGAAAAATAGTCTTTTCTCCAGTTTTCCAGTCAGGGAAGTAGATCAAGTTTAGTACATTCACTGCAATTAGAAAGCATATGTGTGCCCTATTAAAAATTTGTTATCCCAGTTAGCAGCTAAAGATGTTTTCCAAGTTTGCCTCTAAATGTGTTCACATACAAGATTAATATTCAAAAATAGTTTTTTTGTTAGTCTTGTCTTTAATATCCATCAGAGAGGAAAGATTACTTTTTTAATTGCAGGTATGATAGCTCATTCAGCCTCCAAGCAGCTAACTTGGAAGTTCTTAATGAGTTAACTCGTGTACTGTGAAGTAAAAGAAAAAGTAGCCCTTTTCATTAAACACAGTCATTAAATGCTCAGGCTTTTGTGAGGTGTTCTTTTTGTAGGTGATTGCAGTCGTGACTGTAAACTTGTTTTAGTTCTTGGTTATCAAAAGTCTTGGAATCCCTTGTATTATTCTAAACTGTTCTAGAAACATGTACCCAAATGTTTCAGGTTCAAAAGTAACCCTTCCCATATGAAGTGTAGGGGTAGGATGCATACTAAAAGTAGAGCTTTGTTCACACATCACATGGAACCTTGACAATGAATTTTTTTGTTATTTCAAGCTATGTAAGAATCTGTTTGTTGTTGAAGATAGTTTCTTTTATCTAGTATAGCTCAAGTTAGGATTTTTGAAACTGATAATGCTTAAAAATAATACTATTGAAAACCAAAACTGCATTTTGTATCTGTTGATATTCTTAAGCAAACTTTTAGGGAGAACATCCTCTTTCATAATTACACTACTGGATGCAGAGAATACATATTTTAATCCTGTTTTGTAGGTTGTTCTAATCAGGTTGCCCAGGATGATGTCCCGATAGCTTTGGAATATCTCTACAGTCTCTCTGGGCAACCTGTTCAGTGCTCCAGAGACCCTTTTCTGTGAGCAAGTGTTTCCAGAAGTTCAGGTGAAACTTGCTATGTTCCAGTTTGTGCCAATTGCCTCTTGTCTAGTCAGTGAGCACAACTTAAGTCTTAGTTATACTTTCCTTTCAGTTATTTGTATATATTGACGTCTCTCTGAACCTTCTCTTCTCTAAATGGTCCCAGCCTCATCAGCCTTTCTGTGTAAGAGAGATGCTCCAGTCCTTTAATCATCTCTGTGGCCCTTCTCTGGACTCTCCAATAGCACCCTGCCTCTCTTGAACTGGGGAGGCCAGAAACGGACAGAGTTATTCCAGATGTGAGTAGAGGGGAAGGATCACCTCTCTTGACTTGCTGGCAGTGTTCTTGCTTTGCAGGAAGAGGACACAATGCAGCCCAGGACGCGGCAGCCTTTGCTGTGTGCTGTCTCGTGTTCAACTTGGTGCCCATCAGGACCACAACGTCTTTTTCAAAGCGACTTTCCTCTGGTTGGCCCCTAGCATGTACTGGTATATGGGGATATTCTTCCCTGGATGCAGGATTTTGCACTTTCCTTTGAATTTCATGAATTTGCTTCCTGCTCACTTCTCCAGGGGTTGAGGTCTGTCTGGCAGCACAACCGTGTGCTCTGTCAGCCACTCATCCCAGTTTTGTGCCATCAGCAAAGCTGCTGAGGATGTGCTCTGCCCCATCCAGGTCACTAAGGACGATGTTGAACAGATTGGAGCCAGTGTTGTCCCCTGGGGTACACGAATACTCACTGAACTCCAGCTAGTTTTTGTGCCACTGACTGAATTTGGATTAAAAAAATGAATTCTATTATTTATAATACTAAAACCATTGTCATTTAAATTTAATCTTCTTGTGTAGTAGTAGTAGCAGTAATAATAAAACTTGTGATTAAAAGCTATGTCTTAAAATGATTGTTTTCCTTTTTTGTTTTGCTCACTTTGGCCCCTTTTAGAGACAGGGAATAGGAATTCATCTGCCTTAGACCCCACACTGACTCAGGTGCAGTCAGAGCAGTAAATTGTATTCCAGAGTGTGTTGTTTTAAGTTTAGTTTGTGTTACTGTTGCCTCACAAGGGTATGATAGAAAACCTGACTTTGATTTTAATATTTATCATTAATTAGGCAAGTGACTTGCTTCTTTATTTACAGACTTCACCAGCACAAGCTGCTTGGTACCTTATCATTCATTTAATATTCCTCATGTCAGTGATAAGCTAATGTTCAGATCACAGATGTATTAGGTTGCCTCCATATGGTGCTTTGTCTAATGAATCAATTAGCAATTTAGGAAAAAACCTTGTGAGGATTTTTTTTCCTTGGTGAAAAGTCACCCTACAAATGGTGGAACAGTTTTTTTTTTTGCTATTTGTATTTGAGCCTATTTTTAGGCAAAAACTTTGCAGTAGTTTTGGTATATTCTTGTTTAAATGGTCTTTGCACTTAGGAAAAGCAGAGAGGGTTGTTTGCTTTCAAGTTCCTATCTGGCAGATTTCAAAGCTGTATTTGAGTCAAACATATGAAGTGATACACCTCTGTTACAACTTTGTCACTTTGTGCTGTCTTTCAGGTTCTTTGAGAAGTTAGGGGATTTTTTTCCAAATTGTTAACAATTCATTTGGTGCTGCAATGTCTATTTCAGACACTTGCAAAGTAAACATTTGCACATGCAAATAGAATAACATATGAATGTTTGCAGGTTTGGTTGGAGTCACAAACTTCAGTACATTTATATGCATTTCTCTTGAAGGACAAAAATAGAGTATCTGCAATTAGACCCAGTATTACAACCAGTTGTTCACACGTTGTATGTCAGTAGCCTGTGATTTTTTTTGGCTTATTTGATATTAAGTGAAAACAGTTTTTAGAACTGGAAAGACACAAAGTTTGAAGACAAAAATGTAAGGTGGTTTTGCATTAACTTCTGAGGATTATAAGTTTACAATTTAAGCTCTGCTCAGGATGTAGCAATGTTTATCAAGTCTGTCAGTTTCTATATTAAATGTTCTTTGCTGCATTATCTGGGGTAGTTAACATTACACAGTTTTCTACATACAACATCAGTTATAGGTTCTTGTGTTAGACTGATTAAAGGACAGCTTAAACAGCTAACATAATGTTGGACTCAGTTTAAAAACAAAACCCCCAGTCCCTCTCCTCGATAAGAATCTCAGTCAGGAAGTTGAACAGAGAAACTCTACCAACTCCTACATTTGAATCTCTTAATGCATGTAATTACAACTAATTATTCAGCAATGAAAATCTTACCAGATCTGTCTCCTTTTTCTAATCCTTTTGATATCTATATATTAGTAATTGCAGACCTGCACTTGAACTGTTTCCCTAACAGAAGAAATATTTTGGGTAATATGTAAAGGCAAGGTAAAAATGAGGTCAAGTAATGCTAACTCTCAATGTGTAACATCTTTAGTATTGCGCATCTGAAGCATTATTGGCACCCAGCATTCCTTACATGTTTACATAGGAAGGTGACATGGTGACATCAGCATGTTAATTTTACAGGAGGAAGCTGTTTCTTTAACAGTTATCTGCTCCTCTCACCTGAGCTTAAACAGCAAGCAGCCAAGAAACTGTAACAAGATTATGATCATGTGAGGAAAAAGAGACAGGGATAGAAAAAAGGGAGAGGCAGTGGTGAAAGCACATCCTGCAGAAGCTGTCAGTGACGGCTGCCTTGGAAAAAAACACCCTCCAAAAGCAGCAGGGATTTCAGCTGTGCGTTGATATTTAGACAAGATTGTTTTAAGTCACAACTTGCTTAACAGTGTGTGTCTGGTATTGCTGTGCCACCATGCTGCTTCTTTACACCTTTTTGATTTCTCCCTTAGAATCGATCTACCGACGTGGAGCCAGAAGATGGAGGAAGCTGTACCGAGTGAATGGGCATTTGTTTCAAGCCAAACGTTTTAACAGAGTGAGTACTGTTCTGTAAAATGTTGGGTTTTGGTAATGTTCTGGGGTAATTGTTTTGTTAGTCTGTGCTTTTTCTGTGTATGAGTGTTGAAAAGAAGGGAAAAGCAAGATGCTTATTCTTGTGGTTTTTCAGTCTGTGCAGTGTTACTCAGGTCATAGCAATTAGCAAAACTTGCAAGTCTGTGACTCTGCAGTGGAGTTCATAATATGTGATTGGTGGAAATTATCTTTAAAGTCTCTAAAAACCTGAGTTTGTGACTTTAACCTGATGCATACTTAGAGCAGCTTTTCTCCTATAGGATTTTGGTTGCTTGTTAACATAATCTCTTACCTTCAGTACATTCTGTCATTCTTAAAGATTAGAGCTCTTGGTGTTAGCTTTAACTGTTTTGAATCTGAGGTATTGCATAATCTAATTAAGAAAAAAAATGTGGTTTGTTGAGCTAAAATACAACAGCATCAACAATCTGACTTAATCCACAGAAGGAAGTGAATGTGGCTTTAAGACTGAGACTCCTCCTTCACTTATCCCATTATGCCAAAGTATTGCAGCATGTATACAAATGCAGTGTCCACTTTAGGGAATTCCATACTAAACTGAGCACAGTGAGGTGAGTTCACTTCTTCCTTCAGCAGTAGCTTCTTTTTTTAAATTAAATTAGCAGACTCTTTTTTCTAATGCTCCCCACTTCAAAAGTGCAATGAAAGAAGGAAAAGCCCCTTAAAACTTGGTAGCTGATCACTGGATATGTGAAAAATAAGTCATGTATCTAAACTATAACATTCACTTGTCTACGATGTACCAACTGCTTATTTCTAGTATAAAACATACCTGGTTTGTGCTTATTTGCTGCATAGTTGAAACATTTTCTTGACATATTGTGAATCCATACCTGCCACATGAATAATCCCTAATATTATGGATAGTTCTCTTGCTTGAAATTAGACAAATACCAGATATACACGTGAAGATCTTGAAACCTCATTAGCCTATTTGTCAACAATCCTAAACAAGACTACTTTGTTCTGTCTGTATACAAATGACATCATGTAAAGCCAGAACACACACCATATCCAACAAGTTAGTAATAAAGTTGACATGAACTGTAAAGCACAACATAAAAACATATGAATTAATAATGTATTATGGCTATATATGTGTGTGTGGTGTTGAACTAGATAACAATATTCACGTTGACTGAATTGTTAAGACTTTTCCCTTTGTCAAAATAAGCTTTAAAAGATTTTCATGTAATTCAGGTAAATGAACACTTAAGAATTGGAAGTTTAATCTTGTAACATTATGTAGAGGTTTGTATGCCTTTTGAGGAGGTATGAGAGGGATACTGGTATTACTGAAGGAATCTGTTAGCTATCCCTACATCCTTTTTTCCTTGTTTCTCTACATCTCACTGAAGTAAATGAGGTGATTGTCTTGTATGACATTTCTAGGGCCTGAGACATTTTATTTAGTCTTTAATATTACTGTTGCCAAAACTATACAGGAATACTGGAGGAAGCCTGGTGGAGCAGGAATTGTGTAAGCTGTAGATGTCCAGGGCTTCCTCTGTTATTAGACAGTGGTTTTTTGGTGGTGTTATTTCTTTTTTCCCCCTGGGCAATGCAGTTTGTGTTTCTCCTGATCAAGGAGGGCTGGCTGTACAGATGAATGAGGAGTTAAACGTTTTCTACAACTATCAAAATATGAGGAGGGCAATACAGAAACTATTTTTTTAACTTGTTCATTATTTGACCAATGTTTCTTCGTTTTTTCAAAGTCTACTAGTCAGGGTTTGTAGTAGCTCGATGCTTTTGGGTGGGACACCGTGTGTGATTCATTAGTCTGAGGCTCTGAATAACCACACTCTAACTTGCAGCTCGCTGTGAGGAACAGACTTTCACTGTTTTGTGGCTTTGGGACAGTTGCAGAGTTCTGTCTAAGCCTGAAATGAGAGATGAGTACGGGACTTTGTGAAGCTTGCAAAATGATAGACAGTGTCTTAGCCTGTTATAGTAATTATTGGAGAAAATGTGCAGATAGGGAATAATGATTAAGTCTTCTGTTGGCAACCTGTGCACCGTGTAGAGGGGTAACTGGGAGTAGGTGACTTCTTGTCATGTAAGAATCTCCATTTACCATTTGGCACTTTGGGTGAAGTGGATAAAATGACCACAGCACACATACACTGGAAAAACTATTTAAAGACATGCCCTGCTAAAGTCAGCAGTAGAAAGTCTGGCTTCTTAATTTGTCCTGTTTGTTCAGATGCCATTTTGTTGCATGTATAAAAAGGGCCATATCTTTTTTTTTTTTAATGTATTAAATAGTGCAACTAGTAGAGGTTTTGCATCAGACTTTATAGGTGAATTTTAAGTATGCAAAGTTTCTGCTGGTGCTGCTGAAGTATATAGGTGCAGATATAGAACGTTCTTCATAAACTTGCATTTTGTAACATTTCGTGCCAGTGTTTCCCAAAGCAGTCAGTTCATGTGCTTTTTGTGTGGTTGTGTAGTATTAATACCTGTCAGTTTTGTTTGGGCAACCTACATCAGGACCTGAAATTCGAAATATACTTAGTGTCTAAAAATAATGTTGGGCTGTAACATGTTTATTTGCTTGATGTAATTGTTTTCTTTACACTCATTAAAGAAGAGCTGCATTTAAATTCTAAGTATGAGGTATAACCTTCAGTTATTCAGGAAACCCTGAGTATTCTGAAAGATTTCTTACTGAATATCTATTAGGAGGTGATTAGGATGAGTTCTTGTATGGTGGATTTTTGCTGCTTGATAATTATTCAGCTACAGAAAGGAATTGATAATTGAATTGATAATATGCATTCTGGCTTTTAGAGAGCGTATTGTGGCCAGTGCAGTGAAAGGATATGGGGTCTCGGAAGGCAAGGCTACAAGTGTATAAACTGCAAATTGTTGGTCCATAAACGTTGTCATATACTTGTTCCACTGAGCTGCAAAAGGCATATGGTAAGTTTGCATTCTGTATGGAGCTGTTTCATGGTGTCCTTTGTTCTTCTTTGTAGATGTGTCTCCTAAGTAATTATGCATGCTGCTATACCTACTGGAATACTCCTACATGTCTCCTTATGAGTTATGAATGACACCAGTGTCCAAGTCCACTATACTGTGTGTGTATGTGCAATACTTTATTGATGTTGTGGTCTTTACCAGTTTATGCAATTCTCTTGCATAATCAGTAGCATCTTTTAAAAATGAGAAAGGAATATGCCTGTGCTGTAAACTGAGTGTGTAACATCATGTTGAAGTGTTCACATTATTGTGGCTCCATGTGAAACCAACTTAGAAAAAAAATTGACCTTTACAACAGTATGTACCAATCTTACTTATAGAAGTCAGCTAAAGATCTGTTGTGTCTGCAGAGAGTGGTTGACATAGCACTTAGACTTTGGGTAGGCTGTTTTTATAGGGCATTCAGAAATACTTGCTACAAAATCCAATTTTCTTTCTGGAAGATACAAATGTGAGTTTCCTGTTGTATTGTAGTTGTATGGCAAGACACACTCACTTAAAAAGAACTGCATAAGCTAATAGTTTTTTCTCCTAATTTATGTATTTTGCAAGGATTCGGTCATGCCTTCCCAGGAACCTCAGTTAGATGATAAAAATGATGAAGTTGATCTCCCTTCAGAAGAAACTGATGGAAGTGAGTACTGTCTTGTTACGCTGGAATTTGTTTCCCCATTTGGAGGCCCAGCTTCCACTCTGTTTGAGTTTTTTTAAAGTTTACTTTGGATTCAATCTAATTTAGCCCCATGGACTAGATGCTTGTTGGATACTCAGTTACAGTAAATGTACTCCTGAAGCATTTCATCTGGTGCAGTTTCGTCCTAAATTTGTATGCCCTGAAACCGTTCCAGAATGTGAAGTTAAACACAGAGCACCCTCAAACATTAAGTATTTCTTAATTTTGTGCAATTTGGAGTACTCTTTCTAGGTTAGTATTTCTTATGATTTAACCTGCTTTGTTTTAAGGCCCAATTATTATACCCACTCAAAAATGCCCCTGGCCTTTGTCAGAGTCTGTTAAAAGCACACTGTCTCAGACCTGATTGCTTCTGCAGTGCCCTTGGGATCTGCTATCACGACTACAGAGTAAAGTGGGAAAACTTGATCAGTTGTCCTGTAGTTAAAGCAAACTGCTGACCCTAAACTACTAAATCATCTTTGCATTTATCAGTTTTTAAGATGATTCCTAGTGAAGGCCTTAACCACACTACTTGTTTGATTTCTGTTCCAGTTCCCTACATTCCTTCAAGCCGGAAACAGGACATTAAAGATGACTCTGAGGTATGTTTTTAAAATGTTCTTATAGTTCACATGTACACACTCCTAATCATAGGACTCTTGAATAAAATTGCTAATTACTTCTCCTAGTATTTCTGCTGCTTTTTTATTTAAGAAGAGTCTGGATATCTTTAAAGCATTTTTGCTGTGTTTTCCCCATTTCTGTACACAGCTCTTGTTATCCCACTCACAATGTGAGAGACTTTTTTTCTCGATTTTCCTCCCCTCAGTTTGTGTTGGAAGAGCAGTGATTTAGCAGAGGGCTTGACTTTATTGGTCCTTGCAACAAATGGTGGCTTTGACATTCTTGTCTGCTCTGTCTAATGGATGCATACCCTTTATCACCCTCAGGCTACATCTACAGTCTATCATTATGAAAGTCTGTTCAGTCTGATAATACATTTACTGTCCAGCTCTCAGATGTTTGATATCAATAATACCTAGTAATTTATAGACATACAGAATATATGTAGAATGCATTCACTTCAGTGCTGGTTTTCAGCTCTTTTGTAGACAGTCTGACATAATCTCTGTGTACCAAGAATGTTGTACCCTGAAAAAATCCTGATAGAATGAAAACTCTGAGGGGCTTCAGGACATGTGTTTTCAAAATGCTGCTGGCATATTTGAAATAAATAGGATGCACTCTGTGGAACACTAGCAGCCAGTTTGATATCCCATGTTTTACAAGTCTGCACCTTTTTTTTCCTCTGCCTCTACTACAATACTTGTCACTGTCATTATTTCATACTTCAGTAGTTCTTGCTCTTGGGTAGCAGACTGTCTTCAGTCACTTGTCCTTAGATTTTAATCTTAATTTCAGAGATGGAAGGATATCAATTTAAAATATGCCAGAGAATTTTAATTGCAAGTGGAATTGCTGGCTTCTGCTTTGATTAGTGCTCAAAGTGTTTATGTTTAAATTTAGATAGGTGCTGCTTACTCAACTGTCCTGAGTTAATGCTGCTCTGACTTTTCCCACTTTGCTTTTGAGCTTTACTGAAATAATTCAAGGTATCCTACAGAGAGGAAGTGTCATTCTGAGAGCTTTGTTGACTGGCGTCTTTAAGCTCAGAGCAAGCTCTTCTAATAGCAGTCAATCCTAGATCAAGATTCTTTATATAAATACTTTCCATAGTTCAGCAGAATGCTGATCTGTCTACAAGTACAGTAGGATGAGGTCAGATAAAAATAGGCCACAGAAGTATGTGAAAGCATTGTACATATTGATAAAACATGAAATGTCAAAGTACGTGCTGCATTTGTCTGGTTCAGCTGCTTGATCTTCAGTCTCGTGTTCACATCTAATTCCAGCAGTCAAGATAAAATCTATCTTTTGAAGAATTAATTTTAAAATGAACATTCTTCATAATGGATTATTTCCTGCAAATTCCCACACATGAGGAACTGGCATCTGCTTCTCTGTATTCCAAGGCACCTATTACAAATCTTAATTTTCATTAAATTGTAGTGAACTTAATACAGACAGCTGTTGCCTGAATTGAAACCAAGACAGCTATATTCATTAGCAGGTTATTGTTTTGTCATCCATGTTTTTTAGATAGCCTTTATTATTTGTACTATAATATCTCTCAGAATATGAAAGATGCTTTTCTACATGGCTTGTGGCTCAACAACTTGAATAAAACCTAATTTCTCAAGGCATTGCCTTGTCTTTTCCAGTAGGGAACATTTAAATTATTTGTTCAATGAAAAATAAAAAGCAGCATATTTAGTAAGAGCAAAACCAATGCCAACCAAACATTTCTAATGGAAAGTATTACCATCAGCCATGCAGGCCTCTCTGCTAGTGACGGTGGCAAGCAAACCCAGATAGTTCTGTCCAGTGGTAAAGATCTCTTTGCTTTAATAGTTGCTTGTTACAGAAATGTCTATTTGTAGCATCTGTTTCTTTTTATGCAGGATATCAAACCAGTCATTGATGGAATGGATGGAATTAAGATTTCTCAGGGGCTTGGACTACAGGACTTCGATTTAATCAGAGTTATTGGACGTGGAAGTTATGCCAAAGTTCTTTTAGTTCGGTTAAAAAAGAATGATCAAATTTATGCTATGAAAGTAGTGAAAAAAGAATTGGTCCATGATGATGAGGTAAAAATCTGTGTTAATTTTGTTCTGTTACATATTGTAAAAACTTAGTAGGCCTTAACAGAAGAAAGCAGCTACACTCTGAGACATTTCTGTGGTGGTTTTACTGACATTTGAACTCATTTTTCATCAAGTGTCTGCATGAAGCACTGAGATTAAGCCTGAGATGAATGTCCTTTATTTTAATTATGATTAATAACTATTCATAGTCTTAGTAGAATGCTTGTGAAAAGTATTCCTACCTGGATCTGCTAATCTGGAAGTGATGAGTTAAATAGGGTGGAATTTGGGCCCTTAATTTTGAAAGAAAACAAGGATGTTTTCCCAGGCAAATGAATGTAGCTGCAAGTTGTCTCTGTTTCAGAATCTGAGCTGAAGCTGTGGTTTTTTGCAGTCATGGTTACAGAACTGAAGTGCAAGTGATGCAGTACTTTGGAATACATATATGGGTTTTTTTGTCCATGAGATTCAGATATTATGCTGCTATCATTTGAGGTCACCGTGGTGTAACTGGCTTATGAAATGTTCTGTCTGCCACAGTAATCAGGGCTGCATTTCTTGATTGTTTTCCAAATCCTGCAGAAATGTTTCTATATAGGTTCTCAGATGCAGTCTTGGTGGGGGAAAGCCACCCCCCTTCATGTTTTTCCTATAACATTCACACTTCTTGAAAGAAATAGATTTAATATCCATTGTTCTGTTTTCCTGAACTGGGATGAACGTGTCACAGCAAGTAAGGCAGGCAGGTCTGAAACACCTACAATGCCATTAAACTGGAACCTGCAGCGTTAAGTAGTGGGACCAGGGGATGGAGCAACTGGAATGCAAGTGGTCAGACAACAGCCCTGACAAAACAGCTGAGAGACCTGACAGAAGGGTAACAAGCAGCGTCAGCTACCAGCTTTATTGGAGGCCTGCAGTGTGACATACTGGTGCAGGAGTGGCAGCGTGTGACAGGGCACATAACGGATGGTACCCATAAATATTTGAAGAATAAAGTAGTGAAATGTTGTCCTTGTGAGTGGAATCCTAAACTCTGATGAAATACATGGGTAGTGTCTCACCTCCTAGGGAGTTCCTTATGTAGCTGTTTTTACAGTAGAAAGTGGATGTTTTGAATAGAATGCAACTTTTTAGCTGCTGGTGCATGAATTTTACGCTGTTTATGCTATATTTCTTGATAATAGGAGTTGGAAAAAAAATCCTCAAAACACAGGGGTTCAAGTGCTATTTGTGTTGGTAGCTCCAATCAGTTTTCTCTGGATGCCATTTTTGTCATTATTCCAGAAGTTAGGATTAGGGAAGTCCTCAAATACTTCGACTTTCTCGCTTATTTGATGTTTCTTTTAGTGACCAAAGATAAAGAGTGTTGTGGGCTTCATTTACTGTTTCCTTTTTAAAATGTGTTTTTCCAAGAAGGTACAAGCTAAAGAGAAGTATTGTGTAGTGAGTTCTGTAGTTGTTTCTGAGAATCAGAGGTAGATGAGAGTTATTCTTCAATAGTGGCTCTCTTCTAATTACGTAGAAGATGGAGCTAGTTGGTTCTGTAAGATAGGCTGTCTAGTTTGTTCTGTAAGATAGGCTGTATGATGAAGTTCTGGGAATTGCTAGGAACTTCACTAAATTCTGTGAATGCATGAGGTGTTGCAAGTAATGAAAATTTAACCTACTAAGTGTTCCATGGAGAAAGAAAATTAATGACATAGCAAGCAACAGTGTGTTTAGATCAGGTAGTGCTTTCCACATAATGGTTGATATTGGAGAGGAGTAAAGATTTTTTTCTAAATGAGACAGAAGCAAATCAAATACCTTGTTAACAAGTGGTGCACTAGTGTAATATCAGTGCACTAGTACACAAGTGCAATAATGAAGGGGTAAATGGAAAGAGTCAGGAAGAGAAGCTCATTCAGTAAAACCAAAATGGACATGTTTATTTTATTCAAAATTGGATTTTTTCCCAATGAAACAGTTTGAGCAGTGTATCACATACTACAGATGTATGTTTTGAAATGATTTGTGCAGACCTTTCTAAATGTTTAAACTTCTGAATATGTAATTGAAGTGTTTTATAACTTTCTCCAGATTTTAGGGCATTTTGTCTTTCTGAAGAACCTTTATAACAATGACAGTATATGTAAGGAGCATAGATGTTCACAGTTTCTTTTCTGGGAATACCCACAGTGGTTATCCAGCAGGAGTTCTCATTGTTCAATTACTCTTATTTCAGGATATTGATTGGGTACAGACAGAGAAACACGTGTTTGAACAGGCATCCAGTAACCCGTTCCTAGTTGGTTTACATTCATGCTTTCAAACAACAAGTCGGTAAGAAAGATCTGAAATTACTTTGTTTTGAAAATCTTGTTAATTGTGCTAACTGCTCTCACAAAGCAAACAGCCACTGCCATCACATAGTCATGTTTGGAAGGAAGCATCAGTATCATCAGGAGTCACTACTACAACAAAGCCCGTTCTAGCAGTGTTTTTCCAGGTCTGGATCCAAAGGGAGAAGATGCATGAGAAAGGGGAGGAGCTGTGCCCTGCCTTCCTGAGCACAGGCTGTGTGACTTCAGGAAGAGGAGAGTGATGTTGGGGTAAAATGGGGCTTTGTAATACCTGATTCTACTGAAGAGGGCCGAGTCAGTTCTCAGAATGCTGAACAGTACCTTTTAGTTCTTCAGAGCAGCGAAGAGCTGGGCTGCTCAGTAAGAACAGTTTCTAACAATCACTTCAAAATACTTGATATACCTGTAGGGTTGCTTCAGCTGAGGCCTGTGAGCCCTTAGCACATACTGCTGAAGTAATGATTTTTATTGGAAAAAGTGCTTAATAAACTCTGAGCTATGATAGACCAATTCTTTCTCCTTGTGTGCCCAATCCAAAGTGGATTATTTCCTTCGTATTTTGCAATTGGAGTGTGAAGAAACTGAAGAAGGATTTTCATGCCCTTCCTTTTGTATGTCACTGGTGAATTTGGATGTATTGGGGCATTTGTAATATGAAAACAGTTCCTGTATAAGTGTGCTAATGGGAAGGGGGAAGTTGCAGAATAACTTGTTCCTTCTCTTCCATATAGTTTTAAAGAAATATTTAAGATAAGATGTGTACCTAAAGATGCTGATTGATGTGACATCTAGCTGTTTACTTCTGCTTTTTTTATTGTTGTAATAAAATGTGTGCCTTGGGCCTACCCGGAATTGTTGGAGAAGTGTCTTCCACAGATGCCAACAATTTGAAACCTCTGAACTGCAAAACCATTGGTGTTTGAGTAAATCCTTCTAAAACCAGCAAGGACTGCCAGTATCCATACTGTGCTTGAACATGATTTGACACAATAAATTGCAGATTCTAAGTAGTGATAAAACTATTGGGAGTTTCTAAATAGGATAAGAAAACTGGAAGCAAAAAATATCAGGAATGCTGTAATAAAACCTACTTATGGCATTGTTACTTCTTCTATCTGTTGTTTATATAATTTTAGTGCAGTGTTTGTATCCTGTGGGGAAGCCACTGAAAGACTTGCAAGCTGGGTTGTCCAGTGATGTTGTTTTCCTGGTTTACCTTCTAAGTTCTCAACACTTTAAGTGTTCCAAATGAAGAATCCTTTTTAAAGGAAGAAAAATCTTCTTTAAATAGATAGCCTGAGAGACTGGAGCCTGTGTTTTCCAAATAGAATGTTTTCCAGTGTGTGGCTATATGGAAAGGGTTTTTCAACTCATGGAAAATTAGGTGTATAAGGAAATACTGCCTCCTGGTACAGTGCAACCTTCATAAGAAACTCACTCAGCATGTTTCTGTCCTGTAGGTCTTTCTGACCTTGGCAGCATTGCCTGGATCATATTTTCCCTAGGATGAAACCTTTCCTGCAAACTGTAATAGAAGTCTTTTTGTATGTCCACCTAGATTTCTTTCCCCTACTGACTTTTCTCTTGTTTGCTTTGAGAAAACTGTTTCAAACATTTGTTCTGCAAAGGACCTAATCATCTTTAATGTTGCAGCCTTTCTATGGCCAGAGCTTCCATTTAGTGAATGTGTTCCATACAGAGCAGTAGAAGTGGGTCCATTAGACTTTCTTTTCATTCACAGTTTTCTACAGATAGAGGCCTTGTTGAAGTCAAGGGAGGGTGGGATTCCATTATCTGTCCTACTGGGTTACCAGATCTAGTTTTCTTCTCTGATGAATGATGGACATATGTGACTTGAGTCTCAGTCCTCAAATTCTTTAGTCTCAGTCCATCTACACAAATAACAGAACTTTTTGTCTTCTAGGAATGTTATTCCTAGTATGTTTCTCACCAGTGTGTCAGGAAGAGTTCAATGCTGATCATAGGGTTGAATAGGAATAACTTTGTATGATCACTTTAACTTCATTGGCAAAAAGAGGTCATTGTGTCATGCTGTTCAGCTAGAACTTACATTTTGTGGAAGGGAATTTGAGTTGCATTCCTCTGAGTCTTCTGTCACTTGTGAGCGACAATTTCTCGTTTTTTTGGTAAACTTCCCATTTTGTCATGTGCCATCCTCTAGCACACTCCTGTGAGTTTGCTGCTACTTCTAAGTAATTCTTTAGGAAGTCTGCATGTCACTGTATGCTTAGAGGTTTTTTGCTTAGAGGTGTTGCAAAGTAAGTACCTTGCTAACATTGGGCAGATGCTGTTGTCTTCTGTACTGTTCCAGTAGTTCTGCAGGCTTCACACCAAATAGTAGCCTGTTGTATGCAGCTGCCTCTCCTTTACATTTAGTCTGGCTTTTAAATAAAGAATGTGATCCTATGTGGTATGGATCAAATAAGTGTTGTCTTTTTCCTCTGACATAGTTTCTGTAACTATAAGAAATCTAGAAGTTTAATTCAAGAGTGGAAGTTGAAATAGCTCAAATGGGAAGGGTAAGAGTAGTTTTTCTTCTGGAGAGTTTCCTTGGAACCCATTAATTGTGTTATATACTTTCAGATTGTTTCTCGTCATAGAGTATGTAAATGGAGGAGATCTGATGTTCCATATGCAGCGGCAGAGGAAACTTCCTGAAGAACATGCAAGGTATTGTACTGACACAGTTACTGGGGCTTTCTCAATGTTATATGAAATGCTTTCCAAACTTTAATCCATAGAATAATATGAATAGATAGGAAAGAACAGGATGCTGAGTCTTAAGTTTAGAATGGTAAGAAATGTTAATCAAGGTTATGTATTTTTTTAATAAGCGTTTGATAAGCAGTAACAGTTACTTCTATATGCTTTTGTTTATTGCTTCATATTTAGATCATGCTTCTTTAGTCTGTTGATAGAAGATGTAACCATTCTGCTTATTTTGGTCTTATTTTGAATTAGTCATGTTGGTAGGAGATGACAAAAACATGACTTTGCACTACCACAAAACCTCATCACTTAAGCTGCAAATACAGATCTTGTAAGTCATACTTGGAATTCTCTGAATAAGAACTTTAGGATAGAGACTAAATATTAGGTAGATAAAGAATAAATACTAGGTAGATAAAAGCTGACTGTTTAAGAACAGACTTTTTAATTTGCCCCAGCTGTTGTACAACCTCGATGCTAATACAAGTTTTCTCCTTTTTAATTTCAGGTTTTATGCTGCTGAAATTTGTATTGCTCTAAATTTTCTACATGAAAGAGGCATAATATACAGAGATTTAAAACTGGACAATGTTCTTTTAGATGCAGAGGGTCATATCAAGTTAACAGATTATGGCATGTGCAAGGTAGGATTTTTCTTTTGTCGCTTTGTTGTTCAAATCTCCTCGCTAGTGCCACACTGTTTCTGGCTCGTGTGTGAAGTGGGATTAGAGTCCAATCTGTTTCTTGGAGAGAATAAGTTTCTGAAGATGAAATTGCAGCTGCCAACATATTGATGTTTACAACTCCAAGGACTGAGTGTATAATACTAATTTTGATTTTGCTTATTTCTGAACGGTTATGGCATGTTACAGTGATGTCATGAGGAAGCTTGTCTCATGCCCTCTGTACAATAGATACTGCACCAATTTCTAACAATGCTGGGTTTTATCTGAAGTTTTTTAAGTATATATGGAAATAGTAAGCAAAATGTTGTTACAAGTGTGTTGTGACCTGACTGTAGTCAATTAATTTGCTGAAGATGAGCTCTGAAGTCATGAGCCAGCTTTGAGCACTGAGTATTTCTAACATTGCCTTTTTTGAAAGGAAGGCCTTTCGGCTCCCTAAATGACTTGGCCTTGTAAGTCCAATTAAGGGAAATTTTGGGAAAAGGAGGTCAGCTTTTAATTTATTGTGTGATTTATGTGTGTAGGAAGGTTTGGGCCCTGGTGACACGACAAGCACTTTCTGTGGGACACCAAATTATATTGCACCAGAAATCCTCAGAGGAGAAGAATATGGTAAGCTATGACTGAACAATTGGTAGTTATAATAAGTCACAGAGCAAAGTTCTAGTTGTAGATTAGCTCCAATGCAATTATTTTTAGCTTTCCCCATTTTTGTGCTATTTTGAGACAATTGAATGCAATTGTACAGTTGTAATTTTTTTAGAAGTAAGATAATTTGGTTTTCTCTTGTAACCACTCATTTGAGTTTCTTACAAAGCCATGAAAAATGGTTATTAAATGATCCTGTAGCAAAACCAAGTCCACTCTTTAAAGAACTTGACGTACCAGCTACTGTTGTCCCCCAGATGAGGTTACAGAATGCAATAACAAAGTTATTGCTCATGCAGAAGTCAAAAATATGATAGTCTTTTTAACCAGTGTCTTTCTTTGTGAACTGATCTTATCAGTAGATTGAATCTGTTAATTTTGTTTTGTTTAAATACACTGAATTTTCATTGAAGCATTCTGGCAGACACCTGCAAACTCTTACACAGGTTAGATTCCTAACCCCAACTGGGAAAACTTAAGTCTCATCCAGCAACAGTGTAAGTCATGATGTCTGTGGCTTCAGTGAAAGTAGAGAATGTCAGGATTTTGTAGAACCAGGTCATTGATCTTCATTTATATGAGAGAACACATAAGTTCAAGGAGTCCTGGCTGAAAATCTGCTCTACAAATATTTACAGGGTTCAGTGTAGACTGGTGGGCTCTTGGTGTGTTGATGTTTGAAATGATGGCAGGAAGGTCTCCATTTGATATTATTACTGACAATCCAGACATGAACACTGAAGATTACCTCTTCCAAGGTACAGTCATTTTATCTTAACTACTGTAGCTCCTTTGATTGGTATTATTTTAATTAACTTCATATCATCCCATTTTCCAAATAGTAACATATGTAAAGAATACAGTGTTTGTATTGAAATCATGGTCAATGTCCTAAACCAAAAACCAATATTGCTGTTTTTAAACCTGTAACAGTTATTCTTGAGAAGCCAATCCGGATTCCAAGGTTTCTTTCTGTCAAGGCTTCCCATGTGTTAAAAGGATTTTTAAACAAGGTAAATAACATTCTCTTATTTTTAGCATCTAAGATCTGGAAGCCAGAGCTTCCTGTTGAAAGCAATACAGTTAAGAAGTTAATCTGCTTACTGTAAAGAAAATCTATAAAACTTTGGTATCCTATATGTTAAAAAACCCCACTTCTTAGTTGCTAATTTGGTGAGGGAATCTCACAGCACTTGATTTAAAGGCCTGCACCTGGTTGATAAAAAAAACAACTATATGTTTGTTTATAAACTCTTCTCTGTAATATCTGCTGCTTGTTTAATTAAGCTGGCTCTAACATGTAGAACTGATTTTTTTAAATGGAGAAAATAATGGGATTTACACATGACTGAAGAAATCTTTATTGTTTTAAATAGCTGTAAAACACCTTTAAAAATGAAATGTCAGACAAACTTGATTTAAAAAAAAAGGAGCTAAACCCTTGATTGGCAGAGTATATTTATCATAGCAGCACTTGACATAGCAATAGGGATTGTGGGCTTTTGAGAAACGTGGGCTGTAAGTGGCTTAGAGTATATAATATGAGTTTCTGTGTTTTCTGCAGGATCCCAAAGAAAGGCTTGGCTGTCAGCCCCAGACAGGATTTTCTGATATCAAGTCTCATACGTTTTTCCGCAGCATAGACTGGGATCTGGTAAAAATTAATACTTCTGTTTATATCTGTTCAGATGGAAGAGATTCTTTTAGCTTCTTATCTGTGTGCATCTGTAACACCACCATTAGAAACAGTAAAATTGAGTTTCATAAATGTAAAAGCTATTTTGCATTCAGCAGGTGATGGAGATGCAAACTTTTTCATGACCATAATGGAAACCAGCTTTATTTCCTGACCAGAACTCTGGCTTGTGTCCAGACTCTTAACAATTACAGCTTCTGGGTATCACTTTAAAAATACACAGTGAAGTTTAACAACATACAAAAGCATTGCTGGAACCTTTTATTACTTGATTTCCATTTGTAGATTGTGCAAACTCATGCACTGGGTTCTGCTGCTATAAAATTTAGCCAACACATGCACAAGGTGCCTGCAGTTGCAGTGTGAAGGACTGCATAGATTGCTGGTATCATAATTCAGTGTTTTACTATCCTGGGTAGTCATTTCATATAGTCCTATTAGTAAACATTTCAGCCTCCACTGAACAAGGAAGTGTGGACTAGCAGTGACAGGCTAATGGAATGCTATTCCAGTACTTCATTTCTCTTTCTGATTAGAAACCTCTCTGCCTTGGCAGGAAGGTTAGTCGTTGATTAACACAGGCAACAGGCTGCGTGAAGTGTCACGAGAGCAGCTCAGACACAGCCGTGGAAGATGAGGTGCCTCAGGTACATGAGGCATTTGTAATTTACTTGCAAATGGAAAAACAAATCTGAATTTACAAATGACATGTATTTTGGAATCAGTAGGATTAATCAGGTAGATAACAGCTTTTAGTCACATGAGTTAGTGTGAGTAGGATCAGATCTCTTCTTTTTAAAGGCTAAAGCAGTACTTATTTAAAGTGATTCTCTGACTATTGCTGCTGGTATGAGGGAGCTTTTCAGTTCATGATGGAGTAGACTTGCATTTCAATTGTTTTGCAAGCATAACATTTTAGTGAAACTAGTTTAAAAGCTTCTGTTACTTGGCAGTTGTGCCTACTTCTGTCTTCATCGTAGAGATGCGTCACAGAAATGACATTGTCACATTTATTGACTCAGCTATAAAACAATTAAGTCAGGACAGTGTCATAGCAGCATTACATGTTTTATACATAGTTGAACAGTGTAAAGATATGCAGATAATATTTTCATAGTCCTAGGAAGTCTACAGGAAGTGTAGGAACAGGCAGGCAGCAGTGCCTTTAAAAACATCAAAGAAGTTCAGAGGAGGAGAGAAAACTGCATGATTCCATTTCGACTTTGAAGCCTGCTGTTCAGACCTTTGTTGTGAACATTCTTCAGAGGAGACATTCCCTACGTAAGGAGACAATGTTTTAAAAACTCCAGTGTTTACAAAATTGTTCATGTAATGGAGACTGTCTTTAGTTCTGCCTGACAAGCCTTGTTTTGTGTTCTCCCTTAAGCCCAAGTGTCACTTTGTATGTTTGTTGCCCAGCAGTGCTGTATTGCAACGTGCCTGAGTTGGTGGTAAAGCACGAGCAGCACGTTCTGTAGGGCTTCTGTTCTGTTCTGTGGAGCTCTTTGAGAGAGGAAAAGAGAAGAGTGGCTTTGTGTTTTGTTTATTAGTTGAAGCTCTTAATTGCAGTTGAGGGTACTTGGTCAGTGTTCATGCTCATTTGAATTTTGAGGGGTTTTTAATATTTTTTGCTAAAAGCTTTGGTATTGAATAGTTACTTTTTGAAAATACTGGGAAGATTGAGATGGTTGTGCTGCTGTTTTGTGCTACAGTCAGAACAGTGCTGCTCAGGAGACTAATGTCAGATAAATTGTAAGCCAAATTTCTAAAGAAGTGTTGAGTAATACCTTCAGGAGACAATGAAAAGGTGCTTGGGAAGCTTTTTTAGTTACTGGAATTTTCTTTGAAATGCAAGTGATGAGTAGAAAACATTTTGACTTAAAAGCTTTTCCACATCTTTTCAAGTTGAAACACAAGGAAATGAGTCTAATGCTAAAAATCTTCTTTTTCTGTGTAAAGCTTGAGTGAAATGGAAAAATAAATAATGGCAAAGTGGGCACATGCACCATAAACATTCTTTTCCCAGTGTTAGTCATCTGAGCTGTGTGTGGCACAGCTCAGAACATTTTATATTAGTCACCCTGCATATAGGATGATTTAACAGCATTCAGGGAAATGCCAAGACAACCTTCTTTTGATTGTTTCAAAGTACATTAAGTCTTTTCTTACCCTAGTGCCTGTTTTTATGGTATTTATCCCTTATATGCTAAGCCACTGCTACAGTGAGCTGTGTACAGAAGCAGGAAGATTTTTTTTCTATGTACCAATGGGTTGTTTTCATTCTTTTTCTCAAGTGAAAGGCTGCAAGTTCACTGTAGGGTTTATTTAAGAGTGCTTTTATGCTTCAAGTGTAACATAAAAGAGGCAGTCTGATGGTTAACATCTAGTTGAACGCCTTGCTGTTGAAATGCTTATGCACAACTGACTCAGTGATAATCTTACCACTCTACTCCAGTTCTTAAATATTCATTTTGTGGTTTCTTTCATGCTGTCATTCTCATTTGGGAAGAGATAATTTCCTTCCTTACAACTTTGATTTCATTATCCTTTTTAAGACCTGATAACTGGTGGGATGTTGATGTATTGGAATTCACTACCCAGTTACAGTTTCATGATTTCCTCAGATCTCCATCTGTACTTACCATGCCTTCATCTTAAACCTGGAATGCAAGATTTTCCTGTGATTCATCACCTTTTTGTCTACTCTGTGCCAAGCATAATGAGATGTCCTGGCCTTAACACCAGGTTTCTTATCCATTTTGGTAATGCAAGTAATCATTTTGGTCAGTGGTAACCACTTTTCACTTACATTGTGCTTACCTGTTTGGTTTTTAGGTTAGATTACAGAGATTGGAGCTTTGACTCTTTTTTTACATTCTAACATCCTCTGCAACTCTGTAGGACATAGAACTAGAAATCTAAGCCTTGAGATCTGAAATAAATTTGCAGTTTGTATTCCTGACCTATGATGTATCAGAATTAAGTCTCCTCTAATTGCACACAAATGCCATTCCTCTGGAAGAAATGTAAATATCTTGAGCTATAAGTTGTATTGCAGCAGTAAGAGGTGTGTAGGGAATTTTTCAGTCCTGAGTGTAATCTGCCAAGTTAGAGAAAAATTAAATGGCTGAATTATTTATGGATTTCTGTTTTATATGCAGAGCACTAATTACATTGGTGTCTGCTGCCTGGCTTGTATATTACTTAGCTATATTGACATCTCTCTCCAATATCATTTAATGTAGTTAATTGAATCCCTTGTTAATTATTACAGAGAATTTTACTGTAGTAACTTATTTCTGATTTGAGTTTGTGATTTTGTTATTTGTGTTAATTTGGCTTTTGTTGTTAGTGTTGTTTGCAAACACACAGAAGCCTTCCCTTTTTTTCCTATGGAACTGACCCATAAAATATATCCAATTAAGACTCTGGGAACCAGTACAGTTTGTATAAACTCCTGTTGTAAGTGAGACATCTACTGTTTACATTCTGAATCATTTTCTCTAAAAGTGACAGTAGCTTACAGTGACCAGGAAGATTAAGAAAAGCCTTGCATTGAATGGTGGTGAAAGGATTTTTGAGATGGACCATTTCCCCATTTACTTGGCATGTTCTGGGGAGCACAAACGTGAGTGGCACATGGACTTGAAAGCTCAAGTATGTTACTGCTGCTGGTATGGAGCAACACTAATGCATTCCTTAATGTAGCTGGAAAACCTTCAGGAAAAGTCTTCCAAAGGATATTAAGGAAAATGAATACTGTTCAGTGTTTGTCAGATACAACAGAGTGTGAAAGATCTGCAAGACCTTCTTCAGAGAATTTGCAGATCTTGGTGTAGAAGATGCCTCTTGTCAGTGTGTTCCATCAAAGGATGGTGAAACAGGAGGAGAAGGCTATCTGCTTCTTTCCCAGCACAAGACTTTTGAGGATTGGCTAACAGCCTGAGGAATGCACTTCGGTTTTTACATTAAAACCGCGAAGACAAAACTTGACGAGGAATTCCAGTCTCCATGCAAAGCCACATGTAAAACAGGCTTGTTGCTGTGTCATTTAATACTGTTATCACTGAGGATATGTTGCATGAAAACAAATTGTGATTTTCCATTAGTGTCATTAGGTCTCTTCCAGAGGGAGTTTTCAATGTTGATTTTCTATCTGATATTTCTCTAGAGGAACGGTGACCTCCCGTGGCCAGCAAGGCTAACCCAAACTGTATATACCACCTAGGCCATAACAGATCAGAATAATGATCAAGTCTGATAGCCTGTCTCTATCAAAGCCAATACCAGAAGCTTCAGAGGAAGGTAAAAATGGTTCCAAATGCTCCTAGCCTACAATGTTTCTCATACAGATAACTAACTTCCTTCTGATTCTTACCATGGTTGATTTTTATGCCCTGTAGCATGAGCTGAGCATTGATACAGATTGAATAGATATATAGCTCAAAACTCATGGTCAGAAATGTTAGTAACATCCTGGTTTATAACCACAGTTCTTAAGTGCCAGCTTCTGTGGTGATGAATCCCTTAATATAACAAGGGGAGTGTAAGTGGATTATACTTACTGTGATTAAAACATCTCCCCGATTCAGAGAAGGCAGGAAGGGTTCACTTCAGCAGAATTTCATTCTGAAATAGTATTTCAGCCTTTAATCAATTGCATGCCTGTTGGCATCATTACCAGAAGGGAAACTGTTAGTGGTGAATGACTTACGTAATAGAATTTGAATTTACCCTTGCTGTTCTTGAAAACATCTTTTCTGACCACCCGTAAAGCCACAATCTTGCCCTAGGCTGAAGTGTAGCTACAGACAGAGTTTTCAAGTAATTTAATAAGGATCTTCAAGTTACTGAGCTTAGTAACAGCGAGTCAAACTAGGTAGTTATCAGCAAAGGCTAGGCTCTTGTTTTTGCAGAGACAAAATGTTTGTGAAATGCTCTGTGGCCTATTTGGACCTTGTGAATATCGTGACTATTGCAGTGTAAGTTCTGTTACACAAGTGTTCTGATTGAGATTCTGGCTTCATATCTTTAAGTCACACTGTTGAATGTAAAGTTTTAGGTTGAGAAGGACGAGAAGTAAACTTGCTTTGGCATCCTTGTTCCTTTGTGATCTGACCCAAGGATTGCCTCTGGCAGGAACATCACCTGTTGTAAGTTAGGCAGTGCTTTCACAGGTGCCTCTGAGGGATTCTGCTAACCAGGACTTGCAGCTATCCTTCCTCCTGTTTGCTGTGTCACCTTCAATTCTGCCCCAGTACACTCCCTTTCTATTACAAGAGGATCCATGTGAGAAGTTTCCTATCTGTGTTCTAATATAGCTCTGTGAGATCCTTCTTCACAAAGCCTGTAACAGTGTGATGCTGATCCTGTTCAAGGTCCTGTAATTAGTGTTTAGATGACCTACTGAACAAAAAGAATACACACTCGTAGTATTGGAAGCCTGGATTTATTTACCTCTATTTTCCTTTTATTTTTCTAATCAATGTGTAATTCCTAACTGTGTCATACATCAGAAATCACTAGTGTTTTGTAAGACCCTTTCAAACAACTCTGGAAGCAAAGCAAAGCTTGGAATCCTTACTCTGAAAATAGCAGTGCTGACAAAGGTGCTACAAGGATTTTTCTGAAAGGATGCTGAGAAATGTGCCAATGCTGACAAACAGAATTCTCACCTTTGGGGGTTTTTGCATTCTCTTCTATTCTTAACTTTTCTGTGGTCGTCTTCTGTGAGTAAAGCAATGACTTAATGCCCATTACAGGCTCAAGATTGGTGTGTGTAGTCAGTGCTTCCTTAAATGAAAGGAGCTCTGTATGAATGTAACATATCAGTTAAGCAACTGTTTTGCAGTATTGGTGTTTTAGCTGGTCACAAATAGAAGAATTGTCACAATATGTGCTTATCTATTATGTATAACAGTTATGGTTATAACAATTGCTGAAACGGCAATCTGAGACCAAATTAAAATGTTCACTTTAGTGTTCAGTAACAGCCCTCGAGATGCTTCTGCAAAGGTTGCATTCTGTTTACAGAACATACAGAATCTCAGAGCATCTCTAAATACTAAAAAGTAGAACTGTGATTGATTTTTAAAAGTACATCTTTTGAGAGAACACATCCTAGCATCTTCACTGAGATGGTGTATTTAATTGCCAGTTAAATAACTTGCCATGACTTGCTCTTTAACTAGCATGCTGGTTATTCTTTTGAGGTTGGGTTTCTAATGGAAGGGTTTTCTTAGTCTGATGTGTGGCTGACAACTAACAAGTTTAGAGACGTTTCGCTTATTTTGAAGGCAGGTGGGTCACAAATACTCTGTTCTGTTTTATGTGAAAATTAACACCTTGGTAAATGGAGCCAGTTGAATTCCCTAGTGGGGGAAGACAGAGGAATTCAGTTTGTTTCAAATCAGTTGCTTCTGATTTTGGGCTCCATGATCCTTATGGCTCCCTTCTGCCACGAGATATTCTGTGCTTCTAGGATTTTTTTTTTCAATGTCCATTTGTGGACTAATTTTAGACTCCAGTGTATGATATTTTCTTATTTAATGCCTAGTGAATATGATGATTCTTTATTTACTGTGCCAATGAGATTTCACAGCCAGTGTGCTCATGTGGAGTTTGCTCATTAATATGTAGATGTGAGGATCTTTTATTTAAGTGAAAGATATTATTGAGTAGTTTTAGTTCACAGGCACTTTGGTTTTCTCACTTTTATTGAGGTATTAATTAGAAATCCACAGAGGTACAGTTTACAGTTCCTGAAATGCTACACTTCATCTGTCAGTCTTCTCTAGCATTAACACACTCCTTGCTACCTTTGTCACGTTCCATCCCTCAATTACATAGTTTCAGTACAAGGCATTACCTCGGTATATTGATAACTATGGACATCAGTATTTGGTCAATCATCTTTCCACACACAGGTGTTTGTAGAACAAACAACTAATGATGCGAAGCAGCATAATGGCTTTGAAATGCTGTAAATTTCTAGACTAAAAGGTGTTTGAAGAAATAGCTGTTCTCATTGTGTGTTATCAGTGTGGTTCAGTTTGCACGGTTTTTGAAGTTCCTGCCCTTGATTTGAAACAGTTTTGTTTCCAGGGTATAATGCTTTGAACTAGCTTGTTTGCTCATCAGAAGGAACTGAGCAATAGAACTGAGAAATAGCAACTGAGCACTTGGTGGTTGCATGGTCTGCTTAGTATGTAAAAGAATAGTTTGAATTCCTCAGACTGTATGGATGAGAGGCAGCTAATGCTGATCTGCAACCAGTGAGTTGAATCATCACTTGAAGTTACATGTTGCACTTCAGATTATTATTTTTCTCTCTTCATGAAGCAGAGAGCTTTTTTTGGTTAGTTATGTTGTAATGATTCCATATGATCCCTGGTGAGGAAGATAAATATGTGTTTCCAGTTCCTGTAGCAGAAAATATGGCATGTAAATGTATTCATAGTTGAATTTCAGTTGGTCTGCTTTAGCTGTTTTGTTGATGAGCACTACTTGCTGTTAATGAGTGCATACCCATGTGGCCAGCAATCGATTGGGACAGACATATTGTGTACTCTTTATTTGTTCTGTGCTGGAATTAACATTAACAAACAAGCCTGACTGTGTTGCTTTGACATAACCTAACAGGCTGCCTTTTCAGGAGGCAGCTTTTAGGGATCCTTTGAAAGGGAAAATAATGAGTTCTATTCTGCAAAAGCATCTTGGCTTGGAATGGAAAGCTTTTGCAGTATGTTCTCAGTTTAAAAACAGGGTGAGCATATACCACTTAGTGTCAAAATCTGCTGGCCTAAAACTGAATGTCAGGTTCTATTTAACGGTGACTTTCCTGTGCAAGTAGTCTAGAGCCAGTCTGTGCTGATGTTCATCAGGGATTTTGTAAATACTCAGGATTTTAATCTTCCTTCCTTCTTTTCTTAGCTGGAAAAGAAGCAAACAACCCCTCCATTTCAGCCTCAGATCACAGACGATTATGGTTTGGATAACTTCGATACACAGTTCACCAGCGAACCTGTGCAGCTAACCCCAGATGATGAGTATGTTTTTCTCTTTCCCCCAAATACAATTACATTGCAAAGTATTGCTTTGGAATTAACTTTAATAATGAGTTACTGATTCCTACTTTCCTTAGATACTATCTGAAGTATTTAATGCTGTGCTGGCAAGCAGAGGTTGTTGCATGCTGTCCAAAGGCTTTCATAATTAAAGGCACAAGACTGTCACGTTCCAGGCTATGTGCTTCTGTTCATTTTCCCCCTTCTTTGTTGCTATACCACAAAGCTCAACTGCTTGGAAAGAAAGACAGTACCATTTGAAAGCCTCTTTCATGAAGTGCCTGCTAATCCAGGCTCAATGCCCAGGATTAGCTGGTTGGTCAGGGAGTTTTTAATTGTACAAATGTTGCATTGGTTACATTTGTGATTGTAAAGATGAGCAGTGTAAGTAGCCATCCATGGAGCCTACTGCAGTGGCAAGAAATCCACTGCTGTAGGGTCTTTCTCGTGCTGTACTTGTGGGTAGCAGGTGTTCATCCTCAAGTAATTATGTCTTTGGAGATGTCATTGTGGGTATTGGTGTGCCTAGGTGCTCAACCTTGAATTCTCTCAAAGTGTTGCCTATGTGTCATACACCCATAGTCCTCAACCTATTCTCTGAGTCCAGCAGGGATGAAGTGAATAGCTGAAGGGAAACCAGAGCATGAAATGCTTCAGTTATTGTTTGTGTGACACTAAAGAGCTGCAAGGCATATTCATGCATTAGAGGTTCTAATTGACAACAAAATAACAACTACCAAGTGTATGCACACCAATAATGGGAAGCTTTATGAAATTGTCTCTTACATACATCAATTTGTAAGTGTTTCTGTGGATTCCCCGTGCATACAGTAGGTGTTGTGCTTGACTGGTTTTTAGTGTGTCTTACCTGAACATTCCCAGCCCTTGGCAGCAAAGTATCTGATTCTTATTTGTAAATTGGTATTATAAAGCAGCAATCATACATCATATACTCCTTTTGGGGTGCTGTAGGTATGCATGTTGCTGAACTGGAGAGGCAGAAGCACCTTTGTCACACATCTCCGAGTTTCCAATGCTGAGACTCTGAATATACAAATATGGGATATTTTCTTATTTATTGTTGCTTCTGTACAACTTCATATACACACATTTCTGTCAGGTGTCTTGTTATTTGATGAACAAGTACAGCAATGAAAACAGTGTTTGCTGTTGATAAAACTAAACCCATGCTTTTATTTTTCAGAGACATAATAAAGCGAATAGATCAGTCAGAATTTGAAGGATTTGACTACACTAACCCATTGTTGCTGTCAACAGAAGAAACAGTATGAAGGAATGACATCTTCCTTGGGACAATATGAATGACCTTTTAAATTTATCCTTAACTACAGTATATGCATGCAAGGCTGGGGAACTGTCACAGTTTGGATGGAGACCAATGACTTAAAAAAAACAAATTGCTGCTGAAAATCAAAGAAGAGAGAAAAACGATATTGGTGGGTGTCTTCTGCCACTTAGTGATTATTAAGTTCCAGGCACTGACACATCTGGCTTCATTAATGAAGGAAATTTGCATTTTGTGCCTGTTTCATGAAGGACTGAAACATTCATTGCATCTCTGGAAAAGGAGATTCTGAACAAACTTTGAGATCCACACGCTTTCTACAGACACTTGGTGCAATGAGCTACCAGTTGAAGAATATTACAGTGTAACATCCTGAAGAATAAAATATATTACGGTGGTGTTGAAGCTTATTTTTGATGCCTTTTTTCACAAGTGGTACCTGTCTAAACGTCTCAGATATATTTAAAAGGAGTTGTGTTTTATTAGCAATCAAAACATAAATTTGGGTACAAGATTTAAGTGCCTACACGGATAAACTCCACTGAAGAATTATTACACATTGGGAACGTTCTTAAACCTGGTAAGTTCTGCTTGTTAATATTAAGTAACTATTTACATAGGAAGCATACAGTTGACAGCTGCAGCCTGATGTTCATTTGCATCGTTATAGGATTTGAATCGCAGAGTGACTCGGCAATATTAATTCCAAATTAGAACCTTTAGTATTGATTTCCAGAGCTGTTGGTTGAAGCTCCAAATTTACCACAATGCAGATTGACAAAGACTAAATTTGCACACCAAGGATTTCTGAAAATACTTCAGTAGTGCCTACACCTACAAGGATGTTGTGTTGTATATTAGATTTTTTTAAAGTATTTTTATCAACGATACAAATATTCAGAAGTAGAGCAAAAGCGTAATGAGCATAGCCTTAAAGTGAAATAGTGACTCTAGAATAACCACAAATAAATGAAGTACACTGTCCTGATAAAGCACACCTCCTAATTATGATAAACTGTCTGCTTACAGTTGCTCAGTGTGTGTTAATAACTAATCTTTCAACAGAGGAGAATGGGATGTGTTGGTGAAGTGATTTCCATGGAAGTAGTGAACTTTTTAATGGAAGAAAAATGAATCTTCAAGTAATTGGATAAAGCAAAAGATAACTATCAAATCCCTTCTCATGGAAGCTGAGGGAATGGGGTGGGGGTGGCAAGGAAAGGATATATTACATCAAAAACATCTCAGCTTGGAGAACTCTTACTGTTCCTCGAATGTATTTGATGTGTGCGTCGCTGTCGGGAGCTCCAGAGGCTCTGGAGACGTGCCCGCCTCGAGCCGTACTCACAGCAGAGGCAGGATTTCTTTCTACTAGATTTTGGGTTAATTGTATTGTGTGGGCTGTAGAGACAAAGATGGAAAACAAATCATCCAGGAAGGAGAAGGGAAAAAAAGAAACCCTGTGCCATGACATGTCAATTGATTTGGTGTAAAATGCAGGAGGAACTGCAACGCTTCCATGTTCTTTACATTAACATATGGTTTTCTCAGGGTACAGCATTGCATTAGGTGCTGAACATGACATCTTTGGGATTCACATCCAAGTCATGAGGTGCTAGGACGAGACTGCCAAAACATTGCTTAAAATTTTCAATTACTCATTGATTAGCAACCCACACGTTCTGTCCCCTCGTTAGGCACAGCTCTGCAGACCTGTGGCTCTGCACTTGCATGGATCTCGTTGGGATTTGAGTTGCGAGTTTCTCTCGGGACTGTAGCTTTTCATAGTAAGCAAAATACGTTTTAATCAGCACTGAATAATTTAACCAGTAAGAAGTTCTTGCCTCAAATGCCTGGACTTTAGATTCTTTATCTACTAAAGGAAACATTTACCTTTTAAATGTAATCTGACATTTTTTATTCACTCCTATTTTCCCCTTCTTCCTGGCAATTACTTTATTTACCCCAAATAACTTTTCTTTCAGTGTTTTTCAACTCCCCTGGTAATAAAACTAATCCATAGTTATCAGAGTGACTGCAGGCAGCTCATGAATGGAAATATGACAGATGAAGCTGTCCTTTGACATGCAAGGGCATAGGACTTCAAAATGGAAATATTAGAAACACGGGTTGGGGTTGGTTTTTTTTTTTACCCTTTTTTTTCTAGGTTTCAGAACACTTTGGGAGGGAGGGGAGGAAGAACAAAGACACATTCGCTGAACAAAGTTGTAAAGACTACTCGATTTTATTTAAAGTTTTACAGGCATTTACAATGTTGCTGTGTTGCCAAATAGTTTGCTGGATACAAGTTTGGTTGCTCATGTGCAAGTGTTTGAATAATGTTCTGTTCATGATGAAGGGGAAATTTTTTATATAAAGTACTTGTTTTATAAATAAAAGAAAATGAAGGATGTAATTAAATGTGTGGTTTGGAAAAAAAAATCCTAATATATTACAAATGGACCTGGTAATGATATATAGTTGTCTTATTTGAAATAGTAAATGAGAACTCTAGCAAATTTAATGATTGTAAAACAGTAAATATGTTCTTGTAATTTTGTATCATTAATTAGTTGGGATCTTTGCTGACCAGTTTTACTTGTGCAGAAGATGGTATACTAATCCATAACAGCTAAGATCATTTATATTCTTGCACATCTATTAAAGACTTTAATGAAAAAGTTAATAGACTGTTATTATTTATCAGTAAACTGTGTCCAACTTGCACTTTTTAAAGAGACCCCATTGTAAATTAAATCTATAGGATTCTTCCTGTATTTTAATACTGTATTCTGTGATTATTCTGTATCTTGGCTCACAACCAGACTGTGTGTGTTTGGGGTCCAGGGCACAGGCGTGGTGAGATGAACCTTTCGGAGTTGCATTCTTCACTGTGTGTGAAGGCAGCTGTGAGGAAAGAGGCACAGTGAGACTGGTCGTGCATGTAGCCATCTGGCAAGAAACTACCTGGAGCTGTAAAGGCTGGGCCTGAGCCAGGGTCTGCTGCAGGAGTATGATACCCCCTTCAGGAAACACCTAAACTGTACTTGGGGTAAACGAACAGCGTCCTTGAGCTGGTTTCATCCCTTCCATTCGCTGTTGCTAAACTCTCACTGAATGCCCCTTATTGTCATTCATGGGAAAGCTTGCTTTTCTCAAGCTTACAGAATGTGTACTGGCTACCAAAGCAGTAGATGTGTCTTCTGAATACCTTCTAACCAGAACAAACTCTCAGGTGTTCTTTATTCTCAAACACTGATGGTTTCTAAGAGCAGGGGCGTGTGGCGCTGATGTAAAAAGCAGCTGTTTGGGCTGTCTGACTGTATTAAATCTTTCTTTACCTTTCAGTATTGTGAAACTGTCAGGGGAAGTGTTCTTCCTGGAGCATAATTAGTTTAGACTAGTCATGTTCATCAAGTGGATACTGACTTAGAAACCTACCAAGTAAGGTTTTGAATTTAGCTGTGTTCCTTCAGAAAGATAAAACCCCACACCCTTCATTTGGCCTGGGTTGTGTTTTATTTTGATATAGATGTCAACTGTACAATCATATGTTCTTATTTAGATATTAAAATCATGAAAAATGCTAAGCTTGAATGGTTTCTTAATTAAGCTTATTTCACAGATTATCTGTTCAGGAAAAGAAGCAAACTTTTGGATTGAATACTAATTACATTTTGTTCAGCTGCTGTCTTTGACACACAGAGATTCAGAACAACTGTGGTGCACGAGACAAAAGCAGTCCTTCAGGGATTTGTAACAGTACATTTGCAGCAGTATCCAGGACCCAGGAGTATGAACACTGATTTCCCAGGGGGTCTCCAGGACATTCTGTAGCATCAGTTTTGGAACTAGAACTACTTTATATGCACCTGAGAGGACTTAAAATAAAAAGACCCCCAACAGGCAGGTGGCACTTGACCTCCTGAGTTACTGGTTTGTGATCCTTAGGCAAGCTTCAGACAAGGATGTGCTTCCTTGACACGTTTTTCCTTTTCCTTTGAGAAAGGTTCATCCTTGGCCTTGTTCCTTTGCTCTTCATTCTGGATTTACCACATTACATCATCTGCACTTTCAGACAAGCACCTGGCAAGGTGGCCATCAACATCCAACTGTGACAGCCTGCAGATAACAGAGAATTTGTTCAGTGAGAAATGAAATCCTTTTATTTGCACTGTTCTTCACCTTTCTACTCTCATTTCCTAAGCACTCACAGGAGAGATGGAGTAGCTTAATGGGTAAGTAATTCCTATGCTCAGATGCAGTTGTGATCTGCCCTGAACTCTTGTGGCTGCTGTTCCCTGCTGCTGGGGAGTTTGATAATGTCAGTTACTAGGAGACAGTGCTCACACCGTATGCTCAGGACAAGCAACACTGTCCTTAGAAACGTTGAGGACACAGGCAAGGAGAGATTTCTGATCAAGGAAGGATGCTTTCTCAGGGCAGCTTTCAGTTTTCTGGAGGGCTATTTTTGTGTTCTCACATGACCCTCCCTGCTGCCTGGCTTAAAATATTTTTTAAAGCAGCTTCAATGAAAATTGAAAATAATCCTGATCAGCACAGAGTTACCAGGAGCACACAACTGCAGGTGTAGACTAAAGAGTGTTCAGCCTTTGTCTAAATCTCTTGATACAATGACCACAATTTAATAAACGCTAATGAAGCCCTCTTTTTGTCTCCTTGTGCAGCCTCCAAAAGAAAACCCAGTTGCAGGCAATATGTCTTGGAGTGTTACAGAACCTCTTGAAAAACATGTTTTGACAGCCTAAATACTATTAAATCATGTTCAAGAGGTGATACAATTCTTACTGTAGCTATTTAATTGCTGGGAGGGAGGAATTTGTTTTTGTAGTAAAGGTAGCCTGACAGCAGTGGGGGACTGAAGTCTCATTTAGCTGTACTAACCAGAGTTTGCATAAGAAAAAACCTGCTTCCTTCCACCTTGCCCAGACCTTGAAAGGTAAATGTAAAATGAAGAGCTCAGTTGCTCAGCCAGAGGCAGCCAGGTACTTGCTGAACACGTGTCGGTGAAGTCTAGAGCTTGAAGAGAGCGTGATGGGTATGAGATGAAAAGCTTACTTTAGAGCTAGAGGGATTAACTATAAAAAATGCTGCACTGGAATGGATTCTAGGTTATAATAGATGTCCCAAAAAAGTCTTTCCATACTCAGGTATTTACAACTGTTAGTTCTGCAAATAGTCACAGGGTTTGCCAGGGAGCTCAGGGGCAGCTTGCTTTTTCAAAGCACTATCATCTAGTAAATGGAATTAGGAGGAGGTAATTCTGACAGGTAAAAAAGGTTTTACAGTAGCTTTGTCTGTTTTCATTACTTAATCCAGAACCACTTTGGGTTTTGTAGACTATGAAGTTACTAAAAAGACTTACGTTCCAGCGAAACGAACCATACACATGGGACAGCTGTCCAGAGTTGATCCTTCACTCAGCTTTTCCACCGTCTCCTTGCCGTGTTCAGTTCCAGGTACGCTCACGAGAGGAGGCTTCTTTTCTGCAGGCACATATCTGGTCTCACCAAATGAAACAGCCTCTTGATGTATCTGAAGCTCTTCCCTGTCCTTTTTTCTGTTTTCCCCGCTGTTCTGTGCCGTCCCTCTGCAGCGCTGTTGAAGGCTACAAGCTTCTGCAGAGCTTGGCAATGACACCAAGTCACAGGTAGAACTTTGTTGAGTGAGTGTATGTGATTTAGGACTTGTATCTGGTTTTGAAGTACCTTTTGTGTCTTCCCCAACTGTATTTTTGGCTTGATCTGTAATAGTTCCATAGCATGTTCTCTCAGCTGTAGAAGGTAAACTTCTCAGTTTATCTGGTTGGCCCTGTGCAAGGTCGGTCTGGCTCTGGGTTACCTGATGGGAGCCAGGATCACTTGGTTTTAGACATTTTTCTTTGCAAAAAGATGGGAATGATACCCACGGAAAGTCTTTCATTCCAATTGTAAAGACGTCATGTTTTTGTAGACTCTCTTCTTCTTCAGGACTCTGACAGAGACAAAAAATGTTTTCAACCAAATTCAGTTCAATCAATAAATCAAGGCTGAACAGAGTAAAGATACTGAGATGGCTCAACTACACTGAAGTACACTGCTTTACAAGCACTGGAGATGGGTGTAAGTAAAATCATTTCTAAATTGATACAATAGGGTACTCTTCCTGTTGCTTAGAGCCTAAAGATCAAGACATCAACCTGCTGCTCTTCAGGAAAAAAAGTCTTTAGAAGGACTATTTTTCATGTTGTTATTGTCTAACACTGCCAGAGCAATATAAAGGTTGTTTGTGTGTAATTAACCTCTCTCTCACACTTTGCCTCTTCCAGTTTCATTCCCTCAGCGAGAGGCTAGTGCTGTGTACTGACACAGCTCACCTCTTTCCAACAAGATGTTAAAAATAGCCCCTAGCAGTTGTCCTCGTAGTACCCACCCCACCAGGCCATGTCACATCGCTGTACGGAGAGCCTAAAGAGCTGAAACCCAACATCTACTTCAGAGAGCTTTCACAGTGTGTCCCCTGTGAGCATCATCATTCAATTGTCACTATTATAAGCAGTACACAAAATGCAAACACCAAGGACAGAGCATGCTACCTTTCCCAAGAACTCTGGCAAACTGGGCACCATTTGCCAGTTTGTGCACTGGAAATCTTGACTGATGTCTTTCAATAACAAGATCCATGCTTTGTCACGCTCATTTACATCTTCTTTTTCAAACCAGGAACGTTTGTCAGTCAGTGTCCTGTAAAGAGAGACAGTCCCTTAGTTTGAGAAGAAACTAGAGGTGAGTTTACAAGCCCTCATCAAGCAGCGTGCTTAGCCTTTCCCAGCCTGGTTTTGGAAGCAGCACAGCTGCCAGGGCGCTTGCTCATCCCAGCAGCCTGAAACAAGAACTGCCCCACTCTGCCTCTCTTCAGCCCTCCTGTATAAGACTGGGATTATTGCCCGTCTCCTGTGGGCCTCATGCTGACGAAAAACGGCATTTTCACACCTTAACCTTTCGCGTGGGCCCCGTCCCGCTGCCGTGGGTGCCCCGTGCCGTGCGGAAGGCGCAGGGCCCGGCGCGCTTCATTTTGCAGCCGCACGGGCACCGCGCTCCAGCCGCGGCCACACAACAGCCCAGGCCGACCCCAGAGCCTCGGGCCCGGCCCGCCGGCGCCAGAGCGGGAGGCGGCTACGGCGACGTCGCTCCGTTCTCCGCACCCGGCCCGGACTCACCCGCGGCCAGGGCTGGGCTCCCGGCTGCAGGCTGCCGGCGCCCTGCGCGTCCTGAGGCGCAGCTTGGCGGCTGCTTCCTCGGACATGGCCGGGGCCGCCTCACAGCTCCTCCTCGCCTCACCGGCGGACGGCGCTGGCGCCGGCGGGAGGAGACGGCCGACGACTCTTCCTCCTCCTCCTTTTCCTCTTCTTCTTCCTCCTTCCAGCTGGCTCACGGCCAAGGTAGGGCCTCTGGGCGGGCCGGCCGTGGAGCCGCCAAGCGCCGCTCCGTTCAGTCAGGGCGGCTCCGAGGGCGGAGCGGGAGGAGGGCAGCGGCCTGAGGGGGAGCCCGCCCTTTCCCCGAGGGGGAGCCCGCCCTTTCCCCGAGGGGCAGCCCGCCCGTTCCCCGAGGGGCAGCCCGCCCTTTCCCCGAGGGGGAGCCCGCCCTTTCCCCGAGGGGCAGCCCGCCCTTTCCCCGAGGGGCAGCCCGCCTTTCCCTGAGGGGGAGCCCGCCTTTCCCTGAGGGCGGCCGCCCGTTAGTGCCGCGCTGAGCTCCACGCAGCTTGTGGCACGCTTAGCTTCTGGGTGCTTGGCGGCCTTCAAAGCCATCCTTTTCCTATCTCTTTTGCGCCTTAAACTTTATGCATTTGTAGCTTTTTACGTGCGGCTTAGCGGGGAGGGCGGAATGTTCTGGGCTTCGGTCGAGTTGGACAAAATGGAGGTGGGCTCGGTTCATCGTCGCTCGACTGATGCTTGTCCTGATCCCTGGGATGTGTTTGCTGCAGTATAAGGCTGAAGCCAAAGATGTTAATCCAAATAGTGAAGTAGATTGGGAGTGCTTCTCTCATCTAACTTCTCCTTTGAATCTGTTGAAGGGGTACAGTTTGTGTCTCGGGCTGGAGTGTCTCTGGGTGACTTGAAATAAAGCACTTGTTAGAATCAGGCTGCAGCCTTTTCAGAAACAGACAAGTAGAGAAACGATGACAGACTCTTCACAAGTCTGCAACAGGAGTTAAAGGAATCAGAAAGTAACTCTGCTGGTTAAATTCTTCAAAATCAATATAGAGTAATTGTGCAAGGCAGTTAAACGTCTGTCTGAGAGGGAAAGCAAGTAGAGAGAGCTCTTTTCCATAAAACCATTTTATTACCAGTAAAAGATGAATAAAGTTCACGTTCTTTTTCTATAACTGCATTCATGCAGTGCTGAATGTCTTGTCAACTGTTTCATCCTTAGACTTCAGACTGAAAGGGAGGTATCACTATTGACTGCCACGCTGTATTAAAAGTTATGCCTATGAATTACTCTGTTTGGCACACTGACCACCAAAAAAAACTGTGTTAGACAGACTAAAATGAGAATGAAATTCAGAAAACAAGAAATGACACTAGAAGAGCCATTTTTTGTCATGCAGACTAACATTTTCCCATATTAATATTTGTTACAGCTACTGCAGTACCCAAGAAGTGCCGGCACAGTTACAGTGTTTTGTGTTTCATTTTTGTTGCCAGTTAGAAGCTGCTTCCCAGGGAGACAAAATGAGATTCCAGGAGATAGCTCCTGCCTTCCCTCTTTGGAGGGAAAAGTATTCTCCCAAAAGTTCCAGGTGGAACAAGGTAAGCTGGACAGAGGCAAGGGGGGAGTTCGGTTTTGAAGATTTTAGACCTGCTAAAGTGGCAGCAAGTGGAACTGAATATAAATAAAGCAAAAGTGTAGACTGAACAAGGGGATCAGACAAGTAACTGGCTGAAAGTGAGGTGGTGGAGGAGGGCTGGAAATGAGATTTCACAACTGCTGATGCTGACTGAAGAAGACAAACCAAAAAACCACTTCATTTTGGGTTTTTTTACTCTCTGTCCTTAACGACTGCTATGAATTATCAGACACAGTACTGATTCTTGTCACTTGGCGGCAGCAAACAATACAAAAATCTTGCTTTGGAGAAAATCTGCGGGCCAGTGAAAGCTGTCAGCCTGAGCTCATGTCTGCAGGCCTGTCCACATATTTCTAGGTGTGTCTGTGTTAATGATTGCTTATGCCATGAGGTTTCTTCTTTTGTTCCTGTGTTAGCACTTGATATGTCTTATGACCCCTTGGATACTACTTTGATAATCCTCTACTTTTAAATCACACGTTGTGCCAACAGATATTTTGTTAGATGTGACTTCTCCAGAAGCAGCAATCAGAAGTGGAATCTGTTTTCCATGCTGAAGGTGTTGCTGTGTGGAACTCTTGAGTCATGCATGATAGCATTTGCAATAGCTTTGTTATGGATAAGCATAAAAAATGGTTATTATGCAGTTGTGCAGGGCCACAACTGAAAGAAGATAATAAAAATAGTAGTGAAAAATATTACTGCAGCTGCTGGTTGTAAAAAGCAAAAGGGAAGAACCTTGCAACTGTAGCTGTAGGTGGCTTTGTAGTTGGTGGATTTAGCTGAAAACTTGATGCGGTAAGGTTTTTGTTCTTCACTGTTATCTGTTTCATGCATACCTGTTGTAACTAATGAATGCAGGCGTGTCAGGGAATGTTTTCATTCTTGCCCTATCTGCTTCTATAGGTTCAAGGCTGTAGGTTTGAGAAGAGCATTCTAGAAACCCTTGTCCATTATGTGTGCTCAGTATTTGTCATCTGCATCTTGGTTCTGACACGTGGCACAAGACCCTATCTACTGTTCCTTCCTCTGACATGGAAATCCTTTTACTTCTTGCTTGACTTTGGGTCTCGCACGATTTAATAATTAGAGTGGTTTGGGATCTTAGAAAAGAAGTTCTCAGAGAAACGGAAAGAGTAGTCTTTATCACCAGGAGCCTTGACTGGATTTGAGCCAGTGGTCAAGGGATTTGAGCTTTTAGAGTCTAGAATGCTTCCACAGATTATCTTTAGGGATTTCCTTGTAAATGGAGTGCCAGCATGTGTAGTTATCTGTTCCCTGTAGAGTCTCATCAAGCTGCACATGCTTAATCTTTAGTTAAATGGTCCCTGATTCTTGCTATAAAGTGGGCCTCAGTTTTAACTTTTGCTCTCAGGAAGAAGGGGCTATTATAACAAATTCTAATCCTTTTGCAATTCCACAATCACTAAAGCCTATAAATTGCCTGCCAAACGAACCAAGTGATCTTTTCCTGGGCTGAGGGAAAGAGGAGAGTGTAAAACGCAGGTGCCAGCATTTGCTGGGGAAGAACTGGTACATTATCAACTAATCCGCCTTCTGCTATTTCTGATTTCCTACCCAACAGCTGCAGCGTTGAATGAGAGCTTCTGCATTTGGGAAGAATTAGAAAGCCTGGTAATGCAGGGTCTCTATTACAGATACAACAGCTCACAGACAGGGAGGAGATTTTTGCTGCCGGTGTAGAATTTGGAGTGCTCGGCATTTTATAGCCTGGAAAAATTGTGATTTTCAGCTGTTGTTATGGGGTAATCAATGAAGAGGAGATGTCATAGTTTCTGCTAGGTTTCTCTCATGCATGCATGAGCTATGGGTTTTTTATGTACCATTTTGAGGCTAAAGCA